>NW_024412376.1:135942776-136119143 GCF_014898765.1 Herpailurus yagouaroundi | reverse complement strand
TATAGAGAGAAAAAATTTATATATATTTTATATATATATTATATATATAAATTTTTTTTTCATTATAGGGTTGTTGTTGTTGTTTTAATTAAACTCTACCCCCCCATTGTGGGGCTTGAACTCATGACTCAGAGGTCAAGAATTGCATGCTCTACCAACTGAGCCAGCCGGGCCCCCCACATTATAGGATTTTCAACAAAGCTTCTGCTCCATGAATAATTTTCTTACTTGCATTTATCTGTTTCAGGAAGTATACATGCTGTCCATCGAAAGTCTGGCAGAAGTAACAGCACGTTGCATTGAGCAGCTGCATAAAGTAGCAGAGTTAGTTCTTCACGGGCAGGAAGAGGAAAAACCAGCTCAGGACCAAGCAAGAGTTCTGATAAAGTAAATGTTACTTTTAATTCTTATTTTTCCAATTTTACATGTATGTGCCATTCAGATACACACCCATAGAGGCATACACACACCCTAGGCTACTAAAGATTTAAATTATAAGGCAACTAATTCTATTGTTCTGTGGTCATCTTTAAAAATAGACTCTCTTAAGAATCACAAGATTCTTTGCTGAATCATGTTAACAAGAATAAGAACAATTAAGTAGACATTCTAGGGATTATTTATGAAGAGATTTAAGGTAAGAAACACTAAATCATTCAAGGATAAGTGTTTATTTTAATAGATCAAAGTCTTAAAAGTACAGACCTTTGAGGATAATTGCATTTTTAACGTACCATAAGAATAGAGAAAGGACACCTTGATGCAGCTTCTCAGCTAGCTTCCCAAAGATATTCAAACGCACCCCCATGGTTCCTAGCGACTTATACCAGCTCTGCATATTCTGAATTCTGGCAGTGATGGTTGTTGATGCAAGCCAGTTTCCTGTGGATTGCATGTGTGTGCATATGTGCTATCATATGTTACAGTCTTCCAACAAATAGTAGCTATTATTATTAGTTTATCTAGTGGAATAAAATGTAACCGTATGCACATGAAAATAGTTGGTATGGAGCTGAAAAACAAGCCATCAGCTTTTACCCGCATGTCTGTATGCCATAGTGTGGAAAATTAGCACAGATCCAACACCTTCTCATTACTACACAGACACAGGAGCCAAAATAAGAGCCTCCTAAAAATACACAGGTACACAACACACACATCTCAATACACTCATTCACTTTGCTAGCTAACTAGTCTTTGCTTATTACTGTATTTGGCATTGTAGGTGGGGAGCAAATGTTTAGTCAGAGAACTTTCCAAAAAGTCGACATTAGCATCTTTGTACTACTGGTAGCATTTTTCCTCACTTGTAAGGAGGTGTCATCTAGTCTAGATTTTCCTATCTAAGCATGTGAAAATGAAAGGTGATCTAAGAACCACACAATCCTGCACGTAATAGGCTTAGGAAGAATATGTAGTTACCTCAGTCTATAGAAGGAAGAGGAAAGGGAAAAATAGGAAACGTTTAAAATATTGAGGAAGACGTCGAAGTGGTATTTTATATTTGTGGTGTTTGTTTGTAAAGGGAGAGTGTTCACAAGTCCCTAAGTATGTATAGCAGGGCCTTATTCTTAGCATCTCTGATTTCCAGTCCAGATTATACCAACCTTACCAAGCTGCACCAAGCGAAAGGTCGTAAGGCCTCACATGTGTCTGTATAATAAATGCCTTTCCACCCACCTGCCCAAGGCCATAGACAAAATGGCTCTGGGCTATCCCCGGACCTTTCTCCTGACCCTTTCTGCAGATAAGTTTTGCATGGATGGATGGAATGGTAGACAGATAGATATAGCCCGACAAACCTAAATACATAGCTTACACAGAACCCCTGTTTATCAAAACAAAGCTCTCTGCTCCTGACTTCACTAGATCTTAACATGTAAGAGTCTTAACTTGGAGTTACTATTTTTCTAATAGAATTTTAACCACTATTCATAAGAGTCGTATATACTAGTTATAGAAGGAAATAGATAATATTCACATTGTTAGGTTAATTGGATTGTTTTTGGTTTTTGTCATCATCTGTGATGTTATGACAAATGTTGCTTTGTTAAATATTTGTGCCCGTCTAGCATTATTTTCCTGAGGTAAAGCCCTAGTAGTCAAATGGCTAGAATAAACTTGGGGTTTTGATAGAAGTCTTTAAAAACAGATTTTATAGGGACGCCTGGGTGGCTCAGTCAGTCAAGCGTCTGACTACGGCTCAAGTCATGATCTCACAGCTTGTGAGTTTGAGCCCCACGTCGGGCTCTGTGCTGACAGCTCAGAGCCTCGAGCCTGCTTCGGATTCTGTGTCTCCCTCTCTCTCTGCCCCTCCCTGCTCATGCACTGTCTCTCTCTCTCTCTCTCTCTCTCTCTCTCAAAAATAAATAAAAACATTAAAATTTTTTAATAAATAAAGAAAAACAGATTTTATAGGATCTTTATTATGAGGTACGTAATAAAAACTTAATCAAGAAATTAAGAGACATCTGAATTTGAATTCCAGCTCTATCACTTATTACTGCATGTCCTAAGCAAGTTACTTACTCTCCTTGGGGCACCTGGCTGGCTCAGTCAGTAGAGCATGCAACTGTTGATCTCCAGGTCATGAGTTCAAGACCCAAGTTGGGTGTGGAGCCTACTTCAAAAAAAAAAGTTACTTAACCTTCTTAAGCACCAGTTTCACCATCTATAAAATGGGGATATTAATGTAATCTTTAAGATCACTATGAGGATTAAATATGATTATGCATATAAAAACACTTAATGAATGCTCATTATTATTTCAAAATGACCAAAAAGCTAGAGAAAAGCCACTTGGCAAGAAGCTTATACCCCTAAACCTATGGAGCTCAAGCCTCAACTTTTTCTGCATATGCTTTTGATTCTAAAATGAGGTAGGGTGAGGGTGCCTGGGTGGCTCGGTTGGTTAAGTATCCAACTCTTGATTTCAGCTCAGGTCATGAGCTCAGGGCTGTGAGTTAAAGCTTTGAGCTGGGCTCTGCACTGAGCTGTGAAGCCCACTGGGAAGAAGGGAGAGAGGAAGAAGGAAAAGGAGAGACAGAGGAAGGGAGGGAGGAAGAAAGAGATAAGGTGATTATTCATTAATTATGCATGCAGAGAAAAACCAGGATTAGATTAAACTATGATTGTGAACCATGAAAGATTACTGAGGGAAACATTTCTGCAGGGCATCTTCAAACTTGTGTGTGTTCTTTTCAATGAATATGGTATCAGTATCAGTAATTTTCTTGATTTTTAAATTATTTTATCTTATGGAAAATCCCCCCAAACCTCCTATTTTCTTTCAGATTAACTACTGCAATGTGTAAAGAAGTGGCCTCCTTATCAAAGAAGTTTACGAATTCTTTAACCACTGTTGGGGTAAGTTTATCATAGTGATTTTTTTTTTCACCTGTTTTGGGAGATGAGCCTATGAGGAGCTGTGAGAAGTGCAGTGCCTTCTTTGTTGGCTCCGTAAAACAGAAGCCGCGCCATGATGTTTACTAAAACCAGGCCAGGAGCACTTGTTAGAACAGGTAACTTAGGGCTCTCATCTGACTGGGTTCTATCCTGATGCTGCCATCTCTGACTTACAAGGTATTAAGTGGGTCTTGAAACATCTCTGAGCCTCATTTCCTCTATTTGTTTAAAAAGAAGTCAAATAAAGGTTCCTTTCATTGCTTAACACTTGTGATATATAATTCTATCTATCTATCTATCTATCTATCTATCTATCTATCTATCTATCCTATGAAAATAATTTTGAATACTCACATTCACTATTGCCCTCAGAACCTGTTGTTTATGCCACCCCCACCCACTGTGAGAGGTTTCCTTATTATTACTCTTCAACTTTAACCAAAAGAAAAAAATTCTACCTGTTGGCATAAGTGTTTCTGTTCTCAAGGTAACAAGTTTGAAAGGTTTGGCGTTTGGAGGCGTGGCTTCTGGTTATTTTCTTCAGAAGCCAGTCACATTATATAACCCTACCTTAGTGGGATTGGGAAGACAAGTGGAAAATATTCCTTTTTAACCTTTCTCTTTTTTAAAAAATTTTTCTCCTTTTAAAAAAAAAACGTTTTTTAATGTTTATTTATTTTTGAGAGGGAGAGAAACAGAACTGAGCAGGGGAGGGGCAGAGACAGAGGGAGACAGAATCTGAAGCAGGCTCCAGGTGCTGAGCTGTCAGCACAGAGCCTGATGCAGACAGAGCTCCAACTCAGGAACCCATGAACTGTGAGATCATGACCTGAGCTGACGTTGGATGCTTAACCTCTGAGCCACCCAGGCATCCCCTCCTCCACTTTAATCTTGCTACTTTTTCTTTTAAGGCCCTGGATTCAAGGGCAGATGATTTTTGCCATGAGAAACAGCAAATTTTATTTCCTTTTTTTTGTTAGGGTGTTTTTTGGTTGCAAATGTGTTAGTTTCCCAGGGTTGCCATAATGGGTACCATGCAAAGGGGGGGCTTAAACAAGAGAAATTTATTGTCTCACAGTTCTGGAGACCGGAAGTCTAAAACCAAGGTGCCAGCAGGGACATGCCCTCTCAAGAAGCCTCTAGAGGAGAATCCTTCCTTGCCTTTTCCAGCCGCTATAGCCCCAGGCATTCTTTGGCTCATGGCAGTGTAACTATAATCTCTTTCTCTGCCTTCACATCATCCTCTCTTTGTGTATTTCTGTGTCCAGATTTCTCTCTCCTCATAAGGACACCATTCATATTCGATTAGGGTATGACCAGTGGGACCTCATCTTAACTTATTACATCTGCAATGACCCTATCTCCAAGTAAGGTCACATTCTGATGTCTTGGAGGTTGGGATTTCAATATATCTTTCTGGGAGTACATAATTCAATCTATAACAGGAAGTGACAGAAACAAGCTGTACGTAATCTAGACAGAAAAGGGACTTTATTAAAGGCAGTAGAGGAATGTGAGCAGCTGTGGGGATCCAGCACCAGAATATGTATTCCCTCTCTCTCCAAAACATTGCCATTAATGTAACTCAGTTGTAGCATTTCCCAGACCCCATGTCTCTCCATTCAGATTCTGAGTTCCTGGGTGAGACTACTGAAAGGCTCATCAGTGTGGGTCACATGTCCGCTTGGTATCACCCGTAGTGACTGGGGACAGGATCATATCATGCAAACCTACCTGGCTGCTGGAGTGTACTTTCCCCCACCGTGCTACCCACCGAGGCCAAGGTCAGTTCTCAAAAGAAGTGGAAATGATTGCGGACCTGACTGTCAGGAAATGTGTGTTTCCCACACTTCTGTAAGCGACTCGATTAATCAGGGATGAACTACATACCACCTATCCATTCTGTTGTCGAGGAATCTGGTTTGTTTCTCCTATTTTGTAAAACATCAACCCTTATACTTGTATAATTTGGGGGCTTCCACAATAAGAGCTTCTGTATGTAGACAGTGAAGAGGGAGACAGAAGTTCGTTGATATGATAGGCTTGATGAAACACACGTGTGTGCTCGGTGTTGTCTGAGTTACAGACACCCAGGGACTTTGGTGTAACTGCCAGATTCACTGGGAGGTGTGAGGTCCTAATCAGGATGACATGGCCTCGGCGACTCAGCTTCCCAAAGCTTCTCACTCTTTCCCCAGTTCACTAGGTGGGAAACTGAGGCCCAAAGGGGTGAGACAGATGGCCAACTGTTTCTCTATGGCTGCCTACTGATGAGGATATATGTGTCTGTGCGTGCGTGTGTGTGTGTGTGTGTGTGTGTGTGTGTGTGTGTGTTGTATATTGTATATGATTCACATTAAACATTCACTTATTTACATTAGTGGGTAATATTCACAGCATTGCTTCCCATTTCTCTTGACATGCCATCTTCCAGTACAGTGCTTCTCAAATCTTAATGGGAAGGCAGATCACCTAGAGAACTTTTTAAAATGCAGGTTCTGAGTCAGTAGACCGGGGATGAGGACTGAGTTTCTGCATATCTAATAAACTCTCAGATGAGAACAATGTTCCTGATTCACAGTGTACATTTTGAGCAGCAAGGCTCTAGCTACTGGGCATGTACTTGAACGTATACATATGTACACACATATATGCACATGTGTACAAATGTTTGCATGCACAAAATCAAGAAGACATACGTTACCACTTTGGAAAAGGAAAAAGCTAAAGCTGAGTTTACTGAAATGCCGTCCCATCCCAACACTACCCCTGATCTTGTGCTAAGATGAATCATTTATATCAAGTTTCTGTTTTCTAAAACAGCCGTTATTCATAACTTGAAGTTAATGAGTGCGTATTGCTCTCCAGACTCCATTTAAATTGCTTGCACATCTCATTGATTCTGAAAGCCAATGTCATTTAATGCCCTTGTTTTGATTATATTTTAGAGGTTTATTGATAATCAAATAAACATGAAAGCAAATACCATAATGGATTTTCTGGTTAGTTACTAAAATGACTGGGGTTTTAAAGAGTTTTTCCCCAAGACTCCATTATGGTCTCCCCAGTAAGACATTACTTTGCCCTCAGTAAAGTAGTGTCAATGAGAGTGGGCTGCTCTGGAAAGATCTATCTCATTTATATATTTTTGTTTACCATAAAGTCATCTGGATACAGTAAGGAAGACCAGCCTATTAAGATTGCCCTCTGTCTTTCCAGTCCCTTTAGTTATTTATTGTCTAAGAGTAAAGTGAACAGTTAGATAGAGAAGACTGTTGATTGATAGACCAATAGTGGAAATAATGATACTAACTAATACTAGCTCTCATTTTTTGAACACCTACTTAATATCAGGCTCTGTATTTTGTGTGCTTTACATATATTCATGTTTTGCAAAATGGAATCTCCAGATCTGTCTGTAAGTTGTACTTAAGAATGTGTTAATTTTCTACTAATCTGGAAGACGCACTCTGTAACCAAAGACCCATGTTTGCACTTAAAAGAAAGAAAATAAGTCTAGACCAGGGTCGGCTCTAGGGTAGACTAGTAAGGTGCTTAACTCACCCACAAATGTGAGAGCTTACCTTGCCCCCATGCCTCCCCAAAAAGACAAGGAAACAACTTCAGTCATCTAGATACATATTTTCATGTAAAATTTAAAAAAGCGGGGCGCCTGGGTGGCTCAGTCGGTTAAGCATCCGACTTCGGCTCGGGTCATGATCTTGCAGTTTGTGAGTTTGAGCCCTGCATCGGGCTCTGTGCTGACTGCTCAGCCTGGAGCCTGCTTTGGATTCTGTGTTTCTCTCTCTCTCTCTGACCCTCCCATGCTCATGCTGTCTCTCTATCTCTCTCAAAAATAAATAAATATAAAAAAAATTTTAATCAAAATGAATGCAAAAAGATCATGATGAACCAAATATCAACATTTTAAGTAGAGACAAGATCCAACCCTATACTTGGGCAACTCAGCCTCACTCACCTCCCCATAATCCCAGACGTGCTACAAACTTTCAATAGTTAAAAAATGTCTGAGCTTAAATTTCTAGTTATGTGACCTTAAACAAGTTACTCAACTTTCCTGATTCCTATTTTCTCATCCTTACTTTAGGTTATCATGGTACCTACCTACCTACCTACCTACCTACCTACCTACCAGGATTTCTGTCGAAATTAAATGAGATTAGATAGAAGCAGCACCTAATGTGAAGTCTGGTCTATAATAAACATTCCACTTCTCCTCTTCCTCTTTAAGAGATCCCTCTACACAGCCATCATATGACATTTTATGTGGCAAGCTTTATACTATGAGCACCTAATCTGTCAATTTCATCCTTTTAATTCCACAGAGCAACAAGAAGGCTGAGGTTCTTAACCCCATGATCAATAGTGTATTGCTAGAGGTAAGTGGCCCCCAGAGAGAAAGTGCTTCTGAATCAAAGCAAATGTTAGAGCTACTTGTTTTGTTTGTCTTTTTCCCAGGCAGCAAGTGTTATTCCAGTTCTAAATCTTATCATCAACAGTCGCTTTTGAGCACATTTGTGTAGCTCAACCAGCTGTAAACCCTTGGGTGAAGCAACAATACCTAATTTTCAAGAATTCCTGATTATAAAGAGAAACGCTAAGCTTGCACGTTATTTCTGTTGCTCTTTCCTCCAGCAGAAGCACATTTCTGCTGCCAAGTTTGACACCAGATTTAACACTGTGATTATTGGCTGCAATGAGGGATTCTTGCTCAATGGTGATTTTTGTAAAAATGAGCCCTTGTCTCCATTCACGATCACCTTTGGTTTAGCCGGGTCTAAGCTTCAGACTAACAATATTGACAAGTTGACTGTTTAGCCTCTGTCTGTTCAGTGACCAGAGGCACTGTCCTCAGAGATCACTCACTCCCTGGCCTGTCGGCTCACCAGGACTTTGTAACACTGATACGAAGCTGTCCCGATACTGCTGTGGTTTTACCAGAAGCCAGTGACGGAAGAGAGAAGAGGCCCCGGAGGCCACATTCCCGAGTCATAGTCACGGTGTCCTACCTGTGGCTGGTGGAGGAAAACCTTCCATCAGGGGCCCAGCTATAAGGACCTGGCACATCTATAGCCCCAGGGCACCCAGCTGAAGCCACGGGTATTAACCAGTTTGAACACGGGCAAATGCATATACAGTTTTTTGTTGTCTGAAGTAGCTGTCAATTGCAGCATTTGGAAATTACCAAATACAAGTCAGGGAAGGCTACCTATATATTTATAATGTTTGTAGAAATTGTGCCTTACTGTTAGGGAAAACTACCAAGGTACAAAAGTAACAAAGTGGTGACATCAAGTGTTACCATTTAGGACACAGCCACGCAGTGGGATGAAGTCAACCAGAAGGGACAAGGAGCTATAGGGGCAGGTTCTGGAGGACACAGCTAAGAGGAAAGCCAGGCAGTCAGATGCAGAATATGGAACAAGAAAATGTCTCCCCTGGCCACCCAGAAGGCATCGGCAGATTAATTTACTATGTCAGTCATGAAGAATATGAAGTCAAGTGTTTATTTATTTCCCCGGTGGGAGTTTTCTTATGTTTTAGTGACCTGAAACATTACATAGCCTCTCGACTGACCGCGGTATGCAAGAATACCACAGAGCGTTGCTTCACTATATGCTAATTTGGATGTAAATTTTAAAAAATAAAAAATAAAGTTAAAAAAATTCTTAAAAAAAAACAATACCACAGAACATGAATGGCAACATCAAATATCCAAACCAAGTAGAAGGTACCCATATGCATTCAAGGATTTGCCATGAATGATTACACAGTACTATCTCCAGTTCGCTTTATGTAGCCCATTCCTGTTTATTCATCTCTAGGTTAGGGCAAACTACAGCTTCCTTCATACTGTGCTTTTGTGTTATTTCAGGACAGTGGGGTTGGTCTGGGAGAGGAATAGGGAAGACTGGATATATTTGGTCATGAATATACACATATCGATGTAGCCTCAAAGTCCATGGAAATGAGCTGAACGCATTTCATCCAAAGGACTGTATTTACCATTGCCTTAAGCACCAACATTAAAGGAAAAATATTTTAAAATATTGTGAGGTTTGCAAGGAGGGACCATTATCAAACTGGAAGGATTGTCCAGGTTGAACTCTGCAAACAACCCTTGAGCCACATTTCTCCCTTCTCCCAGGGCTGCAATAGCACGACATACATCCAGGATGCCTTCCAGCTGCTGCTGCCTGTGCTGCAGGTCTCACACATCCAGACCAGTTGTTCAAAAGCACAGCCGTGACCTGGCCAGACTCCCATCTAGTGAAAGAAAAGGCAGGCCACATTGCTCTGTTATATATCAGTGAAGGGGATGTTCTCTGCACATCTGGCCACAGACGCCCCTTTGAGGACTCTACAAGCAATTTTGCACGGACAGTATGGAGAACGCAAGTTGAGAGAGAATATCATTTCTCTTAATGTATATGGTTGTTTTTACAAATAAGTGTATTTCCTTTATGTTAATTTAAGTTTACAAGGCTTTATATTGATAATTTCCTTTAATTTGAAGTTCACTCACCAATATTCATTTCCATTTTCCTGGTCAAGCATGCTATATTTAGAAATTCATGGGTAGATCCTATACTTTTTATTTAATCCTTTAAATTCCCACCTTTAAATGTCCCATTCTTATGGTATTACTTTAAATCAAATCTTATACTGAACTTAGTTTTGTTACATAAATATGGCAAAGATAACACTACTTACAGATATTACCTATTATAGTAAAAGAGAAACATAAATATCTCTTTATAGTAATTCATTCTGAAAACAAGCTTTCATTGAACTCCTACTGCATGCTCACAATAGAAGAACATGATCTGAACCCAGGAAAAGAGTAGTTAGGTACTCTAAGTAATCTTTATGCCCAATGCGGGACTCAAACTCACAACCCTGAGATCAAGTTGCAAGCTCCATCAACTGAGCCAGCCAGGTGCCCCTAGACAGATGCTCTAAAAGAGGATTAATAATAATTCTTAAAATGCTTAAAAATACTAATAAATTTTCCAAACCTTAAGAGTTTTGATGGGCAAGGTAAAACTAGTGTTTTTGTTTTTTTTAATGTTCTGCTCTTCGATGTATTCTTGTATTTTTCCATACTCCTTGGACTTTTTGATCCCAAACTTTATATATGGCGTGAAAATATATATGAAAGGGGGGTACTAAAGAATATTCAGTTTAAACTAGACTTTTTGTGACCATAAGTACATGATAGCATAATTACAAAGCCTGGAAATATCCGAATAGAAAATTAAAGGGATTTGAACACAACACACCCCCAGACTGCATCTTTAACTCCGAGTCAAGCTATTGTATAAATACACACATCACACTCCCCAGTGTTAAATACCATCATTGCTTCTAAAGGGCAGAAAATACTGATGTGTGGCTTGACTAACTGGTAGATTGATCCATGACAGATTTCACTGAAGACCCGGTGGCCAGGAGAGGCATTGTCTGTGAACACTTCTCCTGAGCTCCATACACTCATTCTGGTGGGGGTTCATCCGAGCCCCATCAGCATCCCGACGGGCATTGTCACAAGATGTCTTGCTCCCTGGTTCTCTCTAAGGCAAATGAAACTTGTACTTTTATAGGGGTGAAAATCCTTTGTTCACATATGCTTTCCCTCCCCTGATAGAGTAGACTGCCTATGTTCCATACAGGCAAAGTAGGAATATTTTAATATTATCCTATGTCTTATTAGCATTTTACTTGTGTCCTACATTTCATTTTGTGTATCTCCTGAAACAACCAAATAGAAAACATAAGAATAATTATTTACAATCTGGAAAAGAACTCTCTGAGGAATCAATTAAAGATGCTTTTTTTTCTATTGTTTTTTGATTGCCTGAAATGTTTCTGATATTAAGTCTAGAGAAAAACTAACTGCCAAAAATGCAATTACCTCTTCATAAATTTTGTAGGTATTGTGTACAGAGCAGAGGAGAGGACTTAGATTTACGATTTCTCCACAACAGATTTTTTAGCATCAGATGGATTTATAGATGTTAACTGGAAATGTAATAGAAACAAGTAGTTTCAAAGGAACTAGATTCCCAGAAACAGGCTTTAAGCCCAACTTCACCCATATAGTTTATAGAAAAATTTTTAATCACAAAATGAAATAGAAATCTGTAAAAGAATAAAAGAAATAATTGTTCTTTAAAAAGTGGTTGACGTTGTTTACATTGCATTTACATATCTTTTAATGATAAAATATCAAAGGTTGCCAGGTAGAAACATAGGTTGACAGATGATTCCTGGGGCCTAGCTCAATGGTCTGTGAATTACATTATTTAACAGAGAATAATCACTTAAAATATATCCACCCTCCAGGATTGCTCTCTTTCAATACTGTTTTTCATCATCACTCTTAAATAATTGCTTCTTCGCTTTGCTTTAAAACCTAGCAAAGCACAGGATCCAAATCTGGGCAAATGTCAATCAGTTACTGAATGAATGATTTAGCAGGCTTACTTTGGAAGTTTTGTATTCCTTCAATAATCCTTTACATAAATTGGGTTCGTTTCACTCTTTGCAATTACCCTGAACAAGTGTGCCAGTTTTTTTTCTTACATCAAGTGCAAACTAAGTTCCAGTCTAAATAATGAATGTAGTCCTATGCCTGTGCTTATTAAATAAAAAACATCAAAAGTGTATTTCCAATTCAAAGCAAAACGCATCCAAGAAAAATTGCTTTGGGGTATTGATACATACAGCTCTAAAGGGTAAAAATTAAGCCCCAAATCTTAAAGCGGAGGCGTAAGCTTGAATATTCTATCCCACTGAGGACAGAATTCTGTCTTTTCTCTGGGTCTCACACTGGGCTGCACATCACACTCATGATTAAATGCGTAGTGTGACAAGCTGAGGCGGTGGCAGGAGTCAGCTGGGGTATGCAGCAGCCTCACCAACACCAACTAAGGAACCATGGACCTCAGCAGCAGAGCTCAGAGCGGATGAAGAAGCACCAGCCTGGGGTGGGTTAAAGGAAGCTGCTAAATGTAGAAGTCTGAACAGAAATGAGAGCATTTCCTGTGCTTTGTAGAAGTCAGCTGACCCACCAGGAGCTCTCCTATCTGGAAAGTCACCTTCTGCACAGGCCAGCCATGCTGCACTTTTTAGAAACAAGAGCAGGCAGATTTCAATCAAAGCCATCCCAGAGGTCTAGGAATAACATCTTAGGGAAGTAATTTAATAAAAATACAAAAAAAAAAAAAAAAAAAAAAAAACCTATTTCTCTTCTTTCGTAAAAAAAAAATAGGGAGAGATGATAGATAGATAGATAGATATAGGTAGGTAGGCAGATAGAGTGTATGCTGAACAGATGGGGTGGATCATAATACATGATTTCAATCCATGTTTAATTTTGTAAGTGAAATTATTCTTCAGCATCAAGGTAATTTTTGTAATGTAAAATTTGCCCTTTGATCTTCCTCTTAAGGATGCTGTACATTCTGGGGGCACCTGGGGGGCTCAGTCAGGTGAGCATCTGACCTCCGCTCAGGTCATGATCTCACCATTCCTGAGTTCGATCCCTGCATCAGGCTCTGTGCTGACGGCTCATAGCCCAGAGCCTGCTTTAGGTTCTGTGTCTCCCTCTGTCTCTGCTCCTCCCCCACTCGTGCGCGTGCGCTCGCTCTCTCTCTCTCTCTCTCTCCTTCAAAAATAAAGAAACATCAAAAAAACTTTTTTAATGAAAGATTTTTTTTTTTTTAATTTAAAAAGGATGTCCTGAATTATGATACTCAGATCCAGGCTCAACTTGGTTTCTTAAATGATTGTGTTTGAGGGGCGCCTGGATGGCGCAGTCGGTTAAGCGTCCGACTTCAGCCAGGTCACGATCTCGCGGTCCGTGAGTTCGAGCCCCGCGTCAGGCTCTGGGCTGATGGCTCAGAGCCTGGAGCCTGTTTCCGATTCTGTGTCTCCCTCTCTCTCTGCCCCTCCCCCGTTCATGCTCTGTCTCTCTCTGTCCCAAAAATAAATAAAAAAAAAAAGTTGAAAAAAAAATGATTGTGTTTGTGAAGGCACATCAGAAGAGATCACACTGAAAACCCGTCTTAAAACTGCAATTTTGCCTTCACAGCCACCCTTCACATAAAAGAAAAAATCATGTGGTTCACCATGTGTTTTGTTTTTCTAGATATCTCATAATTTATTCAGGTTTATGTTCATTTTCTGTATATTCACCCATAATAGATATTCCTCTACAATATCCACTATTAAACAAATCTGAGGAGAGGCATCATTCTTTTCATCTTTTTTTTTTGCTTAGATCTGAAAATAATCCGAGTTATCCTGTCCTTTGAGCATCTTATCTTTAGTAACTATTAAATTATTACAATCCAATGGTAAGAGATGGTGTATTTGCTATTTCTGGCATCTAGGGTCATCATCGACTGGGAATAGAAGATGAATATAGTTAGAATTTTGTGTTGGGATTTAAGCTACATTTGCCTTTGTATGGATCAGAGAATATTTTCCTCTGCATGAGTTGTCAGCCAAAAAGCAATGGGATTATGTCTGCCTTTGGTCACTGCTGACTCACTTGACAGGCCTGTCTCTTCTATTAGTCTCAAAGGAATTCTATACTGCAGAAGAATAATACGTACAATTTTTATATGCCTGCAATGAGTACAGAATTTAGGGTGATTCAGAGATGATCTATCTCCCTGCCCTGGGTTTCACCGCTGGGCTTCTAGAACTGCCATTTGGAGGAAAAAGCCAGCGTAGAAGCCAAGGCCAGATGGATGGAACCTTGGCAAAAAGCAAAGCTAAGCCTCTGCCTTTGAGTCCCTGCCATCTTTCTCCTTTTTCTCTCTCAGGATTTTTTTTTTGACAGTTAGTAAATGCCTCTCGTCCAGGATCAGCTTTTACAGTCCTGACTATCTCTTCTATATCTCTTCTTCCCTTTCCCTTTCTCTATGTTTATGCTATCCTTTTTCCAATTACCTCATCAGAAAACAATCCATCCAAAAGATTGCAATAATAATAAATAATATGTATTTACTATCTGCAGGACACTGTGCCGAGTGTTTTATAAGCATTATCCCATTTAATCTCCATAATTCCACTATTGGGTAGATATTCTTACAATCTCCACTGCCCAAATGAGAAGAACACTGAACCACAGAGACATTATATAATTCATCCAACGTTACACAACTAGTAAAACAGCCAGGATTCAAACCCAGGGCAGTTTGACCTAACTAGCTAGCACCTGAAAGTATTATGCACAGCCTCCAAACAAAAGAAACATAATCTGTTATTTTTAGAGACATCTGAACACTTACATGTTTAGCTCTCTTTACACCATGAAGTGGATTTGTAGCTGAAAGGTTTGGTTGTCAGCTTTGGTTGTTTCCATGTAACTGAGGACAAACTGGGACTAAAGAGACACAGAATGAAGCCACACAAGGTCACCCCCCGGATGATTCTCACCCCAGGCTAGCCACAATACTGGCTTCACGGACATTTACATCAAGCAGCTTCCTGGCCATCAACACAGCATCCTGTCTCACAGGTGCCTTTGATATGCCTAAAATGGCTCCATTTCCTCCTCCCCCCTCCCCTTTCCCTGGTGCCAGGGAAACCCATTTGTAAATCACCACCCTTCCCTTCCTGAAAATCCTTAACCCTCTACTACCTGCCTGGAGCATTGGGACTTCTTTTCTTTTTCCTTGCCTTGAAGATTACCGACTCATCTAGGCAGCTGTTTAGCTGATTCTTTAGTACCAGGTGCTGTGAGATACTAATAAATGTTTTAAAGATGTACTAAATAACGCCTTCTTTTCTCTAAACTTGGTGTTGTTCTCTACAAAGCCCAAGAAATGGTGGTGATGGCAGTAGTGGTGACATTCTTATTTATTGAGTGCTTACTATGTTCCAGACACTTTACCTCTGTGATCTCATGTAATCCCCAATGTCAGTCTTATGAGATAGCTACTATTACCGTACCCATTTTGCAGATGAAAAAGAAAGCTCAAAGGGATTAAATAATTCCTACGTTATCCAACTAGTAATTGGAAGAGCCAAGGTTTATGTCCAGGCACTATATAAAATGCTAGACAGAGCCCATGGACAAGCAGATATCTGGTCATAAAAAGGACTCTCCCTTGGGTTGAGTTCTCTTCAGCCAACATCTGGGCTCTTTTCTTCCCATCCTGTGGCTCCAGGCAGAGATAAATTGTCCCACAAACCACATTTTTTTCCTGCCAATGCCTCTGATTCCAAGAGAAGGTGGGCAACCTATATACATCCCATTCTCTCTCATGTGATAAACCTCATATTGAGTGATCCATTTCTCACTGAAACCAATGATTGCCTTTTTTGACACTTGTGTAGAAAAGCTCTGGTTTGCTATCTCTGCAGAAAAGAAAAAGAATCCATAACTAGGAAATGTGATAAAGGACAAGAAACCAAATGATGAACAACAGGGCAGAAAGACTGGCCAAGCCATTTATGTCAGAAAGAATTATTTGGTCCTAGAGGGCATCTTCTGTCAGGGATGTATAGGATACTTTCCAGAAAGCCTCACAGCTCCCTCCCTCACTTGTTCCACATCTTTATTTAAAATCCACCTTCTCAGCAAGATCTCTCCAGGTCGAATTTCAGCCTTCCCAATATTTTATATTCCCTTTCCCTCCTTTGTTTTTTTCTCCATAGGATGTATCATTAGCTAACATCCTTTGTATCTTACTTGTCTATTATATGTCTCTTGCACTAAGATGTAAATTCCATAAGACAGAGAAATTTTTTTTTTGTTACCATATTCCCAACACCCAAAGCTGGTGCTTGGCACATAGTAGGTGCTCAGCAATTATTTATTGAATGAACAAATACATCAAAGTCTGTAAATACTGAATGAGAGGATGGAAACAACCATATTATAGGGCAATTAATGAGAGAATGTCTGGTTGAGTTACATTATAAACTGTTAACTATTGAAGTAATTGTGTCCATTTTAATGGTATTTGATGTTTTAGGAAAAATGGATATGATTTGGAGGCTTAGAAATATATGAATATTTTTTCCATTAAAGTGAATGAAATTTACATTTTTTACTTAGAAGAATTCACTCTATGAGAGATTTTTCAAGACTCTTTGTCAGGCATGGATAGACTATGATGAAAAATTAAGGCCACTTAAGGGCCCCTGGTGGCTTAGTCAATTAAGCATCAGACTCTTGGTTTGGCTCAGGTCATGATCTCATGGTTCATGGGATCAAGACCTATGTCAGGCTATGCCAACAGTGTGGAGCCTGCTTGGGATACTCTCTCCCATGCTCTCTACCCCGCCCCCACTTGCATGATCTCTCTCTCTCTCTCTCTCTCTCAAAAATAAACATTTAAAAAGAATTAAAACCCAGACACCTGGGTAGCTCAGTCAGTTGAGCATCTAACTCTTGATTTCAGCTCAGGTCATGATCTCACAGTTCAAGCCATGCATCTGGCTCTGTACTTACAGCCTGGAGTCTGCTTGGGATTCTCTCTCTCTGCTCCTCCCCCACTCCCATGCTCACTTGTGTGCTCTCTCTCACTCTCTCTCTCTCTCTCAAAGTAAATAAACAAGCTTAAAAAAATTAAAACCACCTAAATAAGTAACTATGGTATACTGATGCTGTGGAATAATATGTAACAGTTAAAAAGAATAAAAAGAATGTGCCTTAGTCATTTTGGACTAGTATAACAAACTCAGCATAGACTGCCTAGCTTAAAGAACAAACATTTATTTCTCCAGTTCTGGAGGCTGGGCAGCCCAAGATCAGGGTGCCAGCAGATCCAGTGTCATGGGAGAGCCCACTTCCTGGTTTGCAGATGGCTGTCTTTTCATTGTATCCTCACATGGCAGAGAGCAGAGAGAGAGCCAGGAAACAAGCTCTCTGCATCTCTTCTTATAAGGGCATTGGTCCCATTCATGAGGGTTCCCCTCTTACCACCCTAATACCTCCCAAAGGCCCCATTTCCAAAACACTGGGGATTAGGCTTGAACATATGAATTTTGGGGGACACAAACATTCAGTCCATAGCACAATGGAATAGACCTCTGTACTAACAGATCTCCAAGATGTATTATGCAGCGTAAAAAGAAAGTCACAGTATGGCACTTGTAGAAAGTCTATCTAAAATAACACATGCACCCACATCCCTAAAGAAGATCTAGAACGATACACGTATAACTACAACAATGTTTGTGACCGGGGTGGAAAAGGTTGTGATAAGGTGGAGGAGAACCTCAGAATTTTGTAGAGTGATTAAAGGGGACTCCAGTGTTATTTGTAATAATTAAATATTTTTATAATGAAAATGTATTAATGGATGACTTATGTAACAGCATTTTTAAAAATCAAAACAAGAAGCAAAAGAAAATTGCTTCTAATCAGGGAGTTAGGGGATAGGACCCTGCCAATGACTTCAAGTATAGAACACACAAATTATTTTTCAATAGAAGAGCCAGAAATGTGAGTGAAGGCATCTACATGCTTTGGATTTCTTCATCATCAATATTCCTATAAGGTTCTAAGACAAATTTGATGACCATGCAAATTTCTTTTTCCTTTCCTCAGAGAAGCCCAACCCAAATGCGTAGTTTGTAAAGGCTGTGATGATGTAAACAGAAAAATTTGTCATTTCCATCCCATTGGAGAAGGACTCCAAAAACTTTCTCAGCCAGATAGTCTCTGTAATCTTCCTACTAAACCCAAAACAGCTCTGAGATACATAATGGCCAAAGAAGCAATTTCAAAAACTTCTGGAGGGACACAACACACAAATGAACGAGTCTGTGGTTCAGAGTTATTAGCTTGATGCCCAAATGCATATCATATTTGCAAGAGGCAGTTTACAATCTGCTCTTCTTGACAAGTGTAGCACAAGGGGATTTAAATCCCTGCATTTGCAATTTCTGTCTCCAAATTTATGGCAAAATTGTAGACACGAATAATGTGTCAGCGTTGAATGAATTGAGGTCTCTGCTCTCCTACAGCTCCATTTCATTCAAAGGAGAGTAATAAATGGAAAGTAAAGCAAAGTCTCAGTAGATAACGAATCCGAGTCCTAATGACCTTCCTGAACTACAAAATGGATTTGTAACTTATTTGGCATTGCCCAGACTATTTGGTGCCTGTAGTGAGGTGTGAAAACATTTGGGCCATTTTGGGCCACAACTCTGCATTTGAAGCATTTCCTCAATGATTCATGAAGGATCAGAACTACCTTTCCCTGGCAAGGTAAAAATCTATCAATGGTAATGAAAGACTCGTTTCCATCCTGCCCTGTACACTACCTTGATGAGGTTGTGATTGATTATTAAGGAGTCTTGATCTGTTCTGCAGCCCCTGGGACCATAGCATGACCATTTATATAAGATATGGGTGTTATAAGTTAATGCCTGCTATGCCATACCTCTCTTTCTTTTAAAACCACTTGGTCTTTGGCAAGGATTATAAAGACTCACATTTACTCTAGCGAGGTCATGTGCAGAATAACATATTTGCTTGCTGAACAGTACCCAGTCTGTCACTTGGCTGGTCATCTCTATCTGGATTTGCTGCAAATACAGCAGTTGGTCAGTCATTGCTAGGTCATTGATACCTAATGAGAATAATATATGTCAAATGGTCTGAAATTAGTTGGCTGAAAAAATGAAAGACTTGTTGATTTTTAAAAGCAGGAATAAAGTCCTCCATGTTTTGCATCCAAATATTGCCTTTTTGTCTCTTTGAGGTAATCATGTTTTTTCTTTCCAGGGCTAAAATGGAAACAAGTCATGAGGTAAAGAGAACATCTATTGATTTTTATGAACCTATACTGTTCGTTCATTCAGTCATCAGCCATTCATATATCTGTACTAGGTCCGCAGCATCTATTGTGTGTGTTCAATTTGAAATTCACTTTGCCCTTCTCTCATCCAAAATAATGTAAATCAGTTTGAGCGAAGAAATCCAGTAGGTATATTCATGGTTTCTGCGAACACCCTACTCTATGCTAATGACACCCAAATTTCTACCTTGAACCCTGACATCACTCCTAAATTCCAACCAGAGTCAACTTCCTACCAGACATCTGTACATCAGTATTTCGTATCCCACTAAACTTAATCTGAATATGTCCAAATTAAATTCATAATCTTTCCTTCTCCTCCTACATTCTCTGTTGGATGCAGTGTTACTTCTGCCAGAAGCCTAGCTGTCACCCTAGGCTGCTGCTTCTCTTTACTGTCAACACCTAGTTGCCAAGTGCTATTGCTTACTTTTTTGTGTATCTTCCTCCATCCCATTGCCCCTGTCTTTTTTTCTTTTTTTTTTAGAGAGAGAGCATGCACACTAGTGGGGAAGAGAGGCAGAGGGACATAGAAAATCTTAAGCAGGCTCCACACTCAGTGTGGAGCTCAGCATAGGGCTTGATCCCATAGTCCTGGGAATATGACCTGAGCAGAAATCAAGAGTCAGATGTTTGGCGGGCGCGTGCACCATCTGCTAGGGTGGTCATTTTCCACACTCTAATTTTTTGAGTAACGGCGCCATCTTATCCTGGGCATTTGTTCATTGAAAATCTGTGGCTCAGAACAGATTTACTGGTCGGCTCTGTCTGTTGTTCGTCTTTTGGTTACCTGTTGGCCATCATTTGAACTACACCTGGATGTGCAGATCTCAAATTCATGCCATTTACCACGGGGATCTCTGGTTTTGAGCTACTGACGCAGCCTTTCGTTCAGAGAATTGGGTTGAATTGAGCTAATTATCATTCAGACCCTCAAAATAAAAAAATACTTGACCTTAAAAAAAAAAGTCAGATATTCAACCAACTGAGCCACCCAGGCACCCCTCCATTGCCCCAGTCTTGTTTCACTTTTTTCTTATCTGTTCTATGAACTAGTGTAATAGATATTGAAGGGTAGCAGAATATGCCACCCAGTATATGACTGTAGGAGATCAGGATGTGCTACTCCAAAACATGCTGCTTTGGTATGTTGATTACTTTGAGCTGTAGGCACTTGAAAAACAGCAAATGCAGGAAGAAGTTTTTCTGAACTCCCCCTTATCTTCCTAAAGACAGATCCCCAAAAAGAAACTCAGTTGTCACAAATCCCTTCCCCTGGAGTTTCAACAGAGAAGATGGACTCTTATTACAGGACACAAGACTAGAAGTAACACCACATCCAAATGGACTTTGGAACAACCTGTCATACCTCATCTGTTCTTCTCAGTGCCCACTTATCTTTCCTAAAAATCATTTACTTTTCCCTGAGAGGCCTACATCTCCACCCCCTTTCCCTATTAAGATGGTATATAAGCCTGAATTCTAAGCCACTTCTCTGAGTTACTCATTTTCCCCTGGGTATCTCTAATGTTACGTGAGGTTACAAGTTAAACATCTGTTTGTCTTTCTCTTGTTAATGTGATTTTTACTATTAGGGTCTCAGTGAAGAACTCAGAAGGGTAGAGGGAAAATGATTTCTCCTCTTCCACAACACCAGCCTGATGTCAGGACAGGCCCCAGGCCCCCTCCATTAAGATGGTGTCAGCACAGACTCTCTGAGAGTGCAAATCTGGTTACTCCCCTGATCAAAAGCTTCACTGGCTGGCCTCAGCATTCCTTTACAGTCTGGTCCTACATTTTCCAGCACCTTCATCAGTTCCTCATCAACTCAAGGATCAAACTCACAGAGATTCTTGCTGGCTGCCCCCAGCACCATGCTCCCTCTCACCTCTATGTAGTAACAATTGAACATATGCAGCTACCACCATGCATTGGCTAGATAGAGCCCATGAAGGACCTTCATGGATTGAAGTATTGAACAATATTGATGACATCATAGAACAACACATTCCAAAATCAATACAGTATCATTAGCACAAATGAAAATGTGCTTTAGGGGCACCTGAGTGGCTCTGTCGGTTAAGCATCTGACTTCAGCTTACGTCATGATCTCGTGGTTCATGGGTTAGAGCCCTGCGTTAGGCTCTCTGCTGTCAGGGCAGAGCCTACTTCAGATCCTCTGTTCCCCTCTCTCTCTGCCCCTCCCCCATGCTCACTCTCTCTCTCTCAAAATTAAACATTTTTAAAAATGTGCTGTAATGGAATTTATTTATTTATGTTGAAATGTTTATTTATTTATTTTGAGAGAGAGAGAAAATTCCAAACAGGCTCTGCACTGTCAGCACAGAGACCGACATGGGGCTCACACTCACAAACCATGACATCATGACCTGAGCCAAAAATCAAGAGTCCGCCTCTTAACCCACTGAGCCACCCAGGCATCCCTGGAATTTATTATCTTTGACTGGACTTTTTTTTCCCTCTCATTTTTTTTTAATTTAAATTTTAGTTAACATACGGTGCAATATTGGTTTCAGGAGTAGAATTCAGTGATTTATCACATACAACACCCAGTGCTCATCCCAACAAGTGCCCTTCTTAATACCCATCACCCATCTGGCCCATCTCCCACCCATCAACCCATAGTTTGCTGTCTGTCATTAAGAGTCTCTTGTTTCTGTTTCCCTCTCTTCTCTTCCCCCACCTTCCCATATGTTCATCTGTTTTGTTTCTTAAATTTGACTGGATTGTTTTTTAAATTTGGCTATAGTATAACTGCAAAAGTGGGATGAAATTCCATAAAATCTTCCAGTGTCTCAATCTTCTCTTACTGCAATGATTCAAAAACTGGTATTTAGGGATAATCAGAAATTTTAAAAAAGGGTTTTCCTGAGAAGTGTGTTTAACCATTAATAAGCCTTCCCCACCTCCCCCTTTTATAAACCGTAGGGACTTCCCAAACCTTTTAGCTAGTTATTACGGACTGGAATGCTCCAAAAGGTGGATTTAAAGTGCAGTCTTTCTCCAGGTTGAACAGGGAAACCTGGTTTTAGAGTACCGGTTAACAGCAACCTGCAGTCATGCTCCTCTGATTGCAATCTGCCTTCCCTCTATTCCAATATCCTTTGCTGTAATAAATCATTCTTTCAGTTGTGCAGTAGCATGTAAGGGCTGCCTGCTTAATCTTTAATTGGTTAAGCAGTTACAAGCTCAAATTATATAGTGTGAAAAATATCACAATAGATCACAGTATTGTCAATTTCCCCCGAAGAACTCTGGCATTCTCAAGCTTAACAAAGCCCATCTCTGTCACACATTAATTATTGCAATGTCCTTGAAACCGAGAGTAGCATAGTTATTGCTATTTGCAAAGAGAGCATACTTCTGTGTCCTGCATGTCAGCCCGCGTGTGTGTGTGCGTGTGTGTGTGTTTGAAGGACACATAGATCTTGAATTAGGGCCTCCCTTTCTGTACATCATTGCTCAAGTGCCTTTATATGGGTTCCTTCCACCCTGGCCAACTTACCTTTTAAGACTCAGATTACATCCCCTCCCCTAGGAAGTCTTCCCTCACTTCTGTCTTCCTCCTTCATTTAGGTGCTCCTTGTCCGGGCTCCCATAACACTCATTCCAGGAGTCCACAAACACTTAGCAGGTAATTTCCACATCAGGCATCTAGCTTGGTACTGGGAATTCAAAGATGGATAAAACCAATTTCTCAAGGAGTAAGCCCCAGCCCAGGCCTTTCCAAACTGTCTGGGTCACCTGTCTCTGCTATGGGACTATGCCTGGTATAAGGTAACTGTTATATTAATAAATGGATCAATAATTAAAAGACCTCCACTTCAGCAATATGTTAATAATCAAAAGCCTTAATGTGTAAGGTACTCCAATTAAATTTTACTGTAAACTGGTAATAAAAATTAAGTCTTGGTGCTGAGATGGTGGGGGAGGTTCTACACTGCTCAAGTATTGTGGTGGTATTAATTAAACAGGAAGGAAAAATGGAGTCTCAAACACTGGCTTGTTTCAGGCATAGGTAAGTCAACCTGGGTCCCAGGGCTTATACAATTGGTCCTCAAGAGAGGCAGGACAATGTCCTCTCGCCTCCTTCTCTGACCTCCCTTTTGCTCTCCCATCACCATCCGTCCCATCGAAATGAGCACAGTCTCTAGAATATGGCCTATGTGATTTGTCTCTGATGAAATTTCTTGCACTAAAACATGCCATTGAAAAAGATCATTTTGCTCACGTTAATCTAATTGTTCTGTAAAAAAGCAACGATTACTGAATAATGGAGAACTTTTCTTCTAGTATTAGTCTGTTATTTAGATAGCTAGAATAAAATAGACAAGTTTTTAAAATACTTTTTTTCCTGCTGAATTTTTCACTCTGAATAAAGCATAAAATAAAGAAAATCTCGCTATGATGTAATTATTAAGCACTGTTGGTTTGTTTTGATATCATGGAACTTTGTTATGATAAATTGTTTAAAAAATAAAACCTATATCATCCGTTTGCCAAAATAGGCGGGGGAATAGAGATGATATCCTGTCTCTGTGTAGCAAATTTCAAGTAGGAAAATGTGTTTGAACCCAGTAAGCAGAAAGAAACTTTCCAGGGACTCGATTCACAGCCTTTCTTCATCCATGTGTAGGTGTTTGTGCATTGTAATTACTATCTTTCACCACAGGGGATCTTGAGATGAGTTAAAAGATTTTAACGCCGATAAGTAATCTATTAAACAATTATTTGTTGAGCCTTTTTTTCTGTTTTTTTCTTTGTTCATTTGTTTTGTTCATTAAATTTCCACATACGAGTGAAATCATATGGTATTTCTCTTAGCATTACACTCTCTAGATTGATCCATGTTGTTAGAAATGGCAAGATCTCGTGCTTTTTTTTTTCAAAAAAATTTTTAACGTTTATTTATTATTGAGAGACACAGAGATGAGCAGGGGAGGGGTAGAGAGAGGGGAGACACAGAATCTCAGGTAGGCTCCAGGCTCTGAGCTGTCAGCACAGAACCCAACGTGGGGCTCAAACTCACGAACTGTGAGATCATGACCTGAGCCGAAGTCAGTCGCCCAACCGAGCCACCCAGGTGCCCCTGTTGAGCCTATTTTATGAGCATCTAGAACCCAAAGCTTCAATCTGTGCAAGTCTTCTCACAACCACCAAATAATCCAGTTCTGCAAAGGTACTTTGATACATGGGTAGACACGAGAAGCATTGCTGCATAGCAATACTTGTGGTAGAGTATTGTTTGTAGCCTCCAAGCGTTGTTGGAACACAGAGATTCATGATACAAAACCCCCATTAGAAATGCTTATGAAAGGCATTTGTATTGGATAATTTTTTTCCCAAGAAAAAGAAACTTCCCTTCCCTACATAGAGAGTCCAAGATTAAGATGCAACAGAGGGTTAAGAGCATGGAGTTTGAAACCTAGACCACCTGGGTTCAAATCTCAACTCTGCCACTTAATAGCTATGTGACCTTGAGTAAGTTACTTAACCTCTCTGCCTTAATTTTTACACCTGTAAATTGGGGTGATTGATAATAGTCCTTACCTACTGATTCAAAACTGGTATTTAGGGATAATTGGGAAGGAAAAAAAGGATTTTCCTGGAAACTGTGTTTAACCATTAATAAATCATTTTTTTATATTTTTAAAAAAATTATAGGGACATCACAAACATTTTAGTTTGTGATTGTGCATTGAAATGCTCCAAAAGGGGGGATATAAGGTGCAGCTGTGAGTGGTATGATAGAAAAACAATTAACTAATAAGTACCAAGTGTTTAAAATAGTGGCTGGCACATAATTAGCGCTACAGTCGCTCCCACTTATCCGGGTTTCACTCTCGTCGGTCTCAGTTACCGGTGGTCTGGAGGGCAGATGATCCTCCTGATGAATCGCCAGAAGGTCAGAAGTAGCCTAAAACTGCATCACAAGGCCTAATTCATTCATCTCCCTTCATCTCATCAAGGAGGCATTTTATCATCTCACATCACCACAAGAAGAAAGGTGAGTACAGTAAGCTATTTCAAGAGAGGGACCACATTCTTATAACTTTTCTTATAGTATATTGCTATAATTGTTCTCTCAGGATTATTGTTAACCTCCTACTGTGCCTAGATTATTAATTAAACTCTAGGTGTATATGTGTAGAAAGAACATAGTGTACATAGAGTTCGGTACTATCCGTGGTTTCAGGCATTCACTGAGGGTCTCGGAACATGTCCCCCACAGACAAGGGGCGACTACTGAACCATTGTTAATACCCTCCCCAACTCCTACCCCAACATTTGGCCCTTTTGGCAGTGATTGTATGAGCTATGACTGCCCTAAAGCAACTGAAAAAATAGAGCAGATATATATATCTTTTAGTGTGAGTAAAGGAAGTCTCTCCCCAAATGCACATGGCTAGAAGTTAGACTTGGAAGTGGAAAATAATCACTTTGAGAACCCCACCCCATACGCTTCCTTAGAGCAAACCACTTCCTGTCCCAACATTATTTTCATGTAAGGGGAAAATAAACATTTAAAGACAGCTAGAAAGAATCAAGGCTCCATATAAGGATACAAACTGATGCCTGTCATTACCAGATGCCAAATCCCAGAAAGGACTATCTCTGAAACAAGTGTTTAAACTAAACAGAGCAAATTGTCAGTTGGGGGAGGGGAGGAGTGAAGGTTTTTTTAAGTCACTATTTTCTTTTTTTTTTTCCAACGTTTTTTTATTTATTTTTGGGACAGAGAGAGACAGAGCATGAACGGGGGAGGGGCAGAGAGAGAGGGAGACACAGAATCGGAAACAGGCTCCAGGCTCCAGGCCATCAGCCCAGAGCCCGACGCGGGGCTCAAACTCACGGACCGCGAGATCGTGACCTGGCTGAAGTCGGACGCTTAACCGACTGCGCCACCCAGGCGCCCCCACTATTTTCTATTAAGCATTTCAGAGAGAGAGAGAGGAGAGACAGAGAAGGAGGCTCTGGTTTGTACTAAAAAGGAATTAAAATAAAAAGCAGACTCCAGTTCCCTGGGCAAACGAGCCCTTGTCTTAATCTCAGTTCTGTCACTGACAAGCTCTGTGATGTGAACTTGGGTGAAATCCTCAGCCTCCAGAGCTTCGGTTTTCCTCAGCTGTAAAATGGAGGAGTTAACCAGATGATCTATAAGATTTCCTACAGCTCAGACATCCTATGACTTTACTAAATAAAATAGATGTTAGATGTTATATTCAGCAGGCAACAGAAGCCAAGTCTGGAAACTTAAGCAGGAAAAGGATATTTTACAAAGATATTATTGGTAGCTCACAGAATCAAAGGGAAGGCTAGAGAACCAGACTCAGAACCAAGGCAGTCTGATGGGAGTTTGGGGTGTGTTGGGGAGTTTAAAAGCAGGAATGACTCAACTCTGCTGCTGGAATGAATAAGCTCCAGTCCTTTTTTTCTTGCCCGTACATCATTGCACCTATAAACCAAAGTCCTGATCAAGAAGGTCAAATTGGTCTAGCTCTGGCCACATGTCATCCATTGGCTGATTAGCAAGAAACTTTGATTAACAGTCCTATCAAGACATTGTTCCATGGGTCAAAGGTAATTCCCTAAAAGGAAATTGGCATACGGTTATGAAAGAAATATAATGCCTACTGTGTGGCTCTTCATTACAGATGTGCCTGCTTTTATAATATCACACACTGATACCACTCTTCTGTGTGAAAATAGATGTGCTATTTTTACAGTCCATCTGAAAATAGACATAATTTTGGAGAGAGATAATGATGCCCTGACAACTTTGTGGAGACCCATCGTGAAAGTTTCGGCACTGAGACATGCTTCAAGAATAGCCTTAGCACACCTCAAGAGATTGTTCTGGGGGAAAAACCAAGCCTGTGTTTTATTTTTAAACACATCTCCCTGCACATCTCCTTGGAACTGAGGAGAAACATTCACAGAGGCACCTGACGGTTTTCTTCTTCTTCCTCTTCCATACTTACGGAACCCTGTTTGGATTCTGATGGTCAATTCCTCCCCCCTCCTTAAGAACCATTCAAATCATGATCCTGCTATACTAGCCACAAAAGTGGCTGGGTACAAAAGCATATTTTACATACTTCAGTCTAGGACTGAATCCACATATTGTTCCTGAGATCACAGGCAAATTGGTGAGCTTCTCAGGCCTCAGTTCCTTAGGGACAATGACACCTGTCTCCAGGAATCATTGTAAGGAAGAAGTGAGACTATCTGTGGCATATGCCTGACATACAGAGGGACTCAGTAAATTGTTCTTTATCCAAAAAATATGTACTAAGAACTTTCCGTAAGCCAAATATCATGCCAGCTTCCAGGAATATTATGGTGAGCAGAATCAGTCTAGAAAGGGAGGTAGACATTAATTGATAACGATGAAAATAATTGTAAAAAGCAGATATTGAAAGGGTTATGAGGGCTGAGAAAGTATATACTTGGGAAATTCCACCTCTCCAGAAAGATCAGAAAAAAACTATCTTCAATGCTGTTAAAGCCACCTTCTTGAAAAGCCTACCCTGCTTACCCCCAGCTGGAAATGATTCTACTGGCCTGTGAATTCTCAGCAGGAAGCGTGGAGCCTGTAGATGACATTTATCTTACCCTATCTTACCCTTGTGTCTAGCATTATAACTAGGAGTAGTGTACCCTGTCTCCTCTACTAGAGTATAGATTCTTTGCAGGCAGACACCAGGCCATCCACATGTTTGAATGCTTCACAATATCTATTAAAGTCTATTATTTCAATAAATAAGTGAAATTAGCTTTCAGGAAGCTGCCACAATTTAACAGAATTTGAAGCTTAATTTATGCCTTTTGTAAGCCAAGTTCCCATTGATTTCCAAGTCATTTGTCTGAACATAATAGGCAATGTTCAAGGAAACAATAATTTGGCCTATTAGAAATCATATAATATCTATCCCTCAAGGAGTGTGATATCCCTCAACTCCTGCTGAATAGTCCCAGACCTGAACTTGACCTATTAATCAAGTTTACAGGGACAATAAAAAGTGAGACTAGTAGAATTCCATTTTCCAAATCTTCAAAACCTAAATGCTATGATTAGAATCTCAGTTTGTGATCTAGAAAAAGAAAGGAGAGGAGAGGAGGGGAGAGGTAAAGAGGGGAGAAGAGGGGATGGGAGAGAGGGAGAGGATACCAAAAAACCCTCTGTATGCTGAATCATTCATTCCTGTTAGTTTAATATTAAACCTGACCCTGCCATTAAAATCTAGAAATCTTCTCAGAAAAGCAATTTTAACCATATAATGATGCCAGGAGATTAAATTCCACCTGAATTCTGGAAAGATATTTTTATATTTTTCAATGTTAAAAATTGTCTATATGTACTCTTATTGTAATTAACAACTATAACTACTCTTGCCATCAGTGATAGCTATAAATAATATGAATGCTGAAAGAATCAGAAGAAACATTTTGCTATTATGTTTCAATATTCAAGTTTCACTTAGTATTTCACTTAAAGTCATTTGATTTGGGTATCTCTGAATTTTTTAAAGCATCCTCAGTGCCAAAAGGAGACAAAATTTATAAATCCAAGCAAATACATTAACAAACAACCCAGGCCCTCTTAAGTAATTTGCCAAATAGAAACAATCCCTCTGTATAGGAAAACCCATCAAATCAGAATCTGCAACGTGGGCTAATGAGAGAAAGGATTTTCATCCTTGACCTTGGTTTTTGGTTCCTTTCAATATCAAAATCTTGAGGCCACTGTAGTTGTGTAATGATAGATAAACAAGGAGAGGAAGCATTCCATTGCTGTTTTTATGGGTGTCATCAGCTTGTTTTCCATGACTCATGATGGCTTCCTGAAAAAACTCTGATTTCTTTGATCTCATGGGCCAAATGAATGCTCTTGAGCCAGTTTTCATCAGCCAGTGACCATTCCTACTGTTCCCATTGTGCATTCTCAGCTGGACCCATATATTTACTAGTTAACTCATTCCTGAAATAAAATTATGAGTATTCTTCAAAAGGGTTTAGTCCAAATGGTCCGGAGGAATTCAGAGGGATATTCTGAAGATAAAGAGAAAAAAAGACAAATATTATTCTTGCAAGAATGTTATTATCTGAAAAGAATTAGTGGAGAATAATTTTTAAACCATTTATTAAAACTGTGTCTTATAAGGACACCAAAAATCTTCTCAATATCACTGATTAAGAGCTCTTTCTAATCCTGTGGTAGACAATGGAGCCTCCATTATAAACCTAGGAAGACAGTGTGGCTAGTGGTAACAAACGTCTCAGCCTAGGACCCAGGAAACTAGGGTCTCCTCAAGCCTCTGTCACCACAGTATGTTTGGGTTATTGTCCTCTTCTATAAAATAAAGTGTAAGTGTTCACGCAAGTTTCTTTTAAAGAAACACAGAAGTTGGGACTTAATCATTCATTCAACAAATACTTATTGAACATGTATTATATACTAGGCAGCATTTCCGTTGAATGAGCTGTCTCTCCATTATGCTCCCTGAGTCCCCTATGAATGAATACCTGTATCATGTTATTGGCACTCAATCTGATTTCTCCACTGACTGCATGTTACTTTGCTAATGAGCAGCAGAATTCTTGGCATACAGTAGGTGCTCAAAAAGTATTTGATGAATGAAAGGGGATCTCTTCATATGAAAGGTTGAACATCCCAGAACGAGGACCAGGATGAGAGATATCAAGCATAATATTTCATTAAAGCAATCACATGATTACATTAAAGTCTACCTAGCAATTTCTAAGCCAACAGCAGACTCTGATTCCACTAAGACCCAAACACTAAGACCTGCTTCTCTCTAGTCCTGAACACAAGTATATACTTGGCATTCAGTTTCCAGTTTGACATTTTGGGCCATTTACAGTCTAACCCTTCGGTTGCCTCTCTAGATCTGCACTCCACTCCTTTCCCACCCTACTGTTACCCTCGAGGCCAGTCTATATGAACTACTTCAATCCAGCTCCATTGTCCTCTAGCTCTGATTGGGTTTGACCAATGGTAAGTACTAGCACATCGGGGAAAGAGAGAACAGCCAAACTGAGATATTTATTCTCTCTTCAGGGCAATTGCAGGCTGTTGTGTCACTTGGCCAAAAGTCACAGTCCTTATCAGGCAACCCTCCCCATATATATATTGTGTGTGTGTGTGTGTGTGTCTGTGCCTGTACCTATCTTTCTGGGTTCCTTGCCCCTTTAGTCTTAGGGATAGTAGCAGTGTCCTACTGTTAACTAGTTTTAGGGTGCTGCACTCTCTTTTTGGGTTTTCCCACATCTCGGCTTAATAGACCCTTTAGTAAACTCACCTCAAATGATTCAGTTTGAGTATACTATTGGTTTCCTGCTAGAATCTTGACTTAAAGTGTCATAAAGAATAAATGATCTAGTAATGCACACACACACACACACACACACACACATACATTGGACTATTACTCAACTATAAGGAGAATGAAATCTTGCCATTTACAATGACATGGATGGACCTAGAGAGTAATAATTTGCTTATTATATTAAGCAAAGTAAGTCAGTAGAGAAAGACAAATACCCTATGATTTCACTCATATGTGAAATTTAAGGAACAAAGCAAACAAACACAGGGGAAAAAGAAAAGAGAGGAAAACCGAGAAACAGACTCTTAACTATAGAGAACAAACATGGTTACCAGAGGGAGGGGGAGGTGGGTTGGGGATGGTAAAATAAGTGATGGGGATTAAGGAGTGCATTTGTTATAATGAGCACAGGTGTTGTATGGAGGTGTTGAATCACTAAATTCTACACCTGAAACAAACAAACAAAGTCTAGATCATTTATTCTTATCACCACCAAGGACAATTAAAGGATACTAATAAATACTAGTGTCTTTCCTCTTCCCTGTTATAATTTTTATATCCCCTACCACAGCTATCAATAGTGCCTTAACATAACAGCTACTTAATAAATATTTGTTGAATAAATGAAAAATAATTCTAAGAGGGGTGCCTGGGTGGCTCAGTCAGTTTAGCGTCAGACTCTTGATCTCAGCTCAGGTCTTGATCTCAGGGTCGTGAGTTCAAGTCCGCGTTGGATTCCATGCTGGATGTGGAGCCTACTTAAAAAATATACAGTGAAACCTTGGTTTGCGAGCATAATTCATTCCGGAAACATGTTTATAATGCAAAGCACTTGTATATCAAAGCAAATTTCAAGAACCATTGGCTCAGTAATCACGTGATGTTCAGCATCATGTACTACTTGTATTACAAGACATCGCTCATTTATCAAGCGTTTATCAAGTTAAAATTTATTAGAAATGTTTGCTTGTCTTGAGGAACACTCACAGACAAGTTATTCACAATCCAAGGTTTTACTGTATATACATTTCGAAGGCACTTCTGACCATAGTTTGGGATTCAAGCACATGAAAATCAATGTATATTAGATTTATTATCAGATCCTATATTTAGGGAAGTTTTTAATTTCAGTAATTGAGGATCAGTGGGTAGTCTGGCTTTATAAATTTACATTCTCTCTTTTCTCATGTTCTGACTAAAGAACGATTGGCCTCCTGGAATTATGTATGATCCAACCTTAGGAAACAGCCAAGGGATGAGCTGACATCTCAGGGGCACATGTTGTTTAATAGACTAAGAGATTAGTTTATTGGTCCTTCCTAGACCTTGGAGAAAATAGTGATTTTATTTCATGCCATCTAATTCATATGAAGTACTTTTGCAAGTTCATCACCTTCTGTCTCCTACACCCAGATAGAAATGAAGTTTGAGGTAAACTGCATCTCCTTGGATCTTTCATGTTTATAACGAATAAAGACAAATCACCAATAAAGCCCAGTCTTCACTCACCGTGTATACTGATCTTGCAGATGCATCGTGGAAGTAACTTCTAGTTCTGGTATTGGAGGAAGCACTTTCTTGACTGGAGTCAAGGGCAGTCTCTGCTTGGTCCCTATTTTTTAAGAAGGAAAGCTGTTCTGGTCTGTATGTAGTCAATAGCAATGCAAAAACAGATACAACATTTTCCAATGCACTAAGAGAACCATGCCCTCCATCTAGCAAGGATATTGGTAGTTTCCATCACTTGCTAGATTTCTTGTCTACAACTGTGACACATTTAACCCATTTCTCTCAACTCTGTTTCTTTCATTTCTCCTCCCCACCCACACTTCCTGAGCACAAGACCTGCAGCATAGTTAAAGGGGGAGCAAAGTAGAGAAAAACATTCTTAGCGTTCAATGCCAAGTAGAAAGAAAAAAACTTTAGTTGAAACTGACTACAAACATTTCCTTCTTTGCATTTTGTTAAAACAGGTCCCTAAGAAGAATATCAAGGACATCTCTGATTTCAGGGACAATTTTAGCAAGAAGCCAAGTTACAAATCAGATGAATTCTAATCTGTCCTCCTTTTCTAGGACTATGTGACATCAAGTCCTTCTAATATTATCTTCAGCTGACTTCAAGGTAGGAGGTGAAATTTCAGACCCATGGCATATGGTCTTTCTTTCATTCCACTGGGATCTGGGGTCTTGCTTTTCTGGTTTTTATATTGAAACTTGAGTTTTACATAATACATGTAGTTTTTGCTTCACAGATGTCTCTTCTTTTTATACAAAGCCCTGGACATGAATGGAAATGAGGTGACCTATAATTTAAAGAGAAGTTTGAGCAGCTGCTTCTTAAGAAGACAAAAAGGAAGATTTAAGTGTAATCAAGAATATTATGCTTATCAAAGGAAATTTTTTTTAATTTTTTAAAAATTTCATATGCATCAAAAAAAAAAAAAAAGAATATGAGGCTTCTTATCCATGAAGATGATTAAACACTGGTATAGGTTACCGAAATAGAAATACTGTGAAACCATCTGTCAGAATTATACTTTTAATTAGAAAAAAATTTAATAAGACTGATTTTTATATTTAATTTTATGAATAAAGAATACAGTCACATGATTAAAATTTTATAAACTAGGGAGGGATATTAGGCAAAATGTCTTCCTCTTTACCCCATTTCCTACAGACAGCCACTTTTTACCACATCACATACATAATTCTTTCCCTTCTTTCCTTCCTCTGCCACAGGCAACCAAAGATTTTAGTTTTTTTTTGTAGATAGATAGATGATATAGATACATATACATAGATTTATATGTTCATATGTGTGTATATGTTATTTTTATCTTTAAGTAAATCATAGCATACTATACACATGTATGTATATGTAATGATCTTTCTCAGAGATCTTTCCCCATAAATTCTTCCACATTCTTTTTTACAACTTTCTGGTATTCCATAGTATGGATGTATCATCAAAGCACCTTCCTGTCAGATTGTGTCTAACCTGGTATTGTAAACACACTAGCAATAAACATTGTATATATGTCATTTCTCTCCTATATTAGTAATCCATAGGAGAAATCCCTAGAAATAGAATTGCTGGCTCAAAGGGCTTGTACATTTGTAACTTTGATAGTTATTGCCAAATTACGTATCACAGCAGTTGTAGCACATTATCCTCTTGGTTTACCTTAGTAAAGTATAAGAGTGCAGAGCGCCTACTGCCTCTGGCCCCAGAGGGTGATGTCAAACTTCTGGATTTTTACCAATCTGGTAGATTAAAATGGTATTTCAGTGTAGCTTTAATTTTCATTTCCACCTGAATGTAAGCTCAACAGAGATCTTTGTTTGGTTCACTGCTGTGTCTCCTATACCCAGAAGGCCAACATTATTGGCACATAGTAGACATCAAAATAAAAAAATAAAAAAATAAATAAAAAAAGTCTTTTGAAAGAATTTATTCTGAATGAGGCCAAACAACTTTTCATACATTTAAGAGCCATTTGTAGTTCCTTTTCTGTAAACAGTCCATTTTTATCCTTTACTCATTTGCCTACTGGTTTATGGTCTTTTCTCCATTAATTATTAGAACTTCCTTATTTACCAGGAAAAATTGCTTATCGTATGTGATGAACTGCCAATAACTTTTCCCTAACGGTTTTTACTGTGTTCATTCTTGTAGTCAAATTTATCAGTCTTTTAACTGAATTTTGTGCCATGGATCGAAAGCACTACTTTGTGGTTATAAATGGATTCTACTGTTGTTTCTCCTATTACTTTTATGGTTTCATGTTTACTTAAAAATTATTGATGCTTTTGAAATTTACCCTAGCAGTAGTGTGAACTCTGGATGAAGCACATTTTTTTTTCTCTAGATGATTATTCAGTTGTCACAACACCCTTCATTCAGTAGTCCTTCTCTTTCCTACTGATTAGATGTGCCCCTTTTATCATTTACTCAAGTCCTAAACTTTCTAATTTGTCATTAGATATTTTTCTCTACTTATGTACCAGTACCGTGGTGAAACAGATACTTCTCTTCTTTCTTATTCCATGTCAATTTTTTCTTGGCTGTTACTGACAGCCTATTTTTCATCAGGATATTAAAATGACCTTGTTTATGATTTAGGAAAAATTGGCATCTTTATATATTCATCTTCCAATTCAAGAATATAATAGACCATTTGTTGTTGTTCAAGTCATTTTTATGTCTCTCAGGAGCATTTTTCTGAGGTTTACTTTAGAAAGATCTTATATGTTTCTTTATATTAATTTTATTCCTATTTTATTTTTTTATGGTTGTTTTAAATGCAGTATATCTTCTAACTGGTTGTATTTACATATATGAATGCCATCAATTTTTTGGTATTAATTTTGTACCCTATCCCTATTGAATTGTATTTTTAAAGAATGTTTTTAAGAGAAATCTGTTAAATTTTCCAGGTACACAAAGTGATCATTTTACCTTTCCAATTCGTTAACCAGGTATTTCTGTCTCTTACCTAATTGTGTTGGCCAGTACTTTGAGGATGGTGGTAGATAAAGTGAAAATATTGGACATTCTTGAAAATTTCTGACTTTAGCTAGGCATGCTTTTAGTGTTCTCCTAGTAAATATGATTCTGGGTTTTTGAGACAAATATATTTTATCATGTTAAGGAAGTACTTATTTATTTTATTTTGGGGAGTTTTATGAAGGATGGGCATTATTGTGTGTCAAATGCATTTTTTAGGATGTATGGAGATAACCAAACAAATTTTATGAGTGACATTAATAGATATCTCCTAATGGCGAACTGTTCCTGTATTCTTGGATTAAGCTCCTCTTTATCATAGTAGAAGTGTTTATGTATGTATATATACATATATTTTTTTAAAACTGAGCTACTGGATTATTTTGCTAATATTTGTTTAGAATTTTTGCACAGAAATGAGAAAGGATGAAATATGGCCTTTTGTAGCAACGTGGATGGAACTGGAGAGTGTTATGTAAGTGAAATAAGTCAGACAGAGAAAGACAGATACCATATGTTTTCATTCTTATGTGGATCCTGAGCAACTCAACAGAAAACCATGGGGGAGGGGAAGGGGGAAAAAAAGAGAGGGAGGGAGGCAAATCATAAGAGATTCTTAAAAACTGATAATAAACTGGGGGTGGGTGGGGGGGTGGGAGGGAGGGGAAAGTGGGTGATGGGCATTGAGGAGGGCACCTGTTGGGATGAGCACTGGGTGTTGTATGGAAACCAATTTGACAATAAATTTCATATTAAAAAAAAAGAATTTTTGCACAGAAATACATAAGATTGCCCACTGATTTCATTTTAGACACAATCTTTCTTAGTTTTAAATATTACTAATGTTGGGATGCCTTAATGGCTCAGTTGGTTAAACGTCCCACTCTTGATTTCGGCTCAGGTCATGATCTCACAGTTCATGAGTTCAAGCCCTGTGGCAAGCCCCGCAGTGCAGAGCCTGCTTGGGATTCTCTCTCTTTCATTCTCTCTCTGCCCCTCCCATGTGTGGTCTCTCCCTCTCTCTCAAAAGAAATAAACCTAAAAAAATAAAAAATAAAAAACATTTTAAAATAATAATAATAATGATAATAATAATAAATATTACTATGTTTATTTCAAAATAGAATTAGGAAGCATCCTTCTTTTCTATGGTCAATAATAGTTTTTTTTTTTTTAATTTTTTTTTTCAACATTTATTTATTTTTGGGACAGAGAGAGACAGAGCATGAACGGGGGAGGGGCAGAGAGAGAGGGAGACACAGAATCGGAAACAGGCTCCAGGCTCCGAGCCATCAGCCCAGAGCCCGACGCGGGGCTCGAACTCACGGACCGCGAGATCGTGACCTGGCTGAAGTCGGACGCTTAACCAACTGTGCCACCCAGGCGCCCCTGGTCAATAACAGTTTAAATACCATTGGAAATATCTATTTTTTAGAGATCAGTAAAAAATTCCCCTGTGAACTGCTCCTTCTGTTACTTTTTCAGGGATAACTGACAAATTTTCTATTTATTCTATGATAATTATTTTGTTTAGATTTTCTATTTCTTCTGGTATCAGGTTTTGTAAATTTTTCCAGAAAATTATTGATCTTAATTAGAGACGTTAAAAAGTAGTAACTACTCTTTAAGGGACAGGAGTAGATGCCTTTTTTAAGCCATTTCAACAGATATTAACGACCTTTCCATTACTGTGGCAATGCTAAAATAACTGCCAAAGTTAGAATTCCTCCTTTAAAAAAAAAAAAAAAAATATATATATACACACACACACACACACACACATATATATATATATATATATAATTTGAGAGATAGAGGGCATGTGAGCAGGGGAGAGGGGCAGAGGGAGAGAGAGAATCTTAAGCAGGCTCCACACTCGGTGCAGAGCCCAACGAGGGGCTCAATCCCATGACCCTGGGTTCATACCTGAAATCAAGAGCTGAATGTTCAACCAACTGAGCCACCCAGGTGTCCCTAGAATTCCTTCTTATAGAGTATTTAACCTTCTAAAAGGTAAGTGACAAGGCTTTCCTGACTGGTTAGGACAAAGGTGAGAAAATGAGACCAGTCTTTACCTAGACAGACACAAAATTCTCCTTTCCTTGCTCTCTTCCTCAAAGGGCCATTGCACTTGACCCTGTTAGCATCCTTTATTTTTACCTTATTATCAGTAAGAACAACCACATCTATGGGGCTAGTTCTATCATCCCCATTTGTCTCACACTGAATCTGTGATTTTTGTCTTTCTAAATATGTGCTTCTCAGAGGTGGGTGTGGTAGGCAGAACTCTAAGATAGTCCCTGAGATTCCCACCCCCTGGGGTAATGCCCCATTTAATCCCCTTCCCTTGAGTGTGGGCGGGACCATGAATGGGATGTAGATTACATTATATGGCAAAGATGAAATTTCTGCAGGTGTATTTAACATTCCAAATCAGTTGATTTTGAGTTATTCAAAAGGGAGACTATTCTGGGTGAGGCTGACCTAATGAAGTAAAAGCCCTTACAAAAGAGATGGGGCCTTCCCTGAGGTCAGAGAGGATCTCTTGTGAGGCTTAAAGAAGAAAACCACCATGCTGAACTATGGAAAGGGTCAGGTAGCAGAAGACTGCAGGTGGCCTCTAGTTCCTGAAGCAGCTTCTGGTAAACAGCCAGTAAGAAGCCAGAGCCATTAGTAAACAACCTCAAAGCAAAGCAAAGCAAAGCAAAACAAAAAAAAACAAAAACAAACAAACAAACAAAAAAAACAACCTCAAAAAATGACTTCTGCCAACAACCTAAATGAGCTTAGAAGTAGAGACTCCAGATGACAATACAGGCCAGCTCTCATCTTGATTTTAGCCTTGAGACCCTGAGATCCAGCAAAGCTGTGCCCACATTTCTGACCCACAGAAAATGAAATAATAAAGGTGTGTTGTTTTAAGCCACTAAATTTGTGGTAATTTGTCACACAAGAGAAAATTAGTAAAATGATCAACAGAACCTTGGCCTGAAAATCACCAGAACCTGGATTTAAAATGAAGGTTCTAGGGGCGCCTGGGTGGCGCAGTCGGTTAAGCGTCCGACTTCAGCCAGGTCACGATCTCGCGGTCTGTGAGTTCGAGCCCCGCGTCGGGCTCTGGGCTGATGGCTCGGAGCCTGGAGCCTGTTTCCGATTCTGTGTCTCCCTCTCTCTCTGCCCCTCCCCCGTTCATGCTCTCTCTCTGTCCCAAAAATAAATAAAAAACGTTGAAAAAAAATAAAATAAAATGAAGGTTCTAGGGGCACCTCGGTGGCTCAGTTGGTTGAGCGTCCAACTTCGGCTCAGGTCATGATCTCACGGTTTGTGAGTTTGAGACCCGCGTCGGACTCTGTGCTGACAACTTGGAGCCTGCTTCAGATTTTGTGTCTCCCTCTCTCTCTGCCCGTCCCCCACTTGTGCTGTGTGTGTCTCTCTCTCTCAAAAATAAATAAAATGTAAATAAATAAAATAAAATAAAATAAAATAAAATAAAATAAAATGAAGGTTCTAGGGGCACCTGGGTGGCTCAGTTGGTTGAGCATCTGACTCTTGGTTTCAGCTCAGGTCAGGTCATGAGTTTGAGCCCCACATCAAAATAAATAAATAAACTTAAAAAAAAGCTGTGCTCACAGCTTTTTTTTTTTTTAAATAAAATGCAGTTAATAGAACTCTGTCCCAAATCTACTGAATTACAATCTCCCTTCAAAATGGTCCAGGAGCCTGAAATTTTACAGACATCCAAATTAATTCTGATGCACATTAAGACTTCAGAATGAACTTGCCATGCAGATAATTGCTTAGACAAGCTTTGACAAAGCATCTGATACTATTCAGAAGTTGAGATTTGGAGACAGTTCTTTTTAAAGTTAAAATATCAAAAGAAACTATTCATTAAATTAACTAATTACCAAAGAAAATTAACAGAGCTCTTTTGGTTAGAAAGCCAAACTATTCATCATTTGCTGATTCATTTGGTTTGCTGATGTTGTATAATATGGTGTAACCGTAATTTACTACAGAATGCTATTATCTGTCAAAATGATAGCTAGTTGCAAATAACTCTCTAGTGGTACATTATATTCTGTTTCTCCTAGTACCCAAGGACATGTAACTTATATGCTAATAGGAAAACTTCTGAAAAATTGATAAAAAGGCAAAAAGGTAGAATACATGTCATTTTGATGCCTTCTTCAGAATAGCTAAGATGGGTGGGATATTTTTCTAGTTCTACACTGGGAAATAGAGTTTATTTCAAACAAAATTAATTCACTAACACTAGTTAAGGCAGCAGAAGCAGTCAGGAATACCTTAAAACTTCACAGAAGTCTATTCATGAATTTGTCAAAGGTCTGAACCAAACATTTCTTTGACTTTTTTCAGGAACCTCAGAATGGGTTTTGGCCTTCCTGAATCTAGTGAACAAAATGGATTTCCAGTGGTAGAAACTTTGATTAAAAATAAAACTCCATGCCTTGTGTTCTTGAATAAACCCTCGTCACACTGGCCATGACAATGTCCACATTGTCTCTGATATTTTTCTTTTTCTTCTTCTTCTTTTTTTTTTTTAGATTTCTATCACTTTTCAGAAGTGCTTTACATCTATGACATCTGGTTTGTAACTTCAATTCATCCTTCCAAAGTAATATTTGATTCCCACTGAGTAACAGAAACTTGCAAGGTGTTTTCTTGTCTTTGTTCCTGATGATTTTCATGTCAAAGACAAGGTACTTCTCCCACAGCGAAGGTACCTCTAAAACTTCCTCATCCTAGCCACGATCTCTTCGCTGCTTAGAGAATTTGTCCCATCAATTTTTTATATTCATATTTCCAAAGCTACCGGTTCAGCTATCCTTGGTTATGAAATTGGAAAGACAAAATAGCTAAAACCAAAACAAAACGAGGAATAGTAAACAGGACTAGGTATCTGTACCATCTATGATTCTGTGACCTCTATTTCCCCAATAGTGAATTTATCCAATTTTGTTGTAATTGCTTATTTGTCTGTCTCCTTGTGTGCAAAGACTGTATTTCATGCAGTTATATTCCCCAGAACCAACCTTGCAGTATGACACATAATAGGTAAAAATATGTGTCGAATGACTGAAAGAATGTCATCTAACTTCTTTGTGCCTCATTTTTTTTTTTTTAACGTTTATTTATTTTTGAGACAGATAGAGACAGAGCATGAACAGGGGAGGAGCAGAGAGAGAGGGAGACACAGAATCCGAAACAGGCTCCAGACTCTGAGCTGTCAGCACAGAGCCCGACGCGGGGCTCGAACTCACAGACCGTGAGATCATGACCTGAGCCGAAGTCGGATGCTTAACCGACCGAGCCACCCAGGCGCCCCAATGCCTCATTTTTTTTTTTTTTTTTTTTATTTTGGGGACAGAGAGAGACAGAGCATGAATGGGGGAGGGGCAGAGAGAGAGGGAGACACAGAATCGGAAACAGGCTCCAGGCTCCAAGCCATCAGCCCAGAGCCTGACGCGGGGCTCGAACTCACGGACCGCGAGATTGTGACCTGGCTGAAGTCGGACGCTTAACCGACTGCGCCACCCAGGCGCCCCTGCCTCATTTTTCTTAATGAAAGTGCATGGGTACGAGCTGTACAAGAAGTCAATTCTGGGGTGCCTCCTAGGAACTTGGAGATAAGGAAAATAAGATTGTCCTCTGAGAGTTAGCTTATAAAATCAACTCATAACCACAGCAGAAGCATTATCTTCAGAAATCATTCCCAGGTCAAAGCCTATTAAATGTTAAAAGTGCTGAGCCGTCAAGCTATCCCTAAAATGGGGAAGAAGGCCTTTCAAGCTGTGTTGGCAAAGGAATCTGCTTTAAGACCTACCAAGCAAGCCTTGGCCGTGATTTGACTCCCAGCATGGTTTTGTCTGAGGAGAGAGGGCACACGTGTTAGCTGTCGGAAGTGTTTGGGTCCGTATTTTCTCTCGGTTGTAATACTCATTGTGAATCAATACGTTGGCCTTTTATAAACCTGTTTTGTGAGCTGGATTACATAATGGATCTTTTTTGGTGAGCCACCACTGCAGGAGGCTGAGCCTTCAGGCCTGAAGAAAGGCTCTGGACCAGGTAAAGTCACCAACGTGAGGCACCTGGGTTGCCTTGTGGGTGGAGCAGGCATGCAGCCTCAGCTGGCAGTGGGTACTCACACCTGAACTTCCTCGTGACTTCATCAAAGCCAGTGTGGTTGCCTTGACGCTAAAAGGAAGAAACTCAAGGTAAGGGTAAAGGAGGTAATAACGATGTATTCTGATGTACTTTGAAAAATAGAAAGCACTACCAAGTGCAAAGCAGAATATTTTTACAAGCCCACTTGAGAGGGCTTGGAATTTAATAGGACCACATTTTGCTCAGCAGGGATGGGCTACGGATGGCTAACCCTGGAAATGGTGACCTCGGGGCTTCCTTCCCCTCCTTGTACTTTGGGAGATTCGGCCATGACTCCGTGGAGACAATGGCAATAATGTCTAAACTGTTATCCACAAAGTACTTGCTTTCCCTATAGGAGCTTCTCCAGAAATGAAGGAATGCAAGTTAATCTTCACAGATCACTGTAGTCAAGATGGATGCGGAAGTTCTCCGATGGTTTGGTGATTCTTATTCAGTTCTCTAATCTGGCTCTGAGAAAACCTTCCAGTCTCATTTCTTCTTATTGCCCTAGGAATGCAGAACTTCAGCACCGCTATGCACCCTTCTGACCTTTTCATCACATAAAAACATTGGCACTTTTGTGCAAGCCCAAGATAGCTAGTTGCTTTTTAGGGCTAATAGAACCAATTATGGTAGCTTAAAATAGATTTCCATTATTCAAGGAGCCAACTCTCTACTGTGTTCAAATCTCCATCTGTTATTGTTAACAGTGATCCTAAAACCACTCAGCTGTTCCAAATCTGGCCAGTGTGAAAATCAAATGACAGGGAAAATACATGACTGCAAAATTACCTAGAATTAACAACTGAAGAGAACAGACAGCTGCCAGTACTCTGAGCCATTGTCTCACTTGCCAGTTTGTTCACACTCCAAGGAATGAAACTGATGAAGTGTTTAAAAGTTATAATTTAGGGGGAAAAAGGTTTTGAAAGGTCTTTGTAAGACAGCTGCAGCCATTCTTTCAACATAGCCAATGTAGAGTTGTATTTATTTAACAAATATGTATTGGGTACCTACAGTGTAAGCTGGGGATGCTGTGATGAATATTATCAGGTCGAGTCCCTGACCTCAGGGAGCTAACTGGCTCATGGGAGCCACATCAATCAAACAATAACACAAATATATAAAATAACAATAGTGATCATTGCCACAAAGCGAGATTTGTGGCGTTACGAGGATGTGTGATATAGGGAATTGCCCTGGTCTACAAGGTCCAGTATGACTTCCTTGGGGAAGTGTTAGCTGAGCCAAGATGGGAAGGGCCAGTGGGAGGAGGTGAGGTCTGCAGGGAGTGGCTAGTTCAGGCAGGGAAAGTTTGTGCGAAGATGGAGATGTTTATCTGCATGTGTTTTATCTTCAGTTCTTCCAGGCCTAGCACAAAAGGCTATCACATAAAGGCATTCAATGGATGAATAGATAAATCATCCTATTCTGCCTATAGATTCCTCACACTTAAGAAATTCTTCCTGCATGTAGAGTCATCTTCTGCATTCGATCTATTCTGTAACCCACCAGATGGCTGCAACCTTTACTGTTTTATGAACCCAAACCTGTAGTTTAGGAGTCGTAAATGCTACAGTTAAGCAAGTAAAAATTAAATTTCCATGTTACTTTGCTTGGTTGTTGGACATCTGGCACGAGAAATTTATCTTCTTTTCTGCTGGAAATCGAAAGCTGCTTAGTCTTTATTATGCTGGCCATAAACATGTTGCAAATTGTAATTTTACATTGCCATTCGTTTTATTTGGGGGTAATACAAATTACTGGGTCATCCGCTTACTTTTGGCATTTAGTAACTCTCTTTCACAGTAAAATTCCATTTTCTTTCCTTCACGGTCCCTAAGAACCCACTCACATTAACTGCAAAAAACATATCACTAACGCTGAAATGTTACTTTGAGGGAGACTCACACTGTCACACACAAGCTCCTACAACCTTATACAGGGTAGAGAAAATGTTTCATCTCGGTCTCCAGTGTTAAATATAAAAACGCAAGGAGAGTTGTGATCTGTGGCTTGACCCAGCAGGAGTCAACTCCTCAGTTCACCATAGTCAGTAAGTGGTGAGCCAGAAAGCCCGCTGGACAAAATTGAGTTTGAACCCTCACTCTGCTAGGAACTGCCTGTAAGTCAGTTACATAAACTCTCTTAATTTCAGTTTTTCTCATCAGGAAAAAAAGCGACATTGTTGTGAAATGAAATACAATGATGTCTGTGAAAGTTGCCTGATAAATGTTTATAGTTGAATCGGGTTTCCCTTCTCCTAAGGCACCAAGGGGTAGAATTTCCTTAGCTGTGCTGTCAGCTCTGTGACAGCAGAGACTGCTGGTCTGTGCCCCTGTCCCATCAATGCTTAGCATAACACATGCCCCTTAGTCGGTATTCAGTAGATCTGGGTTGAATATTTGAAGGTGAAGAATTTCAAGTTTTAAAGATTCCTCCATATTTTTTTTTAATGTTTATTTATTTATTTGGCAGGGGGAGAGAATCCCAAGCAGGCTCTGTACTGTCAGCTCAGCATCAGACATGGGGCTCAATCCCACGAACCATGAGATTATGACCTGAGCCGGATTGGACCCTCAGCTGACTGAGCCACCCAGGTACCCCAAGATTTCACCATTTTCGATGACATAGGCCACCTCACTGGCCTATGCAGCAGGAGTGAGTAGAAGCTCTAGTCCTAGAAACCTGGTGTCATAGATATTTAGTTATCGGCTATCCAACATGTGGACATCTCAGGGGTGCTCTCAAAGACGCAGGAGGCCAGAGGGCAGATATTGCTGCTTCCTGGCTCCAGGGAACCAATCTGTGGCTTGCGCTCATTCAACCAGATAACCCTCCTTGGGGCTTTGATACAAAGCTGAAATGGTCAAAGGGTAGCTCTGGAAGCTCGGAGGGAGTGTTCAGTGATAGTGATCCAATCAGAGACATGCTCACCAGGCCACTCCCACTGTGACTTTGGCTGTATTTTTGGCTGCCTTGCCTCCCTTAACTCTTGTCTATTTTGCAACCTCTGAGTGCCTAACACATCTGTTGTTTCTAGGGGTTACCTACTGGTTTTCCAATATGTTTCCTTTCTGGCAACCCAGCCAAGCTGATTGCTATTGTTTGCCTCTGATGATTCAGGTCCTAGGCCACTGCTCCTGCCCCTGACTTTGGTCTCCCGTCAGTGATCAACCCTTTAAACACTGTTTTAGGGACACATTTCAAAGTTGCTTTTGCATAGTTCTCAAAATTTCTTCTTCAAGAAGGTCAATGTATTTCATTATTCTTTGATATCCTTAGCAATGCTGCAGAATGAGTTATATGTTCTTTAATGAAGTAGAATTATGTGCCCTCTGATCACTCTCACTTTGTCTTCACCTTTCCCAAACCCCAAGATTCATTTCTTGCTCATCTGCTCTTTCTACTTCATACTCATTTCCCCTCAGGGTTTCTGTGATTTAATAAGCTTTTATTGTGCACAAACTACGTGCCAGATATTATGTCAGGGACAAGGATCCGAAGCTGAATAAGAGAGTCATCACCTGTGTGAAGATAACAATCCACTGAATAACATGGAAAGTAGATTGATGTCACGACAGGCAACCTAAGCCATCCCGTTTCTCAAAGCCAGGAAGAAAATATTAGAGACACATAAAAGCTTAGGATTTGATTCTGCGTGCCATCGCTTTCTACAGCAATGAGATATGCTTACTCTCCCAGTGTTTGCTCCAGAGCGGGTCGGGCACTGTGCAATGCCAGGGGCTGGGTACGCTCTGTTTCTCTCTCATCCTTTTGAGGGTGTGAGCCTATCTATCTCTGTGTGTACATGTGTAACAACGCTTACTTTGTACTACGTGAGCAACTGGAGAGGCATTCACGACAGCAAGCCGCTCTGCCAAATGTGACTGTAGTCTCTGCTCCCTTTGAATAATCTGGTTTTTTGTTTTTTTTTTTTTTTACTCATGTTACTGCTTCTCCAGAGAACCATGCTGGCACATCTTTTCCTTGCATTCTCACTGCTGCCTATAATCCATCATTACAAAGAGAGGCCTTAAAAACGGCACTCAAGGGAGACATTATTTCCTTTCCATTTCTCTCTCAGAAAGAGCAACTTATAATAGGAGAGGAAAAATTGCATTTAGGCTAAAGGATTATAAATAACAAAGAATCTGCTTCTCCTCCTCCCCTCCCCCACCAGCCCTTAAGATGCTAAGCCTCAAAAGGACTCTTGATTTTTTTTTTTTTTAGAAAGGCCTTCACCCCCTGGCTTGCTCTAAGCATTAATATTATATACCTGGTCATAAAGCTAGAGGATTTTTAATGAGAGCTATTAAAGGGAACGGATGCCTGAGACAGTTTCCTCTGGTGAATGAAAATCAAAGGCTCATAAATACAACTTGTGAGGTTAGTCTTGTGGTTAGCTAGTACTTTAAATTTGTGATTCCCCTGATTATACGAGTTGGCAGGGGGACTATTGACTTTTTCTCAGACAAAACTGCACGGCTCAAAATTATGACTTGAAAAGAGTGAGAACCAGGATTCCTAAGGCCCCTGACAAGCTCCGCAGAACTGGGTTAAAACATTCCTGGTATATGAATGTCAGGCCTGGGAACCGCCTAAGAGGAAGAACAGGGGAAATGCCATTTCCTCCCTATAAAAATGAATTTTGGCATCTGAAACAACCTTATGATTTTAATTTCATTAATCCAACAAAATTGTCAATGACCACACAAACCACACTGACCCACATTTGGTTAGCATCAAATGATCACTAAGCTAACTGCTTATTATTAGCCATAGGTTAGTATTTTACTGCTCACACCGAGAAGAGAAAGTCTGCATTTTTTTTTTTAATTGAGTTCTTTGGGTGCATTCATTCCAAGTTTCCCTCAAGCTAGGGGTCCAAGTACATGCTAATCTAAGTAGATAAGAAAAGTCTCGGGAGCACAGCTCCCAGAAAATGCTGGGCACAGATCTGCATGTGGCTGCAATGCAGTTGCAGCGGGGGCCTGAGGCTTTGTTCAGTTTCCTTTCATTTTTGAAAACCGTTTATACACCAGACTTGAAGCTTCCCCTTATCTGACTTCTCACAAAGTATGAGGCAGCCGGCTCACTGGCTAATACGCCAGGAGCTGTAGAAATATCACTCATGATTCTGTGGTTTTCCAAGAGTCGAGGACAGGACGTCTCCCTGATGAAGGAGAGGACTTTGCTCATCTCACATTCTCCCTCTCTTTCTTTTTAATATGACTTGACAGCTTGAATTCAGAAGGAGGCTTCACAATTAGGAGATCGAACCACAGCGTCTGTGCTAACAGCTCCCTTAGCCGCTCTAATTAGGGTTCCCTTATTCCATTTCTGTTTCTCGGGAGAGGACAGGGGACTTTTTAATTGGGGCTATTAGAAGTTCTCTTTACACAATGACACCCTTTGCTAAGTGAAAGCCCTAGCAAAAGCCATGCCCACTCTGCAATTACTCCTTGCAATTCTGAGGAATAATAGTATCTTGTCTCATTTAAAAATAAATCTGAAGCTGATTCCTTATTGCTTTCTCTCCTCTGCCTACTCACATGAATTTCTTCTTGCCAATTAGGCAAACTTTCCATTATTTAAGGAGCTAGTTTTGATCATGAGTGTCCCCTGATAGTAAGACATATTAAACTAGATTTCATTTGCCCACAGCTCCTTTTTTCCAGATACAAGGCCAATCTAAATGAGCTCAGATCATTCGATCTTGGGTCTACAGTGGAAGAGTGAAGCACTGGGATTTTCAAAGCCATGCTCTGTCTGCACATCATAGAACTCACCTGAAATGACCCGCACGTTCAGTGTTCGCAGTTTCTCAGAATCCTTTCCTTTTAAGAGAACAAATGTACGTTCGTATTTATGACCTATTCCAAGAACAGAAATTAAATATTTAAGTGATAAACAACTACATTCTTAATATATATTCCCCATGTTGACTCAAAGGATTACCAAGGAAAATGGGCCATTCACAACAGGGTCGGGAGCCACGAGACATTAAGAGCTTTCCTTATTAAGTTCTTTTCCATGAGCAAATACAGGTTCTTTCTAAAGCAAGCGGTTTCCCCACTACCATAAATGCCATCATGCCGTCTCCTCTAAGGAAAAGCACCAGCTGTCATGTATAGGATGTTATTATTCCTTACATTATTATATATACATAGATATGTACAGAATATTTAATGCATATTGACTTTTTAATGTCTATTTATTTTGAAAGAGAGCACAGAGAGAGAAGGAAACAGAGAGAATCCTGAACAGGCCCCATGTCATCAGTGCAGAGCCCGACGTGGGGCTTGAACTCAGGAACCATGAGATTATGACCTGCGCCGAAATCCAGAGCCAGACGTTGGACTGAGCCACCCAGGCGCCCCTTTAATGCATATTTAATGCCCTAAATGGTGTGATATTTTTTCATTACTTTACATGCTTGGATTTGTAAGACAAGCCTTCAAAAGTCACTAAGCCTATCATTTGTGTAGATGTTCATAAGATTTTCACTCCCCACTATTGGTTTCTTTCTAGACATTTTCTCTACCTAGCTACTACTATCTCTCTTTCCCGATATGCAATTATATGGAAAAGCAGATCAAGAAACTCAAAACCATGCACTATTTGCAAATAACATGTTCATTTAAAATAATATTTTTAAAACCAGAAAGACCTCTGGGGTGCCTGGTTGGCTCAGTTGGTTAAGCTTCTGACCCTCAATTTTGCCCAGGTCGTGATCTCACAATCGTAAGATCAAGCCCCACATCAGGTTCCACGCTGGGCATGGAAGCCTGCTTAAGATTCTTTTTCTCCTTTTCCCTCTGCCCCCTCCCACATGTGTGTGTGCACTCTCTCTCTCAAAAAAGAAAAAAAAAAACAATAACAACTAGGAAAACCCTAGGTATTAATTCTGATATTTTATTAGCTGTATAACTTTGGAAAAACCATTTAATCTCTCTGAGGCTCAGGGTTTTCTTCATCTATAAATGAAAATAATAGTACATACCATGTTTACATACTTTGAGAAGCTAGTAAAAAAAAAGCTTGTGAAAATGCTCTGAAAATGGTTATTCTACAAATACACAATGTTGATGATATTATTATATATTAGCCTTATATACTACAGTATCAATGGTAAGACTTGATATGAAACTGCTTTCAGAAATACCTGCAACAAATACATAGCCTAAAGAGTTAATGGTACCTTCACCCCAACCTAGGGGCAACCATTTGTTCTGCCTACTGAGATGCCCAGCACAGCCTTGCCTGGCAAAGAATTTAAGAGTGTTGGGCGCCTGGGTGGCTCGTTTGGTTAAGCAGCTGACTGTTGGTTTCGGCTCAGATCATTATCTCACGGTTTGTGAGTTCAAGTGTTGGGCTCTGCACTGACAACGTGAAGCCTGCCTGGGATTCTTTCTCTCTCTCTCTCTTCCCTTCCTCCACTCATTCTCTCCCTCCCTCCCTCCCTCTCTCTCTCTCTCTCTCTCCCTCAAAATATATAAATAGACTTTAAAAGAATTAAAAAAAAGAGTCTTAGGAAATACTCCAACCATCCCAATACTACTCTCCCTTATTGAGAACTACTATGCACTAGACACTGTGATAAACTTTTTCTAGAACCTCTTTAACGCAATCCTTACCTGTGGGGTAATGGTGATTATTCTTGTTTTACAGAGGGGAAAAAGGGGACATTTAGATCTAGTAAATACCTTGCTCAAAGTCACATAACTGATGAGTGATAGTACTAACATTCTATTCTGTCTACCTATCTCCAAAGCCTCTTCTCATAATGATACATTTTAGACTGTCTTTAAGAGACCATCTACTCATATTATAAACTGTCGCTCAGGCGTGATATTCAGCCAGTAAAGGCATGGACATACCCCGGAAGTGTCAGTGTATGCACAGGTACACAGTAGAAGAGCCAGTATACGCATGGGTACACACCCAAAGGGTTGATATATGTGTGAGTTCACACCATTAGGGCTACCTGAGCAGTTTACAGTCAATGTCCATCCTAATAGATGGATGCCTGAGTCATACTAAATTTTTTTTTTTTGAGAGAGAGAGAGAGAGAGAGTGTGTGTGTGTGTAAACGGGTAGGGGAGGGGCCCTGGGTGAGGGGAGAGAATCCCAAGCAAGCTCCACACCCAGCACAGGGCCTGATGTGGGGCTTGAACTCACAACCATGACATCATGACCTGAGCCAAAACCAAGAATCAGCTACTTAACTGAATGAGCCACCCAGGCACCCCAAATTAAATATTTTTAATATCATCCCTATTGCCTGATTTCCAATCACACATTTTAGCTTTGCCCAGCCAAAAATCTACTGACACCCTTCTACTTATGAAAGAATGACTCACACACTCATCACCTAGAGCCACTCTGCTCAAGACCTCCAACTCTGAAATTCTTTATCCTCACTCCCTACCCTTCTACCTCTCTTCTGCATTCACTTCCACTGAGCCTCTGCTCCACCTCCAGCCCTTTTGAACTCCTGCCTAGCTTCGCCTCCCCTCTATTCTCTTGTCTGAGTAGAGAAAGATACATGAAGCTTCTTGAATGCTGACACTGTGCCTCACGTATGCTTCTTTTCCTTGGGTAACCTAGAACTGCCACTGACACGCAGTGGGTGCTCAATAAATGGCAAACTGAACTTTAAAAGGAATGTACATCTAGGGGCACCCGTGTGGCTCAGTCAGTTAGGAGTCTGACTTCAGCTCAGGTCATGATCTCGCGGTTCATGAGTTCGAGCCCCACGTCGGGCTCTGTGCTGCCAGCTCAGGGCCTGGAGCCTGCTTCGGATTCTGTGTCTCCCTCTTTCTCTGCGCCTCCCCCACTAGAACTCTGTCTCTCTCTCTCAAAAATAAGCCTTAAAAAAATTTTTTTTCAAGAACGTAAATCTATAGATGAGACCCTAAATGAATTGTGCCAGACAACAGATTTACTCCTCGATACTTACTCTGCCACTTCCACACTCTTCTGTGGCTTTCAAGTATTTTGTGGATAGTGAGGATGAGCAAAAATATAAAAACGACTAGAACTAAAACGTACCAAGTGATCTTCATGGAACAAGTGAAATCTGCAAAGAAAAAAAATGCCATAAAAATACAATAAAATGATACAACAGAGAGAGGCCATATGGCGGTGTGGTTGTATTCTAGTACATATTCTCAGCTTAACTGAAAAGCTAAATATCTAACCATCACTGTTACAGGGTCATTTGCTCTCCTGAATTCTTCCTTGACATATTAAGTGGGTGTATTAAATGAAGAAATTTGACCAGGGAGCTTCCATGGGTTCATTTAGCTCCAAAATTCTAGGTTCAATTTCACTTAGAGGTTATGCCGGCAGTAGTTGCCAGGTAGTTGCTATCACTAGGCTAAAACCACAAAAAGCAGAGTCCCAGTATCAGGGCCATTTGTAATTAACAGGTGTGACCCTGGGCCAAGCAGCCAAAAATTATATCCTCAAATTGACCAAGATGCAGTGAGCGTAAGGAAGATGGAGAAGAAAGAGAAAGACAAAGAGAAAGGGTTGGAATGAGGCATATAAGAAGAGGCCAAAGCAGATAAATAGTCAGACTCCCCTTTCTGCACAGAGTTTCACTGCAATGATCAGATCAGGTGCACATATTAATTAGATAGCTACCCTAGCCTACAGAAAAAAAGCTTGTTCATTCAAATGACAATGAGGCTCATGGGAAGGATAGCCCCCAGCCAGCAACAGTTTAGCACCATCTCCTTTGGTGCCATAAAGACACTGGCCAACCGACCTGGGAATCGGTGACATAACAGAAGGTGACCTCATCATGTCCAAGACATAGCTGTCTACTGACTTCCCAAGCCACCCTGTGGACCCTCCTCTTTGCACACAAAACACAGTACTTACTCAAGTAAGCAGGATATATAACTTGTTTATACCCTTGGATGTTTGCCCTTGTGGGGTTCAGGTTCATGATATGGGTACCCCTTTCACAGGGGCCACCCCCATGGGCAGATGTACATTATATTGTCATCCAACATTTATTTAGAGAAGAGACTGAATGGAGAAAAGATAAAAGTTGACTGGAACAGTAGCCCTCAGCAACTGCCCCCCCCCCCCATCATCCCAAGCCCTTCAGCTGCAAACTTGCAGTCCTTGCTCAGCAAAGTAAAAGTATGCAGGTAACTGGAATGGAAGACTTACGGTGCCAGCAAGAGCCACGTTGGGCCCAATGGCCAAGGTGTCACTGGGCACCAATCAAGCTATGAAAAAAGAACCACGCATTCACCAACTTTATATAACAATAGCAGAATGTCCACATTGGGGCCAAGCCTGCCTGTACACCCACCAAAGCCCCAGTGCAAATGCAGAAGAATGTGTCTCCCCACATCCCATGCTGTCACCTACCCCCCATCCCTGCAGTCATCTTGGAAAGGATCAAGGGGGAACAGAGAGGAATCTGAAAAAAGTCTGAAGAGACAAATTTACCAGATTGGACTAAATTTAGTTTCACCCCCTGGTAGATAGGGCTTTTAAGGGAGATCAAATTAGTCTCTGCACAGCAGAGTAAAATATGAATGCATTTTAAATCTTCTACACGTGACAAACGGATATAGTTTTTCCAGAATACAATACTACATACTTGTATACCACTGTTATCTTGCTGAGTTATGGACACAAAAAAGTTGTCAACTATGATTTCACTTTGACTAGCATTTATCGATTTTTTTCATTAACACAAAAAATTGTCTTAAAATCATACTTATGGAAGTGCTTATTTTTCCTTTGTGTTTTAGAAAACATAAAAAGCAATCAGATGGATACATTGAAAGAAATATAAGTTTTTAATATTTATAATGCAAACCTCTTTATCTTTCAGATTTCATCATTGTTATGCACTCCTTCCAAAGCCTACCTTCCAATCTCACTCCTGAACCCGAGGGAACTGACCCCTCTGTTCAGATCTTCTCTCTTACCCTATACACACATCTTGAAATACCCACTAACTGCAGAGGCTGTAGGGCCCTGCAGACTAACTCACAAGAGAAATTCCTTTGAAGCCTTATATTTTACTTTAAAAATGCATATGTATTATATAGTTGTGTTTGCTTTAAGATATATATAATATTTTCTAAATAATTATATCTGAAAAATTAAAGCTTTTAAAGCATTCTAAGGCAATATGAAAGGCTTCCATATATCTGAAATATCAAAAAGCACAGCAACTTACTCTACCATAGCACCTGTCACACTGAATTTACTTGCTTGACCACTTTACATTCATCTATTTTTGTGTCCCTAATGTTAGCACATTGCTTGGCATACAGTAGGCACTTATTAAACGGTTATATCATAAAATGTTCTCAAAAGTAGATTTTATGGGTGAAGTGGGGCACACTGCTTAGCAGAAAGGATCAATTCTGGCAATTCAGAATAGGGTACCTAGGAAGCTAATAAGCTTAAAAGGGAAGTAAGATATGTCTAAGTTTTATCTTTTGGACTCCTACCTTTCCCTCAGAGCCATCCAGTGACCCAGAGTACCTAACCTGCACCCTGCTTATCTCCATGCTTTGCATGAAAAATCCAATTTTATCCAGTCCTCAGTCTCAACTTTAGGAGAAATCATGTTAAGTCAATTCAAAATAAAGTTTTCACAGCCCATCACAATGTACATGAATGTTTGCCTTTAAAAATAAATTTCACCCTTTAATACCTAGGTGTGGTGGTGTTACATCAAGCACAACTAATAGGCATGTCCAAAGTTACTCTGAGGTCTTTCTAGTGCCCCTCAAATCACAACCCGCAGATGCCTCCTCAGCCTCTGGGTACTGCTAGACCCCATGAAAAGCAAAAAATAAACAGATAAAAGGGCTAACATTCTTTGCAGTCATACTATTTCATCAACAAAATTCAACTATTTAACTTTTAGTGAAGTTAATGTGTTAACCTTTATTTAAGTTTGTGTCCAATTCTCTTTCCCTCTAACTTCCTTAAATACATACTTTTGACATCCTTTTCTAGGTGCAGAGAAATGTGTGTACAATTATTCAGGTATTCCATAATCCTACAAGTATGGTTCATAGACTTTTCCTCCTTTGGATCTTCTTCCACAATTGCTGACGTTCTGGTGCGGGTTTTAAGATTACATGTAATGTTATGTTCTTCCAAGTGGTCAACTATAGGAGCTACAGTGAAGTTAAAATGTCGACAAGGTGAATAAAAGTCATTTGCCTTCACTTCCGTTGATCCTTTCATGGTAAGAACTAGGAAGAGATTAGGAAAATGTTATTTGCAACATAGTAATACGTAGTAAGAAAGCACACACTACTCAAAACTAAATCCCTTACTTCCTCTACAAAGTAGAAATGAGAAGCTCCCTGCACTAAAAATAATGATTAAAGTGCTTACATATTTTAAGATTGTGAAAACCAGGTGACATTTGGGTTGAAATAGAATTGGGGCATCTCAAGGAAAATACAAACATTTCCCTGATGATTTGTGGGACAGATTATAATGCTCCAAGAGAGAAATGCCTAGTTATGCCCATTTTGAATCCCTGGTCAGCCAGAGAAGAAGGAGAAGAAGGAGAAGAAGGAGGAGGAGAAGGAGGAGAAGAAGAGGAATGGAGGGGGGTGGTGGTGAAGAAAGAAAGGGAAAGAAAAGAAATAATGCAAGGAAAGAAAGAAAGAAAGAAAAATAATAAATTGACTGCTGTTGTTCTAAACCACTGAGTTTTGAGGTAAAATGTTACACAACCATAGCAACTGGAATAATTTATCAATGCACTGTTTGACATTTCAAGGAGGCAGAGAAGTAGCATCTATGAGTGACCAACCCTTAAAACACTTCTTAGTTCTCTATCACCATAAAGGTACTTTCCCAATTTGCTTTCTGGTGAATTTGACCTAGAATCCTGCAATAGTTGCAGCACTACTTGAATAAGAACCCAGAAAAAGGTACCTCTTTTATACTTCATCTAAAGTCAATACCAAGAAATCTCATTCCCATTCTGAAAGAATAGAAAAAATGCCAATATGGAGAGATACAGGCAGCAATCTCACTGAATAGGTATAAATAATAAATCTGATGCTTGGGCCTGAGGCCACTAGTGTATTTTATGACTACAAGTGAGTTATTTAATTTCTCAATGATACAAGTTGATTTGATTTAATTAAATAATATACATTCATTCTCAAAATAGATGTGAGATTCAGTTAAACATTACACATAATACAGTTATTCTTTTATTTTTTCATTCTTTAAACAAATATTTATTAAGCATCTAGTGTTAGGCATTCTGCTAAGATCTAGAAATATAGTGAACAAAGACAAAGTCTCCAGCATCAGGAGGTTCACTGGGTAGTTAGACAAGTGAAAAGACAATTCATATTCAGTGGATAAATGTTAGGTAGGACTAGGTACAAATGTATCAAGGATTCAATGACTCCTTGAGGAATCAAAGTTCGATTCTACTGTGAGAACCTATAGGTTTACTTAGACATTTTTTTAATTTTTAAAACTTCAAGACCTTTGAAGAAAGCATGCTAAATAATATTTTAACCATCAAATTACATAAATTATGGTGGCATTTTGATGTATTTTAAGAATAGATATTTTGGTTTGGTAAAGTAAACCAAGAACGAGTAATGTCCCAAAGCCCTGCAAGCCACTCATCAAGAGCCACACTGCTGATTGTTCCAATACCATTGGATTTAAAATGGAATGGTTTATTACTTTTTTAACAGAATAAGGTGGTTTATCCTTGACAATTTTTATTATCACTTTCTCTTTACTTTTACCTTTTGATGTTTGTTCCTGAGAAATAAAATCCATGAGTTTTCTGGACTCACAAGCCAAACATGAGGAGCACATTTTAAATTCATTCGTGATGCCTTGGCAAATTCTGGTGAAGTTTTGAAAGTTGGAGTGATTTAGAAAGATTCCCATAATAGTCTGAGTTTCTCTTATTGGTTTCAGAAAAGTCACAAAAGAAAAATTTAAAGAGGGGAGTGAATAGTTGAAATTAGGTTGTAAACACACTTCCAGACATGATAGCTCCAATATATTTCCTATAAAGGAAAAAAAAATGTGTTTACTATGAAATCCTGAGTTTTTGTCATTCAAGTAAATACATAACAAGTGCCTGGTTTTTCTTAGGCAGACACAGTATATTTCAGCTTGTCAGTGACAAGAATGTTTTTACATGAATTAACAACATCTATTTCATTTAAATATTTCCTTTAAAAATTTGTCAACATTCCCTATTAATTTTCAGGGAAGAGAAATTGAGACATTCTTGGAAACCTTAACATTTAACCGTCTCTCTTCTGGGAAAGTTTTAATGAACAAACCTTGGCTTCCTCCAAATCCATCTGTCCCAAAATAGAGGTTTAAGTCAATTGCACAGAATTGAACCGGGAATGAAAATCTTGAACAGTAAGTCTGTATTAGTTTCTAAGGGCTGCTGTAATAAATCACTACAACCTCGGTAGTTTAAAACAAGAGAAATTATTCTCTGGCAACTCTAGAAACCAGAAGTTCAAACATCCGTTTTATTGGTCAGAAATCTGGGTGTCTGCAGGACCACTGTCCCTTTGAAGGCTCTGAGGAAGAATCTGTTTCTGGCCACCCTCTTCCAATTTTTGGTGGCCATTGGCATTCCTTAGCTTGTGGCCACATCACTCCAATCTCCGTGTTTCTGGTCACATTGCTTTCTCCTCTGTCCTGTCTTCTACTCTTCTGTCTGTGTCATCTCCCTCTGCCTGTCTTATAACATGTTATATTGGACAATTGTGATTGAATTTAGGTTCCACCTGGGTAATACAGGATAATCTCCCCATCTCAAGATCCTGAAGTTATGAGGTAACACAAGTTCCAGGCATTAGCATGTGATATCTTTGGGTAGCCATTATTCAACCTATCTGAACCTCCAAAGATGACATTTAACAGAGTGACGTCCTAATTTTTATTTTTGCCTGAAGACAAACATTAGATATGGAAATGATGGTATAAAAGAAAGAACATTGTATTCAAAATAAGACAAGGACTCTAGAGCTATATCTGTCATTAGGCAAGATACTTGGACAATTTACTTAATCTCTGTAAGTCTTGTTTTGTTATCAGCAAAATAGAGATAAGACCTCTAGATCCTGCTAACCTCATCAGGTTATAGTAGCATCAAGTGGTATAGTACATATGAAAACACTTTTGAAATTTGTGCAGATGTATATTATTTAAAATTCAAACCTATATTCCAAAGTGAAAATTAAAAATTCAACTTTCATTTAAGGTAGAATTATCTGTGAAATAATTCGCATAAGTAATTAAAACTCACTATATAAAAACTGAGAATCCCTATTTAGCAGTAATGATCATGTAAGGAATAGGTAACCTCTCTCTCTCAGGTATTCCTAGTGTGACAGTCATTTGCTAGTAGGAAAAAATAACTCAATTGTCCCTTTATGTGACTTTCTTTACCATTTCTCATATAATCACATAGGGCAAAATAAATGTTTTAGGTTTTCAAATAATGTGGAGTATGATGAAAGAATTACTTCAATTCTTACAGTGATTACTACTAGTCATACATCTTGGCTCAATATTAAAAGAAAACCAGGCTATCGATTGGTATTAAAGAATTTTTTATTTGTGGAATTTGTATTTTAATAATAATTCCATACGTGTCTCATTACTGATGGTTATATTTTTATTTAATAAAATTAGAGGCTTGTTTTCAGTCCTCTACATTTGAAATTGTTTCTATAATGATTCACATGTGATTTCTAGCTATAAACACATTTCATACTTGCATTGCTATAAAGTGTTTTTTTGGGGGGGGAGATGATATTTTACTCAAATCCACAATTTTGTTAACATATTTGTTAATATATTTATAAACAATGTTATGATTGAATTGTAACTAATTTTTAAAACTATTTTCTTCAATAATAATGTCCCAGGAAGGAGAAAGAAATGTACAATCTGATGGAACACTATAACCTATAGTTTTTTTATACTATTAAAAGACACAAAAAACATCTCTTGCCATGTTTCCATTTTACTTACTGGCATTTTTCATCTTACAAAATTTTCCATTTCTTGAATTTGTGTTCCTATGATACAATCTAGATAGAGAAATTTTTGCTGTGAATATTACAATCATCTTATCCAATAAGTGACCAGCTAGGCTTTCTAGAATTAATGCTATATCCTTTATATTTGACTATGAGGTAATTATGATGGTTTTTAAACCTTAGTTTTAAATAATTCAATTGGAAAGGAAATAAATAGAAGATATATCTTTCCCTGGTATAATTTTAAGAAATATTAAATTGTACTCAATCATTTTTGTTATCAGGTGGCCTATTTTCTCATCTCCATAAACAAGGATATATGAATTTAACTACTGCCGTTAATATTGCTGGCAGTCAGACATCTAAATTCTCACTCCCAGAGGTAGAAATGCATTCCAGAATTACTCCAGTACTATGACTGCAATCTCTCAGCATAAGTATATAGAATATTAAGTAGAATTAGGAAAAAACATTACAGGGGCACCTGGGTGGCTCAGTTGGTTGAGCCTCTGGCTCTTGACTTCAGTTCAGGTCGTGATCTCACAGTTCATGGGTTCAAACCCTGCATCAGGCTCTGCGCTATGTCAGCACACAGTCTGCTTGGAATTCTCTCTCCCTCTCTCTCTGCCCCTACCCCACTCATGCTTGCCCTCTCTGTCTCTGTCTCTGTCTCCCCCCTCTCAAAATGAATACATAAACTTAAAAAAAAATACATTACACTATAGGACAAATGCCCAAGTCAAACTTTTTTTTTTTTTTTAAGAAAGCCAGAGAGTAAGGCTATAAAAACATCAACTACCTTTATTTTCTTTTTTAATTTTTATGATAAAGCTTTATCATATATAAGCATATGTAAAATGTGTCGTGTCAGTTGAAGAATGATAAAAATAAACAAACACCCATGTATCTATCATGCAGATTAAGGATATTAATATTACCAATATCTTTGAAGCACCCTATCCCTTCTCATCCCTACATATTCCTTTCCAAGAGGTTAACCACAATCATGAATTTTGTTTATCACTCCTTTGCTTTATCTTAGAGTCTTTCCAAGATGTACATATTCCTAAATAACAGTGTTTCATTTAACATATTTTGGAAATGTGTTTGTGTGTGTGTGTGTGTGTGTGTGTGTGTATACACATATATATATGGAATATACTGTATGTATTCATCTATGACTTACCTTTTTTGTTTAATATGTTTTAGTCATGTCGCTGCATATAGCTATAGTTAATTTAATTGTCTGTAGTATAGTTTTGAATGAATATACCACAAGTTGTTTATTCTTCTGACAGTAAACATTTGGGTTCTTTCTATTTTTATTGTTATGAATAATGCTGCTATGAACTATAGCCCTCATACATTGCCAGTGGGAACATAAAATAGTGCAACCACTTTGGAAAACAGATTTCCATCTTTTATATGTTAAATATATACTTCGTATATGACCCAATAATCTACACCTAGAAATATACACAAGAGAAATAAAAATACCTATACATGAATTTTCATGGCAGCTTTTTTATTTGTAATAGCCATGAACTGGAAACAATCCAAAAGCCCAACAACTAGTGAATATATAAGCAATTCCTGGCATACCTTTATAATGGACTATACTATTCAGCAACATAAAGCAAGAAAATACTGATCCAAACAACAACATGTACACAATGTAACTCAAATACATTATGCCAAGGGAAAGAAGCCTGATACAAATGATTACATAGTTTATTATTCTATTTAAATGAAATCTTTGGAAATGGAAAAATATATTGACAATGGGAGAAGGGTTTTTCTGCAGAGGAGAAAGAGGGACCTTTGTGGGGTTTTAGAAAGTGTTATGTCTTGATTGTGGTGGTAGTTATATTGGTGTGAACATTTGTGAAACCTCGAACTATACACTTAGAATTCGAGCATTTTATTATATGTAAGTCTTATCTCAGTACATTTTATGTTTGAATAATGCTATTATGAACGTTGATGAACATATCTGCCAGTATAAAAATACAGAAGTTTCTCTAGTATACATACTGAGTAAAATTGCTGGGTTTTCAGTATGTGTATCTTTGATGTTCCTAGAAAATGCCAAATTGGGGGCGCCTGGGTGGCGCAGTCGGTTAAGCGTCCGACTTCAGCCAGGTCACGATCTCGCGGTCCGTGAGTTCGAGCCCCGCGTCAGGCTCTGGGCTGATGGCTCAGAGCCTGGAGCCTGTTTCCGATTCTGTGTCTCCCTCTCTCTCTGCCCCTTACCCGTTCATGCTCTGTCTCTCTCTGTCCCAAAAATAAATAAACGTTGAAAAAAAAAATTAAAAAAAAAAAAAAAGAAAATGCCAAATTGTTATATGAAGTGATTGTACCAATTTATATTCTTTTGTGTGATGTATAAAGGTGCCTATTGACAATACATATTGGCCAAGGCCTTTCAAGTTTTGCCAATTCAGTGAGTATTAACTAGAATCTCACTATGTTTCAAAGTGTTTTTTCTTGTTTTTTCTATTTTGACATATTTTTCTGTTAGGTTGTTTTTCTTTTTCTTATTACTGTTTGGAAGTTCTTTAAAATTTCTATTTAAAATTTTAAGAAGGTCTTTAAATATTTTATCAAGATAACTTCTCACAGATTATGCCTTATCAATTCATTTTCTTTATGATCTTTTAGATAAAAGAAGCTCTAAATTTGAATGCAGCAAATCTATCAATCGTTTCTTTACAATTTGTGCTTTGTGCCTTAAGAAATCCTTTTCCCTTAAAGTTAAAATGAACTTCTAAAAGTTTTAAAGTTTTGCCTTTACATTTTTGTTCTTAATCTATCTGGAATTGGGTACAGTGTGAAGTAGGAAGACACGTTAATTTTTTCCACATGTGATAATCAATTGCATTAGCATTTATTGGGTAGACTATCTTTTCCTCGCTACCCATAAAGACACCTCTGACATATATCAAGTACCCATGGATATATGAGTGTGTTTCTGGGATCTCAATTTTGTTCCATTAATCCATTTTTCTATCTTGGCAAATTACACTGACTTAATTACTTTTGCTTCATAAAAAAGCTTTTATATCTGATAGGAAAAGTCCACTCACCTTGTTCATTTCTTTTAAAAGTGTCTTAGCTATTCTTGGCCCTTTGCTCTTTACAATAAATTTTAGAATCAGCTTGTTAAGATCAGTGAGGAACCTAGCTGTGATTCTGACTTGAACCCTGAAATCCATTGGAAAAGAGAGATAAGATATTGAGTTCCTCCTGTCGCTTTTTTCTTCCTTCCTTTCTCCATTTATCTGGGCTTTCTTTGACATCTTTCCATGATCTCTCTACATTATACCCCATATACCTTTTGTTAGATTTCCTCCTGGGTTCCTTACTTTTTGTTGTTAGGGCCAACAGTATCGTTTAAGGGTGTGTTTTAGGTTTGTTAGTGGCATATGGAAATACAATTGACTTTTGAACATCAATTTTATTTTTTGCCACTTATAAACTTCCTTATTAACTTTTATTTTGTATAAATCTTTTGGACTTTCTATGCAGATATGCTTACCAACTACAAATAAAAACAATCTTATTTATTGATTTCCAATCCTCATAACTTTTATTTCTTTTACTTTTCTTATTGCACTACCAGGACCCCTAGTACCATGAAGAATAGACATGTCGAGAGAGGGCATCTTTGCTTGTTCTTGATCTTAAAGAATACTTACATTTCATCACTGAGAATAATATTTCATATAATCATTTTTGGAGATCAGTTTAAGGAAGCTCTCTTCTATTCCTAGTTTGCTAATGGTTTTTCATTACAAGGGCTGTTGAATATAATTTAATGCTCATTCAAGAACTTTGAGATGATTGTGTGTTCTTTCTTCTTTAATCTGTTAATACAGTGAATTACGTTATTAGGTTTGCTAATGCTAACTCATCTTGTATTCCAGGTATATCTAATTTGATAATTTTACACACCTTTATACATGTTTGATCATTTTTATCCAATTAGATTCTTTTTTTAATTTTTTATTTATTTTTATTTATTTTTTTAATATGAAATTTACTGTCAACTTGGTTTCCATACAACACCCAGTGCTCATCCCAACAGGTGCCCTCCTCAATGCCCATCACCCACCCTCCCCTCCTTCCCAGCCCCCATCAACCCTCAGTTTGTTCTCAGTTTTTAAGAGTCTCTTATGTTTTGACTCCCTCCCTCTCTAACCTTTTTTTTCCCCTTCCCCTCCCCCATGGTCTTCTGTTAAGTTTCTCAGGATCCACATAAGAGTGAAAACATATCGTATCTGTCTTTCTCTGTATGACTTATTTCACTTAACATAACACTCTCCAGTTCAATCCACATTGCTACAAAAGGCCATATTTCATTCTTTCTCATTGCCATGTAGTATTCCATTGTGTATATAAACCACAATTTCTTTATCCATTCATCAGTTGATGGACATTTAGGCTCTTTCCATAATTTGGCTATTGTTGAAAGTGCTGCTATAAACATTGGGGTACAAGTGCCCCTATGCATCAGCATATCCATACCCAAGGATATCCTGTATCCCTTGGGTAAATTCCTAGCAGTTCTATTGCTGGGTCATAGGGTAGATCTGTTTTTAACTTTTTGAGGAACCTCCACACCGTTTTCCAGAGTGGTTGCACCAGTTTGCATTCCCACCAACAGTGCAAGAAGCTTCCCGTTTCTCCACATCCTCACCAGCATCTATAGTCTCCTGATTTGTTCATTTCAGCCACTGACTGGCGTGAGGTGGTATCTGAGTGTGGTTTTGATTTGTATTTCCCTGATGAGGAGTGACATTGAGCATCTTTTCATGTGCCTGTTGGTCATCCGGATGTCTTCTTTAGAGAAGTGTCTATTCATGTTTTCTGCCCATTTCTTCACTGGGTTATTTGTTTTTTGGGTATGGAGTTTGGGAGCTCTTTATAGATTTTGGATACTAACCCTTTGTCTAATATGTCATTTGCAAATATCTTTTCCCATTCTGTTTGTTGCCTTTTAGTTTTGTTGATTGGTTCCTTTGCAGTGCAGACGCTTTCTATCTTCATGAGGTCCCAATAGTTCCTTTTTGCTTTTAATTCCCTTGCCTGTGGGGATGTGTCAAGTAAGAAATTGCTGAGGCTGAAGTCAGAGAGGTTTTTTCCTGCTTTCTCCTCTAGGGTTTGATGGTTTCCTGTCTCACATTCAGTTCCTTTATCCATTTTGAGTTTATTTTTGTGAATGGTGCAAGAAAGCGGTCTAGTTTCGTTCTTCTGCATGTTGTTGTCCAGTTCTCCCAGCACCATTTGTTAAAGAGACTGTCTTTTTTCCATTGGATGTTCTTTCCTGCTTTGTCAAAGATTAGTTGGCCATACATTTGTGGGTCCAATTCTGGAGTCTCTATTCTATTCCATTGGTCTATTTATCTGTTTTTGTGCCAATACCATGCTGTCTTGATGATGACAGCTTTGTAGTAGAGGCTAAAGTCTGGGATTGTGATGCCTCCCACTTTGGTTTTCTTCTTCAAAATTACTTTGGCTATTCAGGGCCTTTTGTGGTTCCATACGAATTTTAGGATTGTTTATTCTAGCTTCGAGAAGAATGCTGGTGTAATTTTGATGGGGATTGCATTGAATGTGTAGATAGCTTTGGGTAGTATTGACATTTTAACAATATTTATTCTTCCAATCCATGAACATGGAATGTTTTTCCATTTCTTTTTATCTTCTTCAATTTGCTTCATAACTTTCTATAGTTTTCAGCATAAGGATCCTTTACATCTTTGGTTAGGTTGATTCCTAGGTATTTTATCCTTCTTGGTGCAATTGTGAATGGGATCAGTTTCTTTATTTGTCTTTCTGTTGCTTCATTAGTGTATAGGAATGCAATGGATTTCTGTACATTGATTTTGTATCCTGTGACTTTGCTGAATTCGTGTATCAATTCTAGCAGACTTTTGGTGGAGTCTGTCGGGTTTTCCATGTATAATATCATGTCATCTGCAAAAAGTGAAAGCTTGACTTCATCTTTGCCAATTTTGATGCCTTTGATTTCCTTTTGTTGTCTGATTGCTGATGCTAGCGCTTCCAACACTATGTTAAACAACAGCGGTGAGAGTGGACATCCCTGTCGTGTTCCTGATCTCAGGGGGAAAGCTCTCAGTTTTTCCCCATTGAGGATGATACTAGCTGTGGGCTTTTCATAAATAGCTTTTATGATGTTTAAGTATGTTCCTTCTATCCCGACTTTCTCGAGGGTTTTTATTAAGAAAGGATGCTGAATTTTGTCAAATGCTTTTTCCGCATCGATTGACAGGATCATGTGGTTCTTACATTTTCTTTTATTAATGTGACGTATCACATTGATTGATTTGCGAATGTTGAACAAGCCCTGCAGCCCAGGAAAGAATCCAACTTGATCATGGTGAATACCTCTTATTAAATGCTGTTGAGTATCTTATTGAGAATTTGTGCATCCATATTCATCAGGGATATTGGCCTGTAGTTCTCTTTTTTTGCTGGGTCTCTGTCTGGTTTAGGAATCAAAGTAATGCTGGCTTCATAGAATGAGTCTGGAAGTTTTCCTTCCCTTTCTATTTTTTGGAACAGCTTGAGAAGGATAGGTATTATCTCTGCTTTAAATGTCTGGTAGAATTCCCCAGGGAAGCCATCTGGTCCTGGACTCTTATTGTTGGGAGATTTTTTATAACTGATTCAATTTATTTGCTGGTTATGGGTCTGTTCAAGTTTTCTATTTCTTCCTATTTGAGTTTTTGAAGTGTGTGGATGCATAGGAATTTGTCCATTTCTTCTAGGTTGTCCAGTTTGTTGGCATATAATTTTTCATAGTATTCCCTGATAATTGCTTGTATTTCTGAGGTATTGGTTGTAATAATTCCATTTTCATTCATGACTTTATCTATTTGGGTCATCTCCCTTTTCTTTTTGAGAAGCCTGGCTAGAGGTTTATCAATTTTGTTTATTTTTTCAAAAAACCAACTCTTGGTTTCGTATATCTGCTCTACAGGTTTTTTAGATTCTATATTGTTTATTTCTGCTCTGATCTTTATTATTTCTCTTTATCTGCTGGGTTTGGGGTGTCTTTGCTGTTCTGCTTCTATTTCCTTTAGGTGTGCTATTAGATTTTGTATTTGGGATTTTTCTTGTTTTTTGAGATAGGCCTGGATTGCAATGTATTTTCCTCTCAGGACTGCCTTCGCTGCATCCCAAAGTGTTTGGATTGTTGTATTTTCATTTTCATATGTTTCCATATATTTTTAAATTTCTTCTCTAATTGCCTGGTTGACCCATTCATTCTTTAGTAGGGTGTTCTTTAACCTCCGTGCTTTTGGAGGTTTTCCAGACTTTTTCCTGTGGTTGATTTCAAGTTTAAAGCATTGTGGTCTGAAAGTGTGCATGATATGATCTCAATTCTTTCATACTTATGAAGGGCTGTTTTGTGACCCAGTATATGATCTATCTCGGAGAATGTTCCATGTGCACTTGAGAAGAAAGCATATTCTGTTGTTTTGGGATGCAGAGTTCTAAATATATCTGTCAAGTCCATCTGATCCAATGTATCATTCAGGGCTCTTGTTTCTTTATTGATACTGTGTCTAGATGATCTTTCCATTGCTATAAGTGTAGTATTAAAGTCCCCTGAAATTACCACATTCTTATCAATAAGGTTGCTTATGTATTTGGGGGCTCCCATATTTGGTGCATAGACATTTATAATTGTTAGCTCTTCCTGATGGATAGACCCTGTAATTATTATATAATGCCCTTCTTCATCTCTTGTTACACCCTTAATTTAAAGTCTAGTTTTTCTGATATAAGTATGGCTACTCCAGCTTTCTTTTGACTTCCAGTAGCCTGATAGATAGTTCTCTATCTCCTCACTTTCAATCTGAAGGTGTCCTCAGGTCTCTAATGAGTCTCTTGTAGACAGCAAATAGATGGGTCTTGTTTATTTATCCATTCTGATACCCTATGTCTTTTGGTTGGAGCATTTAGTCCATTTACATTCAGTGTTATTATAGAAAGATATGGGTTTACAATCATTGTAATGTCTGTAGGTTTCATCCTTGTAGTGATGTCTCTGGTACTTTGTGGTCCTTGCAACATTTCACTCACAGAATCCCCCTTAGGAGCGCTTGTAGGGCTAGTTTAATGGTGATGAATTCCTTCAGTTTTTGTTTGTTTGGGAAAACCTTTATCTCTCCTTCTATTCTGAATGACAAGCTTGCTGGATAAAGGATTCTCAGCTGCATATTTTTCTGTTCATCACATTTAAGATTTCCTGCCATTGCTTTCTGGCCTGCCAAGTTTCAGTAGATAGGTCTGCCACTAGTCTTATGGGTCTCCCTTTATAAGTAAGAGCGTGTTTATCCCTAGCTGCTTTTGGAATTTTCTCTTTATCCTTGTATTTTGCCAGTTTCAGAAGATATGTCGTGCAGAAGATTGATTCAAGTTACATCTGAAGGGAGTTCTCTGTGCCTCTTGGATTTCAATGCCTGTTTCCTTCCCCAGATCTGGGAAGTTCTCAGCTATGATTTGTTCACGTACACCTTCAGCCCCTTTCTCTCTTTCTTCCTCTTCTGGACTTCCTATTATACGGGTATTGTTCCGTTTGATTGCATCACTTAGTTCTCTAATTCTCCCCTCATACTCCTGGATTTTTTATCTCTCTTTTTCTCAGCTTCCTCTTTTTCCATAATTTTATCTTCTAATTCACCTATTCTCTCCTATGCCCTTTCAATCCGAGCTGTGGTCACCTCCATTTTATTTTGCATCTCATTTATAGCACTTTTTAGCTCCTGATGACTATTTATTAGTCCCTTGATCTCTGTAGCAATAGATTCTCTGCTGTCCTCTATACTTTTTTTCAAGCCCAGTGGTTAATTTTATGACTATTATTCTAAATTCTTGTTCTGTTATATTGCTTACGTTGGTTTTGATCAATTCATTAGCTGTCACTACTTCTTGGAGTTCCTTTTGAGGAGAGTTCTTCGGTTTCGTCATTTTGGATAGTCCCTGGAGTGGGGCTGAACTACAGGGCGCTTCTCCTGTGCTGTCTGGAGTAACTTGTGTTGGTGGACGGGCCACAGTCAGACCCGATGTCTGTCCCCAGACCACCGCTGGGGTCACAGTCAGACTGGTGTGTACCCTATCTTCCCCTCTCCCAGGGGCAGGACTCACTGTGGAGTGGTGTGGCCCCTGTCTGGGCTGCTTCCACACTGCCAGGCTTGTGGTGCTGCTTTGATGGGATCTGGCATATTAGCCGGGGTGGATCTGCAAGGTGCACAGGGGCGGGAGGGGCAGGCTCAGCTCGCTTTGCCATTGGTGGTCCCCTGTGAGAGGGGCCCTGTGGCACCAGGAGGGAGGCAGACCCATCGGAGGGATGGATCCACAGAAGCACAGCATTGGGTGTTTGCGTGGTGCAAGCAAGTTCAGTGACAGGAACTGGTTCCCTTTGGGATTTAGGCTGAGGACGGGAAAGGGAGATGGCACTTGACAGCACCTTGGTTCCCCTGCCAAGCTGAGCTCTGTCTTCCCAGGCTCAACAACTCTCCCTCCTGGATTCCTCTCGCCCTCCCCGCTCTTTGAGAGCAGAGCTGTTGACTTTTAACATTCCAGATGTTAAGTCCCTCTGGCTGTCAGAACTCACGGAGTCCAGCCCCTCCACTTTTGCAAGCCAGACTCAGGGGCTCTGCCTTGCCAGGCAGGCTGCCCCTCCACTGCCCCGGCTCCCTCCCACCAGTCCATGTAGCGTGCACCGCCTCTCTGCCCTTCCTACCCTCTTCCATGGGCCTCTTGTATACACTTGGCTCTGGAGAGTCCATTCTGCTAGTCTTCTGGTGGTTTTCTGGGTTATTTAAGCAGATGTGGGTGGAATCTAAGTGGTCAGCAGGACAAGGTGAGCCCAGCACCCTTCTATGTGGCCATCTTCCCCTCTAGATTCTTTTTTTTAAGGGGCGCCTGGGTGGCGCAGTCGGTTAAGCGTCCGACTTCAACCAGGTCACGATCTCACGGTCCGTGAGTTCGAGCCCCGCGTCGGGCTCTGGGCTGATGGCTCAGAGCCTGGAGCCTGTTTCCAATTCTGTGTCTCCCTCTCTCTGCCCCTTGCCCGTTCATGCTCTGTCTCTCTCTGTCCCAAAAATAAATAAACGTTGAAAAAAAAATTTAGATTCTTTTTTTTAAGATTTAATTTTAGTAATCTCTACACCCAATATGGGGCTTGAACTCACAACCCCAAGATCAAGAGTTGCATACTCTACTGACTGAGTCAGCCAGGTGCCCCTATCCAATTAGATTCTTAATGTTTTGTTTTAAAATATTATTTTTTAGGAGAGAGAGTGCAAATGGGGGACAGGGCAGAGGGAGAGAGACAGACAGACAGACAGAGAATCTTAAGCAGGCTCCATGATCAGCACAGAGCCTGACTGAGTCTCAATCCCAGGACCCTGGGATCATGACCTGAGTCAAAATCAAAAGTCAGATGCTCAACCGACTAAGCCACTCAGGTACCCCTTAATCAATGTTTATAAATGAGAATGGCCTGTAAGTTTTTCTTTTTTGTTCCATCATTGTTAAGTTTGGGTACCAAGATATATACTAGCCTTAAAAAATAAATTGGAAAATACTCCCCTGTTTCTATCTTCTGGAAATGTTTATTATAAAATTATTTTATCTATTCAACCTATTTCTTGAAAGTTTGGCAGAACATGCATGTAAAATTACCCAAATCTAGGGTTTCTTTTAGCAAATATTAACCCATTGGTTCAATTTCTTTAATTGTTGTACCACTCTTCAGTTTTCCATTTCTTCCTAAGTAAGCTTGGGTAAGTTATATTTTTCTATAAATATGTCCTTAACATTTTAAATCTATTGACTTAAAGTTATTAATAGTAATCTCTTATTACATTTTAAATTTCTACTGTGTCCTTTTCCAATCCTAACACTACTAAATGTGTCTGCCTATCTTTTGTTATTCAGTTTTAATAGACAGAAATAATAACCTGCCAAAAATGTCTACATCCTAATGCCCAGAACCTGTGAATATGTTACATTACATGCCAAAGAGAAATTAAGGCAGAAGATGGAATGAAGATAGCTGGTGCACTTATCTTAAAAAAAGGGGTTGGGGGGAATTATCCTAGATTATCCAAGGACCTAATATAATCACAAATGTGGAAGGGAGAGGCAAAAGAGTGTGTCCGAATAGCACAACGTGACAAAGACTCAACAGGCCATTGCTGGCTTTGAAGATGGAAGCTAAGACACAAACCAAGGCATGCAGAAACCTTCCAGAAGCTGGAAAAGAAAAGAAAATGGATTCTCACCTACAGCCTCTGAAAGGGATGCTGTTTTTGTACAGCATATTAGTTCTATCTTGTTTTTTCATTGACACACAAATCAGTGGTTATTTTTGTTGTATGCAGTTAACATTTTCAAGATTTATTTAGATAAACCCACATGGTTATAATTATTGAGGATCTTTCCCCTGTCATTTCTTGCATGTTTGACCTCCCTTCTAGGATTATATCTTTTCTTCTATAGTTAATTCTCTATAAATTCCTTCTCTGAAGATCTGCTGTTTACAAACTCTCTGTTTTTGTTCATCTGAAAATGTACATCTCACCAGTTCCAGATTGACATTAATTTTACCTCAGTACTTTGCATAGCTTATTCCACTGCCTCTGAGTTTCATGGTTGCTTTCAAGAAATGAGCTACCTAATTTTCCTTTGAAGAAAATCAGTCTTTATCTCTGGTTATTTTTGATTTTTTTTTTCATGTTCTAGAGAATTTTGTATTTATTTTGGTAGGGATTTGTTAGTTTTCCTGAATCTGAGGATGTATGTCTTTCTTCACTTTTGTAAAATTCTCAGCCACATCTCTTCAAACATAGTCGTTTCCCCATTCTGTCTCTTCTCTCCTTTGATAGCTTCATTAGAGATTTCTCCCTTTGTTCTCTATGTCTCTTAATCTCTATTTCATATTTGCTCTTTCTCTGGCTCTCTGTGTTGTGTTCTCAGTAATTTCTTCAGATATATATTCCAATTCATTATTCAGTTGTGTCTGATCCATTTATTCCATTCCTTGTGTTTCTACTTCATCTTATTATAATTTCATAATTAGACTTTCAAGTTATTCTTTTTCCAATCTGCATGATATTTCAGTTTCAGGTATAGAATATAGTGATTCATAAATCTGCCTGATTATTTTTAATAGTCTTGTTTTTTACTCATACTCATTTGATACCATTTTTTATTGAAACAAACTAAATATTTACTTTATATGATATATCTGATAACCCCAATATCTGAATTCTTTAAAGATCTGATTCTGCTATTTTTGTCTCTGTTGATTATTGTCTGTTCATGTGGGGTTTTTAAAGTTTATTTATTTATTTTTAGTAATCTCTACATCCAACATGGGGCCTGTATTCATGATCCTGAGATCAAGAGTCACACGCTCCTCTGACTGAGCCAGCCAGGTGCCCATAAGCCTTCATGTATTTTATGATTTTTGACAATAGCTCATGTTACTTAGAATTTTGTTTGGTAAATTATTTGAAATCTGATTTGAAGAAGTTTTCCTCCAGAAAGGATTGCTGTTTACCTCTGCTTGGTATCTAATACCACATTATCTCAAAATCACTTTAAATTAAATTTCTTGGTGTGGTAAAAAAGGAATACTTATATACTCCTGGAGTATAAATTAGTCTGTCCACTATGGAAAACAATATGGAGGATCCTCAAAAAATTAAAAATAGATCATATCATTCAGCAGTTCCTCTTCTGGGTAGATACCCAAAGGAAATGAAAACAGGAGTTCACAGAGATATCTGCACACCCATACAGTATTATCACAGTATTATACACAATAGCCAAGATATGGGAATAACTCAAGTGCCCATCAATGGGTGAATGAATAAAGAAAATGTGTTATATATACACAAATGTAGTATTGTTCACCTATGAAAAAGGAGAATATCCTGCCATCTGTGACAAAATTGATGGACTTGAGTACATTATCCTAAGTAAAATAAGATCAAGAAAGACAGTTACTATATGGTATCATTTATAAGTGAAATCTAAAAAACATCAAATGAGAGAGGGAAGATGGTGGCAGAGTTGGAGGACCAGGATCCTAGGCTCATCTTGTCCCGTGAACACAGCTAGATAACTATCAAATCATCCTAATACTCCAGAAATCAACCTGAAGACTGACAGAACAAACTCCACAACCAAAGGGAGAGGAGAGTCCACATTGAAGAAGGTAAAAAGTGTGGAGCTATGGTTTAGGGGAGAAATGGATCACAGATACTGCAGAGGGGAGGGAGCCATGGTAATGGAGAAGGGAGAGAGAGAGACAGACAGACAGAGAGGAGCACACAGGGGAATACACAAGGAGAACATTTCCCATAGCCATTGGCTTAGAAAATGAGAGGGGTTGTATTTTTTGAGATCTTACAACCAGTGGGGCTTGAAGTTTTGAGTTTTAAGTTGTTTTTTTTTTTTTCAACGTTTTATTTATTTTTTTGGGACAGAGAGAGACAGAGCATGAACGGGGGAGGGGCAGAGAGAGAGGGAGACACAGAATCGAAAACAGGCTCCAGGCTCTGAGCCATCAGCCCAGAGCCTGACGCGAGGCTCGAACTCGCGGACTGTGAGATCTGACCTGGCTGAAGTCGGACGCTTAACCGACTGTGCCACCCAGGCGCCCCATTGAAGTTTTGAGTTTTAAAGGTCAGTGGACTAGCCCGGGATAGAGTCAAGAGGGGTCAGGGAGAGAAGGCAGGCAAACAGCCCAGGGGCAGATAGCATGGAAACAATAATCTGAAGAGAGCCTGGGGCACACAGCAGGGAGATTATTTGCTCTTCTCAGAGCATATACCTGAGAGGCAGCTTCGTGGAAATGCCTCTCAGGTAACAAAGTAACTTGTTGTCACCATTTCCCTCCCCACCCCTCAGCATAAACACAGAGCCACTTGCAGGAGGCAGCATAGCACTGACACTGGCTACCTAACTTGCTTACACCAAGTCCCCTGAGTTCAGACTAGACTACTCTTCTCAGTCAAGCTTGCCTCAGTCCCTGCATTGTGGGTCCCCTCCCCTAGAAGACCAGCAGAAACCTCTGCCCACACCACATCTGACCAGAGATTTCTGCATGGTCTCAGTTCTGATGGAAGTGGTATCAGGTCTCATTTCACAAGCAGACCAGAGAACACCTAGTTAATACTTGCCACATTCAGACCAAGGACCAAACACTGCCCAGAGCAGGCAAAGAAAGCCTCTGCAAATGACTTACCTGAAGGATAGAGCAGCTAAAACAAAATAGCAGGACACATACAGCATACACCAAAGATACTCCCTGAAGCTCCAGGCCCTTGACACTACATGACCTCCTCATAAAGCCACTACTTTTAGGAGAAGGAAACATAACTGCCTTTTCTAACACAGAGAAGAAGGCAGAGACTTAGACAAAATACCAAGATGGAGGAATTCATGCCAAATAAAAGAACAAGGTAAGGCCACAGCCAGAGATCTAAGTGAAACAGATATAAGTAACATGCCTGATGGAGAATTTAAAGCAACAATCATAAATATACTCATTGGACTTGAGAAAAGAATAAAAGACATTAGTGAGATCCTTACCACAGAGATAAAAGAGTGAAGAAAGAATCAATCAGAGATAAAGAATGTAGCAAAAGAGATTAGAAACAGGCTTGATGCAATGAAGAGCAGGCTGAAGGAAGCAGAGGAATGAATTAATGACCTAGAAGACAAAGTAATGGAAAATAATGAAGGTGAACAAAAGAGAGAAAGAATTATGGAACATGAGAATACACTTAGGGAATTCAGTGACTCAATCAACCATAATAACATTTGTATTACAGGAGTCTCAAAAGAAGAAGAGAGAGAAAGGGGAGCAGAAAATTTATTTGAGAAAATAGCTGAAAACTTCCCTAATCTGGGGAAAGAAACAGACATCCAGATCCAGGAGGCACAGAGAACTCTAATCAAAATTAACAAAAGCAGGGCAACACCAAGACATAATTACATTTGCAAAATATAGTGATAAAGAAAGACTCTTAAAAGCAGCCAGACAAAAGAAGTCCTTAACTTACAAGGGAAGACCCATAAGGCTAACTGGAGACTTCTCAGCAAAAACTTGGCAAGCCAGAAGGGAGTGACATGATATATTTCAAGTGCTGAATGGAAAAAAATCTGCAGCCATGAGTGCTCTCTCCAGCAAGGCTATTATTCAGAAAGAAGGAGAGATAAAGATTTTCCCAGACAAACAAAAACTAAAGGAGTTCATGACCACTACACCAGTCCTGCAAGAAATATTAAAAGGGACTCTTTGGGAGGAAAAGACCAAAAGTGACAAATACTAGAAAGGGACAGAGAAAATTTCCAGAAACAACAACAAAACAAGTAATAAAATGGCAATACGTACATATCTATTAATAATTACTTTGAGGGGCGCCTGGGTGGCGCAGTCGGTTGAGCGTCCGACTTCAGCCAGGTCACGATCTCGCGGTCCGTGAGTTCGAGCCCTGCGTCAGGCTCTGGGCTGATGGCTCGGAGCCTGGAGCCTGTTTCCGATTCTGTGTCTCCCTCTCTCTCTGCCCCTCCCCCGTTCATGCTCTGTCTCTCTATGTCCCAAAAATAAATAAAAACATAGAAAAAAAATTTTTTTTTAAATAATTACTTTGAATATAAATGACTAAATGCTCCAACAAAAAGACATAAGGTGTCAGAATGGATTAAAAAAAATAAGATCTATCTATATGTTGCCCCCAAGAGACACAGTTTAGACTTAAGATACCTGAAGATACCTGCAGATTGAAAGTAGAGGATGGAGAAACATTTATCATGCAAATGGTGTCAAAAAAAAAAAAGCCAAAGTAGCAATACTCACATCAGGCAAACTACACTTTAAAACAAAGACTGGAGGGGTGCCTGGGTGGCTCAGCTGGTTAAGTGCCTGACTCTTGAGATAGGCTCAGGTCATGATCTCTCAGTTTGTGAGACTGAGTCCTGCATTGGGCTGTGTACTGATAGCCTGCTTGGAATTCTCTCTCTATCTGCCCCTCGCATGCTCATGCTCTCTCTTTCTCTCTCTCTCTTTCTCTCTCTCTCTCTCAAAATACATAAATAAACTTTAAAAAAATAAAAAGAAGACTGTAACAAAGATAAAGAAGGGGAGTATATCATAATAAATGGGACAATCCACCAAGAAGATCTAACAGTTGTAAATATTTATGCACCCAACATGTAAGCATCCAAATATATAAAACAGTTGATAACAAACATAAAGTAACTAATCAATAATAATACAATAATTCTAGGGGACTTTAATAGCCCACTTACATCAATGGACAGATCATTTAAACATAAAATCAACAAGGAAACAATGGCTTTGAATGACACATTGGACCAGATGGACTTAACAGATATATTTAGAATATTTCATCCTAAAGCAGCAGAATACACATTCTTTCCAAGTGCACATGGGACATTCTCCAGAATAGGTCACATACTGGGCCACAAAACAGGCCTCAACAAATACAAAAAGATTGAAATCATACCATGCATCTTTTCTGACCATAACACTTTGAAACTAGAGGTCAACCACAAGAAAAAATCTGGGAAGACCACAAATACATGGAGGTTAAATAACATGCTACTAAACAATGCATGGGTCAACCAAAGAAGAAATTTTTAAATACATGGAAACAAATGAAAATGAAAACACAGCAATCCAAAACCTTTGGGATGCAGTAAAAGCTGTTATAAGAGGAAAGTTTATACCAATACAGGCCTACTTCAAAAAGCAAAAACAACAACAACAACAACAACAACAAAACCCTCAAATAAACAACCTAACCCTACACCTAAAGGAGCTAGAAAAAGAACAACAAACAAAACCCAAAACCAGAAGAAGGAAGGAAGTAATAAAGATTAAGGCAGAAATAAATGGTGTAGAAACTAGAAAAACAGTAGAACAGATCAGTGAAACCAGGGGCTGATTCTTGGAAAAATTAATAAAATTGATAAACCTCAAGCCAGACTTATCAAAAAGAAAAGAGAAAGGACCCAAATAAATAAAGTCATAAATGAAAGAGGAGAAATAACAACCAATACCACAGAAATACAATTATAAGAGAATATTGTGAAAAACTATAGGCCAACCAATTGGACAACCTGGAAGAAATGGATAAATTCATACAAACATATAAAGTACCAAAACTGAAATAGGAAGAAATAGAAAATGTGAATAGCCAAGAAATTGAATCAGTAATCAAAAAACTCCCAACAACAAAAAAAAAGTTGGATCAGGACAAGATGGCTTCACAAGCAAATTCCACCAAATATTTAAAGAAGAGTTAATAGGAGTGCCTGGGTGGCTTAGTCAGTTAAGCATCCAATTTCAGCTCAGGCCATGATCTCACAGTCTGTGGGTTCAAGCCCTGTGTCAGGCTCTGGGCTGAGAGCTCAGAGGCTGGAGCCTGCTTCAGATTCTGTGTCTCCCTCTTTCTCTCTCTGTCCTCTCTCTCTCTCTCTTTCTCTCTCTCTCAAAAAAGTAAATAAACATTAAAAAAAATTTTAAAGGAGAGTTAATATCTATTCTTCTCAAAGTATTCCAAAAAATAGAAATGGAAGGAAAACATCCAAATTCATCCTGAATCCAGCATTACCTTGATACCAAAACCAGATAGAGACACCACACACACACACACACACACACACACACACACACACACAAAAGTACTACAGGCCAATATCTCTGATGAACACAGATGTAAAAAGCCTCAACAAAGTACTAGGGAACAATGTCACATGTCAAATTTATACAAGAAAAAAAAAAAACAAAGACAAGACTTAATTCTTGGATTTGGCCTTTCACATCTTATAGGCAATGATCATTAATATCCAAGCTATGGCCAACTTGTGTTCACAAACTCTCAAGGGAAATTTTTTCCTTACTCTCTCCAGGGCCTAGGTAAAGGCAGACAAATCTCCTCATAGCCAGACAAGTTTTCCCTAGATTATTCCTTACTCCTTCACAGAGCACGTCACCTTTGGGGTCCCAGTCTTAAGCTCTGGCTTCTGTCTACCATGTATGACCCATGAAACAGACTCTAGGCCACTCAGGTGACCAATCTGTTTACTCTTGCTTACCAGTCTGGATTCATAATTTATAATCATTTCCACCTTTGAGGAGTTTTCTTATTTTGTTAGTAGTTCAACTATATATTTTGTTGTTGTTCTTAATGTTTTAGTATTTAATGTTTTATCTCACATTTTTAGATATTTTGTGCCAAGAGTATTTTTCAAGGTTGAATGCAAGAAAAGAAGTCTCAACTCTCTGTTGACCTTCAAAAATAAGTGAGAATGTACAGTAAAATCTTCATTGTTTGACAGACAAGAGCAGCTCCAGAAACTACTCTACGTCAAGTCATATTTTCCCAATACCTAGGCTATTTCTCTGTTAACGAGTTGTCAAGGAACTTTGGAAGAAGCATGGATTCTTTCAGACAATACATATTCTAAGTGTTATTGGTTCAGTATATGAAATACAAACTGAAGAAAATAAGCAATTTTTACCACCAGAAACATAGCTAGTACAACCACTTTGGAGATGCATTTGGCAGTTTCTTATCAAATTAAATATATTGAGCTATTTTACTACTAGTTACCTGATAGAAAGAGTTGTACAAAAATGTTCATAGCAGCACATTTATAACTGGAAACAACCCAGTGGCATAAGGGACAAATGCAATATATTTGTATAATGGACTATTTAGCAATAAATAGAAAAGAGCTAGTGATGCACTTAATAACATGGGTGAATCTCAAAAACATTATGCTAAGCTAAAGAAGCTAGATCAAAAATAGATACTGTGTGATGATTCCGTCTATATAAAGTATAAGAAGGGATAAAACTAAACTATGGTGACACAGGTCAGAAAGTTGCCTTGGGAATAGGAGAAAATTTGACAGAAATGAGCAAAAGGAATACTTCTGGGAGTGATGGAAATCTGTATTTTGTATGGGGTTGTAGTTACATAGTCACATACAATTGTCAAAATTTATAAAACCAAACACTTAAGATCTTTGTATTTTACTGTATGTAAATTGTGCTTTAAAAAAAATAGCCAAACTAAACAAAACACCTCCAATTGTTTCTAAATAGTTTTAATCAGGGCTGCCTGGGTGGCTCAGGCGTCCGACTTCAGCTCAGGTCATGATCGCTGTCGGGCTCCGTGCTGACAGCTCAGAGTCTGGAGCCTTCTTTGGATTCTGTGTTTCCATCTCTCTCTGCCCTCCCCCCACACACACACTCTATCTCTAAATAAACAAACAAACAAACAAACAAACAAATAAACAAACATTTAAAAATTTTAAATAGCTTTAATCATTATTGGATATTCTGTATCATAATTCAGCAATTTAAAAATATTAGCTAGTGTGCCTGGGTGGTTCAGTTGGTTAAATGTCCCACTCTTGATTTAAGCTCAGATCATAATCTCACAGTTCTGAGTTCAAGGCCAGACATCAGGCTCCTGCTGACAGTGCAGAGCCTGCTTGGGATTCTCTCTCTTCCTCTCTCTCTAAACTTCCCCCGTTCGCTCTCTCTCTCTCAAAATAAATAAATAAACTTAAAAAAAATATTAGCTTCCAGGAGAGAAAAAAAGCTAATGGCTTAGCTGCCTAATTACAGAGATATTAGTTAACATACTTTTTTTTTCCTTCGGTTACAGGTCTGCCTCTTTAACAACTGGTATAGACTCAAAGAGTATCAATTTCAATAGCAAAAGTTCAAATAATTACATTTCCATTTTGGGTTCAGTAATTGAGGCTTCTCTAGTAATATTGAGTTGGAAAGGGTAAAAATACATCATGTTGCAAATGAATGATACATTGATGGGTGTTAGCCAGGTAAGGAACAGGGGCGTCTAGACAGGATATGGATTTATTCATAGAACATTTGGGAAAGACAATTTAAAATATTTCTTGGGGAAAAGGGGCAAAGTTTGGGGTTACTTTTAATTTATGGTAACAGTATGTGGAACAGTGGGAGATAAGAAAGATTGCTGACTTTACTTGTCAAAATAGGGAAGTAAATGCACATTATGAAACTCTCCATGGGAAAAAAAATGGTAGGAAAATAACCTAGGGTAAACAGACACATATCTTTTTTTTTTTTTTTTAATTTTTTTTTTCAACGTTTATTTATTTTTGGGACAGAGAGAGACAGAGCATGAATGGGGGAGGGTCAGAGAGAGAGGGAGACACAGAATCGGAAACAGGCTCCAGGCTCTGAGCCATCAGCCCAGAGCCTGACGCGGGGCTCGAACTCACGGACCGCGAGATCGTGACCTGGCTGAAGTCGGACGCTTAACCGACTGCGCCACCCAGGCGCCCCAGACACATATCTTTTAAGTGAAAGATTCTGTGAAATAAATTTCATACATTGCACAACCTAAAAGTTCTAGGTGGGAAGTAAAATTTTGCTTCAAAAATACAAGAGGAGGATAATAGTGCCTGATCTGCCTAAATCAAAAGGTGGTTATGATGATCAGATAAGAAATGCTTCCTTTAAGAATGTTTCACTTTTATTTCCTTTACAGTATGAGTCAGAAAATTCACTCCATCAACAAATACTTGGTGAGTGCCTCTTAATGTGGCAGGTACTGTCCTAAGTGCTTAAAATATGACCTAAACAGACAAAAACCTCATTTTCATCAAGCTTATGCTCTATTTGGAGAAATCAGACAGCAAAAAGTACACACAATAAGCAAGTTATATAGGGTATGAGTGCTATGGAGAAAAGAAACAACAGTATCAGGGTAAGATATATTACCGCATTATTATTTTAAAGAAAGTTGTTTTTCTATAAGAACAAAAAAGGTGTACAGAAAGGGCATCTACCAATGCAATGAGAAAGCATCCCAAGCAAGGGTTGCTGTATATAATCTAACAGAATAAAACCCATTCTGCCAAAGCAGTGGAAAGCATTTTATTTAGCAGTGTCTATTTTTTTGTTTTTTTGCCAGCATCTAATGTCTACAATATATTTGTAAACATATTGTGTCGATCAGTAGCCATTTGCATTCCATAAAGATTCAGAAAATTCCATAAGAAATAAAATGTTACAATAAAGTAAATCTACCCATCTAGTTTTATTCCTTCTTTCTGAATATTTTCAGAATAGTCTCTCTTGAGAATGATGCTTTGCCACAAATGAGATGAAGTATTTAATGTGTCAGAATGAGTTATTACTTGTAAAAGAGCTTGGTATAGTACCTGCATGTGTAAGTATTTATTACATTAAAAAGAATGTTTTTAATAGTTGTTAGTCTATACCCCAGACCTTATTGGGGCTTCTTGATTAACTTTTTAATGAGCCAGTTGATGAGAGAAAAATTAAGTGCCCATTTTTAAGAACTAAGAATACTTTCAGGCAAATTAGTTGCGGTTACTCTTGATAACACTATTCTTTATAATATAGACATAAGTAATGTGTACATAGGGTTGAATACTTCAGGGTTTATCCTATACTTTGTATACTTTGTAAGTTAAGTTCCTTTGTCCACTGTTTTCTTGCAGTTCACGGTCCATTGTACTACCATTTCCATCAGAAAGTGTGAAATGCCACGGGAAATGAAAGCTGGTAAACATAGTTTATGTCAGTTTGGCTCTTACAAGTAAGCGAGGAAGTCAAATAGCTATAAATAAAATTAGGTTTGAGGTGTTGTTATCTCTGCTATTCCTGTCTTGCATTGCCGTGAATTATCAGTAAGACATTTGTATGACTACAGTTTCTGGCTTCAAGAACTTCTGAGATATTTATATGAGTACATTTTATTTGAAAATAATTGCTTCTCTTAGAGAGTGCTTCTGCAAGCAGGTAAGGAGAAATATTAGCTGATCATTAGAGCTCTGACAGTTATCTCTTTGCAACAAAAATGGAAGGAACAGCCTCCCCAGACAGGGCTGGAAGCAACTTTTATGTTTCCATTGTACCTTTTTACATTGCTATTTCAGTAATTACAGTATTGTATTTAATTATTTACCAGTCAGGCCTCCCGCTAACTGAAAACTCCTTGAAGGAAGAGTTGCCTGTTGTTTTTGTAGCCCCGGGTTCCTGGTACAGGTAGACACTATTCATTCCAATTTCAGTATATGTGCTGCAGAAGCCAGCACAGGTAGGCACTGTTCATGACCGGAGGAATAAATAAATAAAAGATCACTGAGATTGATATGGGTTAAGCAGGTCTCTCTCTCTTAAACACTGTAAGTCCAATAAAAGTTGGTTGGTGAAGTCTCCTGTTTGCGGCAACCCAGGCTCTCTTAATTGCAAGCATCTCTGAATCAAAATATATCCATTCCTTTTCTATCTCCACTATCTACATGCAATGTAAGTGTAGCAAATCATTACATTAACTACTGTATCTTAGTATAAGCTGTCTTTCAAATAAACTGGAAGTATTAAAACAGTTTCTCTTGCCAGTGCATGCTCAATGCAAACTCATTAAAAGTCCAAAACACCATTGAAGAAGTTCCTCTTCAATAAAGTTAGACTAGATAGCTTATACTGTGTAATTATGATAATTGAATATTCTGAGTAATGATTATTCAGAGACTCAGACACATTCTTGATGAAAAATGATCAAACACAGTTCTCTATTTTTAACTTAGGCCTTCAGAGGGTTTATTATTTTGAAATCAAATCTATTAAACCTCATGAATACATTATTCCTCATTAAGATTCCTTCTGAATTCATTTGATGTGTTAACGACGTGGTATCAGTGAATAATTTATAAGTAAAAATCATTTTATAATATTTATCTTAGAAATTAAAGTGAATAGGATGTAAGAAAAAAATGGGGGAAAAACCCACAAGTAACTGATAAGAAGAGTAGGACTATACAGGAGAATCTCAAGGTTAATTTTAGCACTTCATGAGCATCTAAAAATTTTTACCAGATATTTTATTTTATGAAATATGCCAGTTGACATGTCAACTCATTTCATAAGGCAACTATAACTGTGATTTAAAAATTACTGAAAAAAAATGAAATAATCATTTGCCTTTAGTTGAATCTGTATTAGGCTAGATAAAATGAAGCTATGTGACCTTGTTCCTGGTGATCCATAAACCATTATAAAATATAAAACGTGCACTATTGCATGTGTAAAATATTTTACTCAATCATCAACCTTTCATTTATGGTAGCTGTGTGCAAAACCCCTCCTACCACGAAATGACATCAGGATAAGATGACGGTTTTCAAACATTTTTGTTTGTTGGCCCCAAGGAAGGTCCCTTTGAAATAAAATTCCCAAATAAATCCATCCCCCTAAAGAGTCCAAGGAAATATCTGTGCTGTTCTTGGACCAGGAAAAGCGAAGTGGCTATTTTAAGTTTGCAGAGGCAATATAGGTAGTAGTGAGAGCTGATTGTAATTAGTTGTGAAAGTAAAAACACAAAAATCATTAATGGTTGATTACTGTCAAGACATCTGCCCAAGAAAGAAAAGCTTTTCACATGCTCTGGCAATCACCAGTTCTCATAATACAGTAACCAACAGTTAGCAAAGAGTTTATGAAATCTTTTTTGAGGCTGATTACTTGGTTTTCGTTAGATGAACCTGATTTTTTGGAGATGTGAGGTCCATCTTCATGGCCTACCTTAGATAACTATCAAATCAGCTTACTATTTAAAAGGCTTAAAAGTTGAAATAAGTTATCTCCATTCCAATTCTAACTATTCTCTATATTTTCACTAAGTGGAATCAAGAATTAAAAATATATGTTATGATTGTTTAGTCTGAGCAACATAATGCCAGAAAACCAAGAAAATTTTGAAAAATTCAATCATTCACAAAATTGCACATAGTGTTTGTTTAGCAAAAATATTGTTATCTGGCCACTTAGTATCATGTACATGCAATAGTAATCATGGCAGAATGTCATCAAATATAAGCTTTTCCCTGATTTTAAGCAAATTCATATAACTTTAATGATAGAATATAGTGTTTTCTTTTTACTTTTTCTTATTATTAAATGCTAGCGAGCACAACTATTTTCCGAACGCACATTTATATATTTTTTAAATCTTTTACTGACATATAAAAATAGTTCAAATTTACATTTATTTATTTTCTTATCCTAGGTTCCAACAATAATATCACAAATCCCTGAAATATCCGCAGAGGACATTTTGTTCCATTTTTTCTCTAGTTACAAATATACATACGCACACACCTGCTGAAATTTGCACCCATCTTATTTTAAATTCTCTTATTTTTCAAAAAGCAACAGTGAGTTATTTGTGTGAAATAGCTGTGGTAGAGGGAAATCAAACACCTTTAACATAACAAATATGACTCGCTTTGTGAAATAAGTCTAGAGTGTAAAAGCATACTTAAAACTGTTTTGAAGGAAACTACTTCAAAGAGCAAAATCATGTGAGATGAATGTAAACTCAATGTTTAAAATCTAGACTACACATTTTAAATATTTCTTTTCATTTTTTATTTCACTACGGTATGCCACACTAATTAAGTACTGCAAATAAGGTTACTGTGCTATATAAGTCAACTAAAATTACAATCTCATTTTCTTAACTTTTCAGACATAGAGCTTCAGCCCAGGCAGCGTGTATCCAAAGAGAGGATCTTTCCTTGTAACCGTTAGCTATCATAATTTTTTTTTAATTAGAAAAAGAAAAGATAAATTATAATTATGTACTCACCTTTTGGTGTCTTAAAATGTTCTGGCAAGATTAAAATGAATGCGATCACAATTGCCAAAAGTAATTTAAAGAAGGCTGTTTTTGTCATGTCTATTCACATGACACAGTGTGTTCCCCTCCAGTACATTGGTGGCATGTTTCTTCCTGCTTTGGGTTTCATCTCTGCAGTTCTTTAAGTTTATGCAAGCAACTTCATACTCACTTCCTTTTGTGTAAGACTAAAAAAAAAAAAAAAAAAAAAAAAAAAGAGGGCTTGATTGCTTCTCAGGCTTTTGGCTAAGATCGATTGTAAAAAAAAAGAGGCCTTGAACTGAGACGTTTTCATTTTGAGTCACTTTCCATTAAGAAGACTACTGTCTGATAGACACTTTCAAACTATCTTCTAAACAAGAAAGATAAAGAAATGATCTCAAGAAGCAAAGATCTTGTTCTCACCTAGATTTGAAGGTGTTTTCCCATTTTTGCCAATGTGTGTGCATAAATATAAACCCACAATATACACACCAAAAATAAAATGATGAAGGTCCGTCATGCCCATTCATTCACTTACTTAAATGATTGTTGACCCATTGTAAGTGCCAGGCACTGAATTGGATTCTAATGTTCAGAAAACAGTGTGTTTATCAGACAGTAAACAGTACAAATGTAAGGATAAATGTAAGGATAAACCAAAGTTTCAGTTCTACTTTATACTACTTTGTATAAAGTGGTGGAATGTGACTCATTATCATCATGCCTGTAAACATGTGATAATAGTTACAGAATCCACATTGTCAGTTCCCATTTCAAAAATGATCTTTCATTATGATAATCCCAGTGAAATAAAATACTTTGTTTTAGAATATAAATGAAGAGTAGGGGAAAATCAAGTTGACTAAAGAATATGTGCGGAGCGCCTGGTGGCTCAGTCGGTTAGGCATCCGACTTCAGCTCAGGTCAAGATTTCACGGTTTGGAAGTTCGAGCCCCGTGTCGGGCTCTGTGCTGACAGCTCAGAGCCTGGATCCTGCTTTGCATTCTCTGTCTCCTTCTCTCTCTGCCCCTACCCCGCTTGTGCTCTGTCTCTCAAAATTAAATAAATGTAAAAAAAAAAAAAAAAAGAATTATAAATAAATAAATAAATAAATAAACAAATAAATAAAAGGATATGTGCAAACAAATACTTTTCCTCCATTGTTCTTGTTTTCTGGTTTGAAAAAATAGTAGGGATATCCCCAATCATTTTTTCCCTTCTCACTCCCTCTTGTACCCCCATCACCCCATCTGTTTCCACTCATCTCATGTGTTCTTACCCACACAACCTAGGATTTTATGGAACAATGGGTGAGTGGAAGAGTAGGAGGCAGGGAACAAAGTCATGCTCTGGATATATTGTGAGTATAAATTAACTGTCTCATCTTCTGATTGGGTATGAAGATTTGATGGGCAGATGGGAATCATGGGTTAAGAGACCTTAGAAACTGAATCTAAGAACAGTCAAAATGGGTCTAAAACTTCAAACATTAGACTTATTTTTATGAACAGCATCAAGGATCATTCTAAGGAAGAAAGAAATTGATAAGAGTCATTGCCTGCACAGATTCCTGGACTGAGACATAATTGTGTTATATGTCCAGCAGTACCTTCAGTAAAGATGCTGATGGAAAGGGGTGAGTAATCCTATCCCTTAATTCTTTCCCATCTTATGGGTGTCACTAAGTTATAGTGGACTTTCTATGCCTCATTTGACCCTGTTTTGGTTCCCTAATTTTTACTTATGAAAACAAACATTCCAACCATAATTTTACTAATGGAGAAGAAATTGATCAAGAAAACATTTACTTGATATTACACCACTAAGTTAGTTTAGTTTAATTCCTTTATCAATTTTCTTTAAAAGTGAAATTAAACCACACCACCAGTGTGTCATCTCTGATTTAGCAAATTATGAGGACTATGATATAAACTCATATTTCAGGAATCTTTTATTGTCCATGATTCTACCATTATATTTGATTCTAAATTTTAGAAATACTTTTGATCATATTGCCTACTGCTTAAAGTGTTAGCAGAACAATGGCTAATGACAAGTTCCAAATATCCCCTAGGTCAAATCCTCCAAGATTCAATGGCATGGGTTAAAATTAAAGAGTCAAAATATCTTGCCTTTTTTGACTATCAAAATTTATTCACTAAAATGTTTTATAACTGAAATTGCTACATAAGCTACCTCATTAAATATTTGCATTTTAAATACCAGAAATCACTAAAATTTAAGAATTAAGTGGCAGTTTCTTGTAGGTAATCCAATTTAAAATGATAGTTTCTTAGAAATAAATATAGGTTGCACTAACTTTTGATTATTTAACTTTTTCTTTTCTTTTCTTTAATGATTACTTATTCTTGAGGGAGACAGAAAGAGAGAGAAGGAGAGAGCATGCACAAGCGGGGTAGAGGCAGAGTGAGCGAGAGGAAGACACAGAATCCAAAGCAGGCTCCAGGCTCTGAGCTGTCAACGCAGAGCCTGACGCGGGGCTCAAACTCACAAACCATGAGATCGTGACCTGAGCTGAAGTTGGACGCTTAACCAAGTGAGCCACCCAGGTGCCCCTAACTTTTTCTTTTCTTTCTTTCTTTCTTTCTTTCTTTCTTTCTTTCTTTCTTTCTTTCTTTCTTTCTTTCTTTCTTTTCTTTCTTTTCTTTCTTTCTTTCTTTCTTTTTTGAATTTTTCTTAATTTATTTTTTTAATTTACATCCAAGTAAGCATATAGTTAACAGTGAGCTCAGGAGTAGATTCCTTAATGCCCTTTTCACATTTAGCTCATCCCCCCTCCCACAACCCCTCCAGTAACCCTCTGTTTGTTGTCCATATTTAAGAGACTCTTATCTTTTTTGTGCCCCTCCCTGTATTTGTATTATTTTTGCTTCCCTTCCCTTACGTTAATCTGTTTTGTATCTTAAAGTCCTCATAGGAGTGAAGTTGTATATTTGTCTTTCTCTAATTTCACTTAGCATAGTACCCTGTAGTTCCATTCACATAGTTGCAAATGGCAAGATTTCATTCTTTTTGATTGCCAAGTAATACTCCATTGTATATATACCACTTCTTCTTTATCCATTCATCCATCGATGGACATTTGGGGTCTTTCCATACTTTGGCTATTGTCAATAGTGATGCTATAAACATTGGGGTGCATGTGCCCCTTCGAAACAGCATACCTCTCTATCCCTTGGATAAATGCCTAGTAGGGCAATTGCTGGGTTATAGGGTAGTTCTATTTTTAATTTTTTTAGGAACCTCCTTACTGTTTTCCAGAGTGGCTGCACCAGTTTGCATTCCCACTAGCAGTGCAAAAGAGATCCTCTTTCTTTGCATCTTTGCCAACATCTGTTGTTGCCTGAGTTGTTAATGTTTGCCATTCTGACAGGTGTAAGGTGGTATCTCATTGTGGCTTTGATTTGTGTTTCCCTGATGATGGGTGATGTGGAACGTTTTTTCATGTGTCTGTCAGCCATCTGGATGTCTTCTTTGGAGAAGTGTCTATTCATGTCTTTTGCCCATTTCTTCACTGAATTATTTGGTTTTCGGGTTTTGAGTTTGATAAGTTCTTTATAGATTTTGGATACTAATTCTTTATCTGATATGTAGCTTGCAAATATCTTCTCCCATTCTATTGGTTTCCTTTTAGTTTTGCTGGTTGTTTCCTTTGCTGTGCAGCAGCTTTTTATTTTGACGAGGTCCCTATAGTTCATTTTTGCTTTGGTTTTCCTTGCCTCTGGAGACATATTGAGTAAGAAGTTGCTGCGGCCAAGGTCAAAGAGGTTTTTGCCTGATTTCTCCTCGAGAATTTTGATGGCTTCCTGTCTTACATTGAGGTCTTTCATCCATTTTGAGTTTATTTTTGTGTATGGTGTAAGAAAGTGGTCCAGGTTTATTCTTCTGCATGTCACTGTCCAGTTTTCTCAAAACCACTTGCTGAAGAGACTGTCTTTATTCCATTGGGTATTCTTTCCTGCTTTGTCAAAGATTAGTTGGCCATACGTTTGTGGGTCCATTTCTGGTTCTCTATTCTGTTCCATTGATCTGAGTGTCTGTTCTTGTGTCAGTACCATACTGTCTTGATGATTACAGCTTTGTAATATAGCTGAAAGTCCAGGATTGTGATGCCTCCAGTTTCAGTTTTCTTTTTCAAGACTCTTTGGCTATTTGGCGTCTTTTCTGGTTCCATACAAATTTTAGGATTATTTGTTCTAGCTCTGTGAAGAATGCTGTTGTTATTTTGATAGGGATTGCATTGAATATGTAGATTGCTTTGGGTAGTATTGACATTTTAACAATATTTTGTTCTTCCTATCCAGGAGCATGGAATATTTTTCCATTTTTTTGTGTCTTCTTCAATTTCTTTCATAAGCTTTCTATAGTCTTCAGTGTATAGATTTTTCACCTCTTTGGTTAGATTTATTCCTGATTATTCGTGATTTCTCTTTCTGTTGCTTCATTATTGGTGTATAGGAACGCAACCGATTTCTGTGCATTGATTTTATATCCTGCCACTTTGCTGAACTCATGGATCAGTTCTAGCAGTTTTTTCGTGGAATCTTTTGGGTTTTCCATATAGAGTATCATGTCATCTGTGAAGGGTGAAAGTTTGACCACTGCCTGGATGATTTGGATGCATTTTATTCCTTTGTGTTGTCTGATTGCTGAGGCTAAGATTTCCCATACTATATGGTGAGAGTGGACATCCCTGGCTTGTTCCTGACCTTAGGGGGAAACCTCTCAGTTTTTCCCCATTGAGGATGATATTAGCAGTGGGTCTTTCATATATGGCTTTTATGATCTTGAGGTGTGATCCTTCTATCCCTATTTTCGTAAGGGTTTTTATCCAGAAAGGATGCTGTATTTTGTCAAATGCTTTCTCTGCATCTATTAAGAGGATTATGTGGTTCTTGTCCTTTCTTTTATTTATGTGATGAATCACATTGATTGTTTTGTGATATTGAACCAGCCCTGCATCCCAGGTAAAAATCCCACTTGGTCGTGGCGAATAATTTTTTTAATGTATTGTTGGATCTGGTTGGCTAATATCTTGTTGAGGATTTTTGCATCCATGTTCATCAGGGAAATTAGTCTATAGTTCTTTTTAGTGGGATCTTTGTCTGGTTTTGGAATCAAGGTAATGCTGGCTTCATAGAAAGAGTTTGGAAGTTTTCCTTCCATTTCTATTTTTTGGAACAGCTTCAAGGGAATAGGTGTTAACTCTTTCTTAAACGTTTGGTAGAATTCCCCTAGAAAGCCATCTGGCCCTAGACTCTTGTTTCTTGGGAGATTCTTGATTACCAATTCAGTTTTGTTACTGGTTATGGGTCTGTTCAAATTTTCTTTTTCTTCCTGTTTCAGTTTTGATAGTTTATGTATCTTGGAATTTGTTCATTTTTTCCATATTGCCCATTTTATTGGCATATAATTGCTCATAATATTCTCTTATTATTGTTTGTATTTCTGCTGCATTGGTTGTGATCTCTCCTCTTTCATTCTTTATTTTATTTATTTGGGTCCTTTCCTTTTTCTTTTTGATCAAACTGGCTAGTGGTTTATCAATTTTGTTAATTCTTTCAAAGAACCAACTTCTGGTTTCATTCATCTGTTCTACTGGTTTTGTTTGTTTGTTTGGTTTTGGTTTTTTGGTTTTTTTGTTTGTTTGTGTGTGTGTGTGTGTGTTTTGGTTTTGATAGCATTGATTTCTGCTCTAATCTTTATTACTTCCTGTCTTCTGCTGGTTTGGGGTTTTATTTGCTGTTCTTTTTCTAGCTTTTTAAGGTGTAAGGTTAGGTTGGATGACCTTTCTTCCTTCTTTAGGAAGGCCTGGATTGCTATATACTTCCCTCTTATGACAACCTTTGCTGCGTCCCAGAGGTTTTGGACTGTGGTGTTATCATTTTCATTGGCTTCTATGTACTTTTTAATTTCCTCTTTAACTTCTTGGTTATCCCATTCATTCTTTAGTTGGATAGTCTTTAGTCTCCAAGTACTTTTTATCTTTCCACATTTTTTCTTGTGGTTGATACTGAGTTTCATAGCACCGTAGTCAGAAAATATACACAGTATGATCTTGATCTTTTTGTACTTGTTGAGGGCTGATCTGTGTCCCAGTATATGATCTATTCTAGATAACATTCCATGTGCACTGGAGAAAAATGTATATTCTGCTGCTTTAGGGTGAAATGACCTGAATATATCTGTTAAGTCCATCTGGTCTGTGTCATTCAAAGCCATTGTTTCCTTGTTGATTTTCTTTTTAGATGATCTTTCCATTGCTGTAAGTTGGGTGTTGAAGTCCTCTACTATTATGGCATTATTATCAATTAGTTTCTGTATGTTTGTGATTATTTGATTTATATATTAGGGTGCTTTCCACATTTGGAGCATAAATGTTTACACTTAGGTCTTCTTGGTGGGTAGACCCCTTAATTATGACATAATGCCATTCTTAATCTCTTTTTCAGTCTTTATTTTAAAGTCTAGATTGTCTGATATAAGTATGGCTACTCTGGCTTTCTTTTGGTGACCATTAGCCTGACAGATGATTCTCCATCCCCTTACTTCCAATCTGAAGGTGTCTGTAGGTCTAAAATGGGTCTCTTATAAACAGCAAATAGATGGGTCTTGTTTTCTTTTTTTTTTTTTTTTTTATATATGAAATTTATTGTCAAATTGGTTTCCATACAACACCCAGTGTTCATCCCAAAAGGTGCCCTCCTCAATACCCATCACCCACCCTCTCCTCCCTCCCACCCCCCATCAACCCTCAGTTTGCTCTCAGTTCTCAACAGTCTCTTATGCTTTGGCTCTCTCCCACTCTAACCTCTTTTTTTTTTTTTTTCCTTCCCCTCCCTCATGGGTTCCTGTTAAGTTTCTGAGGATCCACATAAGAGTGAAACCATATGGTATCTGTCTTTCTCTGTATGGCTTATTTCACTTAGCATCACACTCTCCAGTTCCATCCACGTTGCTACAAAAGGCCATATTTCATTTTTTCTCATTGCCACGTAGTATTCCATAGTGTATATAAACCACAATTTCTTTATCCATTCATCAGTTGATGGACATTTAGGCTCTTTCCATCATTTGGCTATTGTTGAGAGTGCTGCTATGAACATTGGGGTACAAGTGCCCCTATGCATCAGTACTCCTGTGTCCCTTGGATAAATTCCTAGCAGTGCTATTGCTGGGTCATAGGGTAGGTCTATTTTTAATTTTCTGAGGAACCTCCACACTGCTTTCCAGAGCGGCTGCACCAATTTGCATTCCCACCAACAGTGCAAGAGGGTTCCCGTTTCTCCACATCCTCTCCAGCATCTATAGTCTCCTGATTTGTTCATTTTGGCCATTCTGACTGGCGTGAGGTGATATCTGAGTGTGGTTTTGATTTGTATTTCCCTGATAAGGAGCGACGCTGAACATCTTTTCATGTGCCTGTTGGCCATCCGGATGTCTTCTTTAGAGAAGTGTCTATTCATGTTTTCTGCCCATTTCTTCACTGGGTTATTTGCTTTTCGGGTGTGGAGTTTGGTGAGCTCTTTATAGATTTTGGATACTAGCCCTTTGTCCAATATGTCATTTGCAAATATCTTTTCCCATTCCGTTGGTTGCCTTTTAGTTTTGTTGGTTGTTTCCTTGCTGTGCAGAAGCTTTTTATCTTCATAAGGTCCCAGTAATTCACTTTTGCTTTTAATTCCCTTGCCTTTGGGGATGTGTCGAGTAAGAGATTGCTACGGCTGAGGTCAGAGAGGTCTTTTCCTGCTTTCTCCTCTAGGGTTTTGATGGTTTCCTGTCTCACATTCAGGTCCTTTATCCATTTTGAGTTTATTTTTGTGAATGGTGTGAGAAAGTGGTCTAGTTTCAACCTTCTGCATGTTGCTGTCCAGTTCTCCCAGCACCATTTGTTAAAGAGACTGTCTTTTTTCCATTGGATGTTCTTTCCTGCTTTGTCAAAGATGAGTTGGCCATACGTTTGTGGGTCTAGTTCTGGGGTTTCTATTCTATTCCATTGGTCTATGTGTCTGTTTTTGTGCCAACACCATGCTGTCTTGGTGATGACAGCTTTGTAGTAGAGGCTAAAGTCTGGGATTGTGATGCCTCCCACTTTGGTCTTCTTCTTCAAAATTACTTTGGCTATTCGGGGCCTTTTGTGGTTCCATATGAATTTTAGGATTGCTTGTTCTAGTTTCGAGAAGAATGCTGGTGCAATTTTGATTGGGATTGCATTGAATGTGTAGATAGCTTTGGGTAGTATTGACATTTTGACAATATTTATTCTTCCAATCCATGAGCAGGGAATGTCTTTCCATTTCTTTAAATCTTCTTCAATTACCTTCATAAGCTTTCTATAGTTTTCAGCATACAGATCCTTTACATCTTTGGTTAGATTTATTCCTAGGTATTTTATGCTTCTTGGTGCAATTGTGAATGGGATCAGTTTCCTTATTTGTCTTTCTGTTACTTCATTGTTAGTGTATAAGAATGCAACTGATTTCTGTACATTGATTTTGTATCCTGCAACTTTGCTGAATTCATGCATCAGTTCTAGCAGACTTTTGGTGGAGTCTGTCGGATTTACCATGTATAATATCATGTCATCTGCAAAAAGCGAAAGCTTGACTTCATCTTTGCCAATTTTGATGCCTTTGATTTCCTTTTGTTGTCTGATTGCTGATGCTAGAACTTCCAGCACTATGTTAAACAACAGCGGTGAGAGTGGGCATCCCTGTCGTGTTCCTGATCTCAGGGAAAAAGCTCTCAGTTTTTCCCCGTTGAGGATGATGTTAGCTGTGGGCTTTTCATAAATGGCTTTTATGATCTTTAAGTATGTTCCTTCTATCCCGACTTTCTCAAGAGTTTTTATTAAAAAAGGGTGCTGGATTTTGTCAAAGGCCTTTTCTGCATCGATTGACAGGATCATATGGTTTTTCTCTTTTTTTTTTGTTAATGTGATGTATCACGTTGATTGATTTGCGAATGTTGAACCAGCCCTGCATCCCAGGAATGAATCCCACTTGATCATGGTGAACAATTCTTTTTATATGCCGTTGAATTCGATTTGCTAGTATCTTATTGAGAATTTTGGCATCCATATTCATCAGGGATATTGGCCTGTAGTTCTCTTTTTTTACTGGGTCTCTGTCTGGTTTAGGAATCAAAGTAATACTGGCTTCATAGAATGAGTCTGGAAGTTTTCCTTCCCTTTCTATTTCTTGGAATAGCTTGAGAAGGATAGGTATTATCTCTGCTTTAAACGTCTGGTAGAACTCCCCTGGGAAGCCATCTGGTCCTGGACTCTTATTTGTTGGGAGATTTTTGATAACCGATTCAATTTCTTCGCTGGTGATGGGTCTGTTCAAGCTTTCTATTTCCTCCTGATTGAGTTTTGGAAGAGTGTGGGTGTTCAGGAATTTGTCCATTTCTTCCAGGTTGTCCAATTTGTTGGCATATAATTTTTCATAGTATTCCCTGATGATTGTTTGTATCTCTGAGGGATTGGTTGTAATCATTCCATTTTCATTCATGATTTTATCTATTTGGGTCATCTCCCTTTTCTTTTTGAGAAGCCTGGCTAGAGGTTTGTCAATTTTGTTTATTTTTTCAAAAAACCAACTCTTGGTTTCGTTGATCTGCTCTACAGTTTTTTTAGATTCTATATTGTTTATTTCTGCTCTGATCTTTATTATTTCTCTTTATCTGCTGGGTTTAGGCTGCCTTTGCTGTTCTGCTTCTAGTTCCTTTAGGTGTGCTGTTAGATTTTGTATTTGGGATTTTTCTTGTTTCTTGAGATAGGCCTGGATTGCAATGTATTTTCCTCTCAGGACTGCCTTCGCTGCGTCCCAGAGCGTTTGGATTGTTGTATTTTCATTTTCGTTTGTTTCCATATATTTTTTAATTTCTTCTCTAATTGCCTGGTTGACCCACTCATTCGTTAGTAGGGTGTTCTTTAACCTCCATGCTTTGGGAGGTTTTCCAGACTTTTTTCTGTGGTTGATTTCAAGCTTCATAGCATTGTGGTCTGAAAGTATGCATGGTATGATATCAATTCTTGTAAACTTATGAAGGGCTGTTTTGTGACCCAGTATATGATCTATCTTGGAGAATGTTCCATGTGCACTCGAGAAGAAAGTATATTCTGTTGCTTTCGGATGCAGAGTTCTAAATATATCTGTCAAGTCCATCTGATCCAATGTCTCGTTCAGGGCCCTTGTTTCTTTATTGACCGTGTGTCTAGATGATCTATCCATTTCTGTAAGTGGGGTGTTAAAGTCCCCTGCAATTACAACATTCTTATCAATAAGGTTGCTTATGTTTATGAGTAATTGTTTTATATATTTGGGCGCTCCGGTATTCGGCGCATAGACATTGATAATTGTTAGCTCTTCCTGATGGATAGACCCTGTCACTATTATATAATGTCCTTCTTCATCTCTTGTTACAGCCTTTAATTTAAAGTCTAGTTTGTCTGATATAAGTATGGCTACTCCAGCTTTCTTTTGGCTTCCAGTAGCATGATAAATAGTTCTCCATCCCCTCACTCTCAATCTAAAGGTGTCCTCAGGTCTAAAATGAGTCTCTTGTAGACAGCAAATAGATGGGTCTTGTTTTTTTATCCATTCTGATACCCTATGTCTTTTGGTTGGCACATTTAATCCATTTACATTCAGTGTTATTATAGAAAGATATGGGTTTAGAGTCATTGTGATGTCTGTATGTTTTATGCTTGTAGTGATGTCTCTGGTACTTTGTCTCACAGGGTCCCCCCTAGGATCTCTTGTAGGGCTGGTTTAGTGGTGACAAATTCCTTCAGTTTTTGTTTGTTTGGGAAGACCTTTATCTCTCCTTCTATTCTAAATGACAGGCTTGCTGGATAAAGGATTCTCGGCTGCATATTTTTTCTGTCTAGCACACTGAAAATCTCGTGCCAACTCTTTCTGGCCTGCCAAGTTTCAAAAGAGAGATCAGTCACGAGTCTTATAGGTCTCCCTTTATATGTGAGGGCACGTTTACCCCTTGCTGCTTTCAGAATTTTCTCTTTATCCTTGTATTTTGCCAGTTTCACTATGATATGTCGTGCAGAAGATCGATTCAAGTTACGTCTGAAGGGAGTTCTTTGTGCCTCTTGGATTTCAATGCCTTTTTCCTTCCCCAGTTCAGGGAAGTTCTCAGCTATTATTTCTTCAAGTACCCCTTCAGCACCTTTCCCTCTCTCTTCCTCCTCTGGGATACCAATTATGCGTATATTATTTCTTTTTAGTGTATCACTTAGTTCTCTAATTTTCCCCTCATACTCCTGGATTTTTTTATCTCTCTTTTTCTCAGCTTCCTCTTTTTCCATAACTTTATCTTCTAGTTCACCTATTCTCTCCTCTGCCTCTTCAATCCGAGCTGTGGTGGTTTCCATTTTGTTATGCATTTCATTTAAAGCGTTTTTCAGCTCCTCGTGACTGTTCCTTAGTCCCTTGATCTCTGTAGCAAGAGATTCTCTGCTGTCAGCTATACTGTTTTCAAGCCCAGCAATTAATTTTATGACTATAATTCTAAATTCACTTTCTGTTATATTATTTAAATCCTTTTTGATCAGCTCATTAGCTGTTGTTATTTCCTGGAGATTGTTCTGATGGGAATTCTTCCGTTTGGTCATTTTGGATAGTCCCTGGTGTGGTGAGGATCTGCAGGGCACTTCCCCTGTGCTGTGGTGTATAACTGGAGTTGGTGGGCGGGGCCGCAGTCCGACCTGATGTCTGCCCCCAGCCCACCGCTGGGGCCACAGTCAGACTGGTGTGTGCCTTCTCTTCCCCTCTCCTAGGGGCGGGATTCACTGTGTGGTGGCGTGGCCTGTCTGGGCTACTTGCACACTGCCAGGCTTGTGATGCTGGGGATCTGGTGTCTTAGCTGGGGTGGGTAGGCAAGGTGCACGGGGGCAGGAGGGGCAGGCTTAGCTCGCTTCTCCTTAGGTGATCCACTTCAGGAGGGGCCCTGTGGCAGCGGGAGGGAGTCAGATCCGCTGCCGGAGGTTTGGCTCCGCAGAAGCGCAGAGTTGGGTGTTTCCGCGGAGCGAGCAAGTTCCCTGGCAGGAACTGGTTCCCTTTGGGATTTTGGCTGGGGGATGGGCAGGGGAGATGGCGCTGGCGAGCGCCTTTGTTCCCCACCAAACAGAGCTCTGTCGTCCTGGGGCTCAGCAGCTCTCCCTCCCTTTGTCCTCCAGCCTTCCCGCTTTCCGAGCAGAGCTGTTAACTTATGACCTCCCTGACGCTAAGTCGCGCTTGCTGTCAGAACACAGTCCATCAGGCCCCTCCGCTTTTGCCAGCCAGACTTGGGGGCTCTGCTTGGCCGGCAAGCTGTACCTCCGCCCCGGCTCCCTCCCGCCAGACCGTGGAGCGCGCACCGCCTCGCCGCCCTTCCTACCCTCTTCCGTGGGCCTCTCCTCTGCGCTTGGCTCCGGAGACTCCGTTCTGCTAATCCTCTGGCGGTTTTCTGGGTTCTACCCTATGTCTTTTGATTGGAGCATTTAGTCCATTGACATTTAGAGTGAGTACTGAAAGATAAGAATTTATTGCCATTATGTTGCCTGTAGAGTTGGAGTTTCTGGTAGTGTTCTCTGGTCCTTTCTAGTCTTTGTTGCTTTTGGTCTTTTTTTTTTTCCTTGTCTTTTCTCCCCTTGGAGAGTCCCCCTTAAAATTTCTTACAGGGCTTATTTAGTGGCACAAACTCCTTTAGTTTTTGTTTGTCTGGGAAACTTTTTCTCTCTCCTTCTATTTTGAATGACAGCCTTGCTGGGTAAAGAATTCTTGGCTGCATATATTTCTGATTCAGCACATTGAGTGTATCCTGCCATTCCTTTCTGACCTGCCAAGCTTCTGTGGATAGGTCTGCTGCAAACGTGATCTGTCTTCCCTTGTAGGTTAGGGACTTATTTTCCCTTGTTGCTTTCATGATTCTCTCCTTGACTGAGTATTTTGTGAATTTGACTATGATATGCCTTGTTGATATTTGGCTTTTGTTGAATCTTATAGGAGTCCTCTGTGCTTCCTGGATTTTGATGTCTTTGTCTTTCTCCAGGTGAGGAAAATTTTCCACTATGATTTGCTCACAGAAACCTTCTACCCCTTTTTCTCTTTCTTCATCTTCTGGGACCCCTATGATACTGATGTAGTTCCTTTTTAGTGAGTCACTGATTTCTCTAATTCTTAAATCATGCTCTTTTGCCTTAGTCTCCCTCTTTTTTTTTCTGTTTCATTATTCTCCATAAGTTTACCCTCTATATTGCTGATTATTGCTCTGCCTCATCCTTCCTTGCTGCCGTGGCATTGATTCGAGATTGCAGCTCAGTGATAGCATTTCTTATTTCATCCTGACTACCTTTTACTTCTTTTACCTCCACAGAAAGGGATTCTGATCTATTTTTGACCCCAGCTAGTATTCTTATTATCGTGATTCTAAATTCTGTTTCAGACATCTTGATTGTATCTGTGTTGATTAAGTCACTTGCTATCATTTCTTCCTGATCTTTCTTTTGGGGTGAATTCCTTCCTTTCATCATTTTGAAGGGAAGAAAAATAATTGATAAGGTAAAAAAATGTTTAATGAAAAATTAAAAACAACACACACACACACACACACACACACACACAAAACATCAAATAAATGATGCTAGATCCTACCTGTGTTTTTGTCTGGTTATTGAAAGGAGCTTGATAGATTAGAGAAAACAGGTGGGAAAAAAGAAAAAAACAAGAAAAACAAGAAAAAAAGGGAAATGTTTGAAAATTTGAGGAAATGAATACAATGAAATAGAATAAAATGAAATAATGGAAGTAAGATAGAATTTGAAAAATTTACCAAAAAAATAAGAAATATAGTAGAAAAAATAAAGAAAAATGTGTCCAATAAAAATTGAAAGTAAAAGTAAATTTTTTATCTCTCTGCTGAGTTCTGTGTTTCAGGTTGTGTTAATCCTCAAATCAATTTTCTAGGTGTGGAGGACGGTTTAGTGTTGATCTGGCTGTATTTCATGAATGTGAAATGCAAAAAAAACAAAAAACAAAAAAAACTTCCATGTTGTTCCATCATCTGGGCTCCTCTAACTTTTTATTTTCAATTGAAGTAGTTATTACAATACTATTGACTATATGCCCTATACTGTACTTTTCATCCTCATGACTTATAACTAGAAACCTTTGCCTCTAAATCCTTTCACCTATTTTGCCCATTTCCCCATAAGTCTGTTTCTATTATGTTGTGATTTGTTCATTTGCTTTGTTTTTTAGATTACACATATAAGTAAAATGATACGGTACATGTCTTTCTCTATTTTACTTATTTCACTTAGCATTATACCCTGTAGACCCACCCATGTTTTGGGAGTGAGAAGATTTCATCCTTTTTTGTGACTGAGTAATATTCCATTGCATAGAGATAGAGAGAGATAGAGATAGATAGATATAGATACTACCTCCTGTTTTTTAAGTTTATTTATTTATTTATTTTGAGAGAGACAGAGACAGCATGAATGGGGGACAGTAGAGAGAATCTCAACCAGGCTCCACACTGTCAGCACAGAGCCTGACAAGGGGGTCGAATTCATGAAACAGTGAGATCATGACCTGAGCAAAAAACCAAGAGTTAGATGCCCAACCAACTGAGCGCTCCTATAGCACAACTTCTTTATCTAATCCTCTATCAATGGACACTTGGATTACTTCCATATCTTGGCTTTTTTAAATAATGTTGCAATAAAGATAGAGGTGCATATCTGATTATTTAACTTTTAGTTTTATTTTGAAGATGAAACTGAAGCAACGGAAAAGTCAGAAACAAGCAAACCTAGAATAGACAAGTGTCAAGTAGTGTGTAAAAAACTTTCCTTAACAATGTTACTTGTGACTTCAATTTATGTACTATGAAGGACAGAGATACAGCAAGGTCCAATCCTTAGCATGCATGACTCTGGGTTATTGTCAGAATTTAATTTTGATATTTACTTTGAGGAAATATGAGAAGCCAAGGTGGCTCCCAGAGCTTGAGAAGTGAATAAGGGTCCTCCTTGTTGCCCGGCACCCTTCTTTTAGTATCCTCCCCTTGCATCTGTGTTCTCTCCCTCTTCTCATACTTCTTTTTTTTAATATTTATTTATTTATTTATTTTTGAGAGAGACAGAGAGAGAGACAGAGAGAGGGAGCGCACACAGTGGGGGGGGAGGGGGGTGGGCAGAGAGAGAGAAGGAGACACAGAATCCAAAGCAGACTCCACGCTCCGAGCTGTCAGCACAAAGCACGATGGGGGACTCAAATTCACAAACTGTGAGACGATGACAAAGTCAGAGACTTAACTGACTAAGCCACCTAGGTGCCCCTCATATTTTTGTAAACCGTACCATCACCTCTCAATCAACCAAACATGAAAACTCTGCATCATAACTTATTTCTAAAGACTTCATTAGATTTTTAATGGTCCATAGAGAGATAATAATTCATTTTAACAGTATTCCAATTATGTCATTTAATAATAGTTGTTTATATAGCACTACAATGTGAATATTCACATACATGCATCTTTGTGTGAGTCTGATAGAGTAGAATTACTAAGACGAACAATGTAAAGATTTTTAAAGTTCTTAATTCACATAGACAATGATCTCCCAGATAAGTGAGTCAGTATATACTCAATCAACAATATATGAGAGTGCTCAAATATCAGCAAACTTCAACATTGGCCATATTATGCCCTTAATTTGTCAATCTGAAAAGAACAAACAAACAAACAAAAATCTTGTTTTAATTTTCATTTATTTGATTGCTAGTAAGTCTAAACTTTTTCATATTTGCTGGCAATTTGAATTCCTCATGAATTGCCTGTTCATGTCATTTCCTGGAGCATTCATATCCTTGTTGTTGCCTTATAGGCCTTTTTCACTTGGGAATCCCTTGCCATATATGTTGCAAATATTTCCCCAGGTTGTCATGTTCCATTTCATTTTGTATAGGGTAGGTTTTTCTCCCCTATTTGTGACAGAGTATAAAATATGGTAGATTATATACTTAAAGGTTTTATCCTAAGAAACACAGCTCTTCTTCATTGTATTTATAATATTAAACAAAATAATTTATAGTTTATCAAGTAGTTTATTCTTAAACACAAAGTTTACTTGCAGCCTGATTTTGGCTGCATGGAATAAATACTAACAAACTAAAAAGCCTGGTCATCTTTTGAACAATGGAAATATCCAACCCTCTAGTAAATTGTTAGAGAGTTGATAGCAATGGTAATGGACCACAGCTCCATAATTTCGTTTTACAACTTCCCAAGCACCTTCACAGATATTGGATTATAAAGGGAGAGTCTAGGAACATGAATACGAATCTGGTATTATCTATCCATTGTGGGCTTCTCCCTCCTATCTTGATGAAGGAGTAAGAAATTAAATCTAAAATCTAAACTCTAAACCTAAAACACAAGAGGTTGTTGCTACTACATTAGTGTTTAACTTTCCTAAGTCTTATACTTCATATCATAGACTCAGGTTCTCAAAATACTTTAATGTGTCTATGCATCTAATCAAGACTGAAAGCCTTAATTAATGATTGTATATTGTGTGCTACATAAAAATTTTTTAAATGACAGAATCCTTTATTTCTAGGAGCTGGTCTACCCAAGGAAACAAGAACAATACACTTTTTAAAAAATAATAAATAACAGCCTTAAAAAGGATGGTTTGGATAAACTTGTATGTAGTCATCTATTGTTATGTGAGATATACACTTGTATATACTTTATATGAGCAATATATTTTCTATTTCTTTTATCATTGAAATTATCTCAATCCCTTCATTATATTGCATAGAGAGATCTTTTGGGGTCAACAAAAAGAATAGCAATGATCAATGACATTTATTGAACATTTATTATGTGCTCCTGCACAGTTTTATATGGATTATTTTATCCAGTCCCCCAGCACCTCTCTGAGGAAGTTACTATTGTTATTCTAATTTTACAAGCAAAGAATATTAGGTATTGAAAAGTCAAGAAAGTGCTCAAAGTCACATTGTTAACAAAAAGTAAAGCTGGGCTTCAAATCTGCAGAGTCTGACTGCAGACTTAAGGCTCTCAACCACTGTGCTGTCCTCACCCTGCCCTCAGACTGTGTGAGAACCTTTGTCAAGAATGGTCACTTACATAATAATAATAATAATGATAATAATAGTAATAACAACAACAACAACAAACTCAAACATAGCCCTTATTGTGTACCAGACACTGCTCTAACCCAGGGGTTCTCGTGGGTAGCACTACTGACATTTTGGGCTGGGTAATTCTTAGTAGGGAGCTGTCCTCCTGTTCACTGTAGGACGTTTAGTAGCAGATGCCAGCAGCAACTCCCTAGCCCAGTTTTAACAACAACAAGGCAATGTCTCCAGACATTACCAGCTGTTTCTGCAGGGGCACAATAGCTTCCACTTGAGAACCATTGCTCCTAACACTTCACTTACATTAAGTCATTTAATCCTCCTTACAACCCTATGAAATAGTTACTATCATTATCTTCATTTTACTCGCTTCATACTAGTTCTATTCCGGGTAATCTAATCACCCAGAAGGTGAGTTTAAAAGACAATTCATAATCTGGATCAGCCTAATTACTTCTAATTGTGTTGCCTGCAGACAAACTACTTTAGCAACACAGCAATGCTTGGATTAACACATTTTGTTGGAGGAGACAATTTCTTATTAATGAAGTCTACCTAAGTATGGAGAGGGTTTTAGGAAGTTCCAATGTCCTCAATTCATTTAGAGGTCCATTTTACAAATATCTACTGAAAACCTACACAATGCCAGGCAGTGTTCTGAACCCTGGAGATGAAGTAGCAAATGAAGCAAAGTCTCTACGCTCACATTCTAGAAGGAGTGTACATTCCAGTGACAGACAGTAATCAAATAATGACAAGAGTTTATTTTCAGATAATGTTAAATGTTCTGGAAAAATAAGGCAAAGTATGATCTTCTAACAGAGAGTTGGGCAAGGCACATGCTGCTTTAAATAAGAATGTTAAAGATGGTCGTGTATGATCCATTTATGTGACACGAGGGAGAAAGCAAAACTACAGGGACAGAAAATGCATCAGTGGTTGCCAGAGGCTGGAAATGGAGGGAGGGTTGACTACAAAGCTGCCTGAGGGAATTTTGAGGGTGAGGGAAATGTTCCATATATAGATTATATCTTGATGTTAAGATATATACTGGCTATACAACTGCATGCATGATTCAGAACTCTAGAACTGTACATAACAGGAGTGGATTTTACTATATGTAAATTATAACCCGATAAGTGTTTTCTCTCTCTTTCTCTACTGATGGGGTTCAGGAAGGTTACCCCAAAATATGCCACTTTGGTATACGGATTATTTTCAATTAAAATTACTTAAGACACAGTGCAAGAAGGACACTCTGACCCTCCTTTGCCTCGCTGAAAGCACGAAATAAATTCCTCACGTGAAGAGTACATTTCTTGCACCTAGAGGGTAGAAGGCATCCTTATTGCCAGAGATGGAGAATTCAGGGCCAAGAACTGTACGAATAAACCTTGTTATTTATTTATTTATCAATTTGCTATCCCAACCCCCTTGTTAAATCTTCACAAATAATGGTTTCTTTGTATGAAAGGTATAAAAGCGGCCTGCTTTGGTTACATCTTTGAGCCTCATATTTCTATGAGCTCTTGTATATATGAAATTAAATTTTTTTCCCCTATTAATCTGTCTTGTGTCAATTTAATTATTAGAGCAGCCAAAGAATCCAGGAGGGAAAAAAAGGAAAAGTTTTCCTCCCCGCCACTCCACACAGGCTTTTTGCTGTTTTAGAAATGGAGATTACTGAGAAAGGGACTGGAAGACTGGGCCAGAGCTTGAACTAAATTGAAAAGAAATTCAGAGAGAGCCTTAGCTCAGGCAGGAGGAGACCAGAGCAGAGCCTCATCCCTGCCTGCCTTCGGTGGCTGTGGTGAGACTGTTGCAAAGAAACCCAGGGCATGAGGCCACACAGGACGTCACGTCTTCAGCAGCCAGTTCAGCCAGGTCAACCTGGAAAGTACACCCAGCCCCTCAGAGAACCAGAGAAGGTGCTCAGCATTGCTCAGACTACAGGCTATGGTTCACTAAACTGCCTTCTCTTTGTTCACCTCCCCGCTGGGGAATATCTGGTTTGATCTGCCACCACTGTGTTTAGAAAGCTGGAGACTGGGTAGAGTTCACCTGAGGCCTTCACGCACAGGCCTCCTCAGAAGTGTCTGGCCTTCTCACACCCAGCCCATACATGGCTGCTTTGCCTACACCGTTCCCACTCCCAATCACCTGTGGCAGGGAAAAGAGTCTGTTTTCACTAACAAAACCTGCTGCCCTGAGATACCAGCCTATGCCGGAAAGAACATGGTGGGGCCACTTTCCTTAAAAGGCCCATGAGGCAGGCTTGTCTGTCCCCACCAGTATGCTCAGAGAGGGCAAGCAAGAAGGGAAAACCACCCTGGAATGGATCCCTATAACCGCTGCAGTTTTTTGGCCTCCAGGAACAGTTTCTGGCAACTAATTTTGACATTGAAATGGACTCTCTTGTTAATTACACGAATAAAGAGACAGAAAAGCACAGATCGAAACATTCTTCATGACGCTAGAATACAAACAATCTTTGATTCTCTAGGAAATAGAGTGAAATCAATTGCTCAGAGTCTGAAAGTATTAGGTCCGATAGGTTCAGCCTGAGGTAAAAAGAACTGGGTGTAACAAGAGGGCATTTCAATGTCAAATTATGAATGCATTTTATTCTTTTCCTCTCCACCCACCAAGACAATCAAGAAATAGTATTACTTAGATTCAGAAGAGCCCTCTGCCTCTTCCGACCATTGACTCAAATGTCTTCGAATCTATATAGTGCATGCCTCCTTCTTTTCACCCATTCTTTTCCAGTCTCAAGTCAGCTGCTTGTTACTCAGCCAGAATCTTTCCCTGAGAATTCTGTGCTAAGTATAGTCACTGAATATAGAATGCAAGTGTGAACACAGAGGCATGTGTGCTTTTTAAAAAGATGAACAAAATGGAGGAGGAAGAGGAAGCATAATGATTGATAAGGACTTTTCAGTTTACATATCTGTCTGATTCATCTTTGTTTGTCCTCTCCCCCATAACAAGTAACACAGCGTCTCCTCTGCTATGGGCCTCTTCATAGCTGGTGAGCGTTGCTGAAATGAATATTCTATAAGCAAACCATCAGCACGGTGATGTGGTTATGAACTTAGGATCTGAGAACATTAAAATGGAAGCCAGATTGAGTGCTTCTTGTCTGTTAGTGAATCAGGAAGTAATGTATCAAGTATGAAGATACATCCTGGAACATTTTTTAACTCATAAGAAATCAACATCAATTTGTCACCTTGCAACTATGATTTTTTTTAAATAAAACAAGTATATTGAAATACTGAAATAATTATTTTAGTGGGTAAAAATAAATATAAGAACTATGTGTTCATTCCCTTGCCTTGTAAGTTTATGGAATCCTAAATTAAGGCCCTTCTAATGTTTCATGAAACTGCTGGTAATGCTATAAGTAATGTTAAAAATTAGAGGAAAGGTCTTGTTTGTGTATGTTCTAGAGCTCCAAGGAAACATTGGCCTTACTCTAATAAGTTGTTATTTCTCAAGGCTTCATAGACAAGTGGTAGTTTTTCATTCATTCATTCAACAAATCACTATGGCCTGCAATTATGGACTTTTAGCTAGTCAGGGAGATAGACAAGTTAGGCAATGTTCACAGCCCATCAAGTAACCGCTACACTCGAGGGCACAGTAGAGGTTTGGAAGGGGAGAAAAATATACCACCCCCAAATACACCCCTTTGGCATAAGGATTAATTTTCGCTGATTATTTTTAAGAAGCACAGACACAGGAAAAGTTCTGAAAACCAAGTAGAAGTCACCCTTTTGTAAGAAACATTTACATTCAGGGGCACCTGGGTGGCGCAGTCGGTTAAGCGTCCGACTTCAGCCAGGTCACGATCTCGCGGTCCGTGAGTTCAAGCCCCACGTCAGGCCCTAGGCTGATGGCTCAGAACCTGGAGCCTGCTTCTGATTCTGTGTCTCCCTCTCTCTCTGCCCCTCCCCCGTTCATGCTCTGTCTCTCTCTGTCCCAAAAATAAATAAACGTTGAAAGAAAAAAAAAAAAAAACTTAAAAAAAAAAGAAACATTTACATTCATAAGGCAAATCTCCATTTTTAAGGGTGTCGCCTCTGTACCAGGAAGAGGAAGATGACTAAATCTCTAGAAACTCTTATATATAGAGAAGGCAACTGACTTAAATCTGCACAACAACCATACCCTTGTTTAGTGTGCTTTGCCTGGTAACCTCCCATAACTGCCCTCCTCCCCACTCCAACATCTTTTGTCTTTAGCTGGAGATGATATTTAAGGTGGTGGCTTAGGTTATTTGGGGGAGTTATCCAGTTTTCCTGGGTATTTCCCATGTATTCAGAAGGTATATATATTACTAAACTCTTGTTTTTCTCCTATTAATCTGTCTTTTATTACAGAGAGTGTCTCAGCCAAGAACCTTAGAAGGGTAGAGGGAAAATTACTTTTCCTCCCCTGCAGTATTACGTGTTTTCAGAGGAAGAACACACTCAGCCTGGAGGCATCAGGATAAAGAGGTGACCCTTGAGTTGAGTCTTAAGGGAGTTAGGCAAGCAGGAATTGGAAAGGCAGGGAAGCCCAGATGGAGGAAACATATTTAAAGACATAATTGTGGGAGAAATGATACATGCTGGACACTGCAATGGGCATAGGCCTGGGGAGACAAGGGTTAAATTATGAAGGATGTTACAAACATGCAAAGATATTTGACCTTTACCTCAAAGACAATGAAAGGTCGCTAAACTGTTTTAAGTAGGATACCAGGGAATGAACAGAATCAGGTTTGTGTTTTAGGTTGAGGGGACTGGCAGGAAGTGTTTAAAGTTGTTTTACAAAAACCTTTTTTCCAGTCAGAGAATGTGGCCTGATTGATTGTAGGAGGGCTACTTACGTATGGGTGGATGGAAATATGTGCATGAGAGAATGCACATTCCTTCCCCATGTCCCCAGCACTGTGAGAGCAGTTCTGGGGAATGGAGGGAGGTGGCCTGACAGGGGGCTGGAGTGACCTTCCCTCTGTGTGTAAGAAGAGTCCCACCTGAAGAAGGAGCTTATAGGTGGTGTCAGCCCCCAAGTTTTGTGATTGAACTGGGACCATGCTGTATCCTTCTGAGCCACAGGTAGGAATTGAACAGTATAAGTGAGGCTTTTAGCCTTGGCTGTAATTGGGACAGGCTTGATGGCTCCCATGCAAAAGACAGAAAAGTGACCTACCATGTGGAGAAAGAAAGGGAGCCAAGAGGGGAGGAAACTACAGAGATTGTCTGCAAATTTACACCTGCCTTTTGGAAACAGATGTTCTTAGAAGAATGCAAACTGTGAAAGAGTCACTTGATAATGAGTGGAGTTATATATGTTGTTTACATTTTCCATAACAATTTCATTTTTTTTGTTTTTTTTTGTTTGTTTGTTTGTTTGTTTTTAACGTTTATTTATTTTTGGGACAGAGAGAGACAGAGCATGAACGGGGGAGGGGCAGAGAGAGAGGGAGACACAGAATCGGAAACAGGCTCCAGGCTCCGAGCCATCAGCCCAGAGCCTGACGCGGGGCTCGAACTCACGGACCGCGAGATCGTGACCTGGCTGAAGTCGGACGCTTAACCGACTGCGCCACCCAGGCGCCCCCATAACAATTTCATTTTTATTCTCCTTTAGATTTGAGGAAAGTTCATTGTGAAAATTTTAGATGGGTTTGGTTGTGGTAAAAGAAGCCAAGGAAGCTTTTTTCCCCCCTTTTCTTTCTTTTGTTCCCTGCCCCCGCCTTTCTTGAATTTAAACCAAGTTAAAAGGGGATTAAATTACTCTGGGAAATCAAGAGAAATCAGAGTAAAAATTTGAGGTGAACTTCAAGAGGACAAAGTTTGAGTTGGGTTTACTTGGCCACCTGTCTCTGTCAACATGGAGATTCTCCTTCCAGGGGTATGATCTGCTTCTGCCTTTTGAAGCTCTGTATTTTGGGCACCTGGGTGGCTCAGCCATTAAGCATCTGACTTGGGCTCAGTTCATGATCTCACAGTTTGCAAGTTCAAGTCCCACATCGGAGGAGCATGAGCCCCACTTTGGGTGAGCCCTACTTCTCTCCCTCTCTCCCTCTCTCTCCCTCTGCCCCTTGCTCATTTGCGGCCTCTCTATCTCCCAAAAATAATAATAATGATAATAATAATAATAAAGCTCCGTATTTTGCTCAGGTCATGATCTTGAAGTTCATGAGTTTGAGCCTCGCATCAGGCTCAGTGCTGGCAGACCCTACTTGGGATCCTCTGTCTCCCTGTCTCTCTCTGCCCCTCCCTTCTCTCAAAATAAATAACTTAAAAAAATAAATAAGCTCTGTATTTTAATAGGAGGCTGTTTCATGCCAAAACATGGATAGCAGCAGTACTGCTGAAAAAATTCTAAATCCTCTAAAAGACATCCCATTACCAGGATCCAGATTTTGAACACAGATACTGTATATAATGATATTTAAGACTTTAATCCCCCCACCCACTCACCCAAACTGGTAATCAGGGCAGAGAATGAAAAGTCACATCATTTCTTTATTAAAAGTGTCTACACACTAGGATAAGTTCTGTTTGCTATCAGTACTAAACTTTTATTTTAAAGTTTTTATTTATTTTGAGAGAGAGAGAAAGCTCAAGTAGGGAAGGGGCAGAGAAAGAAGAGAGAGGGAGAATCCCAAGCAGGCCCTGTACCATCCGCTCAGAGCTGACGCAAGGCTCCAACTCACGAATGGAACTGTGAGATCATGATCTGAGCTGAAGTCAGACCCTTAACCGACGCAGGCACCCAAACGTCCCTATCAGTACTATGCTTTAACCAAATTAAGACAGTGTTAACTTCACCATCATGATTATCAATTAAAATTATTACAGCACTGACAAAGGAGTATTAATACCATCTATCAAGTTATCATTAATCAAATTTTAGGTCTAATTATTCCACTTCTGATCAGTGCTATATTATTTAATCTCACGGAAAAATATTAAGACTTTGACAGGATTTATTAATCCATCATTATTCTCTGATACCATAGACCTATTTATGGGCCATGGTGTAAAATCCCAGCATAAGTTCTTAGCTGTGAATGCTTTTTCAAATCCTGTTCCTTAGTATATTGCCAGAATAGGAGATTAAAAACAGCTATTTCAAATACTAATTTTAACTAGGGTGATATTTATTTTAGACCTTATTAATACATCTAAGTCCTATGAGTCAGTTGTAAGGCAAATTGCATGAAAGTCCTTTGACCATTACAAAAAGGAATACACACTATCTTTCTCACCTGAAGTCATTCATTCATTCATTCAAAAATATTTACTGAGGAGTAACAGCTATCTGCTAATTGAACAAACCCAGAATAAATGATGAATAGATATTAATGAAAAAAAAATTGCTGAGTACCTACTATGTGACAGACTCCATAAGTAAGAGACACTGGAGATGTATATTGAACCAAACAGACAAGATTCTGTTCTCACAGAGTTCACATTCTAGTGGGAATAGAGATATATGTCACGTGTACTAAGTGCTGAGAAATGAGGAGCTAGAGAGAGGGGGGAGTCACAGTTTGCAGGTTTACATAGGGTAGTCAGGAAAAGTGACATGAAGGAAAAGGGAGACAGTCACGTGATTAGCTAAAAGCCATCCAGACAAAGGGACATGTAAAAGCTTCACTGGCAAGTGCTTGATGTGTTGGCAGAAGAGAAGGAGTCCAGCGTGGGGAACAGCCTGAGAACAAGCAAGGTAGGAGCTGAGGCCAGCAGCAGGGTGCGAAACCATGAGGAATGTTTTATTTAATTTGCTTTTACTGGAGTGGTAGAGCAGATAAACTGAAAATACAGGTGAGTAAATCAAAGAGAATAGATTTTGAGATGAAAAAATATATTTGACATGAAAAAAGGAAAGGATTTATGGGAATTCCTATGTCTTAAATTAGGATTAATTTTTACCGCAATTGCAATGTGATTTGATTGCAATGCTTCTCTAGTCTTTCTCACTATAAACCCAAATGAGAAAGACTGAATTAAAATTCCAAAACTGAACAACAAATGAGAGGGGGGAAAAAAAACTATGAGAAGAATGTCATTTGCTGTTACTTGCACAAATGTTAACACTGAAAAAAAATCAAATGGGGGCTGAAAAATAGTACCAAATCCCAAAAATTCAGGCCCAAAGTTTACACAACTTGTGTACTTAAAAACAATGCTACTTGGGTGCCTGGGTGGCTCAGTTGGTTGAGCATCCAACTCTTGATCTTGGCTCAGGTCATGATCCCAGGGTTATGGGATGGAGTTCAGCATCCATCTTGGTTATGGGTATGGAGCCTGCTTAAGATTCTCTCTTTCCCTCTCGCTCTATCCCTCTCCCCTGCTCGCTCATGCGTGCATGCGTGCGCACCTTCTCTCTCTCTCAAATAAAACAAACACAATACTACTGAAATAATTTTTGTTTGTGCATGTGGGTATGGTTGCAAAGGGATGGGAAGGGGTGGAAGTCACAAACACATGGCTCTGATTTTATATATATATATATATATATATATATATATATATATATATATATCCTGAGCTTTGTGATTGGAGCCCTCACTGGTAGCTTTTGTGATGTACCTTTCCTGACTGTAACAGTTTTAAATAGGCCCATCCGCTTCCTTTTGAACTAACAGTCCACGTCAATGCTTCATTGTTTTACACTATGGTGCTTTTCCTTAACCCTTTCCCCAAGAGGGAGGGTACAAAACAAATCAGCCAGCCATCCCAGGCCCTGTCATATTAGGGCTATGTTGTCCTGCTAATGATTTGATCCATCAGTTTTCTGGGCCACTTGCTTGCACTGGATTTTTATTGTGGAGATATAGTGAAGACCTCCTAAGGAAATGTCATTTTGTGGGGGAGAAATAACACATGAACGCATTCAGTCCTCAGGACGGCATATAGCTAGCTCAAAGTAGCAAACACTGAATCTGCAAATAATGAACATGTGCATTACTTTGAGAACTAAAAGCAGGTGAGCATTTCTTTTACACGTCACTCGGAGACAAAAGAAGAAAACTCCCTCCCTCCTTTATTCCCCCAAGAACTCCACGGAGAACAGAGACCTTAGCTGTTTTGTCCGACTGATTATGAGCTGATATATGCAAAGTCCTTTAGATTTGTATTTGGCATATAGGCGCCGAATAAATTAGTTCTTGGGATTCTCATCACCTAGCGTATAGTTGTTGCTTAACATACGTTGCCTACAGGTATGAATAAAAAACCTACTTTTGTTGAATTCCTATTATCCCACCGTTGGAAAACAAGGATTACGGTGACAGAGTTGAGGATCATAATTGCTGTGCCACAAACCCACTGCCTGGGGCACAATAATTATCAGGTTGTTGCAAAGGGAAGAGTTACAGGACATGGAGACGAGAGGCGACTCTTGGTGAGTTCCCCCAAAACTCTAGGACAATACAGTCTTGTTCTCCAAGGAATCAAAATCCACAGGCCCGCTCTCTTCTTGCTCTGAAGAGGGGCCTCTTCCTAAACACCCAGCCCCAGGAATTCCCCTCATCCCAGCTTCAAGGGGCGGGAACAATCGGAATTTTTTGTCAGGTCCCGTCGCGCCCCGCCCACTCCCCCAGAGCCCCGCCCAGCCCGGCGTCCCTCCTCCGCCCCTTCCCCCATCGCTCCCCTCCCCCAAGAGCTCCCGTCGCCAGAGCCCGCGCCTCGCCCTTCCTTCGCATCCTCCTCGGTCTCCCTCTCCCTCTCCCTCCACCTCCTTCCACCTCCTCCCTCCTCGGCCCAAGCCGTCCGCGCGCGCCGCGCTGGGGGTGGAGGGAAAGAGAAACCGCCAAGCCCGCGGCGGCGGCGGCTGTCCCCCAGGGCTCGCGGCCCCGCGCGGAGGGGGCGGGGCCTGGCGGCAGGGGGCGGGGCTGGCAGCCGCTCGCGCTGCGCCGGGTCTGACGGGCGAGCCGGTCCGACCCCCGCCCGCTCGCCCGCTCGCCCGCTCGCCCGCCCCCTCCAGGGCTGCCCGACGAGTTCGTGCCTCCTCGGCCTAGCGCAGCCTGACGGAGGGGGAGTGGCCGGCTCCGGGCCGGCCGGCACCGGGGGTGAGGCTGCCGGGGAGGGGTTGGGGACGCCCGTGGGGCCGAGCATCCCTTTCCCCGGCCCGCTGCCCCCCCCCCCCCCCCCCCCCCCCCCCCCCCCCCCCTGCCCCCTGCCTCACTCCTGGCTGCCTCGCCCCGCCGTGACCCCCGGCCGCCTCCGGAGCCCGACGCGGTAAGTGCTCCTTCCTGCTCGGCGTCGGGGAGGGGGCCGCGGCGGGCTGGTCGCGCATGGAGGCCCGCTCCCCGCCCCCACGCGACCCTCCCTCCGGGCCGTGGTGGCCGGGGTCCCGCGGGGCCCTCCGGGGCACCTCCGAGCGGAGGGGTGGGCCGAGCGGGGCCCTGCCCCAGCCGCGCCCGGGGCTCGAACCCCGGCCCGGCCTCCCCGCCGCGCAGCGGGGGGCCCGGAGCTGCGTGTGGGCCGCGCTCCGACTTGGGCGAAGTTCTGCACGCGGTGGTGCGGCCGGCCCGCCGGCCGAGGCAGGACTGCGCGGCTTCTTCCCGGCACTCTTCCACTAATAAAACCAACTGGAAACCATTTCGGATTTTTTTTTTTTTTCACTGTTATCCGCAGGCTATCACAATCTCAGTTTTCATTTTAAGTAATTGCCTCATCCCGGAGCGTGGAGAATCAGAAAGGGACTTTATTTCAGTAAAAGCTGGCGTGCCTCCTGGAAACTCCGTTGGGCATTTCAGTGACATACTCGGGGATCCAAAGCTGACGAGGAAAAAAGTTTGCGGTAGCAGAGAGTAAAGCCTTACTGCCGCCTTTCCTAAAGTCCCATTTGATTTAAAAAAAAAAAAAAAACATTTTGGACTAGTTGATGTATTCACAAAATTCACAAGGTACAAGAGGGATCTGTACAAATTCTCTCCCCGCCCCCTCCCCCCGCCCCGCAGCCCACCAATTTTACCAGTTTCTAATTTGTCCTTTCAGAGACAGTGTATATGCAAATACACTGAAATGAAATGGTTGTAGATTAAGTGCCTAGCAGTTACTGGTACCCAATAAATGGTAATTCTCCTTCCGTTTAGAAAACAGTTTAATGAGTCGATTTGATTATTAGACCGCTAAAAGAGCAATAGTAACTCTTTTTTCAGGTTTTAAGCATTTGCGGATTTGCCTGTATAGTGAATGTGTATTATGTTCTATTGGTTTGTCGTCACTATGAATACTTTTACACAAAGGTGAATACACTGATATTTTCAGGTAATGGGGCAGGTAGGGAAAAATCAACATGAAACTAGTAAGGCAGGACTTAATATATACAATATAGAGTTCCAAAAATGATTTCAAGCCCCTTAGTCTCCATGTGGTACAAAAGGATAAAACAAAACTAAATGAGAAACTTGAGGCAGAGCAAGAAAAATAATACCAAGTCAAGGAAAAAGATAATACCAAGTGCATACTGTAAGACCCTGTACTAAAAGTGAGTCACAGTTTTGGCTCTGGGCTTCATAGCAGCTAGCAAAAAAAAAAAAAAAAAAAAGGCGGGGGGAGGGGGACAGTAAGTTTCAGTGTGTTTCTAATTACAAGATAAAAACAGATCAGTTCTGCCTAAGCAGGATATTTTCTGGTGATGAGGCCTCAGAAGAAACATTCTCTCATGGGCCCTAATAAAAAGGGAGATGGCATGGTAAGGTTGGCAGTATCTTTAAAATATTCCTACGCAAAATAATGAATCTTAGACAGTGTTCTTCAATGAAGGACAGTAATAAAACTCTAAAGATAAGTTGCCTAAAGGCTTAACTTGAACCATTCATAACACTTAGAATTACCTAGAACAGTATTTCCCAAACTCTGTTCCAGGAAATGAGAAATCAGTAGTTTATTTCTTTGAAATAAGAGTCTGAAGTCAAATAACTTTGAAATCACTGGGTTAGTCAAATTTCAGCAGTTTTTTACTCAACTTCTTGGCTAATGTTAAAGATAACCCTTTTAAAGGGGAATATATGTTGTGAGCTTTTCCAAATTCATTTGTTGAGAACCACTGAACCTATAGAAATGGACAGACAGGCAATTCTTCAGGAGTATTTCTTTAAACAGAGGCTTTATAAAAATTGGGAGAGCAAAGAGTTTGAGGTTAGCCAATTTGGTAAGAACCAAAGTGAAGATCATCTAAAAGCATTTTTTTTAAGTCAGCATTTTAAATATACTGTATGTCAAAGGAAAAGTCTAATTCCCCCTAAATTCTTTCATAGTGCCTCATAGTTCTGCAAGTAATGATCTCTAGGATTTCTTCCTGTCCTGTGCTTCAGGATACTGAATTAGACTAGGTTCAGGCAAGTAGAATTGCTTAAAGAATGACTTTAATTATTCTTGGCTGTAAATATGCCATTGACATTTTTTTTTAAATCACGCTTTTGATACTGTTAATTTAGTATCAAATCTTGGAATTTTACAGCTGTAAGAGACCTTAGGAAGCTTGGTACCTAGTGAAAAGAGCAAGGGATTTGAAGCCAGAAAGTCTGGGATTGTGCCACTAAAGTGTTAGGTTATTCCCAGCAAGTTTATGAACCTCCCTGACTCTTTTCCCTTGTTTGTAAAATTAGAACCATGACAGCACACAGTTCATTCAATAGATGTTGAGGGTCTCATAGGTAATGTAATAGAAAAACAGTTTTAAGGGTACAAATAAAATAATGTATCAAGAATCCTTTGCTGGCTAAATTTTTTCCATTCCTGAGTTCAGGTGGCAAGAGTTTGAAAGGCAAGGAGTATCACCTCATCTAAATGTATCTGGTTCCTGAATTTCAGATAGCAGGTAGTGAGGGTTTAGAGAATGGGGGATTGGTCCAAAAATGTATCTGACTTCATTCAGTTCCTGTGTTTGGATTTTGAGAGTTTGGATAATGAGATACACTTCTATAAGAAAGTATTCTATAAATGATGCAATGCTATACAAAATGTTACTATTCTGAAGACAGATTGAAGGCTGGAGCTATTCATTGCTTTCATTCCACTTTTGAGAGAGGTGTCTGGTGAATATATCAGGTAAATTTTGCTGTTGTAACAAAAGACCCTCACATCTTCCTGGTTTAGAAAAAGGTTTGTTTCTTAGTCACAGGGCATATCCAATTAGGGTCAGCAGAACTCTGTTACAGGCGGTCATTTGGAGCCCCAGTTTATCAGAGGCTCCATCCCAACACATGCTTCCACAATTGCTAGGGCAGGGAAAAGGAGGTGATGAATTGCACATTGGCTCTTGAAGGCTTCTACCTGGAAGTGACACATATAACTTCTGCTGCCATTTTATTGGCCCAACAAGTCATGTGGCTACACCCAACTTCAAGGAGGTTGAGAAATGCAATTCTATCATGTGCCCAGCAGGAGGAGAACTGGAATATTCTGCAGACAGTCTTAATGACTACGCTATGCAGGCTTTATAGTCCTATGAGTTAACATAAAATCCAGAGAAATGAAATCCAAAATATGCTTTTCAGCATTTAGAGCTTAGAAAACAGCATTTTTTTTTTTTTTGGTGTGGGTAAAAGCATGTGTGTTTAATCATAGAATTATGCTAATGAGAATTGCAAAGAATATTTTTTATTAATTGGAAATGAAATGCTTTTGAAAAACTCCATAATTAGACATACTATTTTGACCAAGTAGATTCATTGTTTTTTAATTATATGTTCATTCAAAAAATATTTACATGTGTTAAATGTGGTGTGTATAAGGCACTATGTTAGCTCCTGTGAGAATAAAAAGATGAATGGGAAATTTACAATCCCAAATAAAATAGCACTAATTGAGTTCTCTCTCTCCTTCTCATCAATAGATTCATCAGTAGAATCTTTCCATATGATAAAACCTGATTCTGTATACTTTGCCCCAACCACTGTTTTTGGTTTTAGGGAATTTTTGGCGACAAAATAGCTTGAGCAAAAACAGTGTTTTGTTAAAAGAAGGATATAGCTTTATGTCACAGAGTCCAAGAGCAGGGAGTGCAGCAGTCTCAGAGGCAACTGACATCAACAACAGCAAGTTAGGAGCTGGGGCTGTTTCCCCTCCAGGTCTCCAGGATACCTTGCTAGTGTCTCTGCATGTATACTTCATTCCTCGTTCTGTTGACTGGTTTTCTTTATTTTGCTTTTGAATACTGGGTGTTTTAACTTTAAGAATTCACACACTGAAAGGAGACTAACTAGAGCCCTTAGCAAGTCTAGAAGAACTAAATTTTTTTCTAAGTGCTACATGTTGGTTAGTTCTCAAGTTAACCACTCTCAGAGTTTGGAAATAATGGAGTTGGCCCTAAAGTATAACAAGTTAGGGTATTTGGCAACCTGTAATAGAGGAGACAGATCTGAATAGTTTGGGATTAAAGAAAGCTGTAATACCATTGAAAATTCTGCTATGCAATTAACAATCAGCTTACAGATTCCACGGGGACAGGCTGATTAGGATAATCAGGTTAAGAAGATAGAGGTGGAGCTGACTTATAGCAACACTATTCCCTCCCTGAACTACTGGTAAACCATCTCCTTTGTTATCCTTCCCTCCACCCCTTCTCCCTCTCCCAAGTTACAGATTACCAAATTGCCTAACTCTTAAAGTCCCCTGCCTTTGATGCTGATCCAGGGCTCCCTGGCTTCTCCCCGTGGCTAATAATGCAGAAGGAGGGGCCGCATTTGATATACTGCCTTACTCTGCTCTTTCTTCAACTGGTCTAGACACTCTATCTGGACATTTTACACTTTAACATGCTATTGCCATATCTCTCCACCAATTTCGCCTATTTTTTATTCTTAATAAATTTCCATTCTTTTTCTGTGTATACAGTTCGCCTTTCAGCAAAGTTTCCTTGCATTCTTTACCTATGCAATATCTCTTTTCTTTCTGGTTGCAAGTATCCATAGCTTCACCTCAGCAGATGGCTGAAGGAATGGACTATGGGGAGGTAGGATATGTTACCTGGAAGATGGGCTCCCCAGAAAAGGAATAACAACAAAGAAAGGTGAGTACAAGGTGTGTATTTTATTTGTCAGGGATATATGTTAGTCTAAAAGAACAGACAGAGGGGAGGGGCTGGGGTACCGATTGTAAAACATCTACAGTGTCATTCTGAGATGTCCTTTTACTGCCGTGCAAGTGTATGGGTCTTTTTAGGTTCAGCTGAACAGTCAGAAATCTACCATAGGTGTGTTTACTTAGAAGGACATCAGACAGGAACCACAGCTTTCAAGCAAGACAGCATCCAGTGTCCCTCACCTGTGGTTGTGATCCTCACAGCAGTCCATGTAAGCAGTTCCCGTAGCCATCTGGGAGTCCCTGCTCCAAGTGAAAGCTGAAGGAGAGAAAGCTCGCAACAGGTGGACGTAGGTGGCTGCCTTGGTTTTAAACATCTCGGGTCTCACAGGAAACGATGTGCCACACCACTCCATAGACTTAGTTTCCAGGGTCCCCATGAGGGATACGCCAATTACAAGAGCTGTCACACTCAGGGAGGTCAAAGCTATGGCTACCTGTGAGGTATTTATAGTTTATTTGTAGTTCCTCTGAGTTCAGGTGCAAATTTACTCATCATTTTTACTATAAGCAGTGTTGCCTAGTGACATAGTTGGCATACCTGTGTTTATCAGATCACCAGGGAACAGAGCTAAGAGAGTTAACTGAAGGCTAAATGGAGAAGGGAAAAAAATTTAACTCCACTCACACTTGAATTATCTGCAGTATCTTCCATAGTCCTTTTCATTTGGGAAATATTGCAATAATACTCATTTTGCTTCCTTTGATGTAGTGTGTTTTAGCTCTTATGACAGAAAAAGTGTGAAATAGGAAGAGAGGTTGAGAGGAAGGTAAGGCTGGAAAGGTAGCAAGAACTACTAGATTGTTAGAAACACTGGTTTCCATTGTAAAGATCTTGGCTTTTATTGTTCTTGTAGGTGATCGAGAACAAGTTTTAAGTAAAAGTAAGATGTTCAAGAATTAGATTTTGGGAGGTTACTTTGGCTATAGTATGGAAAGTAGATGAGGAAATTTAGACTTGAGTCTGGTTGGTTCACTTTTTCTTAATATATACCTGTCTTTGGGGCGATAGTTCTCTGATAAGTAGAAAGAAGAAATACCCAATTCTCCTGCTCCATAGTCGTTTAGAATTGGTGGACAGATTCAGCATGGTGCTTTGGAAGGGCCTGAACCAATTTGTCCTACCCCCCTGCCCCACAGAGATGGGGAGTTGGGGAGGACTGTTCTGAACTGCCTCCTAGCAATGTTGTTAAGAATAATTCTAGCCTCCACTGGTCTCCACTGCTTGCCATTTGACTCACTTACATAACTCATTTTGCTTTTTGCTGGAACTGAATTACAGAATGATTGAATTCGAGAATAATAGAATGAATTGGTGGCTTCTTTTTAAGGTCTAGTTGTAGGGCAAGCCAGGGAGTTTCTTTATAATGGTGAACTGGTGTAACATTTGTATTGATTAACTATTTCTAATTACAAGCAGCTGAGAAACAGTGCTTCACGTTTTTCTCTGTTGCTTACATTGCCCTTTACTACCCTTTCCTTACCCAGCTTTCACTGTTCCAGCTAATATACCATCTATAAAATCTGATTGGTTCTGCAGCAGAATCAGCTGGATCTGTGATTGGCTCATTATGTATACACAGAACCCAGCCAATTTTGTTTTATTATATTTGTGTCTAGAGAGTACTGATTGATTACTTTATTTCCCTCCATCACCATAAAGCTACATAGAAGATAGAAATGCTGAATTTGGTTCAGGTCAGTAAAAGACAAAATGATGGTTATCCAGATTATTACTTTTTATGGCACATAAGACAGTTGGGTGTCTCAGCACATGCCAACCATGAAGGATCAAGCCGGAGTTTATTGGTGGTTTGCCATTACCTTTATAGTATTATAGCTTTCATCCTTGTGCTGCAGCAAATATATACCTAAATTTATAAAATCCAAGAGTGAGTGGCAAGGAAATCTTTTCTACCTGTCATCAAGTTAAAGGGCTATTTAAAAAAAATTTTTTTTAATGTTTGTTTTTGAGAGAGAGACAGAGACAGAGTGCAAGCAGGGAAGGGGCAGAGAGAGAGGGAGACACAGAATCTGAGGTAGGCTCCAGGCTCTGAGCTGTCAGCAGAGAGCCTGACTCGGGGCTCAAACTCTAAACTCATGAGAACGGTGAGATCATGACCTGAGGCGAAGTCAGGTGCCCAACCAACTGAGCCACCCAGATGCCCCTAAAGGACTGTTTTTTAAAAGAGAAAGAGTGAGCCAGGGAGGGGCAGAAAGCAAGGGAGACAGAGTATCCAAAGCAGGCTCTGTGGCGACAGCAGAGAGTCTGACATGGGGCTCAAACTCACAAACCATGAGATCATGACCTGAGTCAAAGTTGGATGCTTAACCAACTGAGCTCACCCTAAAGGGCTATTTTTAAAAGGAAATGTTTTGCTACAATTATACTATGGTCTTCATAGTATCAACTGTGATAACTTTTATAGATGAGTGTGGGGATAAAAACACCATATAATGTTAATTTAACTGATTTTTAGAATGTTGCTTTCTTTACTACCAGTTATTAGTACCAATAAGCAGTTGAAAGATGAAAAGGTACTTTTGATATATATTAATGTGGGTCCACATATTGTCCTATAAGAATTTGTGACAGAAACTGGGAAGGAGTCGAGTGGGGAGAAATCTGGGAGGCTCTTGTGCTTCAGGAATTAAAGACCACTTGGGCATTTAATTGCAATTATGATAAACAGTATTTTGTTATATTAGAAGTGATACGTTCTTTAAGGACTGTTTGGTTTTTTTTCTCTTTTTGTGCCTTATTTGCTTTTAGTTTGGTCACGTCTTACTGGTAAAGAATTTAAGTCCACTCTACTCCTCCTTGATATCTAACCTGCAAATCAACTATACTCTGAATTTGCTTCCTGATTTGGACAATGGGGGGAAATACCTACTCTGCCTTCTCACAAAGTAGTTATGAGTTCCAGATGAGAATATTTCATAAGCAAGCAGCAATGTGGCATATTTGAAAGTATCTGGTCTTTGTACTCACATTGAACCCTGCTACCCACATATCTTATAACCTCACTTGACTTCAGCGTCCTCATGTGTAAGGGGAGAAAGGAATGACCTATTTGCCAGAGTGTTTGAGACAACTAAAGCCCCATTCAATGTACAGTACTTCACATATTATCACGCACACTTACACACTTAGGAAATAGTAGCTGCTATTAGAAATCTAGATCCTTACTCAATACTTGCATATGTTACTTACCTAATCTGATTTAACTAAAACACACACATGTACACACACACAAAACTGAAAACCAAAGAGGTGATTTGCCTAAATTATACAGCTAGCTGGTGAGTGGCTTAGTTATTGACTCAGGCTTTCTGCTATATCACTTAGGCTTATCATTAAGAAGTAATAAGGCGGGAAAATAACAACAGAAGCACCCTCAACTAGCTACCTCTGAACTGACTCATAGCTTTAACCCAATGCACCCTCTTCCCTCTGTCAATTGTACTTACTGATCCCCAGGGCCAATTAAACACTCTTGGCTAAATAGAATGCCCTACAGTAGGGCACAACTCCGCACAACTCTGTGCTTACCTCTTGAGTTGGATACTCACCAAAAGTTGGTTGTGTTTATTCACAAACCCATTTTTAACAGTTATGCTTGTTTTAATAATTATGAAACATTTGTAAACATGTTAATTAATGAGGGTAAAGAAAAAAGTCATTCTTTGAAAATTAAGTTGAATGCTCTGGGAGATCTTAATGTAAATGAGTTCTTAACAGGTGGGCTATCAAATTTGACGAAGGCTGGAAAACTGTAAAATGACTGGGTAGGGGTGAGGGAGGGTGTGTGTGTCTGTTGGAGATCATCAAAGTCTAAAGCAGTGCCTGTCAAAGTTCATGGGCCAGCTAACTGGTTTTAGACTATTAGTAATTCTCAAGGAAATGAGCTCATACTGAAATGTAAATTAGACACATCACTAAGCACACTGTTTTGTTCAGCTGACATTTTTTTCATGGTAACACTTTCTGCTAGAAGGAAGTACATTAATTTCATTATGGCAGAAGCTTTTTATCTCAAGGTGGACGGACCACTGGTCTAATAGATTCTGTATTTGTATTATTTTTGAAGTGCTTTTAAGTTTTCCATTTATAGAAATCATAAATGGAAATCATGGATGTTGGGTCATTGTGGACATGGCTTATACAAGAAAGAGGACACAAACTCAGCAGGGGGCCCACGTAAAATGTACGCATTAACCCTATACGAAAAGATTTGTGAATGAATGTACATGTATGTGTTTCAGTTAAAATCTTTAAGGACATGTGAGTATAATTTTTACAGTTACTGACTTTTTCATTTAATGGACCAATTATGAGGTTTCATCTGACAAGGGGCTTTTAGAGAGGTCCAGCTAGATTGAAAATTTTGCTTTGACCTTAGTACCCTATGCCTGCCTCTATGTCTGTATCATGCTGTATGGAACTCTTAAAATTGAATGTCAGTTCTTGTATTTTAAGTGTCTCAAAAGTCATGGCTCTTTCTGTAACCTTAATAGAGTTTCCAGTCTAGGGAAGAAGTTATCTGAGCAAGTAGTTTGGGATAATGTATGATCATTTAGCAAGGAGACATAATTTAGTTTAAAGGTTAAAATTTACCTCACACATTTTTTTCACCTTGATCTTATATATGTTACAGAGTGCTTTTAGGGTACACAAAGAAGTAAAATTTCTATATTAGATGGCTTTTGCCATGAAGCACCTTCAGTTTTCCATATATATCAGAGTTCTCAACTGCTGACCTTTTGGTTCACCATGTAGTTTACAAAGCTAAATCTCTTGGTTTGTTACAGCTGAATTTAAATCCAATATTCATCTTTAATTTGTTGATTAAAGCAGAAATATTACCCAATTATTTTTAACAACGTGAAAGATTTAACACTGTACCAGAAACCTTATTTTGGATTTCGGATTATATTCTAACGTTCTTCTTTTCATTACAAAAGAAATTTTGATGCCGTGTGTGTAACTAGTAGAAAGAATGAAAAGATAACAAGTGTTAACAGCCCAGGACCCCTCTATCCACACTCTAAATTTCTAATTTCCTAAATAGATTGATACTGAAGTATAAGCTGGATAAGACTCCAGACCCCTATTTCCAATACTTAATTAAAACCAAATTTATCTGAAGCTACACTCAATCCTCCTGAAGCTGTAGCCTTCTTACTTCCTTTTCTATGTCGATGTTACCCTACTTCTTCCAGTCACCCAAGTTTGAAAATGCTATCATCTTGGACTGCTTCCTTTCCATTTGCCACAGAGCTTCTATGAGGCCTGTCTCTGTAATATCTTTAATGTCCATCCCCCTTTCAGATCTCCTTGCCTCCAGCCATGGTTAAGCTGTACCTCTTACCTTGAAGAGCTTTCTAACTGGTCTCTCTCCTGATGGTGCCTTCCCTCACAAATCCATTCTTCACCGTTGCCAAATTTTTTTGAAGCATACATCTAAATGGACTCAAGAACCTCATCCCCTCCCACATAAAGGACATATTTATTTCTTGATAATTCAGTAAGTGTTTCATTCAAAACCCTCTTCTGCTAGATTTTCAGATCTTTCCAATCAAGGTCTGGGTCATTAATTTATTCATTTATTCTTTGATTTAAATTTAGTAAAATTTGAATGCCATGCACTGTACAAGTTGTTAGGGATATGGTGGTCCCTGCCCTGAAAGATTTTATTTTCTGTGTTCTTATCTTTAAGTTTTTTCTGCATATAGCACAGAGATGTGTTGAATTTACATAAGTAGGATTTTGTTTTTACATTTATAATAATGACTTTTTTTTTTTATAATAATGACTTTTTATGGAGTTGGAGAAGAGGTACAGAATACCTGACATATTTCTGAAATTAAAGTTTAAATTTCACATCTTTTCTAATATGTGTAAATAATTAACTATTTTCTGCCATCATTTTTAAGTGTTAGTGGAATTATATTAGTTTTCAGATAATTAAGCCAAATTCTGATAAAAGACCTAATTTGACTAAGTTTAAAGTCTATCCTAGAACATCAAACTTTAAAGTGTTCTTTGAAATCATATGTTGTAACTCTTTATAGTTGAGGGAAAACTTGGGAAGGTGAAATGCTGCTGGGCTAGTACAGTGAAATTAATTCCTGAAGTGTTTTATGCGATCTATATTACACACTTAAAACTATAGGAATAGATTTATTACAATTGATTGCTCATAGAGCAAAGCTGTTGTCTTAAAAACTATGTAGAGAGGTTTGTATAATAATGATTACCCATATAACTCGGTTACTCAATAGCTGTGATTTTTATTGAGTGAAGCCATGCCTTTAAAAGTCACACTGTTGAAGTGAGCTTGTCTGCAGTCTATCTTAATGGCATTTCAGTATTGCTATTATAATACTGAATAGAGTCATCTTTTGAATTCACAAACTAACATTTGAGCAGATTTGAAGCAGAAATTGCATGTGGATTTTTTAATTACATTTTGAAAAATGTCATAATTGAGACTTTTCTACTTTAAGTAGCGTGAGCTGCATCTCCAGTTTAAGGAAAGGCAACTTCTTAAGAGAGAGGTACAGAATAGAATTTGATGATCAGTTTGAAGAAAATGTTGGTCACTCTAAAAAGACATCTATTTAGCCATTAGATTTCAAAGTGATAAAAAATTTCTTATGCCTAAAGAGTGAAATAGAAAAAGGCAACACTTAGGGTAATGTATTATATATTACGGTTTTTTTTCTTAAGTTGAAAAAATACTGAAAAGATTTTGTCACCAGAGATAAATGTTTTTTAATGTATTTTTAAGTTTATTTATTTATTTTGAGAGAGAGAGAGATGTAGGAGGGGCAGAGAGAGAGGGAGAGAGAGAATCCCAAGCAGGCTTCACACTGTCATAACAGAGCCCAATGCAGGGCTTGAACTCACGAACCATTAGATCATGACCTGAGCCAAAATCCAGAGTGGGACACTCAACTGACTGAGCCACCAGGTGCCCCTCTAATATTTTTTAAATTAGATTCTTTATAATTTCAAAAATGTATATATTTTTATTATTGCTCTTGTAATTGTTCGATACATTCAGTCATTAGAGAAGTATTTATAGAGCACCTACTGTCTGCCAGCCACCATACTAAGTTATAAGGTTGTAGTGATTAACCAAAGCTTTACTATAGCTTACTTTGTAGTGAGGATAAAGACAATAAGTAAGGAAATAAACAGCTAGTATGCAAGGCAATGATAGGTGCTATAAAAAAAAATTTAAGGAGTTGGGGTACAGAGAATAGGAAGGGATCTAATTGATATGGAGTAGTCCAGGCAGACCATTTTAATAATTTAGCAATGTAATGACTTTTAATACGTATTGATCTTGTGAGAATAATTACTTTAAGAAGTACTCCTCAACCGAGCTGGGTAAGTTTTTGAGCAAAACAGTTATATATTGTTTGGCAAAAGCTGATGAAACAGAAGAAAAGGTGTTATGTAAATATTAAATTTCATGCCACTAAAGCGTTAACTCTTAAGCTAACTACACATTTTTTTTTTCCTCCAAAATTTTTTCTCAACGTTTCTTATTTATATTTGGGACAGAGAGAGACAGAGCATGAACGGGGGAGGGGCAGAGAGAGAGGGAGACACAGAATCGGAAACAGGCTCCAGGCTCCGAGCCATCAGCCCAGAGCCCGACGCGGGGCTCGAACTCACGGACCGCGAGATCATGACCTGGCTGAAGTCGGCCGCCCAACCGACTGCGCCACCCAGGCGCCCCTACACATTTTTTATAAAGAAAGTATTTGGCCCAAGAATTGAATTAAAGCTGGGAAATAATTTCCATAAAGCTCTTTCTAACATGGGCACTATAACAAGCTACTGTATCAATAGATAATTTTTTAATGTTTTTTGTTAGAATGAAGATTTTTCTCCAAAGTGCCCATGCTTAGACAAGCTTCACCTTAGGCAAAATTATTAAATAGAGATCTAGCTGTAAGGGATTTTGAGCAAATTCTATCTTTGAAGACTATTTTCCAACTTTGCTTGCCTAAATTCTCTCCATTTGTCAGCATTTCCCTTATTCAACTTGACATTTAAAATTTTTGTAGCCATATTAGTGTTTTTAACTCTTTATTTAAATATTCTATTTTATTATAACTTATTTTATCCTCTTTCTGAATTCTGATTTGTTTTTTCTTTGGTTAAATTTGCTAGAAGTAAGAGAAAATACTGGCAAATGTTTTTAGGAGCTGGATCTTTATTCTGTCATTTTATTTCTTAATTCTTCAGTGTCTCCTCTAATCTTTATTATTTCATGATTCCTTTTAGAGGGCTGATTTGATTTTCATCTTGAGTAGATTGCTTAATGCATATCTATCCTTTTAAATAATCGATGCATTTAGAAAGTTATAAATCTTACAACAGAGGAAGTATCCCTCCTCCTATGACTAAGCCATCTGCTGCACTCAGGTGCCATTCTTTTCCTTTTATCAGAGTCTTCACTGTTTTTTGCTCCAGTGATTCTCCTTATAGTCATCAGTCTCTTCTTCCTACTGGATCATTCTTATCATTCCAATATGCTTTATATTTTTAAAAAGCAACAAATAAAGAAGTAAGCAAAGCCATTACGTTGATCCTTCACCTCTTCCAGCTACAATCCCATTATACAGCCTCACTGTTCAAATTTTCTTTTTTTTTTTTTTAAGTTTACTTATTTATTTATTTTGAGAGAGAGAGAACGAGCAGGGGAGGGGCAAAGAGAGAGAATCCCAAGCAAGTTCTGCACTGTCAGCACAGAGCCCTACACAGGGCTCGAACTTAACAAATTGTGAGATCATGACCTGAGCTGAAATCAAGAGTTGGTTGCTTAACCGATTGAGCCAACCAGGTGCCCCACTGTTCAGATTTTCTGAATGAGTTGTCTATACATGTCTTCTCTTACTCCTCTCATACTCCGTTAACCTTCAACCCGCCACAGGCTGGCTTTGGTCCCCACTCCTTTACTGAGACTCCTCCTATCTTATTTGGCAAATTTTTTATGTTGCCCACTCCAGTGGACATATTTCTTTGCATATAATACTTGACCTCTTATTTGACATTGTGACCATGCCTTTTGCCATGAAATACCTTTATCTTTTGACTTGCCTGACACCAGACCCTGTAGATTTTCTTCTTCTTCGTTGGTTATTCCTTTTCAGTCTCCTTTAGTGGCTTCTCCACTACTAGACTTCTGTTAGAGGTTTTGGAGCTTGGATCAGAGTTCCAGAAACATTTATCCAACTATCTGACGTCTCCACTTAGATGTCTCAAAGTACCTCTAACTTAACATAATGAAAAATGAACACCAATTTTTAAAATATAACTAATGTAGAAGTGTGATAAGATGACTAGATACAAGATAAATGTACTCAATACTTTTGTTATAATTGCAATAACCATGTGGAAATGGAACTAGAAATAAAATATTGCATTTACTACAGTGACAAGAAGAAAGAAAAGAACATGATAAAAAGTTTTGTAAGAAAGGCACAGAACCTATAGTCAAAAGATTTCAAAATCTTATTGGTGAGCATGAGCTCTGAACAAACTAAACAGCATATATGCTTAGATGTGAAGCCTTAATATCATAAAATGCCAATCATTTCAAAATTAATACACAAATTTAATGCAATTTCAATTAGAATCTCAATAGGGTTGGGGCTTTTTGTTGAGAAAAGGATTGGGTAGAATTACTTTAAAGTATATAGAGAAGGGTAAATATCTAAAATTAGCTTTAAAAATTATTCTAAAAGGATATATGTGGAGATAGGAACTTGCTTTAATGGATATTAGACATCTTATAGGTAGACTATAATTAAGACACTCTACTATTGGCATAGAAGTAGACAGTAGGGTCACCTGGGTGTCTCAGTCTTAAGCATCCAGCTCTTGATTTTGGTGGGATCTCGTGATCTCATGGTTGGTGGGATCGAGCCCCACATTGGGCTCTGCTGACAGCATGGAGCCTGTTTGGGATTCTCTCCCTCTCTTTCTGCCCTTTCCCTGTGCTCGCTCTCTCTCTCTCTCTCTCTCTGTCTCAAAATAAATAAGCATTAAAAAAATAAACAAATAGAACAATTAGCATCCCCAAATTGATCTCTGTATATGTGAGATGCTAATTAATAACAAAAGTAATACCTCAATTCAGTGGAAAAGGGTGGTTTACATTAAAATTATATGGATAATAGAAGACTCATATTAGAAACAAAGAGCGCCAATAAATTAAAAAGATCAAGAGACAAAGGCCCTTTCACAAAAGGATGTCCAAATGCCCAGTAAATACAAAAAGTTACCCAATAACATTAATAACGAGAAATGTAAAGTAAAATCAAATGGGATTTCACTACACACCCATCAGTATGACTAACATTAAAGACTGACAATCCCAGTGTTTATGGAGTAACTGGAATCCTCATATGGTTGTAGGAGTGTAAATCAATAATAATCAAAGTTGAACATACGCATACCTTATGATATAGCAGTTTTGTTTCTGTATATATATACTCAATAGGAATGCATATACATGTGCACCAGATAACATGGACAGGAGTGTTCGTAGCAGGATTACTTCTAAAAATCTAAAACTAGAAACAACTAAAATGAGCAATAGAATGCATTTTTTTGCTTGTATGTTTATATAGTGAAATACTGTATAGCTATAAAAACCAACTATCAGCTGCTACAGGCAGCAACACAGATGAATTTCAAAACAATGGAGAGAAAAGAATTCTTTTATGTAAAGCTGAATGGAGATGATGCAAGATGCTTATGCACTACTGCAGTGGCATTTCTCCATTATGAGGGTCTGTACCATGAACTGCAAGATGTTTGCCATTTTCACCCATTTCATGTCTGTAGCACTCTGTGGTCATCAAACAACTACAAATTTCCCCCTGCCCCCGCGACTTCCAGAATCCCTTTTTGGGGGTGTAGGAGTGGAGGGTTGGTGCTACCTCTGTTGAGAACCACAAAGCTAGAGTAATTGGAGGAGCCTCTTGGGGCAGTAGTGCCTGTGCTAACCTCAAAAGATGAGTAAGATCTTAATGTTTATGTATTTATTTTGAGAGAGAGAACGAGAGCAAGGTAGGGGCAGAGGGAGGGGGAGAGAGAGAGAATCCCAGGCAAGCCCCGTGCTGGCAGCACGGAGCCTGACGTGGGGCTCGAACTCATGAGCTTTGAGATCATGACCTGAGCCAAAATTAAGAGTCAGTTGCTTAACCAACTGACCCACCCAGACACCCCAGGATGAGTAATATCTTAAAACCAGAGACCTTGGGACACAAACAGCATATAGAAGAGGGAGCAACATAATGTAGACTCTATCTCAACCAAAGAAGCAATGTGTCCTTGTTGGAAAATGGTTAGAAATAAAGGTGGATAGAGTGGAGTTATGACAGGTGAGCAGACAGAGAAAGTCATTTTACTCTCGAATGCATCCTTCATGCTACTGCCAAATTAATTTTTTAAAACAGTGCCCCACTCAACGGTCCACTTGTTATTGCCTATGAGCCTTTACACCTTTGCTTTGTGCTCAAGGCGTTTTATCTCATCGTATTCATTCCAATTTATGTCTTTTTGCTCCTTAAAATTAATTAGGTATGTCTGGCTGGCTGGTCCATTGCTGTTTTTCCCCCTTTCTTTGTCAATATGCTCACTTCATGTTTTTATTAAGATCTTCCTTCTTTAATAAAATCTATCCCCATTCTGTCTATATAGCTTACTATCCCTAGAGGCTTTCTCCCTAATGAAACTGGCCCATGCCACTCCACACCATCCTGATACCTCCTTTCTGTTTCTTACAGTATTTATGGTTTGTTCTACCATATTGAGCACAAAATTGTAGATAGCTTTTCATGCCTCTCATTCTTGTTTCTCTGAATAATTTTTATTCTTCTCGAGAGCTGTGTGAGGTTAAGATCTATACCTCCCAGTATTGTTGTAAGCCTCCAAAGCAGACTTTTTTTTTTCTGGTCAGTTGATAATAGGCATTTTCTTTCGAGTGAATAGCATTAGATGCTGAGCACCTTGAAAACTTAAATTCTCTATTTGTAGATCACAGTATATTAATATTGCAACATTGTAATGTTTCTTATATTTAAATTATCAAATGCTTTTTGTGTCAGTAACTTGATTGAGTTCTTTTTGAAGGTAGGAACCAAGATGTTATGCAACTGTGTCCTTCACAATGCTTAGTAGGGTGTCTGGCTCACGGTAACTATTCAGTATTTTAAATTTTGATTTTTTTATTTGCTTTATCAGCTTGCCTTAACTGTCACCATCTTCAGACTATTTTTCTGTTTTGCTAACAACAGAGGGCACCATTAGGGTACTTGTACAGCCAAGAAGTAATCCTGTCCCAGTCCTGGGTAGCTTTCTTGAACTACACTTTCCTCCTTCTAAGTGGTGTCATAGAAATTTGGAAACTATACTAAATTAAAGCAGCCCAATCCCAACTATAGGGCAATACTGGCTTCAAGTTGTTTTTTTGAAGAAAAGAGTAAGTACTGTCATATTTTGATCCTGTGTAGTTTTCAGACTTTTTCTTTCTCCTTTTTCCTATTCTTTGCTCAAATGAAATCCTATCCCAGATCTTACTGTATTAATTAAATACACTCCTTTCCTGAAGGAAGAAGATAGAAACTGAAAGCCACAAACTGGAGCCCCACCTTTTTATTCCTCCCCCTCCCTTCCCCCAAAAAAGCACAGCTTAAAAGTCATTATTACTCATCTAATTAAACATGCTTTTTAAAAATGATTATTTTGTGATATCTCATTTAGGAATTTAGTATAAAAATAGAAACATTTTAGTTTTACAGTGATTTTTATGTACAAAGGAAAATGCTCTGGAATAAATTCCTTGTTGTAGCAATGAAAGAGTTAATACACTAAGCAGCAGAGACTGAGATATTGCAACGGGATAGTGCTTTCAGTTTCTGTCACTTGTGGTTTAAGAAAAGAGGGGGGTGTTCTGCATTTGAAAGGACTTTAATGAATGCTGTCAGTGTTTGTGAGAGCTAATGGTCAGTATGGGAAAGGAGAAAGGGGGAAAGTGCTCTAGCTGCTTCAGGATAGGTGGATGAGAGTTTGCTCTGATTGAATGGAATGTTCCACCGTGTTTCATCGTTATTCATTCTCCTTTGTTCTTTATATTCCGCTATAGTCGTATAAAAGTTAATGTAGATATATATGTGAATGTGATTTATTTCCTTTCAATCTGTTTATTGTGCACAGCAGGGCATAGACTTCTCTTGTCTTGGTTGGATGCACAAATCTGTGTGCAGTGCTTTTTGCCCGTTGCCTAGACGATCACTTGGTTTCTCTGAGGATGTCTGGTTCTCGTAAAGAGTTTGATGTGAAGCAGATTTTGAAAATCAGATGGAGGTGGTTTAGCCATCAAGCATCATCTAATTCTACAGTTGACAGCCAGCAGGGAGAATTTTGGAATCGAGGACAGACTGGAGCAAACGGTGGGAGAAAGTTTTTAGATCCATGTAGCCTACAATTGCCTTTGGCTTCAATTGGTTACCGAAGGTCCAGCCAACTGGATTTTCAGAATTCACCTTCTTGGCCAATGGCATCCACCTCTGAAGTCCCTGCATTTGAGTTTACAGCAGAAGATTGTGGCGGTGCACACTGGCTGGATAGACCAGAAGTGGATGATGGCACTAGTGAAGAAGAAAATGAATCTGATTCCAGTTCATGCAGGTTGATTATTTTCTTACTGTTAGAAATGGGGTATGGGGGTATATTCTCTATAGTATTAATAATTTAGTGTTATTATTTATGTATGAAATCTATATAGCACTGCATGTATACACATAATACCTTGGTATGCATATATGGTACTTTTCCAGGGTTTATTAACATGTTCTAATACTAATTTCAATTCTGTAAATTATAAAGACAACAAGTAGCATTCATTTTGAAATATCTTGTGTTCCATATATAGATAGCATTCTGCCTGGAAAGTAATATATAGTAGCAATTTTATGCATCATTGCCTTGTAGTTTGCTTCATTCATTTACCTTCTATAGTCATATGAAAACTGTAGGAGACATGACACTTTAGTTTGCAGCACATTAGTGAGTCATGTTTTAATTTTAATGAAAATGAAAGGATTTACAAGGAGATGCACATTGTAGTTGTCAGTAATTTTTTTACAGCATTGTAGTTACAATAATATTTTTCTTATGGTTATTTCTCTTTGTCCTGTCTATGTTGTAGCTCTCCAGACTAATACAGAAAATACAGTAACATGTCTCTTTCTAAGACGACAGCTACTAATTCCTGTTACCTTCACTTCACTGAAAATTGTGCTGTTTAGGGAAGTGAAGGGCATTCCTTCAGGAGAGTATAAGGGAACATAGAGGAGCTAGATGTGGTTAATGGGTGAAAGCAGAGGAAGAAGGGGAAGTGAGTTTGAGGAGAGAACATAAAGAATAAATCGGTGATTTCACAATGACTTCATTCATCTTCACCTTTGGAACCTGGCTTTATCTTTGAAATGAATTTTCTCATTAATCAGTTTAAACTACTACACTATATTATGTAATAAGTTATATCATGAAAATCATCTTTCTGATTCAGCTTCATTCAGGAATATTTCTAAATATTTAAAGGCTATTGTTTGTCTAATTTGATTACTGGATTCTTCTTTTAAAATTTCTTTCAGGTTTTGATAACACTTGTAATTTGTATGGTGATTATTGTCAATTATAGGCATCATAAGAGATGGAGACAAAATGAGTTCATATATTCAAGTATCTATTACTTGGGGATATTTACTGCCTTCTCTTCTAACCTTCAGAACATGGAATTCTGAACTGTGGTGTTGGAATAATAATAAATATAGACCAGTCATCTATAATCATTTGTATACTGGAGAGAGGGGCATATCTTTACATAGGTAACTAGTGTATTTAATTTTTAAACAATGTAATTAGTTTGTGATTTGGCATTATCTTAAGTGACACAAATAATATAGGAGACACAAATAATTTTAATATGGAGAGCAGTTTAGTGTGGTTTCATGCTTTGTATTTTCTTTGGAGACTTGTTGCCATAAAGAGAATAATAATGTATATAGTAAAAGGTTCACGGTGTATCATTTTTGTGGAAAACCAAAAAATAATCATCTTTCCATTTGAAAATCAATACACTGTATCAAGAATATTTTAACAAAATCAGAAAAACAAAGCATTTATTTATCACCATAAATTTAAAAAATCTTAACCTGTAACTACTACCTGGAGAGATTATACATATGTGAACATATACAATATATAAAGTTGGAAAGGTTATACGCACCTTGGTTGCTATAACTTACTTTCTTACAACAAAGGTTGTATGCATAACTAATGATTATTAAAATTAAGTTAATGTATTCTTTAGTATCCATATCAAAATATCATCTTAGTGGGATATTCATTATGAAAGAAAAAGGTTGCCTTTTTTTTTTAAGTGAAAGATTATGCAAATTCAAGAATATAAAATTGACATTTTTACTTACAGGGGATATAAAAGTAAGAAAATGGTATTTTAAAAAATCTAAATGTAGTTGCTTTAAAAATGCTAATCAAGAAGATTGAGAAAGTAAATAATAAGATGGGAGTAAATAATTTAATTTGCAGTGACCAAACTAATCCTAACATTATAATTTCAAAAATAAAATGTACTTTTAAAAAGTCTCTGATTTTTAGATGTAAGAAGGGAAATAAATGTGTCAAAGCATCTTAATATTCCCAAAGGTTTTGAAATCTCTGTCCTAGCATATTATTGCAAAAAGGGAAAAAATCCCACCATTCTGGATTTAGAATTGACATTTGTGTGTCGCTATTACTCCCCTGTTTTATACTAGATTAAATATATCTGATTCTCACATCTTCCTTCATTCCTTCAGCTCTGAGTCTTTGATCTTTGTCATAAGGATATATGTATTTGCCCCCAGCTTTGTGATTAAGTGAGCAGTCTCTGGGTGGTTGCCCTTCTACTGTAAACAAATCAAAAGCTGTCACTGTTAATGTCAAAAGAAGCTATGCTGACATTCATCACATTTTTGTATATAACTGGGAATAATTCTTTTTCTTACATAATATTTACAAAAAAGAAAGCATAGTAAACATTTTATTTGAGTATATTCTAGATTGGTATTTTAAAATGTCAAAGACATAACAGGGAGATACTTAACGGTAAAGAGAGAATTTCTTTTTTAAGCATTCGTGTTACTTACATAGGTAAATCTGAGAACTTAGATTGAAATTTTGAGTTATTAGAAAGAAAGGGAAAACAGCTGAGTGGTTTTACCTGCACAAAAATGCCAGCACTTACAGTGGGTCTGCGCAATTCAAGGTAGTAGTTAAAAGCATCGTAGGTTCCCTGTGTTTGATTAGTTGTATTCTAACAAGAAGAAATGTCTGTCTCAGCCCTTAGACTTCCGCTCATTTCTCCTGCCACATATCTAAATGACTTAAAAGTTTTTATCTTTTGACTTTGATCTTGGATCTGTAACCTAGCCAGCATTTTCTCCGTGGGAATCATCTAAGTCATTACATTGGCATTAAAATACAACACTTATTTTTTATACCGTGAAGAATTTTAGATCCTAAGTGAGAGTTGCCACCTTTTATGTGAGTACTAGGTTCCTAAGCCCTTAATGCAGGATGAATTCTTACCAGGGCCAGCAAAGTTTACATTTTGACCTACCTTGTGACCATAGATTAATACTAACACAGTTTATACTTCACTTGATTTGCCAGCTTTGAAATTATGTCATTTTTGACATATTGGGGGAAATTTCATTATTTCCAGCTTTGTTCATAAAGTTAGACCTTAATATTTTACATGTCAGATCTCGATATCATACTTTAGGCAATATGCATAAAATATTACTGTACTTTACAAATATTCAAAACTAATAATAGCTAATACTGACTGGCTGCTTAGTATCTGTGAGGCACTGTTTTATGCATTTTAGTATTAAGTCATTTGGTCTTCACAACAAATTTCTGAGATAGCCACTGTTACCATTCTAATTTTATAGATGAAACCAATGAAGAACAGAAAGCCTAGATAACTTCCTCCAAGTTTGTAAGTGAAATAAAACTGCATTTAAAAAAAAATGAACTTTGTGTTTTTACAACTGTTTTAGATTTACAGGAAAGTTGCAAAATAGTGTAGTGAATTCCTACCCTCAGTTTTTCCTATTTTTAATATATTAGTGTGGTACATATGTTACTATTAATGAGCCAGTGTTGATACGTTATTATTAACTGAAGTCCGTACTTTATTCAGATTTTCTGAATTTCTACCTAATGTCCTTTTTTTATTGTGGGATCCTCTCCAGAATCCCAGAATCCCATGGTATATTTAGTTAGCATGTCTCCTTAGGCTCCTCTGGGCTGTGACAGTTTCTCAGACGTTCCTTCTCTTTAATGACTTTGGCAGTTTGGGGAGTACTAGTACTGGTCAGGTGTTTTGTAGAATGTCTTACTCAATTGATATTTGTCTGATGTTTTTCTCATGATTAGACTGGGGTTATGAGTTGTGGGGAGTAAGACCACAAAGTAAAGTGCATTTTAGTCAACATCATATCAAGGATACATACTATCAACCTCACTTACACTGTTGATATTGACCTTGATAACTTGGAAGTGGCTGCATTTTGAGCCCAAGCAATTAAGATGTAGATTTCATGCTCACACACCAGTAGGCAGTTGTCTGTGACTATTTCATCACTAAGTTCAGCTTGGATTAACATAATAGTTAATGATTCATTCTAAACCAATTTCACTTTCTCTCCTCAGCTAATTTTCTTAGCCTGGTTCTTGAAAATGCCAAGCCTGGCTGGCTAACAGGTATAGTTTCTTAACATGGCCACAACTCTTTATCCACAGTCTTCCATCTGACCCATCTTAATTGGCTGCTCATTCCTTTGTGTTTCAATTACAGATATCCTTGCTATTCTTTAACTCTTCTTGAAGCATTTAGGTCCTCCTCGAGGCTTTCCCAACAAGGGGTTATCTCCACTTTTTTTAAGCGCTAGCTACCTTCTTTTCTTAACCCTCTTTATGTTGTCTCCACATCTCCTTGTTTGAACCAGTGTATTATTTCTGGTATGGTCTGAAATTTAAATCCTCTACATTTCCACATGAAACGAATTCTGTTTCCGGGGATTGCAAAGAAGTTCAACTGTAATGTATCTGGGAAGGTTGTATTGCATGTTCTGTCACACATATATGCCCAAATCATAGCATGGATTCCCTTGACCTAAAACTGAGGAACACATGTGTGTGTGTGCACATGTAGGTGTGTATGTGTTAAGTATTTAGTATACAGTGCAAGGAGTTCATGAACCTTCTAAAGCATCTCTGTATGCTGCATCACTGTGCCTTCTTAGTTTTAAGCAACTGAAATTGGCTGGTTTAACAGAATAGGAATTTGTTGGAATCATATGAGTTCGCAGAGCTGCTGACAAAGCTGAAGAATCAGCCTAGGAAAAAGGATTGGTGCTACAATTGCACAACTGGCCTTTATAACTCCAAATTTTAAAGGCAGAGAAACTGCCTTGATGCCACTTATTGCTTGTACTTTATTTTTATCCATTTGGAACTAGATAGTGAGATTTTACAATTTTAATGTTCGGTATATTAGGCATGAAAACAATCACACCCTACCACACACACACATATACACCCATATGCACATAGCCATATAATTTGGTCATTTAACTTTAGGGAGCATATTAGTAAGGGATAGGCTAAGATGATATAAACAAAGAGATTCAGAAGTACAGTGGCTCAAATAAAATAGAAGTTTATTTTTCTATTTCCTAACAGATAAGCAGGCAGCTCAGGGCTGATAAGTAGCTCTGCTTCACAAGTTTACACAGAGATCCAGATTCCTTCCATATTGTTTCTCCATCCTGTAGGATGTTACCTTTTCTTCACATTCAAAGCTTACTCAACTCCTGCTCAAAGCTACTCAACTCTTCATTCTAGCCTGTGGGAAGGACCAACAAAAGAAAAGGGAAGATATTAAGTGAATAGTACAAGTTGCATGTATCAATTCTGCTCATACTCTTTTGTTGAAAACCTAGTCACATGGCCACAGCCAGTTGCAAGGGAGGCTCAGAAATGTGATCTTTACCTGGGTAGCGATGTGTCCAGCAAAATTCACTGCTGTGGTAGAAGGGAAGAATGATTTGGGAGTTATAAACAACAGAGAGCAAGGGGTGAAGACAGCTGAATAGAGTTCTTTAGAGTTTTTTAATTAGTTTTTTCCATATTATGTAGTATTTTTACCACAGAGATATTGGAAAATAGAGATAAGTATAAACAGAAAAATAATCACTATCCTGCCACCCCAGAAATAACAGCCATTAAGAATTTGGAGAAGGGTTCTTCAAGTATATTTTCTATACATATTTAATAAATATATGTATTTTTCAAGTGAAAATCTGAATCTTACTGTAGATTCTATTTTGTAACCTACTTTTTTGCCCTGATGCAAATATTAAAATTGGGATTTTGTTGTTGTTGTTGTTGTAGAAGACAGAAGCCCAGCTCAAACTGACTAAAGCAAAAAACGAGAAATTTTTGGTTCATATAAATAAATTAAAAATCCAAGGTTAAAGCTTAGTTTTATTCATGGCTGAATGCAGATACTCAAATAACACCACAAATCTTATTACTCTTCCTCTCTAGATTCTGTTTTCCTTTGTGACAGCATTTTCTCGGGCAGGTTCACAGTATGGTAGCAAAAAAGCCACTGGCAGCTGCATGTTTACTTTTTATCAGCTTAGCAACCTCAATGGAAAGAGACTGACTCTTCAAAGAGTGCCAGCTAACATCTTGAAATTGACTCTTACTGGCCTTGTTTGGGTCATGGGTTCATTCAAACCAATCATAATTGCTAGGAGATGTGATACTCTTACCAGCCAGGTCCCAGTCCAACCCTGTTCAGGGGGAAGATCCATCTCTTCCCAAGCCATGTGGACTGAGATAGGGGAATGTGTGGTTTCCCAAAAGGTAGACATGGATCTGTTACCGTAAGAAGGGATCCTGGATAGGCAAAAACAACGTCTGCTAGAACAGTTTTCCATGTCGTTAACTGTTACATCTTTTTAAATGGCTGCATCATCCTCCCCTGCACAGATACACCTTTTGTTTAACCAATGTTCTGTTTCTTTTTTAGAATTTGGGTTGTTTTCAGTATTTTCCTGTTAGAAACAGCCTGTGATAAACCTTCCCTGTAGCAAGATCTCTGTTCATCTCTATACATACAAGTGATTGTTTTCTTTGGATAAAGTCCCAAAGGTGTGCACATTTTTAGGGTTTTTTATTTGTATTGTCAGAGTCATTTCAGGAACAATACTACTATTGTTTTTTAATTTATTTCTGTTTTTGAGAGAGAGAGTACACGAGCAGGGGAGGGGAAGAGAGAGGGGGAAAGAATCTCAAGCAGGCGCTGCAGTCAGTGCAGAGCCCAACATGGGACTTGATCCCATGAATCCGGGATCATGACCTGAGCTGAAATCAAGAGTCAGACTCTAAACCGACTGAGCCACCCAGGCGTCCCAGGAACATTACTACTATTTTAATTCTCTGCACCATTGTATAAGAGTACCCATTGGCCCTTTCCCTTCACACTGGTTATTATTTAAGACAATTTGATTCTTCTAAGACATTTAATTCTCTCCACCATAGATATTCTGGCCCTGGTACCAGGAAAAACTCCCTTAAATTCCAAAATCAAAAATATTTGTCTTGGGCGCCTGGGTAGCTCAGTCAGTTAAGTGTCCTACTCTTCGATTTCAGCTCAGGTCATGATCTCATGGTCGTGAGATCGAGCCCCATGTCTGGCTCTGTGCTGGGCGTGGGACCTGCTTATGATTCTCTCTCTCCCTCTTCCTCTGCCCCTGCCCTGTGCCCTCATGCACGCATGTTCTCTCTCTCTCAAATAAAAAGTATTTGTCTTGAGAAAGGAAGAGGTGAAGGTATTCTTTTGTCTTTCCTCTTGTCATTTCTTTTTATACACCTGCCTTGTCCTCCTCTTAAAGGACACAACCTCAAATCTTCTTACCTTCTTCTTCCTCACCCACTTAATTCCAAGACACATTTCAGATCTCACCTGCTACTTGTTGCCTTTCCAAACACTAGCTCATATTGATCTTTCCCTTCTCTATATTCCAGTAGCACTTACACTCCAACTGGGGATATACAAAATGATCAGCTGGAGAAATGGCAAAAATAGATCTTCTATTTACATTTTATCTTATGCTTTTTTATTGAAGTGTAGTGACAAGCAATATTGTATTAGTTTCAGATCTACAACAGGGAGCATTTGTATACATTATAAAGTGACCACCACAATAAATCTAGCTACCATCTGTCACCATACAGTTATTAGAATATTATTAACCACATTCCTTTATCTTACTCTTCAAAGCTCTATCTTTGCTATGTTTTAGAATATAAAAACTATACAATGGTATCTGTATATCTTTTGTAAATTAGTAAATATCCATATATTTGGACACATGCTTAAAAGTATACTGAAAAGGACATGCATAAAAAAGATTTAGAGACTGCTAGCCTATACTAAGCAATCTACATTCTTATTTTACATTTGTGGTTTTGAATATTTGTAGAGGATGCCAAAAGATTCATGATCTAGTAATTTGCAATTTGCAAAAGCATGAATTCTGAATGCCAGAAGCTATGAGGCACATAGCTAGGAGTAAATCACAGAGAGAGCAAGCCAAGCAGACCAGTTTGAGTCTCACGCAGCTTTGTTTTCTATTCAAATCTACATACAGTGTAATTTTTATGAAGTGATTTTTTAAACTTATTTTGAAGATTTACTCCATGAAGAAAGCCTAAAGCAAATTCTGATGATGAAAGTGAAGAAATCTAAGTAGTTTTTCAATAAAAGGCAATGTTGGTCTTGCTACGTATTTTGTACGTGTGAGTGTCACATGTATGAAATCTGAGGAATTGCAAGGGTTAGGCAGTGTTGCTAGTTAACTTTCTTTCCAGTTCATGAAACTTTTCAAATTCCTTCACTAAAGATTCTATCTTTGCAGCCCCACAGTTTCTAACTTCTGGTGCAATATTGCCTATTAAGAGTTACTCTGGAAATAGTTGATGAGTTTATTCTGTTTAATACTTGCCTCCTTGCTATGTTTAGGCGTTTTCATGACTTAAAAGTTCATTGTCTACTGTAGCGGGGCAGTAAGCTAAAAATTAAATGTTTCTTTGTAGCTTGGAAATATTCAGCAATGCATAGTTCTCCACAGTGAATATCCATTATGAAAGATTTTAATGATTTACCATTGTAGTAACATCATATAACTAAAACAAAGCAGAAATGTTAGATGTGTTTCCTCTGTTATGTGAAAGATTGTGTAGAATCTCAGAGAAATATATTTTTAATGCTCTGTAAGTGGCCTATTCTTAAATGATTGTATTGTGGGTTTTGATGTCTACTGTGTTTACAAAAGACCATTTTAATTAGGAAGTATGAAATTTAGTTATAAAATTGATAATGCTGGGGATCATTTTTAAAAAAGACAACCAACAAACCAGCCAAACAACATTGTACAAAAACAAAAGACAGGCCTTTCCATTTGCCAGTGAAAACATAGGATCTACCAACAGTAGCTTACCTTGACTGTGTACTTTGTGCTAGAGCTATGCATTAATCATTTCACTTAATAATCCTCCCATGACAGATTCTCTAAAGAAAGTACTAGGTATTACTTATTCCTATTTCGCTATTGAAGAAGTTAATAGAACTTTCTTATTGATGGAAATGTCCTATATCTGTACCATTCATATTGGCAACCATTAGCCCCCTGAGGTTATTGAGCACTTAAAATATGACTAGTCTATCTACTAGAACTGAATGTTTAATTAAATTTAATTGTAATTAAATTGTAAATTAAATTGTAAATTAAATTGTAGGGGCGCCTGGGTGGCTCAGTCAGTTAAGCATCTGACTTCAGCTTAGGTCATGATCTCACAGTTTGTGAGTTCAAGCCCTGCGTTGGGCTCTGGTGCTGACAGCTCAGAGCCTGGAGCCTGCTTCAGATTCTGTGTCTCCCTCTCTCTCTGCCCCTCCCCCACTCACACTCTGTCTCTCTCTCTCTCTCAAAAATAAAGATTAAAAAAACATTTTTTTTTTACATTATAATAGTACTATGAGGCTAGTGGCTAATTTACTGGAAAGCACAACTCTAGAATTTTCCTAAAATGTTCACTATCCTATACCTCTCCAGTTCAACTCTCCAAACTGAAATACATAACAGGAAAATAAATGATAAGGAAATACTAACATTATAAATTACATGGAGCCATAGTATTAAAAGCAGTCTGATTAGTCAGGGATAGAGATGTGATCTCTGTCCCATGAAAACCTAAAGACTTTTCTCTTATACCTAGCAAAAGGGTAGTCATATAGAAGTAAACATTTGTTTAAAATTCTTAATTATATCATCTGTGAAATCACGCTCATTCATATTGTACCATCCTCCTCCTTTCATACCCTTAGAGTATATACAGGGAGCTTCATCCTTAAGGATGAAGGTAGGCAAGAATTTCCATTTCTTTGTGAGTGGTTTGGGCAACACTCAATGCTTCCTGATCCTGGCTCTGTAACCGGCTGCCTGTGTGTCTTTGGTTGACTACATTGGCCATTTTGGGCTGTGGATTTTATCTCAAAATAAGGGAATTGGGTTAAATGCAACTAGATTTCTCCTAGATGTAAAAATTCTATATATAGTTTTTCTAATGGCCAAGGTCCTATAGTTGTATGGAGATGTGGTAATTTTTTTAAGTTTAATTCTTGCATTATCAAAAGTGTATATGTAAACCCCCTGATTTCTTAAAACAAGAAATGCTAGAAAGCTGTGCAGCTCTTTAAGTCTTTTGAGTAGCTGTTTCTTCCTCTTTCATGATCCTTTTGTGAATGGATGGCTTCACTTTTCCATGTATACAAATCAGAAGCCTGCACCTCTTTTGATCTTTCATTTGTAGCAGTGGATTGAAGTGATTTCTATGCCCAGAGATCTCAGTTATTAATTGTCATATTGAAATAACATGTTTATTTAATATGTGATGGCAGTGGAAGCCTTGAAAAGGAAATAACAAAGTTTGAAATGTTATTTTAGAAACAAAAGTTGTTGGGGCGCCTGGGTGGCGCAGTCGGTTAAGCGTCCGACTTCAGCCAGGTCACGATTTCGCGGTCCGTGAGTTCGAGCCCCGCATCAGGCTCCGGGCTGATGCCTCGGAGCCTGGAGCCTGTTTCCGATTCTATGTCTCCCTCTCTCTCTGCCCCTTCCCCCGTTCATGCTCTGTCTCTCTCTGTCCCAAAAATAAATAAAAAACGTTGAAAAAAAATTAAAAAAAAAGAAACAAAAGTTGTTGTTTGTTAATATGTATATGTATAAACGATTTTGATGTGTTACCTTTATGTTCATTTAAAAAATGACAAATATTCCATTAAGTTCAACTAGTTCATTTAAAATATTTTAGTCAAGGGCACCTGGGTGGCTCAGTCAGTTAAGCGTCCAACTTCAACTCAAGTCACGATCTCACGGTTTGTGAGTTCGAACCCCACGTGGGACTCTGTGCTGACAGCTCAGAGCCTGGAGACTGCTTCAGATTCTGTGTCTTCCTCTGTCTCTACCCCTTCCCCCATTCACACTCTTTCTCTCTCTTTATAAAAAAAAAAAAAAAAAACCATTAAAAATAAAAATATTTTAGTCAAAAATTCAGTTTACACATGTTTAAACTATCTATTGTGTAAAGTTGTAAGTTCATCACATGCTGATTTGTATAATATATTTGTCTCTCCCTGAAGTGCACACCACTGCCCTTCAGCCTGTAATGTGTGTTCAGATCACCTGTCGGGCTTTCAAAAAATGTGATGTTCAGGTCCTACCTCAGACCTAGTGAATCAGTTTTAGGGAATGAGGCTCTGAATACAGATGCTGAAAGGCTCCCCAAGCTATTCTTATTCATTCCAGAGGTTAAAGAACCAAACATCCTGAAAGTTCTTGACAAGGAAAGAGATGGCCTATTTATTAATTGGGCTTATACCAACATCAAAACTAGCCTGTAATGATATTATAAAGCTCTATTGTTCTTTCAGAATTTAACATTGATTAGAATTTATGCTTGGATAATGGCAATTCATCACTCAAAAACATTCAGCTAACTCATTGCCTCTCCATTACTGAGAATTTAATATAAGAAATGTGATCAGAAATGTAGGAACCCTAAGAAAGAAGCACTTGATTTATTTACTTGATCCTGTTCTTGAAATAATTTGTGGTTTATGAAAATTAAATGTTCTAATTTTCTTTCATTCTTAGATCAGTAAAACTCTTAAAATCACTTGTCAATGTTTTGACAATATAAAACTTCATTTTATTGAAAAATATTTTAAATCTTCAAATCGTTATTCACCAGTTACCATCATTTGTTATTGCTCATGTTTTCTCCTAGATTTTAAAATAATTTTTAATTCTCATTTATTTGTATAAATACACATATATTTACATATTACTTTATTTTTATAATAATTATCTCAAATGTAAATTTGAGTATATTATATTGGATTTCCAAAGTCATTACACCAATATTCATAGTGTATGACACATGCATTCTAGATAATATATATTTTGCTTCTGTTATTATTATTGACAGTTTTCCTCCAAGAACATTTTTTAGGGCCCATATTTATATGCATTAAAAACGTGTTGGGCTGGGAGAATTTAGGAGAGATATGTATTAGTCAATATACTGCTACCATCTAAGACAGATAAATCTCAATACAATGTGAGAATTCTTGTGACTATAACCTATATGAATGTTCTTACCTGAGTGATCTTCCATGTGTCTATACTACCTCTTCCTTGATCTAAGCCCTCAGTCCTCTCCATTCAACTCCTATAAGAGAAGGAAAGCACGAGAAAGGAACACCTACTCTTAGCCACTTTAGCCTGGAGGTGACACAGTTCATTTCTATAATAAGACCACACCTATCTCTGACAGAGGCTGGGAGATGCAGTCTAGCTATATTCTCACAAGTAAAAGTAAAAGGGGTTTAAAGGTGAACACACAGTGGTCTCTGTGACAGGCCTGTTTCTGTCATGTATGAACTGCATGACTCCTGGCAAGGCACTTGCTCTCCTTGGCTTCAGTTCTCTTTACCTTAAACACAAAAGATACAATGACTTTTTCTTTTTTGGTAAGATTATTAGTGGTTTATATTAAGAATATTCTCTTAAGATACGATGAGAATTGAATCAACAAAGCATTTGTCAAAATCATAATTATCCCTAAAAGTAGATCTGACAAGAAATGAGAGCTAAGTTATGGCATAGTCAGTGGTTATGTAATTAATTGCATAGCCAATGGATGTTGATTATGTGATTCAAGTGATCGTGGGGGTGGTGGAGAGGGGTGGACCTAGAACTTAATTCTTGATGTTAACCTTTTTACTTTTTCACCATTTCCATCAGTAAATCGTATGAAAACTCACACTTTTCAAATTATAATTTGGAAATCTCAAATAATTTTTAGATATCTGGGTTAGACCATCAAATTTCCTTTACCTATAACATAAGTTGTAGTTTACCTGGGCTTTTGAAGAATGACTAGAGGGTCAAATGAATTATTTATAACATTATTTTTATGACAGTGTACAGTTGACCCTTGAACAATATGGGAATTAGGGATACCAACGACACACATTTGAAAATCCCCATATAACTTTTGATTCCCTGAAAACTTAACTATAGTCTGCTCTTGACTAGAAACCTTAAAAATAACAGTCAATTAACATATATTTTGTATATTACATATATTATATACTGTATTCTTATAGTAAAGTAAGCTAGAGAGTAAAGAAAATGTTATTAATATCATAAGGAAGAGGGGCACCTGGGTGGCTCAGTTGGTTGAGTGTGGACTTCAGCTCAGGTCATGATCTCACAGTTTTTGAGTTCAGGCCCCACACAGCAGAGCTGTTACCTCTGTGCCCTCTCTCTGCTCCTTCCCTGCATGTGCTCTCTCTCTCAAAAAAAAAAAAAAAAAAATATATATATATATATATATATCATAAGGAGAAAATACATTTTTAGTACTGTACTGTGTACTGAAAAAAATCCACGTGTAAGTGGACCCACACAATTCAAACCTGTATTAGTCACAGGTCAACTATGTTTTATATTCTAAACAGTTACCCTATAAAATGAACTGTGGAATATAACCCATTTTTAAGTAAAGAGTGGCTTGGATTTATATCTCTAAAATAGTTTCATTGCCTTCCTGCCTTCAAAGAATAATATCTTACACCCTGAAATATAATGTTAGGAGATACAACTATCATTATGAATATAACTTGGCTCTTTTTCAACAGAGATATTATGTTGACCAGTAAAAAGATCTCAAAAACAGACACCACAAAGAGTATGTATAGTTACTAATAGGTGTCACATTCACTCACAATGTTTACAAGACACATGCATTTTTTGAGCCATCATTGAATTTAAAAGGCAAAAATGAATCATTACACGTTACTGTTGACTGATAGCATCAATTACTTCTATTACATTTAAAGGGTTTTAAGGGACGTGATAGAAAATATATTTTCAATGTGATAGTAATATTTCAAAAGGTGTGTTCTCTTTCTTTTCAGGACTTCCAATAGTAGTCAGACATTATCATCCTGCCATACTATGGAGCCATGTTCATCAGATGAATTTTTCCAAGCCCTTAATCATGCGGAGCAAACATTTAAAAAGATGGAAAACTATTTGAGACATAAACAGTTATGTGATGTAATTCTAGTTGCTGGTGATCGCAGAATTCCAGCTCACAGGTAAATTGTTTTCTAAGTCTCTATATGTGAGAAGTATTTCCTTGCTCACTTAGTGATGTATGTTGAGATAATTTGTTCCAACTAACTATTAGGATAGGATGCTTTTGGGAAAGGGTATCTTTCATGGAATTTCTACAAAGAAAACAGTGCATGTGAAATTACTACACATTAAATGACCCCAGAAGGGTCACTTTCCCTCTGCAGAATGACAAAAACAAAGCACACTAGCCTCAGATTGGTCAGTATTGTTTGGTATAGATTTCAGCTACTATGAGCAGCTTTCCTCCTAAATTCTGCCTATTAAATAACTTTAAACAAACTCAATGGAAATGAGAGCTGTGAGTATTTAGAAGCAAAAAAGCTAGTGGAAGGAAATGGCAAAACCTGTGAAGAGTTTTAAAATAGTGACACCTGTTCCAACTTCTATTTGCTGACTTCTCTAAGAAATATGAAAAGCAGTGATGCTACTATTTTTTGAAATAAGAAAAGGAAAAGAGAGGTGTTTAATAAAGAATATTTCATTGTTTCTTTTCATAATTCCATATTCAGTTGTTCAGTGTTAATCACTGTGAGGACCTCAAAGGGTTGTTTTTTTTAATGCTTTCAAAAACTAATTAACACTCTGTCTCAAGGGTTTTCTTAAACTTTCCAAAGTGGAAGTGAAATCATTAGGAAAAATGGGCTTGTTCTTAGTTTCCAGTGATTCAATGAGTATACATTTATTGAGATGCTACTAGATACTGTGACAAAAAGCATTGGTTTATTAGAAAAGATACTTCAACCTGCATTTCATAGAGGCCCCTCAAATTCTATTATTTCTAAAACAGAGTTCATTACCTTCCCTTCCACGTATGTGTAAACTCTCACCATCTAACTCAGGTTACCAGTGCCAGAAACTGCCAACTGGTCTCCCTGCTTTCACCTTTTCTCCCTACATTCTTTTTTTCTACACAGCTACCTGAGTGATCCTTTAAAAAAGAACTCAGATACAGTCACTCCTGCAATCAGACTTTTCAGTGACTCCTCACGTCGCTGATTGTGAAAGCTCAAGTCCTCACAGTGGCCTGTGTGATTACCAGTGCCTTCTTATGCTCTGTCCAGCTCCTGTCCTCGTGCACTCACAGCCCCCATCCCATGTTCCTTGTATGTGCCAGGCATGCACTGCTACCTTTGGGTTTTTGCTTTTGCATTAGCTGCTACTTTGCCTGAATGCTATTCCTAGGCACCTGTATGGCTAATTCCCGCACCTCCTTCAAGTCTTTGCCCAAGTGCCACTTTCCAGTAAGACCACTTATTTAACCCCACTGCCTACTCCCCATTTGCCCTTATCCTCCCTTTCCCCCTTAGCACTTACCACTCTTTAATTCACTATTGCATTTACTTCTGCTGTTTATTATTTATTTCCCTTCCCTCTAGAATGTAAGACTCCATGAGAGAAGGGATCTTTTGTCTGTTGTTTATACTGACAATATCTAGAACAGTGCCCAGTTCTTATTAGGTATGAATTGGTTTGGTGAGTAAATGAAGTAAATGAATAGGCAGTTCTCAGAGGAAACCTGAATGACCAATGACTGTTTGAAAAGACCTTCAATCTCACTAGCAATCAGAGGAATGAAAATTAAAACAACGAGGGGCACCTGGGTGGTTCAGTCGGTTAAGCGTCTAACTTCCACTCAGGTCATGAGCTCAAGTTCATGAGTTCATGACTGCTGACAGCTCAGAGCCTGGAGCCTGCTTCAGATTCTGTGTCTCCCTTTCTCTCTGCCCCTTCCCCATTCACGCTCTGTCTCTCTCTTTCAAAAATAAAATAAGCATTAAAAAAAAATTTTTTTAAACAACAGTGAGATGCCCCTTAACACCTTGCACATGGCCCCCAAATTTAACATCTGACAATGTTGTGGGAAAATGTTCTCTTTCATACAGTGCTGGTGGGGGTCTAAATTGGGATAGCACCTTGGAGAGCAATCTGGTAAACCTGTGACTTAGCACTGCACACCTGGGGAGGGAAGAGAATGGAAGTAGAGGGGAACACAGAGGGAGCTTCAACTATTATCTGTTAATATTTCTTCAAAAAAAAATAAATAAATCTATATAAGTGTGCTGACATGGCAGTGTCTCCAAGACATCAAATAAAAAATGCACATTTCAAAATATATATGTATAACCTATTTTTCTTCATACATGACTATCAAAAATCTGATCAGATATAGATAATATATAATAATGTACTATTACAAAAATATTATAGTTTTATAGTATTACAACAAATACTATAATAACAAAATATGAACATTATAATATACAGTAATAAAAAATCACAAATGTTAAAAATAACCTGCTAAAACCATTCTCAAATGTCTCCCATATATTTACTGTTTCTACAATTAAATTTAAAAAAAACACACACATGGGGCGCCTGGGTGGCGCAGTCGGTTAAGCATCCGACTTCAGCCAGGTCACGATCTCGCGGTCCGTGAGTTCGAGCCCCGCGTCAGGCTCTGGGCTGATGGCTCAGAGCCTGGAGCCTGTTTCCGATTCTGTGTCTCCCTCTCTCTCTGCCCCTCCCCCGTTCATGCTCTGTCTCTCTCTGTCCCAAAAATAAATAAACGTTGAAAAAAAAATTAAAAAAAAACAAAAACAAAAACACACACACACAAAACCTTAGGTTATTTCCAAAAGTGATAAACAGAAAATAAACTCTACACTTTTTTTCTTTTTTTATATGGTCAATTTCATGCTGTGGGCTTTAGCTTTTCTTCTGGATGTTTTAAAGTGATATTTGAGTAATGAATGGGTAAATCATTTACCTCAGCAGAAAATTTTCAGTAATGGTAATTTATTATTCCAAGGAAGGAACTAGAGCATAAAGCAATTTGTCAAACTTAAAATGCATTTCCCAGTACCATGCACTTTCTATGGGTAACAAATTAAAAAAAAAAAAAGAAGGAAAGAGAGAAAGAGAAGCAGCAGCATTTATTGATGAACATCAACTTTATAATGTGGTCACTGATTTTTTTCTTCTTCTGATATGTTCTCAGATTGGTGCTCTCCTCTGTCTCTGATTATTTTGCTGCCATGTTTACTAATGATGTCAGGGAAGCAAGACAAGAGGAAATAAAAATGGAAGGTGTTGAACCTAATTCACTATGGTCCTTGATTCAGTATGCGTATACAGGTAATAAGTCTGAAAATGTAAATTTAAAACCTCTTAAGGTTATGTTATATTCTTAGATTTCAGATTTCTGCTTCTAGCAAAGCCTGCCACAGCTAACAGTTAATTCTGTTGCTGTCATCACCCCTAATAATACTTCATAAGTTAAAATCTTTATATTAGAATCTTTAAAGTGGTTATCATAACTAAGCTTATAATTGGTATTTTTAAATGTTAATATAATAATTAGATGAATTATGTAATGTTTATAAATTATTTGCATTTAAAATTAGATATGCTACCTAAAGCATCATTTAAAAATTCTGAAAATAAACCATTAGTTTTTTATTTTAATAGAAGTCAAAGAGCTAATGATTTTTTTTTTTGTATTTAGTACTTTTCTTTTTGGACTATCTTAAACCATCTAGGTCTGGAATTCATGTAATGAACTCTTGTTTAGAATTATTACTATTAACATTGATTATTTTATAAATTAAAGTTAATATAGCTCTATAGTTAATGGAATTTCTTTTTATCATTAAGGCCGCCTTGAATTAAAAGAAGATAATATTGAGTGCCTGCTATCTACAGCTTGCCTTCTTCAGCTTTCACAGGTTGTAGAAGCTTGCTGTAAGTTTTTAATGAAACAGCTTCACCCGTCCAACTGTCTTGGAATCCGTTCTTTTGCTGATGCCCAAGGTTGTACAGATTTGCATAAAGTGGCTCACAATTATACTATGGTATGTATTTTCTGAAAAGCAGTAAGGCATATATGCTCTTTACCCCATTCCTTATTGTTGTGGGCTTATCTACATGTTGCTGTTTCCCCATGGCTCTGCCATATGTTGTGAGGTCCAGGTTTACTGTCTAATGCAAAATATTTTCATTGAGTTATGAGGGGAATCACCAAGTAATATTTCTCCTGGATATATGAGTCAAGCCTGAAGTTATTGTAGTTGCTGAGAAGCAGAGCAGTGGCCTGGGACTGTTGTATTCAAGGTTTTCAGATCTGCCCCTTTTTAAAGCAGGATTTCCCCTACATTTTCCTTTGTAGCACCTGGGTGTATTTCAGAATTGCCTACATATTCACTGATGGAAATTGGTGATGGTGACTCTGGGGTATTGGTACAGTACTAGTACAGATGATAGAATGAAAGGGAGGCTTTTTATTAAAGATAAATCTGGTTATATATAAGAAGGGTTTTTAGCTATGTAGAAAGATGTTCTTGTTAACTTTAGCAAATTATGTGCACAAAGTAAATTGCAGAGGAGGTTCTCATTCAGAAACCTGGAGGATAATGGGTACAGATTGCTCTAGGATACCAAGAAAAGAAGGGCATGTTGAAGGCATATTGTTAGGACCAGGTCCCACAGTCTTCATAGTAGGAAAGTTTGCGCAAAGGAGGATATTTGGATTTTTAAGGAATGACCATCTTGTCACACCAAGGCAGTTAGGTCTCCACAGCTGGGCCAAGATTGCTTGACCTGCTACAATCAGGACAGTACAGCTTCTGAGAGAAGAGAGAGTGTGAACATTCACACACATTTATACCAGTTATCCATACTACTATTTTATCAACATTCAGGAGATGTTTTTGTCTACCTTGTCTTCCATCCCCCATCCTTCCACTGAATTGGTTTTTCTGTGAAGGGATTGACAGGTACTTTAAGAATCTTTCACTACAGAAACAGAGATTTGGAAAGAATTGTGAGAACAGATGTTTGCAACAACTGGGAAGAATAATTCCACCAACTTCATAAGCTTGATGTGAGGATTAAATGAGTTAATAGCAGTTTAGTGCTTAAAATTGACACATAGTATACCCAGTCAATAAATGGTGTCATCATCGTTACCATCATTATAGAGATTTACTCTATTTGACACAGTAGGGATTGATGTGAGGGAATACAAGCACTCATACAGAAGTACAACCTTTATGATTCATTTTTCCCCTGTGGTGTCGTCACTTCTCGGGAATGTTGCTTGTTTATAATGGCTATAGTGCTTCGAGTAAAAAGCTAGAGATTGTATGACAGGGCAAAACCATACAGATCTAGTGTCTTCTAAATTAAATCCCAGGGGAGATTTTTTTCCCCCATCTCAGTCTTTATCTTTCCCTGCAGATTTCTCATTTTGATCTTAAACCTCAGTTTCAAATAATTTGGGGAGTAAGATGAATATAAATAAAGTAAAGCTGGTTTTCTTTTCTTCATAATCTGTTCATAGTTTAAGTAATACCTCTTTCTTAGGAAGGAATGCACTGGGGTCACGCCTGTTGTTTACAGTAGAGGCACAGTGGCTGCTTAGACAATGGCTTAGACTTAAATTAAATTGGCTTATTTTTTTATTAAAGTAGAGTTGGCTTGCAGTGTTTCGTTTCAGGTATACAATGTAGGGATTCAACAATTCTATACATTATGCTATGCTTACCATAAGTGTAGTTACTTTCTATAGCCATACAGAGTTATTACAATATTATTGATTCAGGTCAATGTTTTTAAAACTATTTTCATATCCAATTAGTTGGGTATTTTTTTTCTCAAGACCTTTATTTGACATTATTCAGTTTGAACAGAGACATGAAATTTAAGTCTAACAACAGTAAGTCATTTAGAGGAAGATTGTTTGACTTGAATTGTTGCTATGGGAACTCGATGAAAATGTATCACAAAATTCAATCTTCAATTTAAACAAATCCCTCAGTAATTTCATTTGCTTAAAACCTAATTCCAAAAGGAGGAAAGGCATAATGCTAGCATGTTTGGTAGCGTGATAGCTATTTATATTACAAAATAGATTTTAAGGTTTTATTTTAATTCCAGTGAGTTAACATACAGTGTTATATTAGCTTCAAGGTACACAATATAGTGATTCAACACTTCCATAAAACACCTGGTGCTCATCACAACAACACAAAAGAGAGTAAGCATACTACCACATAGTGAATTCAGTTGTTACAGTCAGTAAATGATGCATCTATTGGGGATGTTTACTCGTCCTCTGTGAGCACAGGTAGGAGAGGATGAAGAGTTCCTTCCTTTTATCTTGAAATCTGGAAACTGGTGCTCATTCTGGCTGCCACTGAATGTGACCTGGCACAAGTTATTTAACCTCCACCAAAAAGTCTAAGACTGGGTATATTATTACAAATATCTAATGACATTATGGATTTATGAAATAAATACAAGCATTTAATTTTAAATTTTGTTTCTTGATCTAGAAAACCTTGAAAAAAACATTGAATTCTGTTAAAATCCCTGCTTTAAAACCAAATAATACTTTTGAAAAGCACTTTGTGTTTAACCTTGAGTTCAGTAGTCTTTCTGTAAGTTGTTGAGAGACTTGATTTTCACTTAAAATGAATTAGAATGGAATGGACAGCATTCTGAAATAGGTATATCAACAAATAAATAATAAAATGTATAGTGTTATATAATAGTCCTTTTCTAATTGATGAATTAATCCCTTTGCATTGGTAATGCCACTAATACCATTTGAAAGGAAACCAATAGTTAACAGCAGTATGGTGTGAATGTTGATTATACTATACACTACCTTTGAGCAATTACAAATGTGTATTACTAGAGAACTCACTAAATCCCTAAAAAGGAATAACATCAGAATCATAGAGATCCCAGAAGATGAAGAGAGAGAAAAGGGGTAGAAGGTTTATGTGAGCAAATGATAGCACAAAACTTTCCTAACCTGGGAAAAGACATAACACAGACATCAAAATCCAGGAAGCACAGGGGCGCCTGGGTGGCGCAGTCGGTTAAGCGTCCGACTTCAGCCAGGTCACGATCTCGCACTCCGTGAGTTCGAGCCCCGCGTCAGGCTCTGGGCTGATGGCTCAGAGCCTGGAGCCTGTTTCCGATTTTGTGTCTCCCTCTCTCTCTGCCCCTCCCCCGTTCATGCTCTGTCTCTCTCTGTCCCAAAAATAAATAAACGTTGAAAAAAAAAATTAAAAAAAAAAATCCAGGAAGCACAGAGAACTCCCATTAGATTCAACAAAAACCAACCGTCAACAAAGCATTATCAGTCAAATTCACAAAGTACACAGAAAATGAAAGAATCATGAAAGCAGCAAGGGAAAAAAGTCCTTAACCTGCAAAGGAAGACGGATCAGGTTTGAGCAGACCTATCCACAGAAACTTGGGCCAGAAAAGAGTGGCAGGATATACTCAATGTGCTGAATCAGAAAAATATGCAACCAAGAATTCTCTATCCAGTAAGGCTGGCATTCAAAATAGAAGGAGAGAGAAAAAGTTTCCCACTGGAGAGTGTGATGCTAAGTGAAATAAGCCATACAGAGAAAGACAGATACCATATGTTTTCACTCTTATGTGGGATCCTGAGAAACTTAACAGAAACCCATGGGGGAGGGGAAGGAAAAAAAAAAAGAGGTTAGAGTGGCAGAGAGCCAAAGCATAAAATACTCTTAAAAACTGAGAACGAACTGAGGGTTAATGGGGGGTGGGAGGGAGAGGAGGGTAGGTGATGGGTATTGAAGAGGGCATCTTTTGGGATGAGCACTGGGTGTTGTATGGAAACCAATTTGATAATAAATTTCATAGATTAAAAATAATAAATAATAAAATTTAAAAAAAAGTTTCCCAGACAAACAAAAACTAAAGGAGTTCATGACAACTAAACCAGCCCTGCAAGAAATTTTAAGGGGGACTCTGAGGGGAGAAACGGCAAGGAAAAAAAACCAAAAAAGACCAAAAGCAACAAAAACTAGAAAGGACCAGAGAACAACTCTACAGGCAACATAATGGCAATAAATTCTTATCTTTCAGTACTCACTCTAAATGTCAGTGGACTAAACGCTCCAATCAAAAGACATAGGGTAACAGAATGGATAAGAAAACAAGATCCATCTATATGCTGTTTACAAGAGACCCATTTTAAACCTAAAGACACATTCAGATTGAAAATAAGGGGATGGAGAAACATCTACCACGCTAATGGTCACCAAAAGAAAGCCAGAGTAGCCATACTTATATCAGGCAATCTAGATTTTAAAATAAAGGCTCTAACAAGGGATGAAGAAGGGCATTATATCATAATTAAGAGGTATATTAACCAAGAAGACCTAACAGTTGTAAACATCTGTGCCCCCAAATGTGCAAGCATCCAAATAATTAAATCAATCACAAACCTAAAGAAACTCATTGATAATAATACCATAGTAGTAGGGGACTTCAACACCCCACTTACAACAATGTAAAGATCATCTAAGCAGAAAATCAACAAGGAAACAATGGCTTTGAATGACACACTAGACAAGATGGACTTATGAGATATACAGAACATTTCATCCTAAAGCAGCAGAATACACATTCTTCTCCAGTGCACACAGAACAGTCCTCAGAATAGATCATATACTGGGACCCAAATCAGCCCTCAGCAAGTACAAAAAGATCGAGATCATACTGTGCATGTTTTCAGACCACAACACTATGAAACTCAAAATCAACCACAAGAAAAATTTGGAAAGATAACAAATACTAGCAGACTAAAGAACATCCTACCAAAGAATGAATGGACTAACCAAGAAGTTAAAGAGGAAATTTAAAAGTACATGGAAGCCAATGAAAATGATAATACCACAGCCCAAAACCTCTGGGACGCAGCAAAAGTGGTCATAAGAGGGAAGCATATAGCAATCTAGGCCTTCCTAAAGAAGGAAGAAAGTCTCAGATACACAACCTAATCTTACACCTTAAAGAGCTGGAAAAAGAACAGCAAATAAAACCCAAAAACAGCAGAAGGCAGGAAATAATAAAGATTAGAGCAGAAATCAATGCTATAGAAACAAAAAAAAAACACAAAAACAATAGAACAGATCAATGAAACCAGAAGCTTGTTCTTTGAAAGAATTAACAAAATTGATAAACACCTAGCCAGTTTGATGAAAAAGAAAAAGGAAAGAACCCAAATAAATAAAATCAAGAATGAAAGAGGAGAGATCACAGCCAACACAGCAGAAATACAAACAATAATAAGAGAATATTATGAGCAATTATACACCAATAAATTGGGCAATCTGGAAGAAATGGACAAATTGTAGAAACATATACACTACCAAAACTGAAACAGGAAGAAATAGAAAATTTGAACAGACCCATAACCAGTAAAGAAATTGAGTTAGAAATAAGAATCTCCCAAAAAACAAGACTCCAGGGCCAGGTTGCTTTCCAGGGGAAACCTACCAAACATTTAAAGAAGAGTTAACACCTATTTTTTTTTAAGCTATTTCAAAAAATAGAAATGGAAGGAAAACTTCCAAACTCATTCTATGAAGCAAGCATTACCTTGATTCCAAAACCAGACAAAGACCCCACTAAAAAGGAGAACTATAGACCAATTTCCCTGATGAACAAGGATGCAAAAAATCCTCAACAAGATACTAGCCAACTGGATCCAACAGTACGTTAAAAAAATTATTCACCACGACCAAGTGGGATTTATACCTGCGATATAGGGCTGATTCAATATCTGCAAAACAATCAATGCAATACATCACATTAATAAAAGAAAGGACAAGAACCAAATGATCCTCTCAATAGATGCAGGGAAAACATTTGACAAAATACAGCATCCTTTCTGGATAAAAACCCTCAAGAAAGTAGAAATAGAAGGATCATACCTCAAGATCATAAAAGCCATATATGAAAGACCCACCACTAATATCATCCTCAATGGAGAAAAACTGAGAGCTTTCCCCCTTAGGTCAGGAACAAAACAGGCATGTCCACTCTTGCCACTGTTACTCAGCATAGTATTGGAAGCCTTAGCCTGAGCAATCAGACAACACAAAGAAATAAAAGGCATCCAACTCGAGCAGGAGGAGGTCAACTTTCACTCTTTGCAGATGGCATGATACTCTATATTGAAAACCCAAAAGATTCCACCAAAAAACTGCCAGAACTGATCCATGAATTTAGCAATGTCGCAGGATATAAAGTCAATGTACAGAAATAGGTTGTATTCCTGTACACCAATAACGAAGCAACAGAAAGAGAAATCACAGAAGTGATCCCATTTCAATTGCACCAAAAACCGTAAAATACCTAAGAATAAATCTAACCAAAAAGGTGAAAAGTCTATAACTGAAAACTATAGAAAGCTTATGAAAGAAATTGAAGAAGACAGAAAAAAAATGGGAAAAGATTCATGCTCCTGGATAGGAAGAACAGATACTGTTAAAAATGTCAGTACTACCCAAAGCAATCTACATAGTCAATGCAATCCCTATCAAAATAACAACAGCATTCTTCACAGAGCTAGAACAAACAATCCTAGAATTTGTATGGAACCAGAAAAGACCTGGAATAACCAAAGGCAATCTTGAAAAAGAAAACCAAAGCTGGAGGCATCACAATCCTGGACTTCAAGATGTTTTACAAAGCTGTACTCATCAAGACAGTATGGTACTGGCAGAAGAACAGACACTCAGATCAATGGAACAGAATAGAGAACCCAGAAACGGACCCACAAACATATGGCCAACTGATCTTCGACAAAGCAGGAAAGAATATCCAATAGAATAAAGACAGTCTCTTCAGCAAGTGGTGCTGGGAAAACTGGACAGGACCACTTTCTTACACCACACACAAAAATAAACTCAAAGTGGATGAAAGACCTAAACGTAAGACAGCAAGCCATCAAATCCTTGAGGAGAAAGCAGGCAAAAACCTCTTTGACCTTGGCCACAGCAACTTCTTACTCAACGTGTCTCCTGGGGCAAGGGAAACCAAAACAAAAATGAACTATTGGGACCTCATCAAAATAAAAAGCTTCTGCACAGTGAAGGAAACAATCAGCAAAACTAAAAGACAGCCAATAGAATGGGAGAAGATATTTGCAAATGACAATCAGGTAAAGGGTTAGTATCCAAAATCTATAAAGAACTGATCAAACTCAACACCCAAAAAACAAATAATGCAGTGAAGAAATGGGCCAAAGACATGAATAGACACTTCTCCAAAGAAGACATCCAAATGGCTGACAGACGCATTAAAAAATACTCCACATCACTCATCATCGGGGAAATACAAATCAAAACCACAATGAGATACCACCTTACACCTGTCAGAATGGCTCACATTAACAACTCAGGCAGCAACAGATGTTGGTGAGGATGTGGAGAAAGAGGATCTCTTTTGCACTGCTGGTGGGAGTGCAAACTGGTGCAGCCACTCTGGAAAACAGCATGGAGGTTCCTCAAAAAATTAAAAATAGAACTGCCCTACGACCCAGCAATTGCCCTACTAGGTACTTATCCAAGGGAATTGGGTGTGCTGTTTCGAATGGGCGCATGCACCCCAATGTTTATAGCAGTGTTATCAACAATAGCCAAAGTATGGAAAGAGCAAATGTCCATCGATGGATGAATAGATAAAGAAGATGTGTGTGTGTGTGTGTGTGTGTGTGTGTGTATGCATTATATGCTAACTAACTTGGATGTAAACTTAAAAATTAATTAATCACATATCTGCTATAACTAAATGACTAAACAATTAAAGTTGAAAAAAAGAAATTTTGATTTGTTGAGAATCTTTCCTAATATTATGTAATAAATATGTTTTCATGTATCTGTATGATATTTGTTTTTGAAATTTTTAATACCTGCTTAATAGTTCATTGAGTTACAAACCCCTATAGCTGGACCTTTAGGCTAATTCCTGTTTTGTACTATTATAAATAATAATTCAGAGAAGCATCATTAGAGAAGCATCAGCTTTTTTTTCCCTTGTGAATTATTTATAAAGTATTAAACTGCTAGTGGGGTAACTAGGTTGAGAGCTTAAGCATTTTTATAGCTCTGTGTTACCAAATCATTTTATAATGTCAGTATATAATTGGGTCGAACAGTTTGCTTGAAGCCAACATCAAGGTTTTATTAAAATACATTTCTGAAAATGATAATCAGTCATTTAAAATAGATACATTTGGGCATCTTTAACAAATCATGATGAATTGAGGCAATTGAATTTAGTTAATTATTCATGTGTGGTTTCCTATTTAAGAATTTCTAAGAAAGGAATGTCAAACCAAGATATATTTTAGATTAGTACCTAATTTGGGTTACTGTAAGCTATGTGGAACATATAATTCTCATTTTAATATAGAAGATAGTCACCAGTCCTTATCTCTAGCTCTAATTTAAAAAGCCCTAGCTATTTCACTAGAACCGTGTATGCTGAGACAGCCATAGCAAACTAGGAAATGTACGAAAAACATTAAGGGACAATATACGTAGCTTTTGCATTTATTTTATAGTTATGTAAACAGTCCATGCATTAAGACTTGTAAGCTTGCACACCAGAAAGTAAATTTCCCGTCTCTTCAGACTGTTTAGCATAATAACCTAGCAAAAGTCATTATCTCGCAGCTAAAGTCATTTCTATCTCCCATTTCAAATTATAAGGAGCCTGATTCTAATATGTGACTGAAAATGAATGATCTTTGGTGCAAGGGCTTAGGGTCCCAGTGCATTCTATGTCAACACTCTTGCTTTGGCTGTTTTTCTTTGAGACCAAAAGAACTTCATACATAAATCAGATTAGAAGTTTTTAAAACAGATCTAAAATCCTGGGTGGTCTTATAAATTACATTAAAACACTCTAGTATAGGCTAATCAGGTTCTAGGATAGCCCTAAGGACATACGGTCTTCCCTGGGCAGAGTCGGAGAAGACTTCTGTGGTCTTGGGAATGGTCTTGAGCGATCTAGCCAGCCGGGCAGCCCTTTCTGGGTAAGAGAAATAACTTCATCGCTCACCCAAGTTTTTAGCTGTACTGTTAACCAAATTCTTCGGCAACCACAAATGTAAACTAAATTTGATGTTAAGAGTATCCTACATCTCAGAGTCTAATTCATTTTTTCTACCTTCTACCTCTTGAAAGATTTGCCAGAACTATGCCCTAACTTGACCAAAGCAATACGTACCAATCCCAGGTCCATTTTTAAAATGTACCAAATGGTAGAATTTAATTCTACTGATATAGAGACTTAAAATGTAACAACATAATTGCAGTTTAAATGTTATTTTCTACTGTGTTTCTTTCCTAGTGATACTATTGTAAGGAAGGTACAAACTGTACAAAATGTATTTTGGCATCTAATTCAGAATTTTTTATTTTATCTTAAATAAACCGATGGACAGGAGAAGCAGTGTTGTTTATGTGCTATTTATTCCCTCTAGGAACATTTCATGGAAGTAATTCGAAACCAGGAATTTGTACTATTACCAGCCAGCGAAATTGCGAAGCTCTTGGCCAGCGATGACATGAACATTCCTAATGAAGAGACGATACTGAATGCACTTCTAACTTGGGTCCGTCATGATTTGGAACAGAGACGGAAAGATCTCAGTAAACTTTTGGCTTATATTAGGCTACCTCTTCTTGCACCACAGGTAAACTGTTTTTGATTATTTAATCAGCATCATAATTTCAACAACATTTGAGTATTTACTTCATGCTAATTATGTTAATATGTACATGTCTATAGGTTTTTTCCTTTGATTATTCTATCTGATAAGGTCGTTTTACATATACTCCTATGAAATGCATAGTTGAAAAGATACTTAGGTAAAAAAATTTCTGCTTATGTTTTCTTTTTTTTAAGCTTATTTATTTTGAGAGAGAATACGTGTGCATGCACACACATGGGAGGTGGGGAGGAAGAGAGAGAATCCTAAGCAGGCTCTGGGCTGTGAGCACAAAGCCCAGCCTGGGGCTCAATCTCATGAACTGTGAGACCATAACCTGAGCTAAAATCAAGAGTTGGATGCTTAACCAACTGAGCCACCCAGGTGCCCCCTGCATATATATATTCAACCCAGAAGGTCTGGCTACCTAAATTCCATGAATTAAATAACATTTTCACTTAGGGGTTAGTAATTTTATTTGACTCAACTAGAAACCTTTCCTAGCAATTGAGAATTAGTAAAGCTGCTAATGCAAGTAGCAATGGACACTAGGAACCAGAAAAATTCGATTAATTCATTTGCTACATGTTTACTAAGTATCCACTAAATGCTGGATTCTGGTGATATATAAACTGAGACATGATAAAGAGTTCCAGCTCTGACATTTTAAAATTCTGTATCTGGGCATCTTCACACACCTCAGTCTCTTAGTCTATCAGATGGAGATAACATTCTCTTTGACTGTCTCACAGGATTACTATAAAGATGAGAAAAGGGCTCTGTGAAACCAAATGTGCTATAAATAATCATGGTAGGATTATCAGCATCGTTTTAGAATTGAGAGACATCTAGTTAGTATATTCAAGGTGATCAGTCATAACATATTTACATGCATAGGTTCCCCTTTGTACAGTTCTAACTGGAATGTGCAGCAGTCTCCCCTTATCAGCAGTTTGGTTTTGTGGTGTCAGTTACCCACAGTCAGCCATGGTCAGAAAGCAAATGATCCTCCTTCTGACGTCTTGTCAGATCATTAGTTAGCCTAACACTACATCGCGGTGCCTATGTTACCCACCTTACTTCAGGTCATCACGCAGGCATTTTATCATCTTCTGTCATCACAAGAGAAAGAAGGGCACGTACAGTACAATAAGATATTTAGAGAGAAAGGCTGCATTCACGTAACTTGTATTACAGTATTATAATTGTTCTATTTTATTATTTGGTATTGTTGTTAATCTCTTACTGTGCCTCGTTTTTAAATTAAACTTTTTCATAGGTATGTATGTATAGGAAAAAAACATAGTGTACACAGGGTTCGGTACTATTTGCAGCTTCAGGCATCCACTGAGGGTCTTGGAACATATCCCCCATGGTTAGGAGGGGGGACTTCTGTATAGTAATTTCTACTGCCTATTTTGCTGCTTATCTTGAAGGCTTGAATAGAGAAAGAGGCCTTGAAAGTGAAGAAAGAATGAGCTGTTACTACTCGAGGTCAGATTTTTGTTGTTTCAAGTGCCATCAGTTTTATCTTACCTGCATTTATCTTGGGCATTATGTATTATTTCCAGCCATTGTTAGCAAAAGTTACTGTTTGCTGTCTACCTTATAGAGACAAAAATTAGCGCTGATACTTTATAAGAAAGATCTTCTCTTTGGAAGGAAGAATTTTCTATGAATTCATAGGAATGAAACTGCATGAATTTATGACAATTCAGGAAAAATAACATTGTAAAACATGTCCTTTGAAATCAGGTTTTAAAAAGAGAGTTATATTTTACTGATACTTTGCAGAATTTTTTTTTCTTATCCTTTTCTAGATTACAGAAAATAAAATGTGAAAAACCCTAGTAGACTTTGAAAAAAATCTGTGCAATTAAGTAACCTGATAATTGACTTCAGTGCTGCAGTTTCAAATATTTATGATACTGTATTTGCATGACTCTTTAAAATTTCTGTTATCCACGGTACTGCTGATAATCATAGGCGTAAGATCTTAGAGTTAAAAGGCAGCCATTTAGTCTAACACCTGTTGTACAAATGAAGTAACAGACTAAAAAAGTAAAACCATATGCTCAAAATCATAAAGTGATTGCATAAATTCCTGTCCTTCTCCATTGTAGTTCTGTTTGCCTTTGCTACTTGACTAACATAGAGCTAATAAAAGATGGAGGTAGAACTTGAACCCAAGTTAAGTTCTGTGCCATTCTCACAGAACCATTATGCGTCTTGAATGTACTATATGTAAAATTGCTGGGTGAGAAGAAGAATATCAAGTTGAGGAAGAAATAGATTAAAACATAAATTTGTAATTACAATATAATGAGAGGTAGGCTGTGATAGATACATGAACATGGCATTATAGAAATAATCCGAGTAGCTACCCAGAAGAGGGGGCAGGATAGCCCAGGAGAGATAGGAGATTATACCTAGTTATGGAGTCATGAGCAATGCGTCATGCCCTGGAATTTGAAGAGTGCTTGCATGGCTTGAGAGCAGAAATAAAAGGTGTGGAGAAACAGAGAATCTCTAGTTATGCCAAAGAGTTTGTGTTTTATCCCAGAAGCATTGAGGAAGCACTAAAGTTTAAACAGAGAATGGCATAATTAACATTTTATTTAGGAAGATCCTCTAACAGTGTTGCAGAGATTAGATTGGAATGGTCAAAGTAGAAATCCATTACAAAGACTATTAGATTCAGGCAAGTGAATTAAGCCCTCTCTGGCAGTGGAGGTAGAAAAATTACCAGGCTCAAGAGCTATTTAGGAATTAGAATTGATACAAGTTAATGATCAGTTGAAAGGGGAGGGTACAAATAAAAGAGGGCTCCAAAATGATTCTGATTTGTCCAAGTAGGTTAAGGAAGGTGCTGTCAATTAAGACAAGGAATTGAGGATGAAGAGCTGATTTTGAAGGTGAGAAGAAAGTGGAAGAATCATGTTCCCAGAGCTTCTTGGTACCTTTAATCCTCTTGGAGTCTAGGAAGGAGTTTTGAAAATTTATTATTAGGTTGTTGAAGCCAAAAGGAAGAGAATGACATGACCAAAGAGAACACAAGGGCACTAGGAGTGGAACCCTAGGAAATAGTAGGATTTAGTGGTAGTTCCTAAACCTGCCTAAATAACTGGAGTGCTGTTAAAAACAGATTCAAGTCTGGGGCGCCTGGGTGGCTCAGTCGGTTGAGTGTCTGACTTTGGCTCAGGTCATGAGCTCACGGTTTGTGAGTTCGAGCCCCACGTCGGGCTCTGTGCTGACAGCTCAGAGCCTGGAGCCTGCTTCAGATTCTGTGTCTCCCTCTCTCTCTCTCTCTCTCTCAAAAATAAATAAAGATTAAAAAGAGATTCCAGTCTAAGAAGGAGGAAATTTTAACATTATCAGATATTATGATCTTGTTCAAAGAGACAAGATAATGACAGAAAATCCATTGGATTAGCCCATTTGTTTCAAATTGTGGTCTCCAAGTATAGGATCACCACCACCTGGGAAGTTGTTTAAAATACAAATTATGGGGAGGGACCAAGATGGCAGAGCAGCATGGAAGTTTCTTGTGTCTCTTGTCCCTGAAATGCAGCTAGAACAACACCAAACCATCTTGCACACCTAAAATATTGATCTGAGGGTTAACTCAACAATCTGTGTAACTTGAACCAAGAACTCAGCAGGAATTCACCCCAAAAGAAAGAACAGGAAGAAACGACAGCCAGGGACTTAATCAACACAGACACAAGCAAGATGTCTGAACCAGAATTTAGAATATGATAATAAGATTACTAACTGGGGTTGAAAAAAAGCATAGAATCCCTTTCTGTGGAGATAAAAGAAGTAAAATGTAGTCAGGACGAAATTAAAAATGTTATAACTGAGATACAGTCTTGAATGGATGCCACAGCGGTAAGGATGGATGAAGCAAGGCAGCAACTCAGCGATATAGAGAACAAACTTATGGAGAAGAATGAAGCAGAAAAAAAGAGGGAAACCAAGGCAAAAGAATATAAGAATATATTCTTATATATAAGATATATAATATAAAATATAAGAATTAGAGAACTCGGTGACTCATTAAAAAGAAATAACATCTGGATTATAGGGGTCCCAGAGGGTGAAGAGAGAGAAAAAGGAGTAGAAGGTTTATGTGAGCAAATGATAGCACAAAACTTTCCTAACCTGGGAAAAGACACAGACATCAAAATCCAGGAAGCACAGAGAACTCCCATTAGAGTCAACAAAAACCATCAACAAGGCATATCAGTCAAGTTCACAGAATACACAGACAAGGAAAGAATCATGAAAGCAGCAAGGGAAAAAAAGTCCTAATCTACAAGGGAAGACAGATCAGGTTCGCAGCAGACCTATCCACAGAAACTTGGCAGGCCAGAAAAGAGTGGCAGGATATATTCAATATGCTGAATCGGAAAAATATGCAGTGAAGAATTCTTTATCCAGCAAGGCTGTCATTCAAAATAGAAGGAGAGAGAAAAAGTTTCCCACACAAAGAAAAAGTCAGAGTTAGTGACCACTAAACCAGCCCGGCAAGAAATTTTAAGGGGGACTCTGAGGAGAGAAAGGACAAAACAAAACAAAAAAGACCAAAAGCAACAAAGGCTAGAAAGGACCAGAGAACACCACCAGAAATGCCGACTTTACAGGCAATACACAATGGTAATAAATTCATATCTTTCAGTACTCACTCTAAATGTCAATGGACTAAATGCTCCATTCAAAAGACGTAGGGTAACAGAATGGATAAGAAAACAAGACACATCTACCTAATGTTTACAAGAGACCCATTTTAGACCTAACAACACCTTCAAATTGAAAATAAGGTGATGGAGAAACATCTATCATGCTAATGGTTGCCAAGAGAAAGCCAGAGTGGCCATATTTATATCAGGCAATCTAGATTTTAAAATGAAAACTCTAATAAGAGATGAAGAAGGGCATTATATCATAACTAAGGGGTCTATCGACCAGGAAGACCTAACAGTTGTAAACATCTATGCCCCAAACGTAGAAGAATCCAAATATATAAATTAATTAATCACAAATATACAGAAACTCATTGATAATAATACCAAAATAGTAGGGGACTTCAACACCCCACTTACAACAATGGAAAGATCATCTAAACAAAATCAATAAGGAAACAATGGCTTTGAATGACACACTGGACCAGATGGACTTAACAGATATATACAGAACATTTCATCCTAAAGCAGCAAAGTACACATTCCTCTCAAGTGCACATGGAACATTCTCCAGAATAGATCACATAATGGGACACAAATCAGTCCTCAACAAGTACAAAAAGGTCGAGATCATACCTTGCATATTTTTAGTTCACAATGCTATGAAACTGAAAATCAACCACAAGAAAAAAGTTGGGAAGACAAAAAATACTTGGGAGACTAAAGAATATCCTACTAAAGAATGAATGGGCAGACAACACAAAGAAATAAAAGGCATCCAAATGGGCCAGGAGGAGGTCAAACTTTCACTCTTTGCAGATGACATGATACTCTATATGGAAAACCTAAAAGATTCCACCAAAAAACTGCTAGAACTGATTCATGAATTCAGCAAAGTTGCAGGATATAAAATCAATGCACAGAAATCGGTTACATTCCTAAACACCCAACAATGAAGCAACAGAAAGAGAAATCAAGGAATCGATCGCATTTACAGTTGCACCAAAAACCATAAAATACCTAGGAATAAATCTAACCAAGAGGTGAAAACTCTATAAGCTGAAAAGTATCGAAAGCTTATGAAAGAAATTGAAGAAAACACAAAAAAATGGAAAAAGATTCCATGCTCCTAGATAGGAAGAACAAATACTGTTAAAATGTTGATACTACCCAAAGCAATCTACATATTCAGTGCAATCCCTATCAAAATAACAACAGCATTCTTCACAGATCTAGAACAAATAATCCTAAAAATTTGTATGGAACCAGAAAAGACCCCGAATAGCCAAAGCAACCTTGAAAACAAAACCAAAGCTGGAGGCATCACAATCCCAGATGTCAAGCTATATTACAAAGCTGTAATCATCAAGACAGTATGGTACTGGCAGAAGAACAGACACTCAGATCAGTGGTACAGAATAGAGAACCCAGAAATGGACCCAAACATGTATGGCCAGCTAATCTTTGACAAAGCAGGAAAGAATATCCAATGGAATAAAGACAGTCTCTTCAGCAAGTGGTGCTGGGAAAACCAGACAGCAACATGCAGAAGAATGAACCTGGATCACTTTCTTACACCATACACACACACACACACACACACACACACACACACACACACATACACACACAGGATGAAAGACCTCAATGTAAGACAGGAAGCCATCAAAATCCTCGAGGAGAAAGCAGGGAAAAACCTCTTTGATCATGGCCACAACAACTTCTTACTCAACACGTCTCTGGAGGCAAGGGAAACAAAAGCAAAAATGAACTCATCAAAATAAAAAGCTTCTGCACAGCAAAGGAAACAATCAGCAAAACTAAAAGGCAACCGACAGAATGGGAGAAGATATTTGCAAATGACTTATCAGATAAAGAGTTAGTATCCAAAATCTATAAAGAACTGATCGAACTCAACACCCAAAAAACAAATAATGCAGTGAAGAAATGGGCAAAAGACATGAATAGACACTTCTCCAAAGAAGACATCCATGGCTGACAGACACGAAAAAATGCTCCACATCACTCTTCATCAGGGAAATAGAAATCAAAGCCACAATGAGATACCACCTTACACCTGTCAGAATGGCTCACATTAACAACTCAGGCAACAACAGATGTTGGCGAGGATGCGGAGAAAGAGGATCTCTTTTGCATTATTGTGGCAATGCAATCTGGTATAGCCACTCTGGAAAACAGTATGGAGATTCCTCAAAAAACTAAAAATAGAACTACCCTACAACCCAGCAATTGCACTACTAGGCATTTATCCACGGGATACAGGTGTGCTGTTTCGAAGGGACACATACACCCCCATGTTTATAGCAGCACTATCAACAATAGCCAAAGTATGGAACGAGACCAAATGTCCATCGATGGATGAATGGATGAATGGATAAAGAAGATGTGGATTACTTGGCAATCAAAAAGAATGAAATCATGCCATTTGCAACTATGTGGATGGAACTGGAGGGTATTATGCTAAGTGAAATTAGTCAAAGACAAAAATCATATGACTTCACTCATATGAGGACTTTAAGAGACAAAACAGATGTGCATAAGGGAAGAGAAACAAAAATAATATAAAAACAGGGAGGGGGACAAAATAGAAGACACTCATAAATATGGAGAACAAACTGAGGGTTGCTGGACAGGTTGTGGGGGGGATGGGCTAAATGGGTAAGGGGCATTAAGGAATCTACTCCTCCTGTTCACTATATGCTTACTAATTTGGATGTAAATTTTAAAAAAATAAATAAAATTTTAAAAAAAAGAATGAATGGACTAAGAAGTTAGAGGAAATTAAAAAGTACATGGAAGCCAATGAAAATGATAACACCACAGCCCAAAACCTCTGCGATGCAGCAAAGGTGGTCATAAGAGGGAAGTATATAGCAATCCAGGTCTTTCTAAAGAAGGAAGAAAGTCTCAGATACACAACTTAAAATGCAAATTATTAGGCCCCATTCTATACCTGCAAAATCTGAAACTCTGGGGATGGGGCCTAGTAGGTTGTATTTTAATTTGCCTTCATGTGGATTTGAAGCACACTCTAGTTTGACAATCAATGTCTTAGCAGATGAATAGTGATGACTGATGGAAACTACATTGCCCTGTATGATATAAATAAGTTACTTCACCTTTCTGAGCAATGTTTTTCTTTTCTACATTAATAATACTATGTTGCACTATTGTGACACTTAGAAATACTAGCAGGGTTTTTTTTTTTTTCTTTCCTTGCAAGTTTGCAAAATTATGGTTATCAAGTGATGAAGGTCTTTTTTTTTTAAGTTTATGTATTTATTTTTGAGAGAGAGAGGAGAGTGTGCAGGGGAAGGGCAGAGAAAGAGAGGGAGAGAGAGAATCCCAAGCATGCTTTGTGTTATTAGTGCAGAGCCGGATGTAGGGCTCCATCCCATAAACTGTGACATCATGACCTGAGCTGAAATCAAGAGTCAGAAGCTTAACTGACTGAGCCACCCAGGCACCCCTAAGCAATGGAAGTTTGGAAGAGGACTCTAAAACCATCAAGAAAATGTTGGATTTTATTCTGTATGTTTTATTTTAAAAGATAGGAAAATATTACAATTATTTAAATTGTCTAGTGCATATCAAATAATAGTGACTAATATTAAAAAATTGCCATGAGGGGGGCACCTGGGTGGCTCAGTCAGTTGAGTGTCCAACTTCAGCTCAGGTCATGATCTCACGGTCTGTGGGTTTGAGCCCCATGACAGGCTCTGTGCTGACAACTCAGAGCCTGGAGCCTGCTTCGGATTCTGTGTCTCCTTCTCTCTCTGCCCCTCCCCTGTTCACGCTCTGTCTCTGTCTCAAGAATAAATAAACATTAAAAAAAAATTTTTTTTAATTGCCATTAGGTCCAGTTACCTAAAAAATTTACTTTTGTAAATAGGTGAAGGGGATTAAGAGTACACTTATGATGAGCACTGAATAATTTATAGGATTGTTAAATCACTATATTGTACACCTGAAACTAATATAACACTGTATGTCAACTATGCTGCAATTAAAATAAAATAAATAAAAATTTAAAAAGTTAAAAGAAAGAATTTACTTCTGTAAAATCGTTCCTTTCTCAATGAACTTTTACCCTACTCTATTAATATGAAACACTATTCAGTCTAGCTAGAAACTATATGCTTTTCCATATAGTAATTCTAGTGTACTGTTGCTCACAGTAGATCCCTAAAATGACCTAGGAAATAATTGTATGTATGTGTATAATTGTATGTAATTGTAATCCTCTACCAAATGATGATTTTTGTGTGACTTACTGTGTATTTTTTAACTGTGAATAATCTAGAAGATACATATTTGTGTTTTTTTGTTTTATCCTTGAATATATTACAAGCTTTTCTATTTGATCAAATTTTAAACAATGTGGATAGAAATACTAGGACAGATGTACATTATTTAAAATATTTTGACATGTACATTCTCAGAGTTTCCAATGGTTAGCCTGTAGTACAAGTATCTTGGTCTTCACAATTCTGTTCTCAATTCTTATTATTGTTTTCTACTAAAAGTAAAAGAACATAAAATGAGCCGGTACTTACCTTTTCTATTCTTTTGATTTACACATTTTTTATACCAAAACATCTTTTAAAGCCTATAGAATTGAGAAATCATTCACATTCTATTTTTTTACTTTAAGTAGTATTGGAGGGGGCCGTTTTAGAAAAATAGTCATATGAGATCAAGTATGAGAGTGAAGATAAAAATTTACACATTAAAAATGTTTCTATTTCCTTAATGCCTTCATTTAAATAATTTGTCATTCTCTAGTGGCAGGGAAGACACATGTGTTCACCTAACATGCAGAGTCTACAAGAGTGGTTTTTAGTTCTCTCTCAGCGCCTCCTGAATGATTTTCTAAATGATTCCTGGTACCTTCCGTTTGATTAATCTGATGTTTGGATTAATGGCTTTCATCTCTCTACTTATTCATAGAGAGACTGTTAGCATGTTTAAAAATATATTTTACTTCAAATTTCAGTAACTATTAAGTTTCCCAAGACTTTACTTCCTACGGTTTTGTTTCTTGTCTTTTTAAGTTCATTTATTTATTTTGAGAGAGTGCAAATGGGAGAGGGGCAGAAAGAAAATCCCAAGCAGCCCCCACCCCCTCACTGCTGTCAGTGCAAAGCCCAATGCAGGGCTCGAACCAAAGAACCATAAGATCATGACCTGAGCTAAAACCAAGAGTTGGATACCTAACTAACTGAACCACTCAGGAGCCCCTATTTTCTACATTTTTTTCACAGTAGTTTTTATTTAGAAAGGACTGAAGTAATTCTGTATAACAGAAGTAATATGAACATTAAGGTCAATCTAAATGAGTCAACTCAGTGCATATTCGGCAATGGTTTCTGTAGCAAGTATAACTATATTTTCTGTGCATAGAAAAATATGGAATAATTAATACCATAATTTATACTCTGGCAGAGGTCCTGAGACTTATGTCTTAATTTGGCTTTTTTTCCATTAGCATACTCTACTCAGTTTCCAAATGCCACAAACGTTTTTTACAGTGACTTTTGTTAGAGACTCTTCCTTTATCAAAATAGGAACATACTCTCAACATTATTATTCATTTGTATTTGCAAAGTAAAGCTGTATTTCCCACCCACTCAAATGGCTAAAATAAAAGGAAATAGTAACAGTTGGTGTGAATGTGGACAAACAGGAACCCTCATATATTGCCTGTGGGAACATAAAATGATGCAGCTACTTGAAAAATGGTTTGGCAGTTTCTTAAAAAGTTAACATGTATTTACCATATGGCCCAGCAATTCTACATCTAGGTATCTACCCAAGAGAATTGAAAGCATTTACCTACATAAAGACTTGCATGCAAATGTTCTTAGCAGCTTTATTCATGATAGCCGAAAACTAGAAATAATCTGTGTTCATCAACTGTGAACAGATAGACAAAATGTGGTACATCAATCAATGGAATATTATTCAGCAATAAAAAGAAATGAAGTACAAAGGAACCCTTGTTCACTGTTGGTAGGAATGTAAATTGGCATAGCCACTATGGAAAAATAGTAAAAAATAGAACTACCCTATGGCCCAGCAATTCCACTACTGGGTATTTACCCAAAGAAAACAAAGACACTAATTCAAAAAGATATATACACCCCGGTGTTTATTGCAGCTTTACTTACAATAGCTAAGATACGGAAGCAACCCATCTCTAGATGAATGGATAAAGAAAATGTGGTCTACACACACACACACACACACACACACACACACACACAGAGGCACATGCACTGCAATACTACTCAGCCATAAAAAAAGGATGAGATCTTGCCATTTGTGACAACATGGATAGGCCTAGAAGGTATTATGCTAAGTGAAAGAAGTCAGAGAAAGACAAATACCAAATGATTTAACTTATATGTGGAATCTAAAAACAAAACAAACAAAAATCCAGACCCTGGGTGGGTGTGGTTGGCTCAGTCCATCAGGCATCCGACATCACCTCAAGTCATAATCTCATAGTTCATGGGTTTAAGCCCCAAACTGGGCTCAGTGCTGTCAGCACAGAGCCCACTTCAGATCTTCTGTCCCTCTCTCTTTCTGCCCTGTCCCTGTCTCTCTCAAAAATAAATACATATTTTAAAAATTAAAAAAAAATAGAAAGAAAGAAACAGATCCATAAATACAGAGAACAAAGTGATGGTTGCCAGAGCAGCGAGGGTGGGGAAATGGGTAAAATGGGTGAAGGGAAGTGGGAGATACAGGCTTCCTGATATGGAATAGATAAGTCATAGTTGTAAAAGATACAGCATAGGAAATATAGTCAATGATATTGTAATAGTGTTGTACAGTGATAGATGGTGAGCATACATTTGTGGTGAACATAGCATAACGTATAGAGTTATTGAATCACTATGTTGTACACCTGAAACTAATGTAACATTGTGTGTCGACTGCAATAAAAAAATTTTTGTATAAAAGAAATTAAGTATTAATACATGCTACACATGGCTGAACCTCAAAAACACACTAAATGTAAAAAAGGAAGACACAAGATACCACACAGTATATGACTTTATATGAAACATTAAAAAAAAACCTTCAAATCTATAGAGACAGATTGGCACATGAAATAGGAGATGAGAACAGAGATTAAACATCAAACAGGTATGCAGGGTCTAAGTAGGGTGATCAAAAAGCTCCAAAATGGTTTATGGTAATGGCTGCACAAGTTGGCAGGTTTACTAAAATATATTTAGTAAAATATACCTTATATTATCAAATGCATTCCTGCAGTGTGTCAAAAGGATGATACACTATGACCAGGAAAGTCTTGTTCCAGAAATATAAGAATGATTGAGTTTCAGGAAATCTGTCAAAATAATTATTATGTCAGTAGCTTAAAGGTGAAAAAGCCATATGATCATGTCAATGGATGTATAAAGGGCATTCAGAAAGAATGTAGGAACCATTCTTAGTTTTAAAATGATGACGTAAAATAGGAAGAGATGAAAACAGCCTAAATATAATAAAATTACTAGATGCTGTATTGACTTTCATCCTTAATAGTCATACACTACAACTGTATCAGTTCAAACCAGAAACAGGGGTACTCTGTTTCATCCTTATTATTTAACATTGCTTTGAACATTTTAGCAATTGTAATAAGAAAATAAAAATGAAGTAATTGGCATACATATTAGAAATGTCCACTATCCCTGTTTGGTGATGATTATGATAATGATATTATGCCTAATAACTAGAGTGATATATGGGAATGTTGTAAAATAGTAGATTATAAACAAATATACAATAACCAAAGATTTGTCTCTCCTCTAGCAAAATATATGCAAAATGAAAATTTAAAAATCCCTTCCCAGTAGCAATAAAAATCAATTATGTAGTATGTATATTAAATATGTGTATTTAATAAAAGAAAGGCATAAGACCTATATGAAGAAAGGTATACAACAAATGGTAAGGCTTCCTAAATGGAAAGACTTGATGTCATAAAAATGTAAATTCTTCCAAAATTAATAAATAATTTAATGAAGTTCATAATAGAATTCCAACAAGATCGAGATGGTGAGGGGGAATTAGATAAATATATCTTAAGCTTATATGAAAAGTAAACACTCAAAAACAGTCAAGAAAACTATGAAAATGAACAGTAGTGGTATATTTATTTATTTATTTATTTATTCATTTATTTTTATTTATTTTTTTTTAATTTTTTTTTTTTTTAGTTTTATTTTTTTTGGGACAGAGAGAGACAGAGCATGAACGGGGGAGGGGCAGAGAGAGAGGGAGACACAGAATCGGAAACAGGCTCCAGGCTCTGAGCCATCAGCCCAGAGCCTGACGCGGGTTTCGAACTCCCGACCGCGAGATCGTGACCTGGCTGAAGTCGGACGCTTAACCGACTGCGCCACCCAGGCGCCCCTATTTATTTATTTTTTAATATATTGTTGTTGTTGTTTTAACACTTATTTATTTTTGAGACAGGGAGAGACAGAGCATGAACAGGGGAGGGTCAGAAAGAGAGGGAGACACAGAATCCGAAACAGGTCCCAGGCTCTGAGCTGTCATTACAGAGCCTGACGCGGGGCTCGAACTCACCAACCGCAAGATCATGACCTGAGCCAAAGTCGGATGCTTAACCGACTGAGCCACCCAGGTGCCCCAGTAGTGGTATATTTAAATAAAAAAATCAGAATATGTCATAAAGACACTAAAAAATTATGGTATCAGAATAGTAATAGATCAATGGAAAAGAGTAAAGATTCAGAAAACAGGTCTCATATATCTTGAGATGTATTTTTGAGAATGTAATGTATAACCAAGTTTCCATTTACTTGGAAATGGAGGGGATTGTTTAATAAATGGTGCTAGTACTGAATTGGCCATCCACCTGGAAGGAGATTAAAATATTCCTCAACTCATACTCTATATAAAAATTAATTTCACATGGATCAATAGCCCAAGTGAAAGAAATACAGTAATATAGGGGTAGGGAGGTGGATGTAGAAACAAGCACAAAAAGAAAAGAAATGCATTTTTTAAAAGGCAGGATGAAACCATATCTATACCTTTGCATAAAATTATATAAGTTAAAAAAATGGGATTTAGTGAAGCATAAGGGATTTAAATTCCTTTAGGATAATCACCATTTAGAGTTCTCTTCCACCTAAGAAATCGGTAAGTTGTTTTTGCTGTTGTTCTTCGAGCACTGTATAGGGAGTTCAGGTAAACGCAGTCATTAGTCAACTTCTATTTATAATTATTCTTCTTCAGTTAAAATTATTTCTAATTGAAGAAGTAATGGCACAAAAACAGACACCCAGATCAATGGAACAGAATAGAGAATGAACCCAGAAATGGACCCACAAATGTATGGCCAACTAATCTTTGACAAAGCAGGAAAGAATATCCAATAGAATAAAGACAGTCTCTTCAGCAAGTGGTGCTGGGAAAACCGGACAGCAACATGTAGAAAAATGAACCTGGATCACTTTCTTACACCATACACAAAAATAAACTCAAAATGGAAGAAAGACCTCAATGTAAGACAGGAAGCCATCAAAATCCTCGAGGAGAAAGCAGGCAAAAACCTCTTTGACCTTGGCCACAACAACTTCTTACTCAACATGTCTCTGGAGGCAAGGGAAACAAAAGCAAAAATGAACTATTGGGATCTCATCAAAATAAAAAGCTTCTGCACAGCAAAGGAAACAATCAGCAAAACTAAAAGGCAACCGACAGAATGGGAGAAGATAGTTGCAAATAACAATCAGATAAAGGGTTAGTATCCAAAATCTATAAAGAGCTGATCAAACTCAACACCCAAAAAACAAATAATGCAGTGAAGAAATGGGCAAAAGACGTGAGTAGACACTTCTCCAAAGAAGACATCCAAATGGCTGACAGACACATGAAAAAATGCTCCACATCATTCATCATCAGAGAAATACAAATCAAAACCACAATAAGATACCACCTCACACCTATCAGCATGACTAACATTAACAACTCAGGCAACAACGGACGTTGATGAGGATGCCGAGAAAGAGGATCTCTTTTGCATTGCTGGTGGCAATGCAAGCTGATGCAGCCACTCTGTAAAACAGTATGGATGTTCCTCAAAAAATTAAAAATAGAGGGGCGCCTGGGTGGCGCAGTCGGTTAAGCGTCCGACTTCAGCCAGGTCACGATCTCGCAGTCCGTGAGTTCAAGCCCCGCGTCGGGCTCTGGGCTGATGGCTCAGAGCCTGGAGCCTGTTTCTGATTCTGTGTCTCCCTCTCTCTCTGCCCCTCCCCCGTTCATGCTCTGTCTCTCTCTGTCCCAAAAAAAATAAATGTTAAAAAAAAAAAATTTAAAAAAAAAAATTAAAAATAGAACTACCCACGACCCAGCAATTGCCCTACTTGGCATTTATCCAAGGGATAGAGGTATGCTCTTTTGAAGGGGCACAAGCACCCCAATGTTTATAGCAGCATTATCAACAATAGCCAAAGTATGGAAAGAGCCCAAATGTCCATCAATGGATGAACGGATAAAGAAGATGTGGTATATATATGCAATGGAGTATTACTCGGCAATCAAAAAGAATGAAATCTTGCCATTTGCAACTACATGGATGGAACTAGAGGGTATTATGCTAAGCAAAATTAGTCCAAGAAAGACAAAAATCATATGACTTCACTCATATGAGGACTTTAAGAGACAAAACAGATGAACATAAGGGAAGCAAAAATAATATAAAAACAGGGAGGTGGACAAAACATAAGAGACTCTTAAATATGGAGAACAAACAGAGGGTTTCTGGAGGGGTTGTGGGAGAGGGGATGGGCTAAATGGGTAAAGGGGCATTAAAGAATGTACTCCTGAAATCATTGCACTATATGCTAACTAACTTGGATGTAAATAAAAAAATAAATAAAAAGAAAAAGTAAAATGATTTATTTTAGAAAATCTAAACAATATAGAAAAGCAGTAAAAAAGTTTATTTAAGAAGCAGCAGTTTCCCCACTACCCAGAGATAAGCACCACTCAGGTTTTAGAGTATACCAGATATCCGGTGAGTTTATGTTTTTCAATGAAATTTAAAATGTAAATCTTGTAAATATTGCAGATTTTAGTTAAAAATAGATGTCCACACATGGATTTTTTTTCTCAATGAGATAATTCCCATTTGTGAACTATACAGGTTATTCTTTTAATTACTATTTTCTTGGTCACTCAGTGTACATACTCCCTATTCTTTTCTAGTTCCTGGCAGATATGGAAAATAATGCACTTTTCCGGGATGATATAGAATGTCAGAAACTTATTATGGAAGCGATGAAGTACCACTTATTACCAGAGAGACGACCCATGTTACAAAGCCCTCGGACAAAACCTAGAAAGTCAACGGTTGGAACACTATTTGCAGTTGGAGGAATGGATTCAACAAAAGGTATTAAATCATTTTTTATTTGGGGGAAGAGGGGAAAAAAGAACTTTAATTAGTAATACATATGGCCAATGAGCTTTTTTAGAGAAATGGCTGTTTCCAGGACTGGAAAAAGACAAGATAAACCCAACACATCTTGTAGTGCCAGAAAGTAAAGAAGTGGTCAAAGAATAATGGAGACAGTCAAGGGACAGAAGAGGCCATTTGTAGAGGCTACTACTGTCCAAATCTAGGATAATTTCAGCATCAAAATAGATAATGATGATAAAAGATTATCATTTAGTAAATCAGTAAGGATGCATGAGCCCACTCTTACACAAATAAAGATTGGAGAAGGGAAAGGTTTTCTTTGAATGCCAACTAATAAATATAGAAGGAAAGATGGAACTAGAAAAAGTACCATTTGGCAACCACCTTAATGATAACTAATTCAGTCAAGAATCATTCATAGATGCTGCAATCAGTAGGTGAAGGTTTGAGAACAGGATAATTAGCCTCCAAGTATCTTCCAACCACTTGCTTAGTAGTTACAAAGGGTGAAATAGTATCTTTACAGTGGAGAAAACATGGCAGACAGCACCTTAACCAAATGATCAATGTCTTATTGCCAGTAACAGACTAATCAGTAGTATGTTCCTCTTGTGGGAGACAGTAAGAAGAACTCAGCTGTACATCTGTAGTTACGCTTGCCAAAAGTGTATAATCCAAACTTAATCATGAGGAAAGAAACAAACAAATCCAAGTTGAGAGACATTCTACAAAATAACTAGTCTGTCTGTAGTTTTCCAAAATGCTAATATCATGAAATACAGAAAAGATTCAGGAATTATTCCACATTTTAGGAGACTGAAGAGATATGACAACTATTATAATGCATCATCTTGAATTTCTTTTGCTATAAAGGATATAATTGGAACAAATGATAAGATCCAAATTAAGTCTGTAGATTAGATGACAGCATTGTATAAATGTTAATTTCCAGATTTTGATCATTGTATTGTGGTTTTGTGATAGGGTTTCTTGTCTTGAGGAAGACACACTGAAGTATTTAGGGTACAAGGTATCATTTCTACAACTTAAACAGTTCAGGAAAAAAAAATTCTACATACCCATATATAGTGAGAGCAAATATAAAACCTCAATATTTGGGAAATCTGTACCAAAGGTATCTGGGAATTCTTTGTGTTGTTCTTGTAACAGTTTTTACTAATAGTAACAATAATAGTAACAAATACCACATATAGTGCCTACCCAATGTCAGGTATTGTGCTAGAAGCTTTCTGTGTATTATCTCTCAGTGTACATTGATCTCCCTCTGATTTCCCAGTACTAATAGCCGCCTGAAATTCCCTGACAACACCTCTCTGACTTCAGACTACCTTTCTGAGCTCAGCTCATTCATTCCACTTCTCCACTCTTTGTGTTCTAGCCCCGCTGGCCTCCCTGTTCACATAACAAGCCAAACATTATCCCACACTGGGGATATTATGTTAGCTGTTCCCTCTCACTGGAATGCTATGTGCTCTGATGTTGGAATGCCTCGCAGAATTTATTCACTTAGATTCCCAGATATCAGTTTACCAAAGAAGACTTCCATGGCCAGTCATCACCTGTTCATCACTCTCTAATCTTTGGCCTACCTCTTTCTGTCTTGTTCCTCTATTTATGTTTCTTCATAGCACCTGATCCATTGATTTATCGTCTACCTCTTACCCACAAGTAAGCTCTGGAAAGCAAGAAACTTGTTTTTTTTTGTTTTTTGCTTTTTGTTTTTTTCAAGAATATATCTTACAGAGCCTAGATCAGTGCCTTGCCCATAGATAGCATCAATAAATATTTGCCAGATGGATGAAGGTTGTCCTTTGCCATCTCTTGAATTATTTGTATGACTCAAGCCCTTGATGCATTATTCACATTCAAAGATTTCTTTTCTACCTGATATCTTTAAAGAATATAAAACTATGAGCTCTAATCGAAAGTCTTTTATTGTGAGTTAACTTTTAGCCTCTTGGTAACAAAGATATAGCTGTAGATATTATCCCACAGAACATAATAGAGTACTATGTATTTATAGATGCTGAAGTTCTAAATATAGGCTTCATCACTGAATGCTACAGAAATACATAAAGTTAGATAACTGACGAGAGTTATAGTATTAATATTTGGCATTTTTGGAGCACTCTACAGTCCAGGCAATCAATCTGCAAATACTTATTAAGTGTTTACTATATGCTTGGAACTGGTGCTCAGCTTTGTAGTCGTTACTGGCACTTCTTCCTCTCCATCTTTCCCTCTCTTTTTCAAGGCTTTAACGGTTATTTCTGTGTTGCTTATACCATTGTGTTGCTTTTATGCTCATATTTCCAGCTTGTATAAAATATCTGTTTGTTGTCCAACTTTCATCTCAAGTTTTGTGTGTTCTGACCCATGTCTCCCAGACTCGAGGACTCGGAACTGTAATTCAGTGTCTTTCAACGGATACCAACTCTGGCTCATTTAAGCAGATAAAGAAGGCTGTTGAGAGATGGGCAGGAACTATATCCACTGCACCTTCTTTGTAATGCCTGCCTTAGATTTTAAATCCTAGGTTTAAGCATCCATTTTTACCAGCTTCCTGGGCCCTAAGCCTCCAAGGACAATGAGGATCAATATCTGTCTTTTCAGCTTCATGGTAGATGGGTTTCTGCCTCTCATCAAAGCTCTTTCCTACGGTGGAAAATTCCCCTTGCATGAGAAGGAACTCAGACACTAAGTACCCAAAGTGAATAATATATCTCTGTCTTTCTTTCTTTCCCATCCCTCCCTCCCTTCCCTCTAAATCGTACCTTCTGACAGTCACCAAATAGTCTTTGAAAGGGGTCTGTTCTTCTAAATTTCCATTGCTACTTTCTAGTACCAGGTAGCCCCCTATCAGCCTACATCTTTTGATCACATTCATTTAACATAGGAATAGCATTCATTGTGCTCATTGTGTTGTTAGTATGTGGTAGGCATTATGTTAAGTGCTTCACCTATCATTTTTAATTTCATGTTCATAACAGCTGTAAGAGTTGAATGCTGCTATTGCTCTAGGATACCTGGACATAGAAAAGTTAACTACCTTTCCCCAGAATACACAGCTAATTAGGGATGGAATCAGGATTCAGATCAGGCATTGACGTGGGAGACTATACCCTCTGTTTCATTATTTCTTCTGTTTATATGCCATTACTCTGCTAAAAATTATAATAGTCTTTACTTCTTACCACATAAGACATAAATTCCTCTTTTTAGGTTTGAAGACTTTCTGTAATCTGGCCCTTACTACTTGACCAACTTTATTTCTGAGTCTTTGCTAGACATCAATTACTCTTACCTTCTATCCTATTCAAGCTATCTTCCCTGGCCTCAACTTATTTTGTACCCAGTGTCTTTATAATGGAGAGCAGTTTGCATTAATTGGAGGGCAATCTGATCACTGGGTTCTTGGTCCCTACATATAACTTAGTGTAGAGCCTAACACATAAACTGGTAATGTTTCTAAATAACCACTAAGAAAATGTTAGCATATATTTCTCTTACTTTTTTAAAGGCTAATCTTTAAGTATAAGTCAAGGAAGTTTTAAGCTTCTACACAGAATTTTGTAATTATTAGGAATTTGTTATTTGGGGATATTTGTTTTTGTTTTTATTTTAAGAATTATGTTTGGTGTTAGCAAAGGAAATTTTACTTAGCAGTTCATAGGACTATGATACTGCCTAGTGAGCTAGAAGTAAAAGAAAGAATTTAAAATGAAAGAAATATTCCTTAACTTCATAAGTGAGGAAAGATGACTAGCATTGCCTTTTTAATGGAATGAAGACATTTTTTAAGATCAAATTCAGAGTGATGAATAAAGTATACTATTACATAAAATAATGAGTGTATGAATAAAATCTCATAGCTAAAAATTATAAAGAAAAATTATTCAAGCTCAAAAAATATTTTTGAACAGCTACTGCATACAAGAAACTCTGTTGCTGTGAAGAATACAGAGATGATGGGTCACCTGGCTGGCTTGGTCAGTAGCCTGTGGCTCTTGATCTCAGGGTTGTAAGTTTGAGCCCTATGTTGGGTGTAAAAATAAAATCTTTAAAAAAAAAAAAGAGCTGATCAAAAAGGATTTAAATAATATAACAGAAAGTGAATTTAGAATAATAGTCATAAAATTAATCGCTGGGCTTGAAAACAGTATAGCTGACAGCAGAGAATCTCTTGCTACAGAGATCAAGGGACTAAGGAACAGTCACGAGGAGCTGAAAAACGCTTTAAA
>NW_024412376.1:135936282-135937776 GCF_014898765.1 Herpailurus yagouaroundi | reverse complement strand
AAACTCAAAATGGATAAAGGACCTGAATGTGAGACAGGAAACCATCAAAACCCTCGAGAAGAAAGCAGGAAAAGACCTCTCTGACCTCAGCCGTAGCAATCTCTTACTCGACACATCCCCAAAGGCAAGGGAATTAAAAGCAAAAGTGAATTACTGGGACCTTATGAAGATAAAAAGCTTCTGCACAGCAAAGGAAACAACCAACAAAACGAAAAGGCAACCAACGGAATGGGAAAAGATATTTGCAAATGACATATCGGACAAAGGGCTAGTATCCAAAATCTATAAAGAGCTCACCAAACTCCACACCCAAAAAGCAAATAACCCAGTGAAGAAATGGGCAGAAAACATGAATAGACACTTCTCTAAAGAAGACATCCGGATGGCCAACAGGCACATGAAAAGATGTTCAGCGTCGCTCCTTATCAGGGAAATACAAATCAAAACCACACTCAGGTATCACCTCACGCCAGTCAGAGTGGCCAAAATGAACAAATCAGGAGACTGTAGATGGAGAGGACGTGGAGAAACGGGAACCCTCTTGCACTGTTGGTGGGAATGCAAATTGGTGCAGCCGCTCTGGAAAGCAGTGTGGAGGTTCCTCAGAAAATTAAAAATAGACCTACCCTATGATCCAGCAATAGCACTGCTAGGAATTTATCCAAGGGACACAGGAGTAGTGATGCATAGGGGCACTTGTACCCCAATGTTCATAGCAGCACTCTCAACAATAGCCAAATTATGGAAAGAGCCTAAATATCCATCAACTGATGAATGGATAAAGAAATTGTGGTTTATATACACTATGGGATACTACGTGGCAATGAGAAAAAATGAAATATGGCCTTTTGTAGCAACGTGGATGGAACTGGAGAGTGTGATGCTAAGTGAAATAAGCCATACAGAGAAAGACAGATACCATATGGTTTCACTCTTATGTGGATCCTGAGAAACTTAACAGGAACCCATGGGGGAGGGGAAGGAAAAAAAAAAAAAAAGAGGTTAGAGTGGGAGAGAGCCAAAGCATAAGAGACTGTTGAGAACTGAGAACAAACTAAGGGTTGATGGGGGGTGGGAGGGAGGAGAGGGTGGGTGATGGGTATTGAGGAGGGCACCTTTTGGGATGAGCACTGGGTGTTGTATGGAAACCAATTTGACAAGAAATTTCATATAAAAAAAAAACTACAAAAAGAACAAGTAGGAGATGAAAGAGCTGAAAATACAATATCTGAAACAATATCAATCAAATGGATTTAGAGTTGAATAAGAATTGGTCAGCTTGAAAATAAATCAGTAAAAATTACCTGATTTGAAGACCATAGCAAATTAAAAGGTCAGAGAAAATGGGCTTCTGGGTGGCTCAGTCGATTAAGCGTCTGTCTTTGGCCCAGGTCAGGATCTTGCAGTTCATGAGTTCAAGACCCACATCAGGCTCTGTGCTGACAGCTCAGAGCCTGGAACCTGCTTCAGATTCTGTGTCTCCCTCTCTCTCTG
>NW_024412376.1:135843147-135936182 GCF_014898765.1 Herpailurus yagouaroundi | reverse complement strand
TGGGAGGGAGGAGAGGGTGGGTGGTGGGTATTGAGGAGGGCACCTTTTGGGATGAGCACTGGGTGTTGTATGGAAACCAATTTGGCAATAAATTTCGTATATAAATAAAAAAAAAATAAAAATAAAAAAATAAAAAAAAAAGAATACAGAGATGGAAAAAGACTTGTAATCTATCCCAAATAACTTAAGAATTTCATAGGTTAAATTAATAAAATAAAAACTATAATGTATGAGAAGAAATACATATATATACAGTATTCTAAATAGATTATATATATAATATTATATGTATAATATATATAACAAAACTCTTTCTAAATTTTAGGAGTTTCGAGTAGTACTAGTACTCTGATGAAGTAATTATAACAAATACTTCAGAATAAATATTTGTTATGATTTTAATTCTATAAAGAGCTCTGATTGCATATGATATTCAACACTTAGAATTAAAATAGATTCTAATTGAACTCTTCATAACTGGAAGTTGGATTTTTTTAGAGGGGTGGCGCTTTTAAATTTTTTTCTCATTTCATAAAGCAAACAAAAGTTCCTGGAATCTTCCAGTTCTTAAAAAAAAAAAAAAAATATATATATATATATATATATATATGTATATATATATATATATATACACACACATATATATACACATATACATATATATGTGTGTATACATATACATATATATGTATACATATACATATACAGAGAGAGAGAGAGAGAGAGAGAGAGAGAGACAGGACCAGGCAGTTATCCCCAGACTTCTCACACTGATAGTTTCCAAAATCCATGATGTTCACTTAGGCTCTTGTCCTTCCAGGTCGCAGGAGAATGTATATCCCTTCCCTCCTCTTAGGAAAGCCAGCCCCACATCTGTGCTCTGACATTGCCCTTTCTTGATTCCTCAGGAACCTCACTGTTAAGTAGGATCCCTTCTCTCCTGTATTTATAGCTTCTTTCCTCACAAGTAGATCCTTCCCATGAGCATTTAAGCAAACTCAAGTTTATCCAGCTTTAAAAACAAAATAAAACCTCTCTCAACTGATCTAGTAATTCCTCTCTCTCTCCTCCCTTTTATAGCCAAACTTTGTGCTCTGTTTTCTCATTTGTCTAAGTCTCTGTGCCTATTTCTCTGGAAAGTCAGCTATGTCTCCTGTTCTTGAGAGTAATGGCTTTATAAAGAAGAGGCGTTATAGTACCCTGCAGTGTAGTATCTCCTGTTCCCCAGGGCCTGGTACTTCCAGGAGTGTGTCCAGTGTGTGCTGCGTGTGCTTTTGTTGCTGTGTCCTGGCCACTTTATCCTTCATACCAATTGTCTGCAGAGACTCTCTTTGCTTGTTATGGGCAGTGTTTGGTCCCTGGCCTGAATGTAGTGCATTTTAACTAGATGTGCTCTGGTTTGCTTGTGAAAAGAGACCTGTCACCACCACCACTGGAATTGAGGCCTCACAAAACTCCTCAGTCAGCAGATGCAGAGTTGGCAGGAGTTTGGTCTTCTGGTCTTCTGGAGAAAGGGGTCCCCTGTGCTGGGACGAAGGCAAGTGTGACTGGGAAGGGCAGTTCCACTGGAGTTTGGGGGGTGCTGGGCTGGATGTAAGCAAGGTAGGTGGTGAGTGTTGGCATTGTGCTGGTTCCTGCAGGTGGCCCTGTGCTTATGATGAGGGATGGGGAGAGAGAAATGGCACCTGCCAGTTTCTTTGTTACTAGAGAGGTGTCTCCATGAATGCTGCCTCCCCGGGACACACTCCGATATAAGCAACTAACCTCTCCACTGTGTCTCCAGGTGCTCTTCAGATCGCTGTTTCTGTGCTGTATGTCAGCTTGCAGATATGCTTTTCTCTAAGAGCAGCCCCAATGTTCTTCAACGTCTCCAAGAGCCAAGCATGCTGACTTTTAAAACCCCAGGTTCTAAGCCCCACTGGTTGCAAGAACTCATGAAATTCATGCCCTCTCATTTTCCAAGCCCAGTTGCTAAGGGGATTTATTTTCCCCATGCAGTTCCCTGTGTGCTGGTTTGTCTCTCACCCTTCTCTAATACCATGACTCCCTCCTCACTGCATTGACCATGATCCATTTCTCTCCCAAGTCATGTCTCCATACTTCCTACCATCTTTGATGTGGCCTTTTTCCTACCCTTAGATGTGGAGTTTGTTCTGCCAGTCTTTGTACCGATTTCTCGTGTATTGAGTATCTGATAGTTATCTAGTTGTATTCATGAGATGAGGCAAGTCTAGGGTTGTCCTATTCTGCCACCATCTTCCTTCAAAACTACCTGCTACAATTTTTTTTATTTTGGGTTCCATGACACTAAACTTCCCTGCTTTTCCTGCCACTTCTAGCTGTTACAAGTAATCCTTTCTCACTTGACCTTTTAATGTAGAGCCTTGTGTATGCTCTGGAGAATAGTAGATGAGGTCAGAGACATAAGCAGGGGCCTGACCATGCAGGAGCTCAATGAAATATAATAAAAGTATTATTGTCAATGCTAATAAATTATACTTTTATGTGTATAAAATGATAAAGTACTCAAGTGTGAAATTCTTTTATATAACATCTATATATTACTGTGAAGGAGCAACAAGCATTGAAAAGTATGATCTTCGTACAAATATGTGGACTCCTGTAGCAAATATGAATGGGAGGAGGCTGCAGTTTGGTGTTGCAGTGTTAGATGACAAACTGTATGTGGTTGGAGGAAGAGATGGACTGAAGACTTTGAACACTGTAGAATGCTACAACCCCAAAACAAAAACCTGGAGTGTGATGCCTCCTATGTCCACCCACAGGCATGGCCTTGGTGAGTATAACCATGCACGTTCATTCATGCTGTCATCATTAAGCTTCCACAGCATTTTTACATTCTGTACCAGGCAGAAGAAAACCAATGTGGCAGCTGCTGAGTCAGCAGCAATCAGTCACCAAGCATTCCTTCACATGCTCTTTAACTGGAAAGTAGAATATACATGAATGTAACAGCAACTAGCACAAGTAAAAACATGGATATTTAAGGATTCTAGTGTAACACGTTTTAAAATGTGTGTTCTGTCAATCAGTGTTAATCTAACCTGATTGAAATGTTTATTTAAAAATATTTAGCATTATAGGGGCGCCTGGGTGGCGCAGTCGGTTAAGCGTCCAACTTCAGCCAGGTCACGATCTCACGGTCCGTGAGTTCGAGCCCCGCGTCAGGCTCTGGGCTGATGGCTCAGAGCCTGGAGCCTGTTTCCGATTCTGTGTCTCCCTCTCTCTCTGCCCCTCCCCCGTTCATGCTCTGTCTCTCTCTGTCCCAAAAATAAATAAACGTTGAAAAAAAAATTTATAAAAAAAATAAAAATATTTAGCATTATTGTTTTTCATCTATATCCCCTGTTTTTTAAGCAGAAATGAGTAAAAACCCAAAGAAATCTTGAGCTGGCACAGAGAATATAATGATAGAGACTTTTCATTCTTTCATTCAATAAAACACTAAACTGACATTGATTAGCATGTACTATGTGCCATCATGCTCTTTGTTCTGTAGGTGTACAAAGATGAAGAAGACACTATCTGTACTCTGAAGGAACTGATGGCTCACTCTGAGCTGATAGAAGATAACTTAGGGCCTTATATCAGATGACCTATCTTTTCTGATAGGAGACAGAATTGATGAAATAAAAAGAATTGTTAGATGAGTGAAGCAGATGGACATAAAATTAGATGGGGCTTGAAATGAATCTGTATCACCCAGCTTTTGCTGCATAACTCGAAAGGTCAAAGGTTTAAAACAACAACCATATATTTAGCTGTTGGAACTGTGGGTCAGCTGAGGCATTTTTCTGGTCTGGCATGCCTGCCTTAGATGATTTCTGCTAGATTTTTTCATGGATCTCTGGTGGGCTCACAGGTCAGCTAGATGATCTAGGATAGCCTCATTTACATGTGTAATGGTAGGTAGATTGTTGAGGTAGAGACAACTGGGCCACATGCCTGTAATCATTCACCAGGCTAGCCAGGCTTCTTCACATGGTGCCAGTCACAGGGTTTCAAAAGCAGCAAGAGAAGGCAAGCCACAGTGCACAAAGAATTTTCAAGCTTCTGCTAGCATTGTACTTGCTAATGTTGCACTGGCCAAAACAAGTCACATGGGCAAGCCCAGATCCCAAGAGTAGAGATCAAGACTACTCTTCTTATTTATATATGTATGTATGTATGTATATTAATATTTATTTGAGTCTAGTTGACACACCATGTCACATTGGCTTCAGGTATACAGCTTAATGATTTGACAAGTTTATACATTCTGCTGTGTTCACCATAAGTATAGCTACTATCTGTCCTGTTATACATCCCTATCTCAGTACCATTGACTATATTCCTTATGCTCTGCCTTTTATTCCCATGACTTACTCATTCAATAACTGGAGGCCTATATTTCCCTCTCCACCCATTTTGTCCAGCCCTCCATTTCCCTCCCCTCTGGCAACTATCAGTTCATTCTCTGTATTTATAGTTCTTTTTTAAAAAAATTTTAATGTTTATTTATTTTTGAGAGAGAGAGAGACAGTGTGAGCAGGGGAGGGACAGAGAGAGGGAAACACAGAATTCAAAGTGGGCTCCAGGCTCTGAGCCATCAGCACAGAACCCAACGCAGGGTTGAACTCATGAACCATGAGATGTCGGACACTTAACTGAGTGAGCCACCCAGGCACCCCTGTATTTATAATTCTGATGCTGCTCTTTTTTTGTTTATTCATTTCTTAGATTTGCCTTTCTGAGTCTCACTTATTTCACTTAGCATAATACCCTCTAGGTCCATGCATGTCTCATATGGGATGACCTCATCATTTTTATGGCTGTGTGTGTGTGTGTGTGTGTGTGTGTGTGTGTGTGTGTACCATTCATCTATTCATTTATTGATGGACACTGTTCTTTATGGGAGGCGCTACAGCGTCACATTGAAAATAGGCATGCATTCAGCGGTAAGACAAATTTGTGGCTATATTGTCAATGTATCACAGTTTGGAAAAGGTTTAAATTAATTGCAATAAAGAATTTGATAGGTCATCATAAAAGATGAATTAAAAGATGGATGAGCAGCAATGAAGGCATCATTCAGTTTAGATAGCATAGCTTTGTACTACATTCAATTTATTAATGCTGAGCACCAGAGCAGAGGCTGCCAAAAAAAGCCAGTATCAGTAATATAAATTATCTAGGCATGAAGATTGGTGTGATAGTTGGACAACAAAAAAATCAAAGAAATAAGTGCTTCTACTTTTTGTGATTAGGTTTCAATTAAAGTTGATCTTAAGTTTCAAGTTTGATAAAACAGTAAAACCAGAGGATTAAGGGCACGGTATTGAGAGGGGAGCTAAAAATTAACTATATGAAATTTAATTAAGGAAACCATAAAATATTAATCTTTAGTCCATAAAATCAACTTATTACATAGGCACAGAATGGGAATGTATCTTAAAAGCAGCATGAATGAGACTTATAACCTTGAGTTGACCATAAAATCCAGGGTCAATAGTGTGTGATTCAAATGCATACTTTTCCCCACCATGGAGAAAAGAAATTTACTTTTAACTTAAGGTAGATTCTTAGAGTACACAGAATGAGAATGCCCATGATCCAGCTGTGTTTTGTGCAGATCAGATTGTGTATAGAATACTATCGTTCATTCTAGGTACCATGTAAGGTTTTATTGAAGCAAGTTCAGAAAAGAATAATCCTATAGTTCAAATGTCTTAAGTTTTTTTTTTTAGATCTTTCATTCAAAACAGCCTTGTTCTTACTAATTTATCCTATAATAAATCAATTTGACCTTATAAAAGAAATTCTTACATAGGAAACACTCCTTTTATCTCTTTTATATGTGAGAATTACCTAAAGACTTCATTTGGAAGAAGTGGTTCTGCTGCTAGAATTTATTTTCAAAGATAATGTTAAAGGAGTTGAATTAGACCCATTATCGTTTCTTCCAGCCCTTTAGTTAACTTTGCACACATACATATACACATATAATTGGATATATTTTATATATATTTGGAGCTCTGTGTGTGTGTGTGTGTGTGTGTGTGTGTAGTTTGTACATACTGCTCCCTTTACCTCACCATCTCTTCTCTCAGTTGTCTCTCTGTCTGGTTTCCTAACTTCATTTGTGTTTTTGTTCAGATGTAATTTTATCTAAGAGGTCTTCCCTGACCCTCTCTACCCTTTTACTCAGTTCCATTTTTCTTATTAGCACTTACCAATACCTGAGATATATTTTGCCTGTTTCCTCAGTAAAATATTAGGTCCATGATGGCAGGGCCCTTATCTGTTCTTTTATTAAGTGCTTGGCACTTAATAAACACTAAATAGATATTTGTTGAATAAGGGAACAAATTAATCTGGCTTGGTTCCCTGATGATGAATCACACCAATGATTGTGGTATCACCTCTAACTACAGTAAAATGTCATGAATTTGAATTAATAGGGGGAAAGGAATAAAAATGATTTTTCAAACATATCTTAAATCTGAATTATTGAAAAATCTTTTATTTTTTAAAATTTTTTCCAAGGAGGATTTATTGGGTGCCTGGGTAGCTCAGTTGGTTAAGTGTTGGACTTCAGCTCAGGTCATGATCTTATGGTCTGTGAGTTCAAGCCCCACATCAGGCTCTGTGCCAACAGCTCAGAGCCTGGAGCCTGTTTTGGATTCTGTGTCTCCCTCTCTCTCTGCCCACTCACACTCTGTCTCTGTCTCTCAAAAATGAATAGATGTTTTTAAAAATTTTTTAAATGAGGATTTATTTTTTAAGGTTATTTAAGTTTATTTATTTATTTTGAGAGAGAGCACAAGCAGGTGAAGGGCAGAGAGAAGGAGAAACAGAATCCCAAGTAGGCTCCATGCCATCAGCACAGAGCCAGATGTAAGGCTTGAACTCACAAACAGTGAGATCATAACCCAAGCTGAGATCAAGAGTTAGATGCTTAACTGATTGAGCCACCCAAGTGTCCCTATTTTTTTAAATTTTTAAAAAATGTTTATTTATTTTTGAGAGAAAGAGAGAACAGAGGAGGGGCAGAGAGAGAGATAGAGGATCTAAAGCGAGCTCTGTGTTGAAGTCTGATGCTGGCCTTGAACCCATGAGTTGCAAAATCATGTCCTGAGCCAAAGTCAGTTGCTTAACCAACTTAGCCACCCAGACACCCCAAAAAATCTTTTAAATATGGCAATGTATGCATCTTATATAGTTTTAAATAAGTTTCCACTGTTGGACCTCAAGATACTGCCTCTAAAACTTATAAGACCAGGAGCACCTGGGTGGCTCAGTTGGTTGAGTGTCCAACTCTCGATTTTGGCTGAGGTCACACAGTTCGTGGGTTTGAGCCCAGAGTTGGGCTCCACACTGACACCACAGAGCCTGCTTGGGATTCTCAGTCTGTCCCTCTGTCTCTACCCCTGCCCCGTTCATGCTTGTTCGCTCTCTCACTCTATTTCTCTCTCTCTCTCTCTCTCAAAAGTAAATAAACATTAAAAAAAAAAATCTTACAAGACCAGGGCTATATTGCTATTTTTCCCCCTCACCTACCCCCCTACCACCAAGAAGAGCTGTGTGGCAACCAGATACCTTTATTATAAATGTTTCCTTAGTTAAATTTGTATGTTTAAGGTTCATTGTACCACCCAAAGGAGTCTACCAATTCAATAAAATCCCTTTCAAAATTCCAATGACATTTTTCAAAGAAATAGAACAAATAATTCTAAAATTTGGATGGAACCACACAAAAATACAGAATAGCCAAAACAAACTTGAGGGAGGACAAAGCAGAGGCATCACGGCCCCTGATTTCAAACTATAGTACAAAGTTATAGCAATGAAGACATAATGGTATTTGGCTTAAAAATAGACACATAGATCAGTGGACCAGAAATAAACCCATGCATGTGTGCTCAACTAATTTACAACAAAGGAGCCAAGAATATACAATGGGGAAAGGACAGTCTTCAATAAATGGTGCTGGGAAAACTGTATAGTCACATACAAAAGAATGCAAGTGGGCCATTATCCTACAGCAAACATGAAAGTAAACTCAAAATGGACTAAAGACTTGAGCATAAGACCTGGAGCCATAAAACTCATAGAAGAAATCATAGGCAGTAAACTGTGTATTTATATTTCAGTTAAAATGTGATCTTTAAGGTAGTGGTAAATCTTAAGTCATTGCTTCTTTCCTGTCCCCGTGTAGGTGTGGCTGTATTGGAAGGTCCCATGTATGCAGTAGGAGGACATGATGGCTGGAGCTATCTGAATACAGTGGAAAGATGGGACCCTCAGGCTCGCCAGTGGAATTTTGTTGCCACTATGTCCACCCCCAGAAGCACAGTAGGTGTGGCTGTACTAAGTGGAAAGTAAGGAAATATTTAAAATTCCATTTAAAACACAATAAACCAAATTTATTGAGCTACATCATTTTTATGTATAAAAATACATTTTATGTATAAAAAATACATTTTTATGAATAAAAATGTTCGTAAATAAATCACAAAAGAGAAATACTTTCTTTGAGTGATGCAAACTGTTAAATCTTTTTTTATTACGTTTCTTTATTTTTGAGAGGCAGAGAGAGACAGAACGTGAGTGGGAGAGGATCAGAGAGAAAGGGAGACACAGAATCCAAAGCAGGCTCCAGGCTCTGAGCTGTCAGCCCAGAGCCTGACGGGGGGCTCGAACCCACGAACCATGAGATCATGACCTGAGCTGAAGCCAGACACTCAACCAACTGAGCCACCCAGGCACCCCCCCCCTTTTTTTTTCACTGTTTATTTATTTTGAGAGAGCGAAAGGAGAGAGCAGGAGCAGGGGAGGGCAGAGAGAGAGGGAGACACAGAATCTGAAGCAGACTCCAGGCTCTGAGCTGTCAGCACAGAGCCCGACGCGGGGCTCAAACTCATGAACCTCGAGATCATGACCTTAGCCAAAATTGGATGCTTAACCGACTGAGCCACCCAGACGCCCCTAGTGATGCAAACTTTTAAAATAGTCTCGGGGCTCCTGGGTGGCCCAGTCGGTTAAGCCTCTGACTTCAGCTCAGGTCATGATTTCACAGTTTGTGGGTTTGAGCCCCATGTCAGGCTCTGTGCTGACAGCTCAGAGCCTGGAGCCTGCTTTGGTTTCTGTGTCTCCCTCTCTTTCTGCTCCTCTCCCATTCGTGCCTTCTCTCTCTCTCTCTCTCTCTCTCTCTCTCTCTCTCAAAAATAAATAAAAATAATTTTTTTAAATAGTCTCTTTTTATCATAGTTCTAAATATAAATAACTTAGCAGTGTTAGGCTTTCATTTTAATGTACAGATATTGTAAATTTCAAATTATTTTACATGAAGAAACTTTATATAAATATTCAATATAGTAAAAATCTGGTAGTTTGTATAGCTTTAAAAGTATATAGTGTTTTAAATTAGTTTTATTTTTGAGACAGCACAAGTGGGAAGGGACAGAGAAAGAGAGGAGACAGAGGATCTGAAGCGGGCTCTGCAATAAAAGCAGTGAGCCTGATGTGGGCCTTGAACTCATGAACTGTGAGGCGCTCAACTGACTGAGCCACCCAAGTGCCCCAAAAGTATGTAGTGTTTTAAGCACAGTATAGGCCCTCTCAGTGTTTTTCTAAATAATTCCTTCCATCTCTTCTACTGACTTATCTTTATTTTTAGTTCTTTCTTATCATGGTAAAACTGCTGAAAACTGAAATGGATTTAGAAAGGTGTAATCTTGGCTCTAGTCTGCTCTCACTAGAGTAAACAGATTTGGACAGCCATCACAAATAGCTCTTGGTAACTCAGAGACTAAATACATATCAAAGACCTTTCTTCCATAAAATGAAGCTCTCTATGGTTATTAAATAAAAGTTGTTTGTTGCATACCTTTACTCATTTAAAATGCTTTATCATCACTTCCATAAAGGGGAAGGAATCAAAGTTAAAATATAGAAACCAAGAATTATTTGTAGAATTGTGTTACTGATCGATTGGCAAAACAAAAATGAGAAAATATTAGTAAAATGTTTATAATTTATGACCTAAGTGTCGTAGACTCTTAAGTCTAAAGTTCTTTCTTATCTAGCAAGAAAGCGGGACACGGGATTGAAATGCAACAGATGGCTAATGTCCAGGAAAAGACCAGAGCCCTGAATAAGGGTCCTTGCCCCATATTTGTTAAGATCAGAAGGCTTACAAACGTGATGGGCATCCACAAAGAGACAATGCATCGGTGAACATTAACTCATGAGCATGAGGGAAAGGGGGTTTAGAAGATATACGGTGTTTGTGGTTTGGGTCAATAGAAGAATCCTGGCATAGGGCAGATGGGCAGATGGTTGTTAATGGCAGACAGGAGGTGCCAGTTATCTGTTGATCTTAGCTGCCTAGGGGATAAGGCAGATAAGTCAAACAACCTCAGGGTTAATGAGGCATCTTTTCTTTTGCTAATCAGCTGTGCTCTGGGCAGCTTCACCTGCAGTTCAGAGGTCCATAGCTCTATTTACCTGTTTACCTAACTTGGTCCTTCCCTCCTGTAAAAGCAGCTTTCTGCCATAGTACTAAATTGAGGGGCGGTGGGGTGGGGGGTTCACCTGAATGCCTAATCTTGCTTACCTCATATACCCATGTATTGGGGGCCTTTGCCTCCCTCTCTATTCTGGGACCTTTGCCCCTTCCTCTCTATTCTGGGGGCCTAGGCCCCTCCCTACTTTATTCTGGGAGTCTTACCTTGTTTACCCAAGCTTGGGTGAGAGCACCTTATGCCTTTGTAATTCTTTATGCCTCATTAACCCGTTGGTGCAAGCCCAGGGAATTCCTAAACTTATTCCCCACACCTGAGGTCTTCTTTCCTCAGGACATGTTAGTTATGTCCTACTTTTTAAAATGTATGTGATCTCCACACCCCTCTCTTCATTTGTTTTAACTAAAGAAAGAACTTCAGAATTTATCCTTCCTAATTCTTTGGTAGCAGAGTTAGCCACCAAAGAATCTAGTGAATGAGAAAAAAGAGAAAACTAATAGTATCTTTTCAGTTTTGACCCTTCAGTTAAAACTTTTGGGAGGGATGCTTGGGTGTCTCAGTCAGTTAAGTGTCTGACTTCGGCTCAGGTCATGATCTCACGGCTGATGGGTTCGATGTGCTGACAGCTCAGAGCCTGGAGCCTGCTTCAGATTCTTTATCTCCCTCTCTCTCTCTGCCCCTTCCCCACTCACACTCTGTCTCTCCGTCTTTTAAAAAATAAAGAAACATTAAAAAAAATTTTTTTTAACTTCTGGGATTATTTCATTGAACTAATTCTTGTTCACTGACATTTTTCTTAGCCCTTATTTCTGGCTAGAAATATTTCTTTCTGACAGTACAAAAGAAAAACGACTTTACCTAAAATCTTATTCCTAGACCTACAGCAGCTTTGACTCCTAGACAGAGATATCTTTCTTGCCCCTGTCCACCCCTCTCCACCTCTCTCTCCTCTACCCATGCATTTTACACCCCAGCAAAACTAACTTATTTGTGAAAAATGTATTTTGTTTCACACTCACATTGTCTTTTGACCCATCCCATCTGTCTTAGAGTGTTGTTTCCCTGGTTTCATACCTGGCAAATTCAGCATCCTTGAAACGTACTCAACTGTCATCTCTGGAAAACTGTCCCCACTTTCCACTTCCATCTCCTCAGTGCCCCTCACCATATTAATTGTCCATTCTAGCCTCTGCATTTTTACTGTGCATAATATGTGTATGATTGTATCATAACAGGTACCAATCTATTGTTGTTGTTATTTACTCATCAATCTCCTATAGTATATCATAGTCTTGAGTGACCTGGCCTAACTTTTTGTTCCTGACACCTAGCATGGTACCTGGAACATAACCTGAAGTGTGTGACCTTATTGAAGAATGTTCTGGTACCACTTAGATGACATGGTACTTTAATCACAGCTAATCTATCAACTAACATTTTTCTAAGCATGCTTTAAAACAAAGTAGCAATATTTCCCTGATAAGGAGCGACGCTGAACATCTTTTCATGCACTCTCAACAATAGCCAAATTATGGAAAGAGCCTAAATGTCCATCAACTGATGAATGGATAAAGAAATTGTGGTTTATATACACTATGGAATACTACGTGGCAATGAGAAAAAATGAAATATGGCCTTTTGTAGCAACGTGGATGGAACTGGAGAGTGTGATGCTAAGTGAAATAAGCCATACAGAGAAAGACAGATACCATATGGTTTCACTCTTATGTGGATCCTGAGAAACTGAACAGGAACCCATGGGGGAGGGGAAGGAAAAAAAAAAAAAAGTGGTTAGAGTGGGAGAGAGCCAAAGCATAAGAGACTGTTGAGAACTGAGAGCAAACTGAGGGTTGATGGGGGGTGGGAGGGAGGAGAGGGTGGGTGATGGGTATTGAGGAGGGCACCTGTTGGGATGAGCACTGGGTGTTGTATGGAAACCAATTTGACAATAAATTTCATATAAAAATTTTAAAAAATAAATAAATAAATAAAATAAAACAAAGTAGCAATATTTTATTTTTTTTAATATATGAAATTTATTGTCAAATTGGTTTCCATACAACACCCAGTGCTCATCCCAAAAGATGCCCTCTTCAATGCCCATCACCTACCCTTCCCTCCCTCCCACCCCTCCATCAACCCTCAGTTCTCAGTTTTTAAGAGTCTCTTATGCTTTTGGCTCTCTCCCACTCTAACCTCATTTTTTTTCCCTTCCCCTCCCCCATGGGTTTTTGTTAAGTTTCTCAGGATCCACATAAGAGTGAAAACATACGATATCTGTCTTTCTCTGTATGGCTTATTTCACTTAGCATCACACTCTCCAGTTCCATCCACGTTGCTAAAGTAGCAATATTTTAAAAGATTTTGTTGGTTTCCACTGTTTAAGTTTCTTTGTTTATTTTGAGAGAGAAGGTGGGGGGAGGCAGAGAGAGAGGGAGAGAGATAATCCCAAGCAGGCTCTGCACTGACAGCAGGGGCTCAAACCCACAAACTGTAAGTTCATGACTTGATCTGAAATCAAGGCGGAGGCTTAACTGACTGAGCCTCCCAGGTGCCCCTGTTCTCCATTTTTAGGTACATATCCAGAATCTGGAAAAAATAGAAATCGTGTTGTTTTTTTAAAAAGATTGAAAAAAATTATGCATCTTTTCTCACCAGTCCTTGTGATTTAGAACAAATCATTTCCCTGTGCCTCGGTTTTTTTATCTACATAATGAAAAGCCTAAATTAATTACTATTTTTGTTATTTTGAACTTAATTTTACAATGCTTCCTGATGCAAAATATAATTGTTTCTTAAATGTATATATATGTGCATTATATGCACATGATGTATATATATATTTATGTATGTATGTATATATATATAATTGTTTCTTTAGAAAAGAACTGTTTGAATGTTTTTTTATGAGTTGTATCCTGTCAGTATATCTTGAAAATGTCAAAAGTTAAAATTTCACTTTCTACCATGTTTGAGAGAAAAAAGCTTTATTTAGAATTCTAATTGCTCAGGCTACTTTTAAGCCACTGACTGGCAAATATTTTTTGGTAGTAGAATCTCTCTTTCAAATGAAACCTTATAAAAATCTCAATACTTAAGGCAAATTGAAGTTTAAGCCTATAACATATATTTATTATAACAATCAATGTAGAAGAACAACTCTGTTTTTAAAAACACCCAGATTATTTCTATGTTTGGTTTTTGTTGTTGTTCAGTATAAGAAAATCCTCATTCACAGATCAGTAGCTGAAAATGATAACAGTTATTTTAGCTAATAGAGCAATTTAATTGGAATCTCTGGAAACTTTTCAGTTAAACCGTATTGTAGATTAAAAGTAGTAGAATTTTTTTTCTGTTAAATCTCAGTATCCACCAGCCCGTTGCATTCTTGATCCTAATTTTAAAAGTCAGAAAAGACTAAGTCTTATTTTGAAGCATATAGTACAATACAATTGGGCACAATTTCATAATTTGACATAATGTTTATACTGTAATAGATACTGTCATTGGAAAGAAAGATGAGTTGTGAATCTTTCATGGCCTTTAATTGAGCCAAGTGACATTTTTGAAAATTATTAAAACTTAAATTTCAAATGCACTGTTTTTGGGACCTCCTCAAGTCCTCCACAGAATTCTGTTCTTAGAAAACAATTTGAAAGCCATTGCTTGAGATCATGTTTCTTCAGAAAGTATTATTGGCACATTTTAGCCCTTAACATTAACTGAGTGTAAACATTGTTTGGACACTTAAGATCTAAAAATGCCATTTTCCTCAGTTCGTTAAGTGTCCACCTCTTGATTTCAGCTCAGGTCAATATCTTGGCAGCTTGTGACCTGGAGCTCCACATCAGTTTCTGCACAGACAGCCCAGAGCCTGCTTGGGATTCTCTCTTTCCCTGTCTCTCTGCCCCTCCCCTGCTTGCACTCACTCATGCAATCTCTCTCTCTCTCTCAAAATAAATGTTTAAAACTATTTTTTAAATAAAAATGCTATTTTCTAAAAGAATACAAATAGAGATAGAATTTATTTTTCCCCTTAAACACTTAAACCATTGTAAGGCACTATTCAAAGTATATTAAATTTGATCACCAATAATCCTTTGAGACAGGGTTTAGAGATGTTTTGGATGATGAAATTCAGGCAGGTGGAGGTTAAATAACTTGTCCACAGTCAGAGCTAGTAAGTGTTAGAACCAAGCTTCAAATCCAGAGTCTGGCTCCAGAGTTCATCTCTTAATCCCTATACTACACCACTTTTCATAGTCAAGACCCATGAGTTCACTGTGAAGAGGGGGTGGTGCCTTGAATTCTGTTGTTGTGTTTCTGTGTGTGTGTACATGGCTTTTTAAATTTTTTTAACATTTATTATTGAGAGACAGAGACAGAGAGCATGAGCGTGGGAGGGGCAGAGAGAGGGGCAGACACCAAATCAGAAGCAGGCTCCAGGCTCTAAGCTGTCAGCACAGAGCCTGATGTGGGACTCAAAGTCACAAACCGCGAGATCATTACCTGAGCCGAAGTTGGACACTTAAAGGACTGAGCCACCCAGGTGCCCCCTGTACATGGTTTTTTTAATTATGAATAGTTTCTAATTGTTGGTGTCCTCTAATATTCTGTGATCCCATATTCAGACAAATATGCTACAAGTATTAGTTAAAAATAAGAATAGTTTAAGAATGATAACACAAGAAAGTAGTTTTTAAGAGATAAATTTTTTTAACAAAGTTTCAAATAAATTTCACTTTCCATACTATTCATATAAAGTTTAGATAGAATAAGATATCGCTACAGCCACATGTTGCTATTTAAGATATGATCATCTTCTCAGTTAAGAACCAGTTTGAATCAATGATCATTGGGGAAATACAAATAAACACTACAATGAGGTATCATCTCAAGCCTGTCAGAATGGCTAAAATTAATAACACAGGAAACAACAGATGTTGGCAAAGATGCAGAGAAAAGAGAACCCTCTTTCACTGTTGGTGGGAATGCAAACTGGTGCAGCCAATCTGGAAAACAGTATGGAGGTTCCTCAGAAAGTTAAAAACAGAACTACCCTATGATCCAGCAATTGTACTACTAGATATTTACCCAAAGGATACAGGAATACTGATTCTAAGGGGTACATGCACCCCAATGTTTCTAGCAGCATTATCAACAGTAGCCAAATTATGGAAAGAGCCCAGATGTCCATCAACTGCTGAATGGGTAAAGAAGATGTGCACGTGCACACACACACACACACACACACACACACACACACACACGAATATTACTCAGCCTTCAAAAAGAACAAAATCTTGTCATTTGCAATGACATGCATGGAGCTGGAGAGTATTATGCTAAGCAAAATAAATCAGAGAAAGACAAATCAGTCAGATTTCACTGGTGTGGAATTTAAGAAACAAAATAGACGAACATAGTGGGGAGAAAAAGAGGCAAACCTTGAAACAGCTTCTTAACCGTAGAGAACAAACTGAGGATTGCTGAGCAGGAGGGTAGAGGGGTTAAATGGCTGATGGGTACTAAGGAGGGCATTTGCTGTGACGAGCACTGGATGTTGTATGTAAGTGATGAAACACTAAATTCTATACCTGAAACTAATATTACACTATATGTTAACTGACTAGAATTTAACGAAAAATTTGAAGATAAAAAAAAAAAGAACCAGTTTAAGTGGCATGGTGTACTTTACATTATGAATTAAAATTTAACAAATGTCTTGGGGTGCCTGTGTGGCTCAGTCAGTTAAGCATTGACTCTTGGTTTTGGCTCAGGTCATGATCTCACGGTTCATGAGTTCAAACCCCACATTCAGGTCTGGGCTGACAGTGTGGAGCCTGCTTGATATTCTCTCTTTCTGCCCCTCCCACACATGCTCTCTCTCTCAAAATAAATAAATAAACAGTAAGAAAAAGTCTTTAAATACACACACACACACACACACACACACACACATATACACCTCAGTATAATAACTTAGAGTTTTAATTGGCAGACATTTGGTATAGTTCAAATATTATTTCTTGAGGTAAGAAAAATAGTTAAATATTAACTGAGGCATCTGTAAATTCAAAATGTGAGGACTTTTATATAAGCAATGAACTGATTTTTTTACTCTTTTGAAAAAAAGATTAGGAAAATATCTATAAAGAGCTTCCCAAGTGAATAGTAAGTACAAGAAGATTTTGTGCTTAATAAAAATATTCAAATGCTCAAATATTTAAAATATTATATATATATTTTAAGTTCAGAGTAAAAGACTTTTAAATTAATGAAATATATTGACTGATAATTAAAATTTATCTACTAGGCAGCACTTAGGACATTAACATACCATATTCATTTTCAATAACTTACAGTATTCTCTGCAGTAATTTGAATTAATGAAGGATACTGTTCACATGTAATAAATATTAATTTATATACCACTGTTTCAAGCAATCCTTTTATCCTCCTATTTCACTATTACAAGAGCATCCCAGGCGACTGCTCACCATACAACTGCTCGTTATTATAACTGCCCTGGTTCTGCTGCTGACCCTGTATTAGCCTCTTAATCTTCATGAGCCTGTTTCTTCACCCATGAAACAGGAATATAAATGGTTTCTCATAGCATCATTGATATGATTAAATTAATACAGGTAAAATGTCTAGCCTGTGGTAGGTGCAGAGAAGGTTCGTTTCGTTTCGTTTCGTTCGTTTCGTTTAAGAAATAAGTCATGGTGTATTTATACACCACATTTCATTTATTCTAAGACACATCTTGTACCTCTAAATTGTAATGCATTGTAAAATCCGTGGTGACCTGCCAAACAGATGGCAGCTGTGAAATAGTGGTCATTTTCATGTCACTTTCTCTTTTTTTAATGTTTATTCATTTTGAGAGAGAGAAAGAGAGTGCACATGCAAGCAGAGGAGGGGCAGAGAGAGAGAGAATCCCAAGCAGGCTCCATAAACCCATGAATCTTGAGATCACAACCTGAGCCAGAACCAAGAGTCAGATGCTTAACCAACTGAGCCACCCAGGCACCCCTCTTCTATTTTATGCAGGATGATATCTATATATATATATAGATATGTATCTATCTATCTACGTATCTATATACATGATGTATGTATGTATAGTGTATGTGTGTGTGTGTGTATATATATATATACACACACATGTTACACACATATGTCATATAATGGTAGCATATCTTCTTTCTTGATGGCACATAAATTGACAGTTTGTCTTATAATCTGTAGCATCTTAAATTCAATGAAATACCATAAGAATAACCTCTGTGTCTTAATCATAATGATGGCACTGTTTTTTACAGACTTTATGCAGTTGGTGGTCGTGATGGAAGTTCTTGCCTCAAATCAGTAGAATGTTTTGATCCTCATACTAATAAATGGACACTCTGTGCGCAAATGTCCAAAAGGAGAGGGGGAGTCGGAGTAACTACCTGGAATGGATTGCTGTATGCTATTGGAGGACACGATGCTCCTGCATCCAACTTGACATCCAGACTCTCAGACTGTGTGGAAAGGTAATTTCCTGTGAAGGAAAAGTTTGTCTGACACTTGCAGACAAATTAATGACTCTTTAGTGAACATCTACCATATGCGAAGCAGTTCCTTCAGAGCTTTGTAAACGTTGAGTTGCCCGTCTGTCAGTCTGTCTCCTAATGCCTACTCAGATTCTTCTCTCATCGTATTACTGCCTACTGAAAATGTACCTTAGATGGGAATGCAAACTGATGCAGCCTCTCTGGAAAACGGTGTGGAGGTTCCTCAAAAAATTAAAAATAGATCTACCCTATGACCCAGCAATAGCACTGCTAGGAATTTACCCAAGAGATACAGGAGTGCTGATGCATAGGGGCACTTGTACCCCAATGTTTATAGCAGCACTTTCAACAATAGCCAAATTATGGAAAGAGCCTAAATGTCCATCAACTGACGAATGGATAAAGAAATTGTTGTTTATATATACAATGAAATACTACTTGGCAATGAGAAAGAATGAAATATGGCCTTTTGTAGCAATGTGGATGGAACTGGAGAGTGTTATGCTAAATGAAATAAGTCATACAGAGAAAGACAGATACCATATGTTTTCACTCTTATGTGGATCTGGAGAAACCTAACAGAAGACCATGGGGGAGGGGAAGGGGGAAAAAAAAGTTAGAGAGGGAGGGAGGCAAACCATAAGAGACTCTTAAAAACTAAGAATAAACTGAGGGTTGATGGGGGGGTGGGAGGGAAGGGAGGGTGGGTGATGGGCATTGAGGAGGGCACCTGTTGGGATGAGCACTGGGTGTTGTATGGAAACCAATTTGACAATAAATTTCATATTAAAAAAAAAAGAAAACGTACCTTAGAATTGATTATACAATTTATTAATTGAGTCAAATGACAAACATTTCTTATGTACATATTTTGTACTGGACACTGTACCTGACAAGAAAAGGAAAGGAGGTTGATGAATTTCAGAGAGAAGGAATAGGGGCTGGAGGCTAAATAAGAAGTAAAAAGGAGGGGAACATTACTAACACATTTTCATATAAAATGAAATAACATGAAATAATAACAGACTAAAAGGCTATAAACAAGTCATCCAAACTGGCCTCATGAAACTCAAGTATGGGCCAGGTAAAGAGCCTAACATCAATGGACGATTTGGACAATAGTTCAGGCTCCCATCTGTTACTATTAGTCTAATTTAAGGAATGGAGAGAATTGAACGGATTTAGGAGGTAGAATCAAAGGGAACATTACAAACACTCCTAAGCAGAAAGGAATATGATTCATTCGGAAAGCTGAAAGGCAGACACTATGACTGGAGAACAAAGAATGAGGGAGACAGTGTCAGGAAAGGAGGCGGACTAGGGTGGAGGTAGGGGCAAATCACGTTGAGTCTTTAAGGCCTTATCAAAGAGTCTAGATTTTAATGAGCAACTGGAAGTTAGTGTGTGTGTGTGTGTGTGTGTGTGTGTGTGTGTGTGTGTGTGTGTGTATTATTTATACATGATTGGAAGAAGGATAAAAAGTGAAATGCAGGTTTGATGGCAATGAGTGCTTTCTGTGAAATAATACGGAAGGTTGGTTTGTTGTCTTTTGAGAAAGCAGGAGAGTTACACCTGCATTTCCCCTGTATTAGGGAAAGTAATCCAGACTGTGCTTGTTTCATGTTACATTTCAGGAAAGGAATATGGAAGCCTTTGTATACTTTATACATTACAAGCTCACTGCAGTACCGCACCTGATGAAAAATTTTTCATTGATGCAAGAGGTATTACAAGCAGTATAGGTCATTGTAGCATGATGTATCTGCTCTTAGACAACTTTGGGCTGTTCTAGGTAATGTATTTCATGAAAGGAACAAGACGTTTCAAAAATGGACAGCTCTAATGATTGAGTGTATCAGCCATCTTACACAGAGCTTCATGTATTGATTTCCTCAGATTTTCAGTGGACAATCAAAACCCATAAAGCAGTTTCAGTATTTACTTTAGCTCTTTTGGATAGTTTAAGTGTCAGAGATTTACTAAATGAAGCTATAATACTGTAAGTTAAAAGTTTTCAGGGAAATACTGATTTTTTCTAAAAATATGTCCAAATGTACTTTAGATAGCAGTAATAAGACAAGGGGTAGGCTTAAAGAACTAAACTATTTTTATTTTTTTAATGAAAAAACTTTTAATGTTACACATGGAAAAAAAAGTAAATTGAATTAAAAACATGTTCTGAAATAGACATCTGGGTCCTCAGAATAAAAAGTGAAATATTTAGAAGATCAAATACTAACTAAATTGTTAAGAGTCGTTACCACTTGACTCTGTAATTAAAGTTGGAATGAAAAAAGGCTAGCTATTGCTTTTTTACATATTTTTGTATTCTTTGAATTTTTGTTACAAGATTGTATTCCTTGCTAATAGGAAACAAGTGTAATAAATGAACCCATCTTTAAGATGACATTTATCAAATGCTTACTATGCATTCTTTCGTTTAATTTTCAATGCTATGTGGTGAGCAATATTTACCAGTAAAGAAACTATGATTTAAAGATTTTAAGTAAGTTTACAATACCACAGAGCTAATAATTGGAAGGATAAAGACTTAAGATTGTTCAGCCCAAATCCAAAGCGTGTTCTCTAACCACTTTGCTATACTGCCTCTCCCAGGTGTTTCTGGATATGTAGGTATTCTTTTATGGAGGTGTAATTGTCATATTAGTCTCAGGTGTATAACAATGATTTGACATTTGTATATATTGAGAAATGATCACAATAAGCCTAGTTAACATCCATCACCATATATAGTTACAAATTTTTTTCTTGTGATGAGAACTTTTTACCCTTAGCAACTTTCAAATAGAAAGCACAGTGTTATTAACTGTATCACCATGCTGTGCATTATATCCCCATGATTCATGTATTTTATAACTATAGAAATTTGTACCTTTTGATCCCCCTCCCTCATTTCACCCATTCCTCCCCCCCCCCCCCCACCTCGTGCCCTACTTCTGGCACCCTATGAGTGCCAGGTTTTTTGTTTTGTTTTGTTTTAGGGTCTACATGTTAAGTGAGATAATAGGTATTTGTTTTCTCTGACTTATTTCACTTAGTATAATGCCCTCAAGGTTCATCCATGTGTTTGAAATAGTAAAATTTCATTCTTTTTTAGGGCCAAATAATATTACACTGTGTGTGTGTGTGTGTGTGTGTGTGTGTGTGTGTGTGTGTGTGTGTTCTAGATGTATTACATCTTTATCCATTCATCCATTGATGAACACTTAGGTTGTTTCCATGTCTTGGCTACTGTAAATAATGCTGCAGTGAACATGAGGGTGCATATATCTTTTCAAATTAGTGCTTTCCTTTTCTTTGGATAAAAACCTAGAAGTAGAATTACTGGATCATACGGTATTTCTATTTTAAATTTTTTGAGGACTCTCCATATTGTTTCTATAGCAATTGCACTAACTTACATTCCCACCAACAGTACACAAGTGTTTTTCCCTTTCCTCCACATCCTCACATACACTGTTATTATCTTTTTTGCTAACAGCCATTGTAGTTTTGATTTACATTTTCCTGATGATTAGTGATGTTAAGCACCTTTCCATGTACCTATTGGCGATGTAGATGTCTTCTTTGGAAAAATGCCTATTCAGACCCTCTGCTCATTTTTAATTGGTTTATTTGGGTTTTTTGGTTATTGAGTTGTATGATTCTTTATATCTTCTAGATATTAACTTCTTATCAGATACATAATTTGGAAGCATTTTTTCCCATTCTATAGGTTGCCTTTTCATTTTGTTGATGGTTTCCTTTGCCATGCAGAAGGTTCTTAGTTTGATATGGTCATTTGTGTTTATTTTTACTTTTGTTGCCTTTGCTTTTTGGTGTCAAATCCAGAAAATCATTGGCAAGACCAATGTCAAGGATCTTCCCCCCATGTTTTCTTCTAGGAGTTTTATGGTATCAGGTCTTATATGCAAGGCTTTCATCCATAAACAATTTTTACATAAAAATGTGGTGAGGGCAATGTCAGCTCCAGTTCTAAAATTTTCTTTCAGATATGATCCCAAAACAGATATGTGGACTGCAGTGGCATCTATGAGCATCAGCAGAGATGCAGTAGGGGTCTGTTTACTTGGTGACAAATTATATGCTGTTGGAGGGTATGATGGACAGACTTACCTTAATACAGTGGAGGCTTATGATCCCCAGACAAATGAGTGGACCCAGGTATGGCATTTCATTTTTCATTATTACACTTCTCTGTTTTTATTAAAACAATTTGTTTGGTAAAACTGATTCTTTAAATTTTATCCAATATCAAAATATATAGCATAAGCATGATAAGGTCATCTCTGAATTAAATATATGAAAACAAGAAGGACTGTTTAATTTTATAACATAATTAAAATCCAAAATTATCTTTGAAGTAGAAGTTAATACTCAAGGAAATTATTAATAGTTTTGATCTGCCACCATTTGCTTGCTGGGAATTGATGAGATATTCTAGTATTGGTAAAGCAGATAGGACTACAGGAGAGCTATGGGAAAAAGAGAGGGAGATGGTGGAAAATAAGAAAAAAGATAGAAATCAGAAAAATTTGAACCAGTTATCCATACATGAGCAATAATTTTTAAATACTCAAGCTATTGATATCTGGAAGCAGATAAAATGTCTGGTCATCACCTAATAAAGATAGCAATCTTAAATTATACTAACAAGTCTTGACCTGGCAAGCTTATTAGCAGAATTCCAACCATGTCTGTTTCCGGAGGGCTTCATACTTCTAAGAATGATCTTCTGAGATCCTTGTTTCCATCATTACCAAGAACAGAATTAGAAATGTTGTGACCCAATTTAGTATCTGGTACTGAAAGATGCTCAAATGTTTAATTGAGCCAAGGTTTTCCTACATACAAGGAGCAGTAGTAAGTACTGTCAAGAAAACAAAATTTAAAAGCATCCCCACTGTCATACAACTTAGCTACTTAAATAGGTATGATCTGCATGTGTAAGGGGAGAACCCACAATGTAGAACAGTTGGTAGGGAAGTGTCCCATGGTATAGGTATTGTGTGGTATATGAAGTCAAAGAAAAAAATAAAATGGTTGTTGAGAGGGCTTTAGTGAGGAGAAGCTGGATTTAAGTTAAGCCTTAAATGAATTGATCCAATTCAAAAAGGTAGAAAGAAATGGGAAGCTGTGTGAAAAAACACAAAAGAAATGTCACTGAAGCAGAAATATGCAAGATAATTGAGGAAGGGTGGCTGGTTATATGGATCCATGCTTAGCAAGAGTAAGAGTTCCCATTAGAGAGCAAGGTTGGGGTCAGGATGGAGGTCTGTGAAGGCCATGGGTAAAGAGTTTGGTAGTGGGAAGCCAGTGGAGACTTTTAACCAGGAGAGTGATACAGAAATAGGAAGTTCATGTGGCAGTTGGGGACAGGAGCAGGGGAAGCAAAGGCTGGATAAAAATGAAACATCTAGAAGATTGCTTCACTTGTAAGGCTTGAGCTGTCAACTCTATAGATGGATTCAAGAGATATTACCTAGTCCTATCTATTCTTTCTTTTTACACTTACTGGGTTGGATTGAAGGTGAAGAAAACAGCAAATGAATGACCAGACAATGTCTTAGATAAGATAATGGAATAGAGCAATTTTTTTAAATTAAATGTTTATTTATTTATTTTGAGACAGATTACACACAATGTAAAAAGTAAAGAGAAAAATAAACTCAGGAGCTAGAGGGGCATACAATTTTCAAATAATGATGATGATAGAAAGTTAACATTTATTAAACACATTTTATGTACCAGGCTCTATTGGATGAGGAATCTGAGACACAGAGAGGTTAAATAGTTGACCCAAGTCACACAGCAAATAAATGGAGTTAGAATTTGAGCTGCAGGTCTTTTTCAAAATAGAGGTGAAAACAAGAGTAGAGATTCCAGATGCTAGAAGGAGAGAGTAACATTGAAGGGCACTTCACTGAAAGAAGGGCAGGAAGCAGAATTGAGAAAAAAGAGTTTTTAAATGAAAAAGACAGAAAAAGGGACTGAGCTTGTGACCTTGATCTTGTTTCTTAAGTTTAAGTAGGATTATTTGGTAGAGGGAAGAAGAGATAATTTGAGGGCTTGAGTCAGAGCTACAGAAATTCATTAGAAATGAAATCAGTCTCCCACCATGGCAATATGAATGATAACGAAGGAGCCCAAAATGAGATGTAAAAATCTCTTTTTCTAAGATATATTTGATTTATGCTGTTAGACTAGTTATAAGGAAATCTATTGGCCAGTGTTTAAGACTTGTTATTGGGATGCCTGGGTGGCTCAGTCAGTTGAGCATCCACCTTCAGCTTAGGTCATGATCTCACTTGTGTATTCAAGCCCCGCGTCAGGCTCTGTGCTGACAGTTCAGGGCCTGGAGCCTGCTTCAGATTCTGTGTCTCCCTTTCTTTTTGCCCCTCCCCTGCTTGTGCGCTTTCTCTCTCTCTCTCTCTCTCTCTCTCAAAAATAAACATTAAAAAATATTTTTAAAAGATTTGTTATTACAGGTAATTAATACTTTATGCTGAATTACTCTCTTATCAAAATTAACAATCTGTGACTACATAGCTATTTTGTTTGCATGCCACCTCTATTACTATTTTAAAGCACCTAAATTTGAACTTATAGCCATAGAATCTGAAAAACAAATGTTTTCCATTTAGTGTTCCAACAAATGGACAAGAGGACATTTGGTCAGGGAATGAAATGAGATTATAAAGTCTGAAGTCATCACCCACCCTACAACCCACCTTGACCCAAGGCAGGAGGTGACTGCACTGTATTGAAGAAATACTCTAAGCTGACCTTTCTCCCTGGTTGTTATGGCAACATCAACTCTTCACAGTGTAAAGACTTCAGTTCATGGGTGTTTTGAGAAAAGCTCCTAATTACAAACAGACACTTGTGATTGAAATGACCTAGAGGTTACTCCTAGAATACTGTGAATAGATTTGGCTTTAAAGCAGGTGATTTGATTGTTCAGGGAGATAGAACAGTGATCAAAACAATAGATTCAAATTGAGAACAACTGAGAATTCTCTTACAGTGTGTTCTTAAAATCCAGTCATTCAACTGGAAAGGTTGGGAAAGAGGCCAAACTGATTAGAAAGCGATTTTGATTTCGTGTATTTGACAAAAACATTTCATTAACGTACGCCTACATACATAAGTACAAAACACATTTTCTTAGTACTTTGTATTAGTCACTCCTTCCCTAAATACTGTTGTTTTAATTCTTAGGTCTTAATGTGCTCAAAGTAGCCCTTCTTTAAAAACTATCCTTGGGGTGCCTGGGTGGCTCAGTCAGTTAAGCGTCCAACTTCAGCTCGGGTTATGATCTCACAGTTCATGGGTTCGAGCCCCACCAGGCTCTGTGCTGGCAGCTCGGAGCCTGGAGCCTGCTTGGGATTCTGTGTGTGTCTCTCTCTGCCTCTCCCCCGCTTGTGCTCTGTCTCTGTCTCTCAAAAATAAATAAAATGTTTTAAAAAATTTAAAAACTATCCTTGTCTACACTTTTATTCTCACTATGAATTGCCCAGTGTCTAGGCTACTTAAAAAAACAATAATAATAGAGTAAGTGAAAGATTTAAGAATTATTCCTTATCTATAAACTGAGATCGTATCTCTTTCCCTGGCACCCTGCACTTCCGCCTCATTGTCATAGAGTTTATTCACCAGATTTGTTTCAATTCCTCAGGAGCTGGAGGAGTACTATTTATTATTTATATACTCTGCTAAAAATTAGTCGAATGGGTTTAGACCTTTCCACCATGCACAGAGAAGGCAGTCAGTAAATGTGAAATTACTGGTTCCCCTGGAATAAGCAGACCCCAGGCATGCAGTGTGTTTGGTGTGCTCTGAGACAGCACATCTGGTAAAGGGCTTTTCGAGATAATACTTGATATTTTGTCCACATTGGCCACGGAGTTAAAGTTCAGCATTTCCTCATTATCCATATCGTGCATCATTTTGGCCAAAACAAAGGGTCGGGTAGAAAAATCTTGAGCAGTTTTTTTTAGAAATACCTTTAAAGAGAAGCGAATATTGGGGCGCCTGGGTGGCGCAGTCGGTTAAGCGTCCGACTTCAGCCAGGTCACGATCTCGCGGTCCGTGAGTTCGAGCCCCGCGTCGGGCTCTGGGCTGATGGCTCAGAGCCTGGAGCCTGTTTCCGATTCTGTGTCTCCCTCTCTCTCTGCCCCTCCCCCGTTCATGCTCTGTCTGTCTTTGTCCCAAAAATAAATAAACGTTAAAAAAAAAAATTAAAAGAAAAAAAAAAAGAGAAGCGAATACTGCATAATAATGCAATACATCCTAAACGACTTAATCTGTGAAACTCTGGCAGCAGGAGGGATTCCGGGGGAAGGAACCAGGCCCACAGCAAGGCTGGGGCGGCAGGGTTTGGCAGAGCTCCTTGACAAAAATAGACTATTTCAGTACTTTTCAAACTGGGTATGGTTTTCTCAACTTTTGTACCTGCCAATCCAACAAATACATTTTTTTGTTTCTTTTTTAGGTTGCTCCACTGTGTCTAGGAAGAGCTGGGGCTTGCGTTGTAACTGTCAAATTATAATGGAGTGCTTTGTTTTCTAAGTGAAGAAGATATCCTCTTCCTTATGAATTTAGGAAAATTATCCTACCACCACTGGACACATTTTTTAGCAAATTCACAATGCCACATACCTGGGCACAAAGTGCCCGATCTCAACGTGAAGATGATAAAACAAGGGAGGAAGGAGTGGATGAACCAGGATTAAATCCTGCATTTCTTAGTAAGTCATTTCTTAGCAAATCATAACTACAGCTGGCGGGTGGTGAACATACGTTCCTGGTTTAACATATGCAGACAAATGCACTCCTCCTAAATACAACACAACTGGGAATTTCATTTATTAATAACCACACTTTACTCCATTATCCAGATTTCCTTTATTATAGTGCACATACACCAGATAAAACTTTTAACATTTGCTTTGTAACTTTATTCTACATTAGTTGCACTAATTTGTATTTGTTTAACCACAACCACTATTTTAATGACATACTAAAGACGATGCTAATACTTAGTTTTTTTCAGAAATAGCTGTATTATATAAGCTTTGATTATGTATTTTATTTCTAAATCGGTTTAGTCTAATGAGTGAAGAAAAACGTTAGAGCATTAAAACAATAATGAGCGGATGAAAACAAAATGATCTTTGGGTTCTTTTAAAATATTCAACCTATTATATTTAGATTCACTAAGAACCACGTGTTATGATATTCTCAAATTGGAATAATTGACACATGGTATTTTGTATTAAATTTAAGATATGCAAATTTATGTAGAGAAAATAAATGTTATATTCACTACAATGTTCTTTCACCTGAGTAGTATTTAATTCTATGGATTTGTTTTCTTTTATGTTATAAAAGATGTTTTGATTTTGTCTTTTGATATGGACAGGTACTGTTTGGATATTATGTTCTCAAGTCTGTAGTTACCATCCTTGCTTTTGTTTCTCACATTTTGCCACAGGTGGTAACCCTTTGTGCTTCTTTGTAATCAAACCGTTTGAGGGGAATGAGCTTATCGGATGTTGAAAAATAAGTTTGAACTCTTTATTACCCAAAGTTTTGTACATTTGTAAACTCCAGTTACACATGTGAATGTTAATACTCTCAGTGAATTGTTTACTGTTTGCAAAAATGCACTGGGCAGTAACATTTTATGATAAACCCTTTAAGATATACAAGTCATTAACTTATGTCTTAATATAAAAATGAGTATCAACTAAATTCCCATCTTTTAAAATACAATGCTGTGATTAATGTGTTTTTACATTTTATATCAAGGTAGATTGATTTTAGGTGCCTTCTTTAAAAATTAAACCAAACTCTTTTTTTTTTTTCTCTTTTTTTTTTGAGCCAGTTTTAAATGTTCTTGAAATGTTAAGAACCAAGAAACTGAATACTTCCATTCCCAAAGAAAATCTTGTGGTCGTTATTGGTGGGGCCACAAAGGAAATAATAATGATAGTGAAAAACACATTAATGTTTATGTAATCATTATATTATAGACATGAATTCATTATTTTCATGATAAGGAGGGATCAGCCTTAGAGTGTATTTATGTATTTAAGGGAAGAGAGAGAAAAAGGTATAAGAAACAAAACAAAAAGCCAAAAGCAGAAATGTGTTAGTTACATCATCACCTTGTTGGGGAAGCCTAGGCCTGTGATTTGAAAGGAAGTACTTCTACACGTGATTATCTCTTTGAACACTCACCATCCACTCTCTGATTTCCTATGGCCCACAGTGGAGGCCAGACTCATGTTAAAGTAAAGGAACAGATTCTTCTCTGTGAGGGCTTTGCTTTCCTTTATGGGATTCATGCACAGTGCCTTTGGTTTTTCCACCCTGATAGAGGGCCTCTCTAATGCAGTTTTGTATAGTTGACTCTTGAACAACACGGGTGTCAGGGGTGCCAACTCCCCACACAGTAAAAGATGTGTGTATAACTTTCGACTCCCCCAAAACTTAACTACTGCTAGCCTACTGTTGACCAGAAGCCTTACCAGTAATGTAAACAGTTGACTTACAAATATTTTGTATTTTGTATGTGTTATATACTGTATTCTTACAATAAAGTAAGCTACAGAAAAGAAAATGTTATTTAAAAAATCATAAGGAAGAGAAAATCCATGCACAGGGCTCTATTGTATTTCTCGAAAAAAAATCCTCATATAAGTGGACCCATACTGTTCAAACCTGTATTGCTCAAGGGTCAACTGTACTCAGTAGGACCTGCTTTCTTGAATACTAATAAAAAGAACCCATTTCTTTTCTAGGGACAGAACACTTACCAAAATATTCATTCTTCTTCTCCCAGTCTGGGGTCTTACAAACCTAGAGGAAAATATGGCTCTTTTTGTATCCATACAACATTGCTGCCTTGACTTTTACTATTAGTTTGTTCATTAAAGATGTCTAGATGCTCTTTATTTTAACCTCATTTGGTGACACTTTATAAAAATAATATTTGTTAATAATTACTGAATGCTTATTATGAATTAAGAACCAAGTTGTTTGCATGCATTAATGCATTTAATCCTCACAACAACTTTATGAGGTAGGTCTGTTATTAATCCCATTTTTACAGATGAGGAAACTGAGGCACAGAGGAGTTAACCCCAAGAGCATAAATAGCAAGATCATAAATAGCATTTATTTTATTTATTTTTAATTTTTTTAATGTTTATTTATTTTTGAGAGACAGAGACATGGCATGAGTGGGGGAGGGGCAGAGAGAGAGAGGGAGACACAGAATCCAAAGAAGGCTCCAGGCTCTGAGCTGTCAGCACAGAGCAGGATGCAGGGCTCGAACTCACAAGCCGTGAGATCATGACCTGAGCTGAAGTCGGACGCTCAACCGACTGAGCCACCCAGGCGCCCCAGTTAATAAAAAGAATATGAAGAAAGTTTATGCTTCTTGGAAGTAAAATTTATATCAGTCATACCCCTCTCAGAAAATTTTGGTTCTTTAGTCTCATGGGAGAATTTTGTTTAAATCTCTTACAGAATTTTATATACAATTTGCTTTAGAAAAGTAAATGAAAGAAAACATGATATGCACTTAACATTTATAAATATTAGATAAATTGCATGGTATTTTGGATGACTGAAACATAAACAAATTTATCAAAAAAGGCTCTATTGCCAATAAATTAGATAACCTAGATGAAATGGACAAATTCTTAGAAACACACAAATTAACAAAACTGACTCAAGAAAGAATAAAAAAATCTGAACAGACCTATAACAAGTAAAGAGATTGAATCAATAATCAAAAACTTCCAACAAAGAAAGTACAGCAGCAGGGGAGTTCACTGGTGAATTCTACCAAACATTTTTTTTTCTACCAAATATGTAAGGAGAAGTTAATGCTAATTCTTCTTAACTCTTCCAAAAAAAAAATAATAATAATAATTAAATTAAATTAAATTAAATTAAAAGGGGAGGAACACTTCCTTAATTATTCAGTAAGACCAGCTTTATCTTGATACCAAAGACAGATCGTACACCATGACAGACTAGTAATTATTGCAGGAATACAGGGATGTTTCAACATATGAAAATCAATCAATGTAATATATCACATTAATAGCATGAAGGAAGCAACAGCTAGAAGAAACTGGGACAATGACATGAAAATAATGGTCTTATTAAAAAAAAATAGAATGAAGGGGGAAGCATGATCATCTCAATTGATAAGAAAGGCATTTGACAAAATCCAACACTCTTTCCCAATAAAACACTCAGCAAACTAGGAAGAGAATGGAATTTCCTCAACCTCTTAAAATGCATTCATGAAAAACAAATAGTTAACAACATACTAAATGGTGAAAGATTGAAAACTATCTCAAGATCAAGAAAATGCCCACTCTTATCACTGCTGGTCATCATTGCACCAGAAGTTCTAACATGAGCAATTAGGCAATAAAAAGAAATAAAAGGAATCCCAATTAGGAAGAAGTAAGCCTATCTCTATTTGCAGCTTACATGATCCTATATATTAAAAATTCCAAAGAATCCACACACACACAAAACTATATAGAGTTAATAAACAAACTCAGTAATGTTGCAGGATACGAGATCAACACACAAATGTCATTTGATATCTATACATTGGCCAAAAAAAAAATCCAAAAAGGAAATTTTAAAAAATAATTCCATTTACAGTAGCATCACAAAGAATAAAATACTTGGTAATAAATTTAACCAAGGAAGTGCAAAGCTTGCACACTGAGAAGTACAAAACATTGCTGCAATAAAGATTTATTTAAGTGGAAAGACATCCCATGTTCATGGTTTGGAATACCTAATAAAGTTAAGATGGCAGTACTCTATAAAGTAGAGTACAGATTCCATGCAATCCTTATCAAAAACCCAATGACCCTTTTTTGCAGAAATGGAAAAGCTAACCCTAAAATTCATATGGAATTGCAACCCAAAGGAGCCAAAACAATCTTTAAAAAGAATAAAGATAAAGGACTCACATATCCTGATTTCAAAATGTATTAAAAGCTACAGTACTCAAAACAGTGTGTACTGCTATAAGGATAAATATATAGACCAGTAGCATGAAATAGAAAGTCCAGAAATAAACTATCATCAATACACTTATGGTCAACTGATTTTCAAGGAGAGTGCCAAGACTATTCAATGAAGAAGGAATAATCTCTTCAAATGGTGCTGGAACAACAATATTCATGTGCAAAAGAATGAAGGTGGACATAAGAGTTAAAACCATAAAACTGAGAAGAAAACATAGGCATAAATCTTCATGACCTTGGATTTGGCAATAGTTTCATATATATGGCACCAAAAGCACAAGGTAACAAAAGATAAATTGGACTTCACTAAAATTAAAAAGTTTCTATGCATCACAGGACACTATTAGGAAAGTGAAGACAACCCACAGAAAGTGAGAAAATATTTGCAAATCATGTCTATCAAGAAAATATAAAGAACCCCTACACTCAACAACAAAAAGACAAACAACCCATTTAAAAATGGGCAAAGGATTTGAATAGACATTTCTCTGATGAAGGTATAAATTCATGGGCCAACAAGCCCAGGAATAGGTGTTCAACATCATTCATCATTAGAGAAGTGCAACCAAAACCATAATTAGAGACCATTTCAAATCCACTAGGATGACTATAATTTTTAAAATAGAAAATAAGTGTTGGTTGGAGAGGATGTGGAGAAATGAGAACCTTTGTACATTGCTGGTGGGATGGTAAAATGGTACAGATATTATGGAAAACAGTTAGTGGTTCCTCAATAAATTAAACATAGAATTACCAGATGACCAATTCCACCCCTGGGTATATATCCCCCCTCAAAATAAAACCCCTGAAAACAGGTGTTCAAACAAAAACTTGTACACAAATATTCATAGCAACATTATTCATAGTACCCAAAAGGTGGAAACATGTCCATCAGCTGATGAATAAATAAACAGATTGTGGTACATAATATAATAGAATCTTTTTGAGCCATAAAAAGAAATGCACAGATACATACTACAACATGGATGAATCTTGAAAACATTATGCTAAGTAAAATAAGCAAGACACAAAAGACCCCATATTGTATGATTCCATTTATATGAAATATACAAAATAGGCAAATTCATAGAGATAGCCGGAATCTGAGAGGAAGAGGGAATAGGGGGTGGCTACTTAATGACTAAGGAATTTCCTTTCAGGGTGATGAAAATGTCCTGGAACTAATTAATAGTGATAGCTACAGAACATGGTAAAGAAATGTCACTTGTGGAAAATTTATGTATATTTTACAACAATAAAAAAGCTTAGTATGTATGTTAGAAACTGTTATTTAAATATCATAACACTTAGGCATTCTCTAGATATTATTGGGATTAAAATTTTGCACTGATATTCATCCCAAAGATATTTTTTTCTAAATGTAATCTGCAAGTAAATGAATTTTTAAAGTCAGACAGTAACTTTAGATCATAACTCTAGTCTAAGAGTGAGAAACAATGGCAAATAGGAAATTTTGATTGGAAGCTCTTTCCCAATGCCTGGTACACAAACAGGCATTCCACAAATGTTTGCTAAAAGTCAAAGTAGGTACCTTTTCATAAACTCCATATAATGCTTAAAATTGTTGATAATATCTTAACTGTTACTGAGGAATAAACAGTAAAATGACATGTCATTTTACTGTGACTGGATTATAAATTCCCATGTAATATTTTCATTCTATTTCATTCTATTTTCATTCTATTTCATTTTTTATTTTTCATTATTCATTTTATTTCATATTTTCATTTGATTTAGTAAAAAAATCAAATGAAAATTAAAGCCTACTTTTGGCATTTTCATCCTTCTCAATCTCAGATGTCTTCCATGATTTATAAAAATGCACCAAGGCCCCCATCAGAGATTCTGTCCTTACTCCTAAGACCTAAGAAAATACCATGTTTATTTTGTATCTTCTCCTGGGCCTGAGCAATTCTGGCATCTTGTGAATCTCTTGAAGAAATACAGTATTGACTGATGTAGGTATTAGCATTACAACTAGTGTTTACTGCCACCCTATTTTCCCTCAACCCTGAGTAATTACTTCCTTTGGCTGAGATGTATCTAAAGAGTGAGGACAAGGAAGCCTGGGAACCCTGTTCGGTGCCCTATATCTTTGCCCAAGGTAAGGTTGGTCCCATTTGGTGACATTTCTCTGTGGATAATAAACACATATGTAATCGAGATATTTTAAAACAGTTTTATATTGCTGAATGAATACTACTTGTATAATATGTGCCTAAAAAATAACTAACAGAAGTTCGGAAGGCAAACAATGACTCAATGACCATTTGGTTACTCTGTGAGTGGTGGCATGCCCAAGGTATTAAATTGATCGTGACTACATTATGTTTCAAAACTAGTCAGATTATATTTTTCTGAGTGAATTCTACTCAGAAAGTCTATTGTCACTTTTGAAGATAGTTAAAAACACTCAAAACTGAGAAGTGGAATCAACTAAATTTTTAAAATAGTTTTCAAAGGTATGCATCTTTACAAATCTAAAATACATAATAAACTGAGCAACTCAAAAGAGACATAGATGGAGTAAATTTTGTGAAAGGAAAGATATCCTCACTTCGTGGTGACTGGAGCAATGAGGTTAGAGAGAAGCTGTCATTTAAAGAGCTAGCTGTATGTGTCAGTGACAAGAATAGCTGGGCTGTGTGAGAACTTCAAAGAAAGAAAATGCTAGGTAATAAGCTTGGCAAAAGCTGACCTACTTACCTGTCTGATTCTGTATCACAAACTCAGCAAAGCTGCAGAGAAGGACTGGGAGTGGGGGTGGCAGGAGCTAATCCAATTGAGAATTCATTTATCTCAGAAACTTTCTAATCAATAAGGCATTGAGCAGAGCATTAGGGAGACCAAAATCTTATGCAATAATTCATCATGACACAAAGGAGGGGAGAGAATGTTAGTTCCTTAAGGGCCCATTCTGGGGTATATTTTTGTATCCCCTGCAGCCCTTAGCATTTTACTCATTGATATACCTTCACGTAATAGGCTCTTGCTCATTATTGGTTGAATATAAATATGGAATGGACTTGGTCTTTGAGGTCAGTCACTATAGATGTATGTGAGTTTATAGTAACACAGATTCTGAAACACAGAACAAAAACAATTTATGAGATTTCCGTGTTCACATATTGCAAGAGGGTTTTGAAATTAGAGAGGTGGAGAACACAAGCACAGAAATGACTAACCTAGAATATGTTCGGGAAGGAAGGAGCAGCCCAGGCTGAGTGCTGAATCAGATACATGCATAGGGGTGGAGGGAAATGTCGGCTCATTTATTGTGTTATTCAAATTAAGAATAACAGTCATCATTTCTATCTGTACATGACTCCACAATAATATGAAGAAGCTCCAGATGGTTATAAATAACTACCAGGGATGCAGTCTACAGGTAGGCCTCCATTATATTCTGTCTACCTGCTCTTCCCTTCTGACCTTGTCTACATAGTCATATGGACCACTTACAGCTAAAATATATTAACTAAATCGTCTGTTTTCTCTTCTCCCAGCAATATTACAACAATTACAATTTTCAAATGTCATGGACATTTTACTCAATATTTGGGTGGTAGGGAAATTTTATATTTTCTCTGTTACATAAATCTTTCATAGTAAGTAATAGTCATTGCAAAGATTGTACTAGATGATTATTCTGGTCCCTTCTAGCTCCAGTATTCAATAATTAGGTTGAATAGCAACTATCTCTTGATGTTCATATCCACCAGATATGACATCTTGGGATAATATCCCAGCCAGAACCCAGAACGCTATGGAGTTACCAACCCAGTGCCAGCATTGTCTAGTCTAGTGATTCTCAACCACAGCATCACACCAGGATTACTCGAGGAGCTTTAAAAGACCCTTAGTGCCTGGACTCTACCCCATATATGCCATCTCAGGATATCAGTTCCAGCCAGAACCTAGGTGATTCTAATCTGCAGCCACTGTAAAGAACCATTACCTAGGTCAATCTCTGTGTCACCGCTTACCAAAGTCTTCAAATCAAGGCCCTCTGAACTATAGTCTGAGTGTTTGTGTTAAGAACCTGACTCCCCCCCCCCCCAAAAGTTATGGTATTAGGAGGTGTAGCCCTTGGGAAGTGCTTAAGTCAAGAGGAGACAAGCCCTCATGGGTGGGATTAGTGTCTTCTAAAAGAGGCGCCAGAGAGATCCCTAAATCCTTCCGCCACATGAGGATATACCAAGAAGTTTGCAACCAAAAGAGGGCCTTCACTCAACCATGGGGCACCCTAAGTTCAGACTTCTAGCCTCTAAAACCGTAAGCAATAAATTTCTGCTGTTTATAAGGCACCCAGTCTGTGGTTGGTTGGTTTGGTTTTTTAGTAGCTATAACAGACTATCACAGTGTTAAACCAAGATCAAACTTTTCAAGCACCCTCAGGCTTTTAGGAGAGCCACTTATTCACATAATTATGAGATTGCAAATCATTCTTATCTGCTCAAGCTCTCCAAGGACCACTACAAGATAATATTTTGGTAGCTTTATTTAGCATGTGCAAAGTATACAATTTTTTTTAAAACAATATACCATTTAGAGGTTTTCACAATTTAGATGAGCTTTTCCCAAATTATACCAAATTAGGCTGTATAGTATTTTTGTAGAAGAAATGGAATATTTTTAACAAAGTTATTTAAGAAGATATTTGTGATGTTCTAAAATGAAAAGCATCTTTCAAAAACATGAACAACTCAGAACAGACTTCCGTTTCTGGGAATATGGTTGAGTAAATTACTTAAAAAAATCATCCTGCTTAAAACAATCAAAAATTCTGAATAAAATATATTTTCCCTTAAACCTTTGAAGAACGAATAAAGATTATGAAGACAAAAAGCTAAGTGAAAGGAGAGAAAGATGAGCTGAGCACTGAACCTCTTTTACTGAGGACATTCCCCAAATGGAGGAAATTTCCTTTTGGTTTTGTTGGTTTCCTAGGGTATAGGCTAAAAAAGTCAAAACCCAAGACATGCCCAAAGTGGAAAGACTCTAAGTCTATAAAGCTGGGACCTTAAAGTGCTACAGCTCAAGGAAAGTGACAAACCAAAATAACACCTACTTTGTTCCCTATTATCAGGAGAATGAGAAAAGAGAAAGAAAGAAAGAAAGAAAGAAAGAAAGAAAGAAAGAAAGAAAGAAAAAGAAAGAAAGGAAAGAAAGAAAAGGGAAAGGAAGAAAAGAAAGAAAGAAAGAAAGAAAGAAAGAAAGAAAGAAAGAAAGAAAGAAAAAGAAAGTGACAGAAAGAAAGGGAAAGGAAGAAAGAAAAGAAAGGAACAAAAGAAAGAAAAGAAAATGCCTTGGGATCTCTGAGAACAGGTGACCACAAGTCACACACACACACACACACACACACACACACACACACACACATACACACACACACTGTAAAGTTGCAGCCCAGATTTACATTACAGGAGACATAAATAGTCCCATAGTCATTTAAAGAAAATCTTTCCACAAAGAAAACTCTAGGCCCAGATATTTTCACTGGGAATTTCTACCAGACAAGGAAGACTATCTTTCTGAAATGTATGTAAACAGAATAATATGTGCTTAGGAAATTAATGTCAGAAAAATGACATCAAAGAAATGCCCTATCTGCACATTTTCAGCAAAATATTTCTCTCATATGACCTTCAAGAATACTAAACTTTGTTAATTTCATTAAACTAATTCTATAATTATTCAAAATATGACAAAAGATATTTCTTCTCTAATTTTATTTAGTCTTCTATATTGTTCACAATGATTGCCATTAGAATAATCATGTTACATGTTTGAGCATTCACAAAAAATTGTAAAACCTACAAGTGAATATTAGTTAAGAGAACCAAAATTTCAACATCCATGACTGCATGATGGTGACAAGTTGTTTAACCACAATAGGACAATGACTTAATTAATATTAAACATTTTAATAGTCATTATTTTGAAATTATTCTCCCTTGTTGATAATAAAAATTATTCAGCTCAATTTTTCTTTGTCTTATCTGGTAGAAATTTTAGATTATGGACTTGCTAATATTACATCAAACTATAAAAAATTATGCTGATTCATAGTCCTGGGTTGTCCACTGATACTATATAGTTAATGCTATTTAGCACATTGCCATTTTTTTTCAATTAATTACATTATGCTTTAAGATGAGCTAAAGGTATTTTTGTGCCTAATTATCTGCATACTTATAATAAATAACCTGTGACTATAGAATCTCGGGGAGCCAAGTAGAACCATTTAATGAAGGCCCATGATCAAATATGGTAAGTACTACTGGAGTGAGGAAAATGTTTAAAATTAAAATTTTACCTGTGGTAAAACTTTGCAACGTTCCACAAATGAGTACCTCTTTTGAAGACCAAAGAGAGAGAAAAATGGCCAACTCAAGATTACACTTCAGCTTTCTACATCCAAAGACTATAAAGGCAGAGAAACTACAGATTGAAGGTCAACAAACTAGAGCCCACAGGGCAAATCTGTCTGCTGTTTGTTTGTGTAAGTGAAGTTTTATTAGAACACAGATGTGCGTATTTGATTACATATTGCCTATGGCTGCGTTTGTGCTACAACAGCAAAGTTGAGTAGTTGTGACAAAAACCGTATCTTTTTCTTGACATTTGCAGAAAAAAAATTGCCAACCTGTGCGGAGGATCATTCTTCCATCACCTAAGAGATAAGGCCTCAGAGAAGGTCTGATATAAGGAACTCCGTACTATAGCACAGGATTGGCTGATTATCACGGTCTGGGATTTGACTCTGCCCTACCTGCAAACTAGTAAATTAACCTGTTATTGTTTCACACGTGCTGGCAGAAGACATTAAAGTCCTAGGGCAGAGACAAAGAACTAGATGACTCCAAGTACACAAACTAGTGTGACTCTCAGAGTTTGGGACAATTCTGCTGGCCCCCAAATCCCACAGGAGCTGGTGGGGAATCTGCTGAGTTTCAGAAATCCATTGCTTTTATTTATTTGTTTATTTTTGAGAGAGAGAGCTCAAGCGGGGGAGGGGCAGAAGGAGAGAGAGACTATGAAGCAGGCTCCAGGCCCAGCATGGAGCCTGACTCAGGGCTGGATTTCACAAATTGTGAGATCATGACCTGAGCTGAAATCGAGAGCCGGTTGCTTAACCAACTGAGCCACCCAGACGCCCCTCCACTGCTTTTATAGCAAATGGTAGGCAACACTGCTCTTTGTCCTCAAGGTTTCATACTACACACAGCCCTGAGAAAAGGCCCAGGTTAACAGTAGTGAATAGGGACGCTCAGGCACTGCAGCAGATTGCTGTCCCCTTCCTCTTGTGACGTCTCCAGCATTTCACGTTGTGCCAGCTGGAAAGGAAGAAAAAGGCCCATGTCTGTTTTCACAGAGCAGGTAATGAAGATTGGATATGAGTAGCCAAAAATTAAAAATTGGCACATATGACTATCAGTGAAACCAGGCACATTGAATCGAGATAGAGTCTGAAAATATAGAATAAAAGGAAGAGGGTGATTCAATTCATTTTAACAAATCTGTGTGTGTGTGTGTGTGTGTGTGTGATCCTACTGTGTGCTAAGAACTAAAACACATGGTCCCTCACACTTTAGTGACTGTAAGGAGCTCATAAGCTGGCGGGACACAGACAACTAACCATAACTATGTCCCCGACAATCCATCACATCCACGATTCCCTTTAATACAAAAGGAGAAAAAGGAGGGAAACATTCTGGTAGAAAAGAAGTGTATTGACAGATAATTCCAGTACAAGAAGATAAGTAGCAAATGGGATAAATTATGAACATTAGACGAATTCAGAGGAAGAAGTGTGATCCCTAAAATAAGAAAATGAGAGTTCCTTCAATGGTTGGTGCACCTCAAATAAAATACATACATGTCAAACAGATTGCGGGCAAGTAAACATTTTCAGAAATTAGTTCAATTTAGTTTAGTAAACATTTGTTAAATATCTACAAGGTACAAGTTACAGAATGAAATAATTTTATGAACTGCCTAACATACCTTTATAATATTTTTTCTTACATTTTTTGGTTGCCTACTTACTGATCACCTCTTCATATGGCAACAGTTTTCTCATATTTTCTATAGAAAGTATAGAAAGGTAGAAAGGTAATTCGCTTTCCTCTAACACAATTGATCATAATTTGTTCTTTTATTATTTATACTTCACAAAACCTCTTTCAGCTTCACAATTCATCATCAGTCATGCCATGTAAACCTTTAGGATTGGGGAAGATTTACATCATGCTTCTTTCTTTCTTTTTCTTTTGAATGTTTATTTATTTTGAGAGGTGGGGAGGGGCAGAGAGAGAAGGAGAGAGAGAATCCCAAGCAGGCGCTGCACTGTAAGAGCAGAGCAGAGCCCAGTGCAGGGCTTGATCTCATGACCACGAGAACATGACCTGAGCCAAAATCAGGAGTCAGACACTTCACCAACTGAGCCACCCAGGTGCCCTTCAAGTTTCTTTCTTGTATGAGCTATTTCTCCTCTACTTTCCCATACTTCTATGCTTTCCCTACTTTTGGACATATTTCTGTCATGATCCCACCACATGCCCTGCACCTTCATGTCCTGACCTAAGCCAGAACAGCTGCAAAACTTAAATATACATGAAAGCAGGGAGCTTAAAACTGACCACTTGTTTTGGCGATGAGCAGTTTGCATGAAGTAGAAGCAGCTGTGTCTTAGTAAATGTTTAACATCGAATCTCTATAGTGGGGAGAAAAAAAAACAACCTCTGATTTGTAGCATTTGCCAATATCAATGGTGAAAATACTCCCACCAGGTAACGATTTCGAGCTACCAACATGATGTCACTAAATACAAAGTTGGGAAGAGATGGGTACAAGCAGGTCTCAGGCGCCAGTGTTGGGGGCACCAGCACACGATTGAGGAGAGGGTCTGAGAGCCAGACTGCACCAGGTTGCGTAGATAATGGAAAAGTGTGTGACTTGTTTCCCAGAGAAAAATGAGGAATCTAAGTGAGATCTGATGGGACCGTAATTTCATTGATACACATCCCAAAAAGAATAACTTATTTTTATTTTTTTTCAACGTTTATTTATTTTTGGGACAGAGAGAGACAGAGCATGAACGGGCAAGGGGCAGAGAGAGAGGGAGACACAGAATCGGAAACAGGCTCCAGGCTCCAAGCCATCAGCCCAGAGCCTGACGCGGGGCTCGAACTCACGGACCGCGAGATCGTGACCTGGCTGAAGTCGGACGCTTAACCGACTGCGCCACCCAGGCGCCCCTAACTTATTTTTATTTTTTAAAGCATCTGGAAAGAAATTTAATTTTTCCCTCTTACATCGAGCCATGGATGCTGTCAACAAAGCAAACAAAAAACGATTGGTCTGCTGAAAATTGTTTCTTCTTTCCTTCAAGACATACAGCGGTGTTCTCATAGTTGCAGACACATGCTGGTTTAGATCATTTCTCTCACAATTCCAAAGAGTGTTTTCCATCCCACCTCTCATACCAGCCAAACTGAGTTCATGCCTGCCTGCATCAGAAAGTGGTTGATCTCATGCTACTTGCCCATGTTCCTGGGCACAAGAAAGCAACTCTGCATGACTTAAAGCTGTGTGGCTAACCTAATTAAACCACAAACAAAAGATTTGAAGGCAATTTGCAAAAATATCAAAATATCCAATAAATATATGCAAAGGTGCTCAACATTGTTAGTCATTAGATAAATGCAAGTTAAAACTATGGCATAGCATTCACGGTACAACACACTACAATAAATACAATTTTAATTTTTTTAATTAAAAAATTTTTTTAATTTATTTATTTTTGAGAGATAGAGTACAAGCAGGAGTGGGGCAGAGAGAGAGGGAGACACAGAATCCAAAGTAGGCTTCAGGGTCTGAGCTGTCAGCACAGAGCCTGATGCGGGGCTTGAACCCACAAACCTCGAGATCATGACCTGAGCCGAAGTCAGACACTTAACCGACTGAGCCACCCGGGCACTCCTAGAATAAATACAATTTTAAAAGATTGGTCATACTGTGGGTTGGTGAGGACAGAGCAGTTAATTCTACATTGTCAGTGGAAGTCTAATACAACCACTTTGTAACAATGTTTGTCAGGACCTACTAATCCTAAATACAAAATCTACCCTGCATGCCTACAATTCCACTCCAAAATATATACTAAACACATATAAGTGCTTATTTCTATCAAAATACATGAACAAGAATATTCATGGCAGTTTAATGTACCCCACACTAGAAATGAATGTCCTAAATGTCCTAAAACAAAATGGATAAAGTGGTTCAGTGATACAATGAACTATTTACTTACCAGTAAAAAAGAACCAGCTACTAATCCACACAACATGGGTGTAGCATTCAGTGAAAGAAACAGAACACAAAAATATACATGCTGTATGCTTCTGAATGTTTCTACTTGAGTGAAATTCAAAAAGGGGTAACACTAATCCATGGCGATAGAGCTCAGAATGGTTAACTTTGAAGACGTAATGACTATAGTGGACAAGAGGGTGTCTTTTGAGGTGACGGGATGTTTGATGTCTTGATCTGGTAATGGTTAGGTGTATAAACATGGAAAAAAAGGAAAATTAAAAGTGGTGCACCGGGGTGCCTTTGGCTCAGTCAGTTAAGCGTCGGACTTTGGCTCAGGTCGTGATCTCAAGGTTCATGGGTTCAGGCCCTGCATAGGGCTCTATGCTGACAGCTCAGAGCCTGGAGCTTGCTTCAGCTTCTATGTTCTCCCTCTCTCTATCCTTCCCCCACTTGTGCTCTCTCTCTCTCTTTCTCTCAAAAGTAGTAAACAGAAAAAATTTTTAAAGCATTTTCCTTCCCTAATAATGCAATTTAAAGCCATTAGGTGGAACATGGCAAGGATAGTATGTGCAGTAGGGTTGAGGGAAGACATGGTGGCCCAGTGTGGGGCACCGGAGCCTGAGCAGGGTGAGGGGGGTAACCGCACAGCGGGGCAGCCTGGCACAAACTGTCAGAGCCTGAGGAGGGTAAGGGAAATACCCACGCCAGAGTTCAGCCTGGCATCGCAAAGTCAGAGGCTGAGCAGAGTGAAAAAGGTGTCTGTGAGGGACAACCTGGAAAAGGGGAGTTAGAGCCCACCAGGGAGGGGCGGGTGTCTGGGGACAGAGAGAGTGGGGGCGGGGATTGGAGAGTGGGTGCCTACAAAGGTGTGATACTGTGATTTATAAGAAACATCCATTCTTTTGTCTTCCTTCCAGTTTCTGGCACAGAGCTAAGTGATAAGAGCAACAAAGGTGTCTTTTGTTATGTTAATGAGGTGACTTTAGGAACGCACCTGAGGCGGGAGGGGGGGCAGGAGGGAGAGGGGAGGGACTGGTTGCTGGGGGAACCAACCAGGTCATTAGCTGGTTGGAGCTTTCAGTCCCACCCCCTGACCTAGATTGAATTCAGTCACCAGCGGCTAATGATTTAATCAGTCGTGACTAAGAAACAAAGCTTTCCCTAAAAACCCCAAAAAGAACGGAGTTTGGAGAGTTTCTGGGTTGGTGAGTCTGTGGGGAATTGAGGAAATTGACAGCCAGGAGAGGGCATAGAAGCTCTGCACCTTTAAGGTAAGCTGCCCTACCCTGGGCATCATTTCCACCCGGCTCTTCCTGAGTTATATGTATATATATATTTTAAGCTTATTTATTTTGAGAGAGAGAGCATGTGCATGCACACAAGTAAGGGAGGGGCAGAAAGAGAGGAGAGAGAGAATCCTAAGCAGGCTCTGTGCTGTTAGCGTGAAGCCCAACTCTGGGCTCAATCTCAGGAGCTGCGAGATCATGACCCAAGCCAAAATCAAGAGTCGGACACTTAACCGCCTGAGCCACCAGGCACCCCCTGAGTTTTATAGCAAACTGGTAAGTATAATGTTTCTGTGAGCTGTTCTAGCAAATTAAGCGAGCCCAAGGAGGGGGTGTTGGAAACTCCAATCTACAGCTAATTGGTCAGAAGCACAGATAACAACCTGGGCTTATGACTGCTGTCTGAATTAGGGAGATGGGGGCGGCAGTCTTGTGGGACTGAGCCTTTAACCTGTGGGATCTGACACTATCTCCTTGGAATTGAGTTGAATTGTAGGATACTCAGCTGGTATTGGACAATTACTTGGTGGTGTGGGAAAAACCCACAGACATTGGGATTGGCCCCAGCATGGTTAAAGGGTATTAGTCGAATTAGTAATTATATTAAGGATAATGTAACACAAGTTTCTCACTGTTGGAGAAGGGAGTTATAAATACAGAAAGGGTAAAAACTAGAATGAATCCTGATATTGAATCAGGATTGGATGTGCCAGTGTGAACTCACAGTTCAAGAAAGGAAGGAAGGAAGGAAGGAAGGAAGGAAGGAAGGAAGGAAGGAGACATATAAGACAAATATTCCCTAGCTCGCTCTCTTTACAGAGAGAGTCTGGAAATAGCAGTGATCACACCTTGTGCCCAGATCTTGGCTTCTAAATACCATCTTCTAAAAGGAATGAAAGATTCTTGGAGAATGCCCGGTTCCAGACCTAGGGCAAGAAAAATACAAGGCAAAACTAAAACACCTTATTGTGCCAGTAGACAAGGTTGTGCTCAAAGAATGTTGGGGGCATGGCAAAGGGCATGGAAGGCAGCTTGGAGGGGCTTCCACTGACTAAACTGGGGTCTATGTAAAATAAATGGCAATAATAAACTATAACCCTTTGAATAAAATACAAACATGTACAGACATTTGAAAAAACAAAAACTGGAAGCTTGATGAGGAACAAGACATTTAATAGTTTTAAAGTATCTCCCTCCAAAACATTGTTACAGAGGACAATGAGTAACTTTAAATTGAGAAGCCTGGCAGACACCATTTTAATCAAGAAACCAAAGCGATTATTATCAGTAATGGGACAAATGAAAATCTTATGCCACGTGAGAGGATGGAATGAAAAGAACACAGCATCACTTCTGTGATATTCCTGCCAAAGATGTATAACTTGAACCTAATCAGGGGAAAATATCAGACAAGCTAAACTGAGGGTCATTCTGCAAAATAACTAGCCTGGAATTTTCAAACGTGTTGAGGGTTGAAAGTTAAGGAAAGATTGAGCAGCTGTATCAGATTGAAGACTAAAGAAACAGGACAACTAAATGCAGTGCATGATCCTGGACTGAATTCTTTCACTATAAAAGAGACATTATAGAGACAGTTGTCAAATGTGAATAGTTCTGTGCATTAGGTGATAGTAATGTTTCCCTGTGAAGCTTCCTGATTTTTTATGATTATGTTGTGGTTTTGCACAGAAGTGTGTTTGTAGGAAATACAGAGTATTCTGACATGATGGACCATCGTGCTGGCCAATGTGCTCTCAAACTGTTCCGAAAAAGTTGTTTCTGTGACTCTCCGATTGTTTCAAAAATAACAATAATTATTTTAAAAAAATAATTAAAATAAATGATAAAAATTTTTAAAACATTTTTTAATTTTTTAAAAAAAATTTATTTAAAAAAATAATTAAAATAAATGATAACAATTAAAAAAAATTTTTTAATGTTTATTTATTTTTGAGAGAAAGACAGAGTGCGAGTCGGGGAGGAGCAGAGACAGAGGGAGACAAAGAATCTGAAGCAGGCTCCAGGCTCTGAGTTGTCAGCACAGAGCCCTATGCGGGGCTCGAACTCATGAACCTCAACATCATGACCTAAGCCAAAGTTGGACGCTTAACTGACTGAGCCACACAGGTGCCCCTGAAATTTGATAAAAAAATTTTTAAAAGGCTCATTTTTCAGCTTGTTCTCTGTGTTCTAGGCCTCCTCCTTCCAGTTTTCCACAAAGTAAATTTCCTGCCTTCCTCAGATGCATAGGAAACATTAGCAGAATTGCAAATCATCTGAAAATAATTGATTGTTGAAAACTGCACATCTGATCCCAGATTTGCCAATGAAAGCTTCTCTGCATATAATTCCATCAATATGAGATAGAGTTTATGAAAATGGCCTTATTTGCGATATAGCAAATGAAGCATACAAAATTTGGTTTTCTATTCCTTTTAAGAAGTTCTTAGGAGAAAATTGATCCCCTTTCCTGTGGAAGAGATAAGAGAAAGTGAATGAAGGCATGGAAGGAAATGCTGAAATCTCTGTAAATTAACATTTTTGTAAGTATAAGGTGATATTTACATTGAAATATCTTGCTAGTGATGAGCCAAGGGAAAAGCTTATTTAGAGGGAAAAGCTCATTTTTCAGATAGTTGTGATTTTTCAAGGCAAAGAAAGAGTAAAAAGGAGACAGGAATAAAAAGGCACAGAAAAAATTTTAAGTTTAAACTTAAAGAAAAATCAAGAGATCCAGGAACAGGTTAATTCTAGCCTGTCATCTACCTTGTCCCATTCCAAGTATGCCAGTATCCCTGATCTAATATACTAAATACTCCATCTCCTTCCTTCTTTCTTCTTTTTTCTTTTTTAATGTTTATTTTTTGAGAGAGAGCGTGCGCATGCGAGCACGCGAGCGCCTGGGAGCGCACGTGTGGGGGGAGGGGCAGAGAGAGAGGGAGACACAGAAACACAGAATCCCAAGGAGGCTCCAGGCTCTGAGCCATCAGCACAGAGCCCTACTTGGGGCTCAAACTCATGAAACATGAGATCATGACCTGAGCCCAAGCTGGATGCTTAACCGACTGAGCCGCCCAAGCGCCCCTTCTCCTTCCTTATTTTTTAAGAGGGTACTGAAGCTAGCAGAGGCCATAGTTTGATTATAAGAAGATTTATAATACCGAACCATGAGCCCCTTCTCCTTCCTTATTTTTTAAGAGGGTACTGAAGCTAGCAGAGGCCATAGTTTGATTATAAGAAGATTTATAATACCGAACCATAAAGGATCCCTTCTTATTTAGAAGTCAGTGGGCAAATAGAAACTATTGTTGTCTTCTTCAATAAATCTTTCTTTGAAAATATTGTTTTCATGCTTCCTTTAACCAAAGTACCTTACAAAAAATTATTTTTATCCCTGAGCCACTGACAACCATCACTGCTGTTGTGTTATGTTCACGTGCTGTAAGACCACAACTCACACGGGATCAACTGCTTTCAGCAACACCTGATTCATTACAGAGGAAGTAGAAAAAAAATGTCCAAGTCACAAAACTTAAAATACAATTAATCCAGGGGCGCCTGGGTGGCTCAGTCGGTTGGGTGTCTGACTTCAGCTTAGGTCATGATCTCACAGTTTGTGGGTTTGAGCCCCACGTCGGGCTCTGTGCTGACAGCTCAGAGCCTGGAGCCTGCTTCAGATTCCGTGTCTCCCTCTTTCTCTGCCCCTCCCCTGCTGGTGCTGTCTCTCTCTCTCAAAAATAAATAAACAAACAAACAAAAAAATACAGTTAATCCAAGAGCTATTATTTTAAGAAAGAATTTCCTTTTTCTTCTCCCTTAAAAACTTCATTTGGGAAATTCATGATCTCTGAAAGTGAATATTTTCCCCTCCTAAAAGGATATGCATGTTTTGGAAAATATTTGGCAGTTCCTTTCAAAACTAAAAATAGACTTACCATACTATGTAGCAGTGGCATTCTTAGGTATTTATCCCAGAGAAATGAAGAGTGATTTTCACACAGGAACTTGCATATGAATGTTCATCGAACTTTTTTCCTAATAGCCCCAAACTGGAAACCACCCAAATATCCTGCATTTGGTGAATGGTTAAACAAAGTAAGAGACATCCACACCATGGAATACTACTCAGCAACAAAACAAAACAAACAAACAAAAAAGGAACAAGCTATTGATACATGCAACAACATGGATGAACCTCCTAAAGGAAATTGTGCTGAGTGAAAAAAGGTAGAGCCAAAGGGTTACATGCCACATGGCTCCATTCTTTTAAGATTCAAGAAGTAACACAATTATAGAGATGAAGAACAGATTAGTGGTTCTCAGTGGTTAGAGATGGTGGAGGAGGGGGTGAATGTGGCTCTAAGGGAATATTGCAAGAGAGTCTTGGGATAGTACAGTCGAATATCTTGATTGCAGTGGGCTTTCAATCTACACACACACACACGCACACACATGCACACACACACGAGTGCCTGTGTAACTGGTGAAATCTGAAAAAACTGTGGATCGTACCAATACCAACTTTTTGGCATTGATACTGCATCATAGTTGTGTAAGATGTGGGAGGCTGGGGGAAGAATACGTGGGAATTCCCTGCACATTTCTTTGCGCTCTCCTATAAATCTAGAATTATTTCAAAGTAAAAAGTAAAAGATGCTATGTACAAAAATTAAATCTTTACATTTAATGTGATTTTCTTGAAAATACGAAGACTAGCAGGGAAGCAGGGGAAGGAATTGCCAGTCATTAGGTAGGTATGGCAATTCACTTTCTATGAATCGCCATGGCAATGTGGCAACATTTCCTACGAATAGAACATTTTTACACATTAACTGGGAAGGGCAACAAGTGTTCTATATTCAGGACTGAACTTAGGGTTTGAGAGGCCTAACATAACCCGAGTATGTTAAGGACTTGACTCCGTGTTATACCTACTGTCCTCCTGAGGATAGAAAGAACCTAAGGGCGGGTGTTGGGTCCCTGACCACTTCTGCCCTAAGTGTGTGATCTGTATGTTTATCACCAAATCTTGCACTTTGACGGTTAACATTACTTACCCGCCATTTTCACTCTTTCAGAAGGTTATTTCTCAAACAGTAACTTTTTCCTAGATTTCAAATATATCCCCTTGCTTGGCATTTTTAAATATCATAAGAGCATCTTTATATCTTTTCCAAGAAAAATTCACATTTCTGGTGTGTTTTCAAAAAAAAAAAACACCTTAAAATCTGCAGTTACTTAAGACAATATTTATGTCTCTCAACCCTATTGCTCTGGTTTTTCCTATTCTCTCCTTATTTTCCTTCATTTCCTCCTCTCTCTTTGGCATGCTTCTTCTCTATCCTTTTAGAGAAAACAGTATCTTTAATCATTTACCCTTTGAGGATAGGGCCAGAAGTTTTGAAATCACTAACACTAATTATTAGGACAAGGAATACCCTTTGGTCCCTGCATACTCCTCATTAAAGACCTACACACTCAGGTGTAAAGAAATTCAAATATCCAGATACAGCATATTCCTAGGTATACATAGAATATGGTAAGGAACAACTTCTACCTAAGGATATTTTTGAGGCAAGCAAAACACCTGGATCACATGATTAATTAGATTCATTAATTGTTTTTATGACAAGCTTTAACCTAATTTTCCAAAAAGCTAGTTTTATCAGGAAAGCCACATTCAATGTGAAGATCTAATGTTTGTGCATAGCTTTTATCTAATTGAGGCAAAATTCATATAACACGAAATTAACTATTTTAAAGTGAACAATTTAGTAGCATTTAGTACATTCATAATGTTCTGCAACCACCGCTTCGGTCTAGTTCTAAAATATTTTCGTAAGCCCAAAAGGAAACCCCAGCCATCAAGATTTACCCCCTATTCCCTTTTCTCCCAGCTCCTGGCAACCACCAACTGAAATCTATCTGTGTAGATTTATCTATTTGGATATTCCAGATAAAATCATATGAACTGTGACTATGTCAGGCTTTCATCACTTAACGTATTTTCAAGATTTACCCATGTTGTAGCATGAAATCTATCAAAACTTCATTCCTTTTTTATGGCTGAATAATATTCCACTGTATGGTTGTACTGCAATTTGTTTATTCATTTAGAAGCTTGGGTTATTTCCACCTTTTGGCTAACATGAATAGTGATGCTCTGAACATATGTGTACAAGCATTTGTTGGAGTTCCAGTTTTCAATTCTTTGGAGTACATACCTAGGAGTGAAATTGCTGGGTCATGTAGTAATTCTATGTTTAACTTTCTGAGGACCCATCAAACTGGTTTCCAAAGTGACAGAGTCTTTTACGTTTCTGAGTATAGGTTTGTTAAGAGAAGAAGCTATTTGCCTTCAGAAACAAAACCGGATTTCCATCTGCTTCCTTGCATTTGGCACAGTTTAGAATAAATCAGTGGTTCTCAATTCTGGCTGTATATCACAAAGAGTTTAAAAAAAAAAAAAAGGAAAGCATGCAAGAAAGCTCCATCCAGGCTCCATCTCTAGAAATTCTGTTTCAATAAATCTGGGTTGAGCCTGAGCCATACCAAGTGACCCCCAGGTAATTCTAATGGCAGCCAAGATTGAGAACTACTTTTCTAAATGAATTCTGGGGAAGTAATGTAGAAATTTTCCCTTGGAGAATAGGAATCATTTGTCATGGACTCAGAACTAACTTTAATTTTTTTTTAACTTTAATTTCTTAATTTCCTTGGCTATTTGATTCATAGCCATGTATCTGTACCTAGAATCATGCTTAGGAAAGAACTGGACAAAAATAACTGCCTTAATATGGAATATCCAATTTTATTTTAAGCTTACAATTAATCATTTTTAATAGCAGTTAATAATTTTAAGTGACATTAATATTTTTAGCTACTGATATTAGTTAGGAAACCAAAGGGAAATATGTTCAACTTAGGATCCCCAATCAGATACTATTTTTGAATACACTATCTTTCCCTAGCGTGCTTAACTAGACTTCCTTTCTCCATAATAGTGGCAGGAAATTATTTCTTCAAATGGCCATTTTAAAGACAAGAAGTCTAAAAGATGAGTTGGAGACAAAAATATAAGATGATCGAACAATACTGGAATTTACTGGAAATGTAATGTGTAATAAAGAACTCTATATATTTGTTTTTAAAACCTGAATTCTACCTAAATCTCCTATTCCTTTATCTGTATTTAGTATAAATGTCATTATTTCCCATTCCCAATCCCATATTCTCTCTCTCTTCATCTTGGAAACTCTCCCTTCTCTTTGTCTCTCTCTTTCTCTCTGTGGAAAAACATTTTTCTGATATTATAGCAAATTATGTTCATTTTAGTTCCATATCCTTTTGACAAGTTTCCTGCGATCTTTCCCAGTTTTTACAGCAGATTCTGAAAATACTACTTTTTCATAATGCTATGCTTTTCCAAATAAATTAGAGGTTTCTGAAGACTGCTATAATAATAGCTATTTATTTATACTTAAATAAGCAATCAATTTAAAATTGTATAGCTAAAACAAAAATAGCTCTGTGCATTCTAGAATTACCCCTCTCACAGACTGTATAATGGCTTGACTAACTCTTCAATGAATCTCTCCTGAATAAGTGGACATCAGATCCTTTCCCAGAGGGACAGGCTTAATCAAGTTCCCAACTTTTAAATTTAGAATGGGAAGCTGGATTTCCCTTCTTTCCCAAATATTCTTTTATAAGAGATTTTGCATTCAGGAAAGGACTCAAGCATTTGCAAAGGATACAAATATTTCCAGAAGACTACAACAAAAATATTTTTATTCATTTTCAAGTTCCATTGTAGATAAGAAAAATGAAGCTAATAATTATTGCTGCAATAGCCAATCATGCTACATGCATAAATGTATCAAATTAACATGTACACCTTAAATCTACACAATGTTATATATCAAATATATTTCGATAAAAAAAAGTGAAGCTAAGGAAGTTACGTACATTATCCAAGTTACTAAGTGGTTATTACTGGGTTCAAATTGCCTGGTCTGCATCTTCCACTGTCCTTCATTACCTCTCAACATCCCTTCTCCCCCCTACTGAAACCCTACCTATTCTGTCAGCCTAATTAGAAAAACAAGAATAACAAAAAATAGAAAACCAGGCGTTAATTAGGATCCCTGTTTCATAAAAAATAATAACCAAATGCTTCTTGCAACTTAAAAAGAATAAATTGAAATCTTTCAGAAGGCATGTACTAGGAAAAGTATTGTAGCTTTGCAAAGTTAATCAGCATAAAAAAGAATATAGGCTGTTTGAGTCTAACATATGACAAAAAGTGAAGGAGACTTAGTAAACGATCTGGAGATCAGTGGCCTTGAAGAGCAGTCCACAGATGGGCATAATCAGCATCACCTGGGAAGATGTTAGAAATGCAAATTTTCTTTTTTTTTTTAATTTTTTTAAAAAAAGAAATGCAAATTCTCCAGATGCACCCTAGACCTACTAAATCAGAGACTCTGGGGGTGGGGCCAAGCAATCTTATTTCACCTCCCTCACCCTCCCGCCAAGTGATTCTGAATTATCACACTGAATTTATCAGATACACACTAAAGTTACAGAACCAGTGATCTAAATGATTCAGACTCAAAAGCAGCAGAAGAGAGTTGAAGAATTGACGTAACCTGGTATGGAGAAGCTAAAACTCCACTTATTAGGATTGTATGCTTTTCTATTTTCAGTACTGAGCAGCCTAATAGGTGTGGTATATTTTTTACTTGACCTAAGTAAATGTGTTAAATACACACACTTACCATAATTATAAATGCATAGTAAATAGGTATACGTAGTGGCAAAACCCAGAAGGAAATACACAGAAAAATAAATGTTGATAGTGGGATTCTATGTGGTTTTTTTCTCTTTTTAACTAATTTAATTTTATCTAAAATCAAATGAGGGTAGGTATTGTTATCCCCATTTTAAACTTCAGAGCACACATTCAGAGGAGGTAATTTGCCCAAGGTTAAAACACTAGGGCTGCCTGGCTGGCTCAGTTGGTGGACCATGCAACTCTTGATCTCCAGGATGTGAGTTCAAGCTCCATTTTATGTATAGAGATTACTGGAGAATAAAATCTTAAAAAAACAAAAAGACACACAAAAAAACTAGTAAATGTCATGAATTGTGTTTAAAGTGGGAATTTATGGCCATGTTCAATTTGCTATTTTACAGAATGCAGTCCTTAAAAGAGTCATATCATTTTATAATTGAAAAACATTTAAATATATAAACACATATTAGGAAGCAATACACAAAAATTAAAATTTTGAAATATCCAAATGTGTTTAATATTCATATTTAAAGCTAAATATGCAATGACCATTACCAGCTTTGTTACATTACTAAGTTATTGCAATGTTAGAAAAATTATGTTCACAAGCCTGCAAATGTTCTCAGCCAATTTATTGAAAACATACCAAAACTGAACACAGAGTTATGTAATTTTCACCAAACTTGAGATAAAAGTGAATATTAAAAATGAAAAACTTGGGGCGAGGGTGGGGGCAGCTAGGTGGTTCAACTGGTTGAGCGACTGACTTCTGCTCAGGTCATGATCTCACGGCTCCTGGATTCAAGCCCCATATCGGGCTCTGTGCTGAGAGCCTGGAGTCTGCTTCAGATTCTGTATGTCTCTCTCTTTCTGCCCCTCCCCCACTTGTTCTCTCTCTCTCTCTCTCTCTCTCTCTCTCTCTCTCTCCCCCAAAAATAAATAAACATTAAAAAAAAAAAACCTAACAAAACAAAACTGAGGCACCTGGGTGGCTCAGTTTGTTGAACATCCAATGCTTCATCTCAGCTCAGGTCATGATCCCAAGGTCGTGGGATTGAGCCCCGTGTTGGGCTAGTTGCTGAGCGTGGAGCCTGCTTAAGATTCTCTCTCTCTCTCTCTCTCTCTCTCTCTCTCTCTCTCTCTCTTTCCTCTCTCTCTCTCTCTCTCTCTCTCTCTCTCTCTGCCCCTCTCTCCCTGCTCATGTGCTCTCTCTCTAAAAAAGAAAAAAAAGAAAAAAGAAAAGCTAAGATAACATTACAGTTTTATAATACGGTGGAGAAAAGATAAATGGGTACACTATATCATGAAGTGCTAGCATTCTTAAAAGGTTTGAAGTAAGGTCCTTTGGCTGGACTAAGAATAGTTGAATGGGCAATATTAATCATAATAAAAATAGAATGAGTAAAGTCAGTGAAACTAAGAGAAGTATGCAAGTTACCAAGGTCTTGTATGTGGGGGGAGAAGACCCCTCCCAAAAAAAGAAAGACAAAATAAGGAGATTAATACAGAATATCTGCATTCTTGCCAACACCGGAATGGTGAGCCAAGAGCATATAGCAGCAGTTTGATCAAAATTGAATGATTTTTTTTTTCCTGAAACTGTATTGAGTAACTGTAAGTTGCCCTGGCCAGAAGACTCCTTTATAATAAAAGTACATGTGGTATAGTAACCTCAACACTAAGTGGATGTCTGGAGAAGAGTTTGGGCCAGGTCTAGTGTAAAAGAAGATTCCCATTTGATACCATATGCAAAAATAAATACTATATATTAAAGACTTAAATGTAAAAAACTAGAATTAAAAAAATCATTCAAGAAAATCTATAAGCAAGGGAAAACTTCAAAACCAAGGCTAGAACCAAGTAGCTGTTTTTAAAATACTTCTTAACCATACAAGATTATGCAAAAGATCCCTTACAAATTGACAAAAAAAGACAACCCCACAAAATTAGTGAATATTGTTAAATAATGTGCAGAAGAGCACAGATGACCAACGGAAAAGTGAACTCATTAGCCCCGAGAGAAATACAAATTAAAGTGACAGTGAATATCATGTAAAATGGTATCTCATTGTAGTTTTCATTTACATTTTCCTGATGACTAATGATGTTGAGCAACTTTGCATGGGTTTATTAGCCACTCATATGTCTTCTTTGGAGAAACGTCTGTTCAAATTATTTGCCCATTTTTAATGAAGTTATGTTTTTATCATTGAGTTGTAAGATTTCTTTACATATTTTAAATACAAGTCTCTTATCAAATATATGATCTGCAAATATTTTCTCCCAGTCTGTGGGTTGTCTTTTCACTTTCATGGTGGTGTCCTTTGAGGAACAAAAGTTTTGGTTTCTATGAAGTCCACAATTTTTTTTTTTCTTTTGTCATTTGTGGTTTTGGTGTCATATCCAAGAAACAATTGCTTAAACCCAAGCAATGAATTCCTGTGTTTTCTTCTAAGAATATTATAGTTTTAACTATTGCACTTATGTCTTTTATTCATTTAATTTTTGTGTATTCTGTGAGGTAGGGATCCAATTTTATTTTTTGCATGGATATCCAGTTGTCCCAACACCATTTGTTGAATTTAATTCTTTCCCCCGTTGAATTATCTTGACAACTTTGTTGAAAACCAGTTGGCCACAGACGCATGATTTTATTTCCAGTCTCTCGATTCTATTCCATTATCTATATAACTATCCTTATGCTAATAATACACTGTTTTGGTTTTGTAACTTTGCAGTAAGTTTTAATTTTTTTTTTTTAATCTTTATTTACTTTTGAGAGAGAGAGAGACAGAGTGAGAGCAGGGGAGGAACAGAGATAGAGGGAGACACAGAATCCGAAACAGACTCCAGGCTCCAAGCTGTCAGCACAGAGCCGGATGCGGGGCTCGAACCCACGAACCGTGAGATCATGACACCAGCCGAAGTCGGACGCTCAACCGACTGAGCCACCCAGGCTCCCCTGCAGTAAGTTTTAAAATAGAAAAATATGAGCCCTCCAAATTTGTTCTTTTTTTCAAGATTATTTTGCATATTCTGGGGCCCTTGAAATTCCTTATGAATTTTGGGATCACCTTGTCAATTCACCTCAAAAAAGATAACTGGGATTTTAATAGAGATTTTATTGAATCTATACATTAATTTGGGGAGTATTGCCATCTTAAGAATACTAAGTCTCTGATCCATGAATGTGGTATGTATTCACATTTATTTTCTTCTTTAATTAAGCAGATTTTGTAGTTTCTAGTGTACAAATCTTGTACTTTTGTTAAATTTATGTATTTTATTTTAATGCTATTATACATAGATTTTTTAAAATGTTCACTTTTGGATTGTTCATTTCTCATATAGAAAAATGCAATTGAGGGGTGCCTGGGTGGCTCAGTTGGTTAAGCGTCTGACTTCGGCTTAGGTCATGATCTTGCGGTCTGTGGGTTCAAGCCCCGCGTCGGGCTCTGGGCTGACAGCTCAGAGCCTGGAGCCTGTTTCAGATTCTGTGTCTCCCTCTTTCTCTGACCCTCCCCTGTTCATGCTCTCTCTCTCTCTGTCTCAAAAATAAATAAATGTTAAAAAAAATTAAAAAAAAAGAAAAATGCGATTGACTTTTTGTGTGTTGATCTTGTATCCTGCAAACTTGTTCAACTCATTTATTAGTTTATTATAATGATTTTTGTGTATTCCTTGGAATTTTCTATGTACAAGGTAATGACATCTGCACAGTTTTACTTCTTCCTCTCCAATCTAGATGGTCTTTATTTCCTTTTCTTCAATAACTCCCCTGGCTAGAACCTTTAATACAATGGTAAGTACAAGTGGCAAGAGTGGATATCCCTTTTTCCCCCCTAAGCTTAGGGAGAAGGCATTCAGTCTTTCACCATTAAATACAATAGTAGTTATATGATTTTTTTTTTATAGATGACCTTTCTCAGTTTGAGGACATTACTTTACATTCCTACTTTATTGAGTATTTTTATCATGAATGAATGTTGAGTTTTAAGGGTTCGGGATTTTGTCAAGTATTTTTCTATTAATGTGATCATGCATTTTTGTCCTTTATTATGTTAATATTGCATGTTACAGAAATTTATTTTCAAAAAAAAATTTTTTTAACATTTTTATTTATTTTTGAGACAGGGAGAGACAGAGCATGAACAGGGGAGGGTCAGAGAGAGGGAGACACAGAATCCGAAACAGGCTCCAGGCTCTGAGCCGTCAGCACAGAGCCCGACGCGGGGCTTGAACTCACGGACTGTGAGATCATGACCTGAGCCGAAGTCGGCCACTTAACCGACTGAGCCACCCAGGCGCCCCCAGAAATTTATTTTCAGATATTGACTTATGCTTGCATTTCTTGGATAAATTTCACTTGGTTGTGATGTACATTCTTTTTTTAATATATTGCTGGATTTAATTTGCTGGTCACTTTCATTTTTGAAAGATCTATTTTCTGAGTATAGAATTCTGTATGGACAGCTTTTTTCTTTCAGTCCTTTAGTATGTTGCTCCACTATCTTCTGACTTGCAGGATGTCCAACAAGAAGTCTGCTTTCTTATCTTTGCTTCTATGTGCATATATCTTCTTAATCTGGCTTTCTTTTTTTATTAAAAAAAAGTTTTTTAATGTTTATTTTTGAGACAAAGCATGAGTGGGGGAGGGGCAGACAGAGGGAGACACAGAATCTGAAACAGGCTCCAGGCTCTGAGTTGTCAGCACAGAGCCCTACGCAGGGCTCAAACTCAAGAACCGTGAGATCATGACCTGAGCTGAAGTCAGATGCTTAACCAACTGAGCCACCCAGGTGCACCCTTAATCTGGCTTTTAAGAATTTCTTTCATCACAGGTTTTAAATAATTTTTTAGTTTTTTTTTTTTTTCATGTTTCTTATGCTTAGTGTTCATTGAGTTTTTGGATTGGTGGTTATCATTTTCATCAAATTTGGGGATTTTTTTCAACCTTTACTTTTTCAAATATTCTATTCTTACACCCCAGCTCCTTCTGGGACTCCAATTACACATAAATTAGGCTCTTGAAGTTTTTTCACAATTCCATGATACTCTATACATTTCTCAGTGGTTGCCTTTGGGTTTTTGGGGGAGGTGGGGGTGCAGGAGGGCACAAGGGGATGTTTATGTTGCCATATCTTGAAGTTCACTAATCTTTGTTTTTGCTGGCATGGTTGGATCCATAAGTCACATGCCTAAACTCTTTACCAATTCATTGTCTGTCCATACCTTTGGCCTTGTTTCCAGAAAATGCTATCTGGATAGGCTGAGAATTTTCCAAATAACCAAGTGCTGATTCTTTTGCGTTTGGCAGTTCACTCTCAACTTATCTCCATCCTCTCATGTTTTACTATAAGCAGCAAGGAAAAACTAGGCTGTGCCTTCAAACACCTTAGTTGTAAATCTCCTTTATCACTTACAAGTTCTGCTTTCCACCCAACACAATAAAATTCAGCCAAATTATCTACCACTCTATAACAAGGATCAACTTTCCTCTAGCATCCAATAACATGTTCCTTACTTCCATCTGAGACCTCACCAGAAGCATCTTGACATTCCTATTTTCAGCAACATTCTGTTATGACAATCTATGTATTCTCTAAAAACCCCAGAAACTTCCTATTTGGTTCTCCTGTCTGAGCTTTCATCAGAAGTACCTTTAATGTCCACATTTCAGCCAACAATGACTTCAAAGCAATTTAGGTTTAATACCAAGTACCTCAAAATTCAACCAGCCTCTATTCATAAGCCATTTCTGCATTTAAAGTATTTGTTACAGTAGCACGCCACTTTCTGGTACCAATATCTGTATTAATTTCCTAGAGCTGCTGTAAAAAAATACCTCAAACTGTGTGGCTTAAAACAACAAAAATTATTGTCTCACAGTTCTGGAAGCCAGAAGTCCAACTTCCTTGGCATTCTTTGGGTGCAGCTGCATCATTCAATCTCAGCCTCTGTTGTCACATGGCATTCTCCCTGTGTGTCCTCCCTCTTCTGGTAAGTACATAAGTCATATTAAATTAGGGCCATGCTAATGGCATCTTAATTATATCTGCAAATACCTTATTTCCAAATGAGTCCATATTCACAAGTACCAGGAGTTGGGACTTCAACATATCTTTCTGAGGGACACAAACTTATCAACAAAACCAAAATTTATTTTTTGAAAAGGTCAACAAAATTGACATATTTAGCTAGGAAAAATGAGAAAACACTCAAACTGCTAAAACCAGGAATAAAAGAGGAGATGTCACTATTGTACTTCCAGAAATAAAATAAAGGAATACTGTGAACAGTATGCCAACAAACTGGATAACCTAGATGAAAAGGAAAAATTCCTAGAAAGACACAAATTATCAAAACTGGCTCAAAAACAAGTAGAAAATCTGATGAGACCTATGACAAGACATGGAACTTGGAACTAAAAAACAAATTCCCATTTAAAAAAAAAAAAACAGTAAGCCTAATTACCTACCTCTAAATAAGTTGATTTCTTTCAATTCTTCATATGCTTACTCTATCACTTTACATTAACTTCCTCTTCTGAGACAAACCCAATAGTCTAATAAATAATATCTACTTTGATTCTCTTGAAATGCTTTCCTCTGGTTTGCAGGGCTCTACACTCTCCTGAGTTTAGTTTTTCTGGCCTAATTGTATTTCTCCTTATGTAGACTTCTCCTAAAGGGTGGCAAAATATGCTATCAAAAATAAGCCACTTTGACATAAGGATTATTTTGAGCCAGAAGGTACCTAAAAAAACAGCAGATGCAAGAGTATTCTAATCTTCTTCTGAAAACAGGGCATTAAAAACTCCCATGTGAAAGATACCCTCCCTATACAAGAAGCAAAATAGCATCCTTATCAAGAAGCTGAAATTGAGAGTCTATACAAATAGGCCTTATTAAAATTACTTTTCTTTAGCCTCACCACATTGTTTAATTGCTTTCTCACAGTTGCCATGCTTTGTTCAACCTAATTTAAAAGTATGTAGGTAGGTGTCATCATTTCTTTGGGTCTTTCCCTTAGGATGGCTCCCATGTCAGCTAACACATAAATTTGTAGTGTTAATTTATCTTAATAAATAAATTAATTTCTGTTAATCTGTCTTAGGTCAGCTTACTTCTCAGGTCTAGCTGAAAAAACCCTAAGAGGGTAGAGGTAAAATTTTGTCTTCCCTATGTTGTATCCACACAACTCCTGAAACAGAATGCTACGGGCACCAGTGACAGTCACAACAAAGTTTATTACAATGAGAGGCAAGGCCGACCGATCACGGCCAACACTCTTGATAAGAGTGTGGCCCCAAACAGCCAGGGTACAGAGTTTTTATAACCGATCACATCGTTTTATCATCACCTGGGAACAGAACAAAGAGTTTCCAGATGAGTTAGAAACAGTTGCCTAATGAGGTGTTTACTTTAGACTTTCTGCCTCTAAGTTGCAACCAGTGGATCTCCTTGACCCTGCCTCTGATGCTCTTTTCTTTGAACTTTTATTTCCTTAATTGGTGAAGCCTAATTTACAAGAGTATGAGGCGTAGTTTACCAGAGCAAAGCAAGGCTGTTATCTCTTAACCTTCAGTGTCAACACAAAGCTGTTATTTTTCAAGCTAAGCATTAGCCTTACACTACAATTTAACCCTTACACCTACATTTCTCAAACCTAAAAAGTCCCATTCACTCTTTTAGACGTTGCATGGCCAATTTCTGAACTTCTGCTTCTCTAACCTTTTTGTTTTTCAGTCACCTGTTGACATCTTCATTTTAACGAACAGGTCTTGCACCTGAAACTAAAGGGAAACGTAAATTAAACAACACCCCCACGCCAGGGAACAGTACCCTACTTGAGAATGTAACACCCATCATTAGTTCTTTGAAATCATTTCATTTCCTGCAGGTCAATAAGATTCCTACCTAATGATGAAAAGAAAAGAGTGGGTTGTTCAGCACTTTCAGACATTTTGGCAAAAGAAGTACTTTCATATGCTAAATAATAACGCACAGATCTATGGTAGGGCATACTATTTGGGGAAAAGCTGCCAGGTCCAAAGTCTAAAGAAGCAATTAGTGCTCATTTTCTTGCCCAATTTAGTTGTCCTATTAACGCCTTGAAAAAAACCTACTTCTCACATCCTATTTCTTCTACCCCAGAAGCCTGGAAAGGAAAAAAAGATGACACACGAGCCAATCCAAGTCCTCTTTGCGCTGACTGTGTAAGAGTATTTGCCCCAAGAGCAAATTCCCATTTTCCTTTCATCCAACATCCAGTGTTCGTTTTCTTGATTCTCGGCGCCCCGAACCCACCACCATGGGCATCTTACTAACCAGCAGACGAAATTTACGCAGACGCCTTTCAGGGCTCACAGAACCCACCTCCCTCGAGCAAGTCCCCGGGACTCATCCAATCAGAGCTCAACCAGGAAATCAAGTAGCCGCAAGACCTGACGCGAGTCGGCCTACGTCCGCCAGAGTCACGTGATTCCAGTCCGCGCCTCCCGCCCTCCCCTGAGGAGGACCCCCACGAGGCACCTCCCTTCAGCTAGTGCTCGCTGATTGGTTACTGTTCCTGCGGTCTCCTGGGTGACGGGAACGCGTTAGCCCTCTTGGAGGAGGCCCGCTGCGCCTGCGCATTTGCCAGATCGCGCGGCCGCTCCAGCCTTGAGATGAAGGTAAATAACTTGCAAACCCCTGGGTGTGGGGGCGGGAAAACGCGACCACTGGCTCTTAGCCCGCTGAGCGTCATTTTGAGGTTAGGAGCCGGTGCCCTCTCCCCCGTCCTGAATGCGTTAGAGGAGGGGGCAAGAGAGCCGGTGGCCCGGGGGGAGGAAAGCTGCAGCGAAGTTGAAGGAAGGAGGGAAAGGAAAGAAAACTGGAGAGGAGAAGGCGGAGAGGGAGGCCTCATTTCTGGCACCGCGAACTGAGTTGAAGTGGTGAGGGCAGAGGGAAGGCGGGCATGGCCCGAAATGAGCAGATTGGATCAGAAGAGACTAGGAACTTCACACCGCGGAAAGAGCGGTCTGCGTTTGGAGGATTGCGGTGAAATTGACTGGATTGGGTGTCACCAGCTGCTGCTTTTCCTGCAGCTGAGCGTCTAGCAAGCCGTACTCAGCGCCTTTAAAAGAGTGAAAAGCTTCCGAAAGAATAATGTCAAGTTGTATCGCCAGTGACTGATCTAATGTAGAAATCACTCAGTGGCTAATGTACATTATTCACGGAAAAAACTGCACTTGCACACGCAGGTCTCCCTGGAGAGCATCATCCTCTGCACGCACCGTTCCTAGGTTTGGGCTTCTAGTGAACCCCGTTCCACGTCAGTGGCTACTGCCGATTCACCTATCCACTTTACTACAGCGATAGTACAGCCCTGATCTGACAAGAAATGGATAGCTCAGTTTGAAAAGTAATTAAGTCGTAATGATTCCTCGTGGCTATTAGCGTGGAAATTGGAATTGACCGGTAATCATAACATTTCTAAAGCACTTCACAATTTATGAAGTATCAGAAGGGAGAAGATATTATTCCTGGTTTACAGTTGAGAATTTTGTGCTTGCAATTTGAGCTACTTGTTTTAATTAAGCCCTGCAGCTAGTAAGTAAAAAGCAAAACCAAAATCTGGTTTTCTGGTTTTGAAGCTCGCACTTTTCCTGTGTACTGTATATGGAGCATGTATATATAGCTCCACTGAAGAAAAATAATCTGTAAGGTCACAGCTAGAAGAGCGCGACCATGAAGCTAATGAAATTTAAGGATCTATCGCTTGAATAAAGGGGTTCTAGGTCATGTTGTCACAAAATTGCAAAAGATGCCTTTATGCTTTTTTTTTCCTTCAAGGTGTTTTCTGCTCCACAAAATGTGAATGCACCTTTGATTATAGAGGTGCACCTGTTTTCAATAGAGGTGGATTTTATCCACTTAACACACCAAATGCCTATTGATTGGTGTTTAATTTTAAGCATTGGATGAGTTTTGTGTAGCCACTAGCCTTGCCAAGCCAGCTGTAGTATTTAAACTTCATATGCCTAGATATGGTCTATGATTTAACCTAATTATTTATAACTTAACCTAATATTAAAATCTAAATTTTTTCATTCAAGCTTATGTTCTTAATAGTTTTAGATCAATATTGTTTGATATAAATTTAATGTGAGCCAGTGTAATTTAAAAATTTTAGTAGCCACATTAAAATGTTTTAAAAGAAACAGGTAAGATTAATTTAAATAATATACTTTATTTTATCTAGTATATCCAAAATATTGTTTCAATATGTAATCAATATAAAATATCAATGAGATAGTTCACATTTTTCATAGTCCTTGAAATGTGTATGTATTCTATATTTACAACACATCTAAATTCATACTACCTACATTTCAAGCCCTTAATAAAATTTCAAGTCCACCTGTGATTTGTGGCTTCCATATTGGATACCCCAGTTCTTGACTAAAAGAAAGGCTTCTCAGCTGATACACTGTCCACCCAATAGCAAAATTAAGCACTTAATGATGAAGTAAGTATAACTAATGGGTAAAGGAAGAAAATAATTTTGAATGAAGGATAGACATTTGTATTTTTATCACGCTTGAGATTTTTTAAATGGTAGTTTTGTTAAGTTTAAAAACTCCATGCCACTGATTATTAGCTAAATTCAAGTTTAAGTTATTTTACTCTTTAACATATAAAACATTAAAATTATAATTTTCATGAAATTAATATTCAAAACGTTTAAAACCAAATTTTATAACTGCTTTCCTGTGTGTACTAAGGTCCATACTTTAACAGCCAAATTGTGGAAATTTTTTGATTGGTTGGTTGATCTGATTAGTCATTTTGTTTGTTATATTATTGACTTTCTGGATAAGTTCTAACAATAAGCCTTTACCATCCTGAATTCTACTGTTTTCATGATCATGTTTTGGTGTCTTTGACCAACCCTTAATTGTATGTTTTGAAAATATAAAAATTGCGTTTGCCTTTTTAGCGTGTTTTCTCACTGATAGAAAGGACTTGGCTTGGCACACCAATACAATTCACCTGGCAAAAAACATCAGGAAACTACCTTGCAGTAACAGGGTAAGAAATCAATGAATGCTTTAAGTAAATCATCCTGACTTCAGATGCTTGTGTGCCTGTATTACCACACCATTTGTTTAGTAGAAGTTCTTGTATGGTGGTTGTACAGTGGGAAAAATACATGAAAGTACATACATTCATCTTCATTAACATCACAGTTCAGGGGCGCCTGGATGGCTCAGTTGGTTAAGCATCAGACTTTTGGGTTTTGGCTCAGGTCATGATCTCACAGTTTGTGAGTTTGAGCCCAACTTTGGGCTCTGCACTGATGGTGGGGAGCCTGCTTGGGATTGTCTGTCTCTCCTCTCTCTCTGTCCTTCCCCTGCTCTCTCTCTCACTCTCTCTCTCAAAAATAAATAAATAAACCTAAAAAAATCACAGTTCATAAAATCTTTTCCCTGATAATAACTTTGTAGGTACAAATTATGAAACTGTCATGAGAGATCACTGAAATCACTTGAATGTCAGCTTAATTTTTTTAATGTATATAAATAAAAAGAAACACTTAGATTATATTTTTGTGTTCTAATTGCTTTTAGAGCTGATCATATTGTGAAAATCTTTGATCGCCATGGTCAGAAAAGAAGTGAAATTAACTTACCTGGGTAAGTACAGAGGTGGGTCAAAAACTTTTTCAAGCTTTGTTTCCTAAAAGATAAAAACAGTATTGCCTTAAAACTATAATCAAATAGAATTTTACCACATATATATAATCTGTATCTCCTCTTTTGCTTTTTTATTGCAAAGAGATTTTTTTATACATAAGTTATTAGTAAAACATGTAAACAGATAGAGTTGATATTTATAACCTCCATGCATTCAGAGGGAAGCCTTAAAGTATAATTATAAATGAGTCTATATGGAAGAATACTTATTTAATTATAAATAAGCCTGTGTGTGTGTGTGTGTGTGTGTGTATAGGCAGAGAAGATAAATCCACATCCCTATAGCATTTCACAAATTGTTGGAAAATAGTTGCTTTCCACATACTTTTTAAATGACAAAGACATTCTGTTTTCAGGAAATCATTCTAGATTACACAAAATATAACTTAAGCATTTTTGATGATTCTTTGTAAATTACCTGTATTATTTTATTGATAGTCTCAATGGTTATTAAGGTGTGTAGAGTTCCTCATCTAAATGGTCTTATGCTGCCATGCTTTTTAAATTCATGTCTGTTTTCTGTGGTTTACTGCCACCATCTTTGCAAAGGTTGTTTTACTTCCGTTGGTCTCTGACAGCCTTTCCCACCTCCTTCTCTGCCCCACTCACCTGATGCCACCATTTTGGTGTTTCCCATTGCCTCTTAACTGTTGCCTTTGTTTTCTATATTATGGAAAACAGAAGTCAAAAGAGTTGTAATTATGTCTAAAAACAAAAAGGCACTTAGTAAGGACCTTCTTTGAGTAAATTGTATGGGGTTTTTGCATGATCTCTGTGACCTCTATTGGTTATATGTTAGCTATATATATATTTTTTTACCTCTGAATTATTTTGCTGTATTTATCATAGCTAAATTTGACTGACAGAGGATCTGCAGATAAATAAAATAGCTTTATGTATTGCCTTTGTTAGATGATTTTATCAAAAATTTGAAAGCTTCCCTCTTCCAAACTCCCCTAATCTCTGAAAATATTAGAGAAAATTAATTTTGAAGAATAAAGTGATTGAAATAATTGTCTTAACTATAAAACTGAGTATGGCTTAGCCGATATCCAAGAGCAGAGTCTCAAAATGAAAATCAGAGAAGAAAAAGTTAATTCTCAAGGAAGTTTTTGAATTATGATAAACACTTTGTAATAATTTTCAATTGTAACATTTTTAAAAAAGCATTTCCTATTTATAACTTTTGTCATTTTAATCAAGTCACTCTTATTCTGTTATAATATAAAATGAAAATAACATTTCTTACCACTTCAAAATCCAGTTTTTCCATTATTTGCAATCCCACATCTACCCAACCTTGATCTGCCTTATACCCAATTTGTGTAGATATAACTTCATTTTTTATCAGTACCTTCTCTTTCTCTGTAAATCTGAAGTGACCTTTTGACATTTGGTCATACAAATTACCTCTTGATTCCAGATGTGATTTCTTTGTAGAGGTACTTGATGAGTTTGTCTTACCAAAAGGCCAGGTTCTTTATAGGGTCTAAGAAAAATCTGCTAACTTACTATGTGTAATTATATTTAATGTGTAATTATATTTAATGTAGTATATATAAATTATATTTAAAATAGAATTTAAATTCTTCCCATCCTCTCAACAACAACAAAAATTTTAACTTAGTGTAATCTAAGCAGTGAATAGTGAATTGTATTTCTCACTTTAGAAAGTTTATGACCTATTCAAAGTACATTGGTCTTGCTATAAATAAAAATCACAAATAGATTTTTAAATTTCTTTCCCTTGCTGTAAGAAAATGTATAGTGATATTTTGCTTTCTTTTTTAAAAGTAACTGTGTTGCTATGGATTGGGATAAAGATGGAGATATCCTAGCAGTGATTGCAGAGAAATCTAGTTGCATTTATCTATGGGATGCCAACACAAATAAAACGAGCCAGTTAGACAGTGGTATGAGGTAAGAACAACTTTTTTATTTTAAATCTTCACTTAGAAATATTATTTGGAGGCACCTGGGTGTCCAACTCTTGGTTTCAGCTCAGATCATGATCTCATGGTTCATGGGTTTGAGCCCTATGTCAGGCTTTGTGCTGATGGCCCAGAGCCTGCTTGAGATTCTATCTCTCTCTCTCTGCTCTTCCCCAGCTCATGTGCATGCATGCGCGCACTCTCTCGCTCTCTCTCTCAAAATAAAAAAGAAAGAAATATGATTATTTGTAGGTTTGATACTAATAATACTTACTGCTATCATTATAAAAATGCATTTGTGAGTTGTTATGAAAGAAAGTTCATTTATTTTTTATTGTTACATATAATTCTATTGATTTTGCCCAATTAGAGTAAAACTGTTATAATTGTAAAATATAAATAGCTTCTTAAGAAGTTGCTTTCTATGGAACAGACTAAAATGTACAAAGATGAGACAAAATATCTGAAAAATCTGGAGATAGGATTGGGTGCAGGCATGGCTGGATCTAGGGGTTCTAGTGATGCAATCAAGACTCTAGCTCTTAGCTCTTCCTTTCTCTGTATTGACTTATTCTAAATCAGACTGTTTCCATGGCTACTGCCAGCTATTGACTTATATCATATCATTCACAGCAAGTTATGCCAAAGAGAAGAGCATATCCCATCACATCACCCTGTCCACTCAGTTACTCAAAAGGTCCCTGAGTAGGGTACACAGTGCCATGGGATTGAAAATCCCACCAGGTGAAGAGTGGGATGAAAGGTGGGACAGTTCCCAAATGGAAAATACATTTGGAAAACAGAATGAATTACAGGTCTGTGCTAAAATAGAAACTATTTTGACATATGGAAAAGCAAATTTTATTTACAACTGAAACTTGGTAGTTAACCTTGAACAAGTTGCTTAACCTCTCTCTAAATCCCAAGTTCTTCTTTTATATGGAATGGGTATAGTAATAATATCTGCCTCATGGTGTCATGTGGCATGCAGGTAGGCCACACACACACTATAAGACTATAAATTTCCAATTTACTAAGGAATAATAATAACCCAGAGGAAGAAAGGTGGCCATGCAGAACAAGACCAAAGGTAACCTTAGCATAGTTTTCCTTTCCCTCAAAATTGACTCATGAGGTGTGCATTCACAGTTGATATTGTCTGCCCATTATAAAATCTTAACATTTCTTGCTCTGTCCTTTTACACTTGGGGTATGCATCACTTTTCAAAAGATTTGAAGTACTTTCTGTTCTTCCATTCAAGAGAATATTTATAAACATCAAGTACTGGTTCTTGAACCAAATTCAGCATCAGTGAGACCACATTCTCTCCTGAAGAAAAAAGCGTAATTTCCAGTGTTTCAGACTGGTGTGTGTTCCTCTGCTGTCTATCTTCCCACAGATCCATTTCCTCATATCATCTCAGAGTTGTGAGGTTTAATTGTGTGTCATGCCTGGGCATGAAACCAAGAACTGAGTGAATGGTAGATGTTATTGTAATTATCATAAAGGTAGAACCAATTAAATATTAGTTAATATTTAATGTCTAAAGGTACTATTTAGCTTGCTCACAATTCTTTATGTTCATGTTTTCTAAAAAGCAGACTCCCAAAGAGGATTGAGTGTATGAGATTTATTATAGGAAATAACTGTGGGGGAACCTTGAGGAGGCAGGTTAGAAGAGCCATCAGACCACAGTGCATATCTGACCCTTGTGAAGTGGAGAGGGAAGGAAGAAAGGTTAGGTAGAAATGTCTTAGACTGCAGCTCAGTTCTAAGAAAGTTCAGCTAGGCCTCTGGGGAGACTTTAAGCCAAAGTAACCCATCAGAGAAATCCTGTGTCTCCTGGGAATGGGCCTTAACAGTATCCGTGTCCACTCAGTTACTCTCTGGAAGTAGCCTGTGGGAGAGCGTGGGCCCCAGCAGATTGAGGTGATGGATTCCAGTGCCAAGCATCTGGGGACACTGGTCAGTTACACTTTCCATAGCTGGAGATGTGAGAGACATTCTCACAGCTGTCATGCCTGCTTAAACATTAAGAGAAACATGCATATTGATCTTTTAAAAATATATGCTTAATACATGAAACCCAGCAGTCTGGTATATTAGTACTTCTTATTAGAAGTAATTAAAACAATTTTAAGTTTATTTATTTTTTTAGAGAGAGAGAGAGCATGAGCAGGGTAGGAATAGAGAGAGAGGGAGAGAGAGAATCCCAGGCAGGCTCCTCACTGTCAGTGCAGAGTCTGATTCAGGGCTCAAATTCACATACCCTGAGATCATGACCTGAACCAAAATCAAGAGTTGGATGCACAACCGACTGAGCCACCCAGGTGCCCCAGAAGTAATTTTTTTAACTACACATTTACTACATCCTTCTATTGTTACAACTAACTTTTATATACTTTAGGTGAACTTTTGTCTCCTAGGTATCAAATGTTCTTGAAACCAGTGTTATTTTCTGCAGTGAATGGCCTATCAGTGGTTCTCAAACTTTAGGTGCATCAGAGTGCTTATTAAAACACAGATAGTTGGGGCGCCTGGGTGGCTCAGTCAGTTAAGCGTCCGACTTCAGCTCAGGTCACGATCTCGCAGTCTGTGAGTTCGAGCCCCGCGTCAGGCTCTGGGCTGATGGCTCAGAGCCTGGAGCCTGCTTCCGATTCTGTGTCTCCCTCGCTCTCTGTCCCTCCCCCATTCATGCTCTGTCTCTCTCTGTCTCAAAAATAAAAAATAAACGTTAAAAAAAAAATTTAAAAACAAAAACAAAAAAAAAAGACACAGATAGTTGGGCACCAGAGTTTCTCACTCAGTAGGCCTGGGTTAGGATCAGAGAACTGGCATTTCTGAACTTCCCAGATGCTGATGCTGGTCCTGTGATTGCATTTTCAGAACCACTTTTCTATACCCTTTGTGATTTCTTTCCTCAATATATGGAAAGGAATCTACTACTTTCCAAGGAGTCCTGATTCCATGTAGTAAAGAATTATATAAAAGTTCAACCAGTAGATCCTAGAATGTACATAAGAACTGGTGGTAGGCAAATGTGCTTTCTACATCTTTCTAAGTGAGCTACCCTTGATAGTGACAGAGTTGGGAGAGACGGAGAATAACAGTGGAATAGGAGAACCCTAGGCTCACCTTGATCCATGAATAGAACTAGATAACTATCAAAAGTTTCTAAATACCCAAGAAATCGACCTGAAGACTGACAGAACAGACTCTACAACTAAAGGGAGAGAAGAGGACACATTGAAAAAGATAGGAAGTGTGGAGACATGGTTTAGTGGAGAAATGGATCCTGGCTGCTGTGGAGGGGAAGGAGCGTGGTCATGGAGAAGGGCAACTGAGAGAGGAGCATACAGGGGAATGCACAAGGAGAACATTTCCCCAAAGCCATTGGCTTGGAAAATGAGAAGGGCTGAATTTCATGAGTTCTTGCAACCAATGGGGCTTAAAGCCTGGAGTTTTGAAGGTCAGCAGGCTTCACTAGGATAGAGCCTAGAGGGTACTGCCCTGCTCCTTGAGAGAAGGCAGGTAAACAACCTGGGGCATACAGCATGGCAACAGCAATCTGAAGAGAGACTGGGCCACAAAATTGGGAGATCATTTGCTCTTCTTAGAGCATGTCCGCGAGAGACAGCATTCACGGAGATACATCTCCAGGAACAAAGGAGCTGGTCAGTGCCATTTCTCTCTCCACAGCATAAACACAGTCACCTGTGGAAGCAGTGCAGCATGGATACTGGCTGCCTAACTTCTATTAAGCACCCCCTGTGCTCCAGTGGAACTGCTTTTCTCAGTCACACTTACCTCAGTCCCAGTGTGGCAGGGCACTCCCCCAGAAGACCATCACAAACCTCTGCCCACACCGTGTCTCCTAAGCAGAGAGTGCTGCAGGGCCTCAGTTCTGGTGGAAATAGTGACAGGTCTCATGTCACAAGCAGAGTAAAACTTGCCACATCAGGTCAGGGACCAAACATTGTGCATAGAAGTCAAGCAGAGCCCTGCAGATGACTCACTGAAGGATGGGGCAGCCAAAACACAACAGCACAGTGCATGCATACACACTGGAAGCACTCCCTGAAGCACCAGGCCCTGAGTGCTATGTGATGTCTTCTTTATAAGACCATTAGTTTCAGGAGCAGGAGACTTAACTGGCTTTAATAGCACACAAAAGAAGGCAGAGACTTAGAAAAAAATGAGAAGACAAAGAATTTATCCCAAACAAAAGAACAAGATAAGGTCACGGCCAGAGATCTAAGTGAGATAGATATAAATGACATGCCTGATGGAGAATTTAAAGCAACAATCATAAGGATACTCACTGGGCTTGAGAAAAGACATCAGTGAGACCCATCCCACAGAGACAAAAGAGTTAAAAAAAAAAAAAGATGAAGAGTGCAATAAATGAGATTAGAAACACACTGGATGCAGTGGACAACAGGCTGGAAGACTGAGAGGGACAAATTGTGACCTAGAAGACAAAGTAATGGAAAGTAATGAAGCTGAACAAAAGAAAGAAGAGTTATACAACATGATAATAGACTTGGGGAGCTCAGTGACTCCATCAGATATAATAACATTCCCATTATAGAAGTCCCAGAAGAAGAAAAGAGACAAAAGGGGGCAAAAAATGTATTTGAAGAAATAATGGCTGAAAACTTACCTAACCTGGGGAAGGAAACAGGCATCTAGATCCAGAGGCACAGAGAACTCCCATCAAAACCAACCCAAACAGGCCTAATCCAAGACATACTGTAATTAAATTGCAAAATATAATGCTAAAGAAAAGATACTAAAGGCAGCAAGACAAAAGTCCTTAACTTGCAAGGAAAAACTCATAAGGCTAGCAGAAGATTTTTCAACAGAAATTTGGCAAGCTAGAAGCGAGCGCATGATATCTTCAAAGTGCCGAACAGGAGGAGCACCTGGGTGGCTCTGTTGGGTAAGCATCCAACTTCAGCCCAGGTCATGATCTTGCAGTTCAGGAGTTCAAGCCCTGCATCAGGCTCTGTGCTGACAGCTGAGAGCCTGGAGCCTGCTTCGGATTCTGTGTTTTCCACTCTCTCTGCCCTTCCCGCACTTGCACTCTGTCTCTCTCTTTCAAAAATAAATAAACATTTAAAAATTAAAAAAAAAAAGTGCTAAGTGCTGAACAGGAAAAATCTGCAGCCAAGAACACTCTGTCCAGCAAGTCTATCATTTAAAATAGAAGGAGAGATAGAGAATTTCCCAAACAAAACTAAAGGAGTTCGTGACAACTAAACCAGCCCAGTGAGAAATATTAAAAGGACTCTTTGAATGGAAAGGAGAAACCAAAAGTGACAGTATAAAGACAGGAAACACAAAAATAGTAAAAATGAACATTTCTGTAAAAAAATCAGTCAAGGAACTCACAAAAAAGGATATGAAATATAATAACATATACCTAAAACTTGGGGAGGAGAAGAGAAAAGAATGGGTTAAAATTTAATCAACCATCAACTTAATATAGACTGCTATTTGCAAAAGAGGTTTTATACAAACCTAATGGTAACAATATACCAAATACCACTAATAAACATGCAAAGAATAAAGAAATCCAAATATATCACTAAAGATAATCAGCAAAACATGAAAGAGGGAAAGACAAGAAAGAATCAGAGAAAATCTCCAGAAACAATTACAAAACAAGTAATAAAATGGCAATAAATAACACAACTATCATAAATTACTGTGAATGTAAATGGACTAAATGCTCCAATCAAAAGACATCGCATATTATGGGGCCCCTGGGTGGCTAAGTCAGTTAAGCATCCAACTCTTGATTTCAGCTCAAGTCATAATCTCACAGTTTGTGGGATCCAGCCCCACGTCAGCCTCTATGTTAACAGCATGGAGGGTACTTGGGATTCTTCTCTCCCTCTCTGCCCCTCCCCTGCTTGCATGTGTGCACTCTCTCAAAATAAACATTAAGAAAAAAAGACATAGGATGTCAGAATGGATAAAAAAGCAAGACCCATCTATGTGCTGCATATAAGAGACTCATTTTAGACCTCAACACATCTGCAGATTACAAGTGAGGGGATGGAGAAACACTTATCATGCAAATGGGTGTCAAAAGAAAGAGTAGCAATACTTTTATCAGACAAACTAGACTTTATTTATAACTTTTTTAAATGTTTATTTTTGAGAAATAGAGCTACAGCGTGAGTGGGGCTGGGGGTGGACAGAGAGAGGGAGAAACAGAATCCGAAGCAGACTCCAGGGTCTGAGCTGTCAGCACAGAGCCCAATGCAGGGCTTGAATTCCTGAACCACGAGATCATGACCTGAGCTGAAGTCAGGCACCCCTAGGCAAACTAGACTTTAAAACAAAGACTGTAACGAGACAAAGAAGGACCCTATGTAATAATAAAGGGGACAATCCAATAAGAAGATTTAACAATTATAAATATTTGTGCACTCAGATTAGGAGCACACAAATATATATAACAATTAATAGCAAATATAGAGGAACTAATCGATAATAATACAATAATAGTAGGGGACTTTAACACCCCACTTACACCAATGGATCATCAAAAAAATTTTTAATGTGAGGGAGGGGCAGAGGGAGGAAGACAGGGAATCTGAGTGGGCTCTGTGCTGCCAGTGCAAAGCCCTATGTAGGGCCCAAACCCATTAGCCCTAAGATCATGACCTGAGCGAAAGTCAGACACTCAGCCAACCTAGCCATCCAGGCACCCCAATGGACAGATCATCTAAACAAAAAGTCAAAAAGGAAACAATGGCTTTGAATGACCAGATGGACTTAACAGATATATTCAGAATATTCCATCCTGAAATAGCAGAATACATATTCTTTCAAGTGCACATGGCACATTCTCCAGAATACATAATATATTAGGTCACAAAATGGGCCTCAACATATACAAGAAGACTGAAGTCTTACCATGTACCTTTTCTGATCACAATGCTGTGAAACTAGAAGTTAGCACAAGAAAACATTTGGAAAGACAACAAATACATGGAGATTAAATAACATGCTACTAAACAACGAATTGGTCAACCAGGAAATAAAAGAAATAAAAAAGCACATGGAAACAAATTGGAAACATAATGGTCCAAAACCTTTGGGATGCAGCAAAAGTGGTCCTAAGAGGAAAGTATATAATAATCCAGGTGTACCTCAAGAAGCAAGAAAAACCTTAAATAACCTAACCTTACACCTAGTGGAAGCTAGAAAAAAGAACAATAAATGAAGCCTAAAGCCAGCATAAGGAAAGAAATAATAAAGATTAGAGCAGAAATAAATGATGTAGAAACTAAAAAAACAAACAAACAAACAAACAAAAACCAGTGGAACAGAGCAATGAAAGCAAGAGCTGATTCTGTGAGAAAACTAAATAAAATTTATAAACCTTCAGCCAAAGTTACCAAAAAGGAAAGAGAAAGGGCCCAAATGAGTAAAATCACAAATGAGAGGGGAAATAACAACTAACACCACAGAAATACAAACAATTATAAGAGAATATTATGAAAAACCATATGCCATCAAATTGGACAAGCTAGAAGAAGTGGTTAAATTGTTAGAAACATATAAATTACCAAAACTGAAACAGGAAGAAATAGAAAACTTGAACAAACAGATAACCAGCGAAGAAATTGAACCAGCAGTTTAAAGATTCCCAACCAACAAAAGTCCAGGACCAGATGGCTTCACAGGCAAATTCTAGAAAGCATTTAAAGAGGACTTATGGCCTAGTTTTCTCAAACTATTTCAGAAAAATAGAAAAGGAAGGAAAACTTCTAAGTTCATTCTATGAGGCCAGCATTCTTTTGATACCAAAACCAGATAAAGACTCCACTAAAAAAGAGAACTATAGGCCAATATCCCTGATGAACATGGATGCAAAAATTCTCAATAAAATACTAGCTAACTGAATTCAACAAAACATTAAAAAAATTATTCACCATGATCAAGTGGGAACTATTCCTGGGTTGCAAGTGTACTATTTGCAAATCAATCAATATGATACATCACATCAATAAGAGAAGGGGTACGAACCATATGGTTGTTTCAATAGATGCAGAAAAAGCATTTGAGAAAGAACAACATCCATTCATGATAAAAATGCTCAACAAAGTAGGCTTAGAGGAAACATACCTCATAATAAAGGCCATATATGAAAAACCCACAGCTAACATCCTCTTCCATGGGGAAAAACTGAGAGCCTTTCCCCTAAAGTCAGGAGCAAGACAAGGATGTCCAGCTCAAACTTTTTTTTTTTTTTTTTAATTTTTTCAGTGTTTATGTTTGAGAGACAGAGACAGAGCTTGAGTAGGAAAGGGGCAGAGAGGGAGGGAGACACAGAATCCAAAGCAGGCTCCAGGCTCTGAGCTGTCAGCCCAGAGCCTGATGTGGGGCTCAAACCCACAAACTATGAGATCATGACCTGAGCTGAAGTGGACACTTAACCAACTGAGCCACCCAAGTGCCCCTACTCTCACCACTTTTATTCAACATAGTACTGGAAATCCTAGTCACAAAAAATCAGACAATAGAAAGAAATAAAAGGCATTTAAATCAATAAGGAAAGAGTAAACATTCCATTATTTGTAGATGACAAGGTACTATGTGTAGAAAATCTGAAAGACTCCACCAAAAAATTGCTAGAAATGATACACGAATTCAGTAAAGTTGCCAGAATCAATGTACAGAAATCTGTCACATTTCTGTACACCAATAATGAAGCAGTAGAAGAGAAATTAAGGAATCAATACCATTTACAGTTGCACCAAAATCCTAGATACCTAGGAATAAACCTAAGGAAAAAGATGAAAGATCTGTACTCTGGAAACTATAGAACACTTCTGAAAGACATTGAAAATGACACCAAGAAATGGAATATTCCATGCACGTGGATTGGAAGAACAAATATTGTTAAAATGTCCATACTCCCCAAAGGAATCTACACATTTAATGCAATCTGTATCAAAATACCACCAACAACTTCACAGAGCTAGAACAAACAATCCTAAAATCCGTGTGGAACCACCAGAGACCCTGAATAGCCAACCTTAAAATAGAACAGCAAAGCTGGTGGCGTCACAATTCTGGACTTCAAACTATATTACAAAGCTGTAATCATCAAGACAGTATGGTGCTGGCACAAAAAAATACACATAGATCAACGGAACAGAATTGAAAGCCCAGAAATGAACCCATGATTATATGATTAATTAATCTTCAACAAAGCAGGAAAAAATGCCCAGTGGGAAAAAGACAGTGTCTTCAACCAGCGGTGTTGGGAAAACTTGGATAGCAACATGCAAAAGAATGAAACTTGACAACTTTCTTACACCATATGCAAAAATAAATTCAAAATGGATTAAAGACCTAAATGTGAGACCTGAAACCATAAGCATCCTAGAAGACAGCACAGGCAGTAACTTCTTTGACATCTGCTGCTGCACCTTTTTTTTTTAATTTGAGAGAGAGAGTGTGTGTGAGAGTGCATGGGGGAGGGGCAGAGGGAAAAGGAGAGAGAGAATCTTAAGTAGGCTCCATGCCCAGTACAGAGCCCAACAGTGGGGCTCAATCTCACAACCGTGAGATCACAACCTGAGTCTAAATCAAGAGTCAGATACTAGGGGCACCTGGGTGGCTTGGTCAGTTAAGTGTCTGACTTCCACTCAGGTCATGATTTCATGGTCTGTGGGTTCGAGACCTGCATTGGGCTCTCTGCTGACAGCTCAGAGCCTGGAGCCTGCTTCAGATTCTGACTCCCTCTCTCTCTGCCCCTCCCCAGCTGTGCTCTCACCCTCTTAATAATAAATAAATAAACTTAAAAAATATATTTATAAAAAAAAAAAAAGAGTCGACACTTAACCAACTGACCTATCCAAGCACCCTGCAACTTCTTTCTTGATGTCTCCTGAGGGCAGGGAAACAAAACAAAATATAAACTCTTGGGACTACATTAAAATAAAAAGCTTCTGCACAATGAAGGAAACAATCAACAAAACTAAAGGCAACTTATAGAATGGAAGAAGATATTTGCAAATGACATCCAATAAAGGGTTAATATCCAAAATATATAAAGCATTTATAAAATCCATCACCTCATAAATAATCCAATTAAAAAATGGGCAGAAAACATACAGATGGCTGATAGACACATGAAAAGATGTTCAACATCACTTATCAGGCAAATCAAAACTACAATGACATATCACCTCATACCTGTCAGAATAGCTAAAATGAAAAACAACAGATGTTGGTGAGGATGTGGAGAAATGGGAACTTTGGCAGGAAGGCAAACTGGTATAGCCACTGTGGAAAATAGTATGCAGGTTTCTCAAAAAGTTAAAAATAGAACTACCCTGTGATCCTTCAATCATACTACTCTAGGTATTTACCCAAAGAGTACAAAATCACTAAATCGAAAGGGTATGTTCACCTTGATGTTTATAGCAACATTATCTACATTAGCCAAATTATGGAAACAGTGTTAGTTCCATTGATTGATGAATGGATGAAGAAGATGTGGTATATATGTATTTATGTGCATACATAAACACAACGGAATATTACTTAGCCATAAAAAAGAATGAAACCTTGCCATTTGCAGTGACATTGATCAGGAGCTAGAGAATATAATGCTAAGTGAAATAAGTCAGAGAAAGACAAATACCATATTATTTCATTCATATGTGGAATTTAAGAAACAAAACAAGCAAAACAAGAAAAGAGAGAGAAAGAGAGGCAAACCAAGAAACAAACTCTTAACTATAGAGAACAAACTGATGGTTACCAGAGGGGAGGTTTCTGGAGGGATGGGCAAAAGAGGTGATGGAGATTAAGGGGTGCAGTTGTCATGATGAGCGCTGAGTCATGTATCCAAGTGTTGAATCACTATATTGCACACCTGAAACTAATATTCTACTGCGGTTAACTAATTGGAATTTACATAAAAACTTTAAAAAGTGACAGAGTTGGAAAATATAAGTTTTATTTAAGGCGATGAATTGTCGATGATGTTTCCAGTTTAATATACCGTGTTATTGGACCTACTTTTTTGAAAGCATGAGGTGTTCTCATCCATTAAGATTTTTACCACATTTACAACTGTCATTAGACTAATTAAACCATCTCATCATGAATCATCTTAACCAAATTTGAGATTCCATCATGGCTTACATTTTTATTTATTACATATTAGTAGGTCTGCACTGAATTTGTAGGTCTGACAGTAAGATCACCTTCTAGCATCTCCAAAATATCTTTAGCACTTAGTTTTTGTTCTAAAGCATTAAGTTGTAATTTTGTACTTCAGCTCCTAAGTAGATATTAAAATTATTCATGAAATACTTTTTAAAGGATCTGTTTGGAGGTTATGATTGTGAATTTTTTTTAGTAATTGATATTTTAATGTTATAGGGATCAAATGTCTTTCCTTCTTTGGTCAAAAATTGGAAGTTTCCTGGCTGTTGGAACTGTTAAAGGAAATTTGCTTATTTATAATCGTCAGACATCTCGAAAGATTCCTGTGCTGGGTAGGTTATAGCTGGAAACACTGCTAAATACTTGAGATGCTTTACATTAATGTAATATATTTTACTGCCTTAGATTTTGCTGATATTGCAAGGCAAATTGTGTAGTAGTGAGGCTCCCCTGGTCAAGCCTTATATCTGGCTAAACTTCAAGATCCATCTATACTGTCTCCTAAGAATTACCCAGGCTAAATAGAATGAATGTCTCTCTAAGGTCCACCTGTGCCTGTGGACACCAGGACATTAATAGGATGGCTTCCATTTGTCCCTTTCTCACCCAGATTGAGAACTGTGGACATGGAATAGCTCATGTTCATATCAACACATCAGTAGATGGACTAAAACATTTGGTGACTGTTTGGTGAGAATATACCTAGATATTAATTCTAACCTCTTACTCTCTCCAAACACCAAGTTAGCCTATGTAGGCACTGGGAATTACATTTGCCTCAGGGTATATGACTACAGTGTGTCGTTCCTTGTTTGACATTCTTGGTTCAGGCTCTTTGATTCCCACAATCTCTGGTTACTTAGCATCTGCCTTCTGAATACCCAAGAAGAAACAGATCTATTCTTAATTATTGTAACATCATGCTAGTAAATGGTGAAACTAGTAGGCTTAATTATACCCATGTGGCCAGAAGAATTATAATTTACTGCTAAGGAAGAAATTAAACCCTGAAGATAAGAGTACCCACAGAATACTTGAGAAAGTACCTTTCAACTGAGGATATTTAATTATTTCATTTTTTTCACATATATGTCTGTTTAATATTAATATTTTTAGTACTCCAGACAAAAGGTAATGTTATTGATCCATTTGAAAAACTAAAAAAACTATTTTGAGTTATAAAAAACAACTTTCACCATACAAATTGTCTATTTGACTTCAGTTAGGCATTTTTTGTATCCCAGTTCATCTGTAGGAATATCCTGCCAATTAATTTACAGGCCCCAGAAATTTTGACACCTGATGTATAAGAAAATAATTCATCAAAGCATGATTATTTTGTGTCAGGCATTTGTCATATGTTCATGATTTTATATGTGATCTTCGTATTTAATATGAATATGAGTCTGTTCTCAGTCATTTATTAACTGTGAAAAATGGGCCTAAGGAGATTCAAGTTAATTTTGTATCTTTAGCTAAATATATAGTAGCTGCCTCTTTCAGAGTTGGCTGTGATTTGTGACTGCCTTTTTTCCTTTTAAATGACTCACTTTCCTAAATCCAAGCTTTTCCACTCCAGGTAGCTGCCGCATGGTAGCATGATCTGTCAACATTTCACAGTAACTAAAATCTGTTACCACGTTTCATCTCACACTGATTTATTTCCTCAACTAGACTAGACACGGGCAGTTTTCTCATTGCATGGTTCTTATATACATGAAATTCATTTACTACAGTTTAATTAAATGTTGCAAGCCTCTCAATAACATGGTTCAGACCCCAGTTACCATATTAGAGCATCTGTGAGTCAGTATTAATTACATAAGTCAGTACATGTAAAGTGCCCAGAACACTTTAAGTAGGCACACAAAACATGTTAACTGTTCTTGATGTTAAGGCCAACCTGAGTTCTGAGCACTGCAAGCAAAGAGGCCTTGAGGTATACAGGAAGGAGGAGGGAGAGATGTTCTTCTCCCTTTCTCGGGTATAGAAAGGAATTTGTCTTTGAGATTTTCCCACCTCGCTTTGTGCACTCTTTTTTCCCTCCTCATGCCCATCTCTCTGGGCCCAGTTCCAATGTAGCACCCAAGTCCCTTAATTTCTAATCAGAAAACTCTACTACATCTCAGTGTCTTCTCTGAATGCTCCCTTCACTTTTGTGCTCTGGCCTCCTGATTGGCAATGTCATCTGTATCCTGACGACTCCCATGTTTATCTCTTCCAATTTGTAGACTCCTATATCCAACTGCTTACTCAGCATCTCTGATGAGATATCTAATAAATACTTCAAATTTAATATCTTTAAAACCCTTTGGACACACGGCTGTCCCTCTCACCATTGGTGACATCTCATCATTTTAGATCTTCAGGCTAACCCTTAGTCTTGACTCTTCCTCTTTCTCATACCCTCCATATCTAATTTGCCAGAAAATCTTACAGGATTATCTTCAGATATCTCCATAATCCAGCCTCTTCTCACCACCTGTCCTGTTCCGCTATCTGTGAGCCTCAAACATCTTCCACTGAATTTCTGCAATCTCTTAACTTGTTTCCCTGCTTCAACTCTTGCCCCACTATCGAATATTCTCAACTAGGGGCCAGAGTGAGCCTTCTTCTCAGACCTTTCCAATGGTCCTCCATCTGACCCAGAGTCAAAGCCAGAGTCCTCACAACGGCCAGCCAAGGCCTGTATGACCTGGTGCTTGCAAACTCTGATTTCATCTCATCTTCTCACTTCCTCTGCTCCAGCCACACTGTCCTCCTTGCTGAGCCTCTAACATACCTGGCACACTCCTGCCTCAGATTGTACTCACTTAATAACTACTTGCTTAGAACTTACTTCCTGCATGGGTACTGTATTAAGTTCTGTAAGGCGTGGAAAGAATGGTGTGGTCTCTGCTCTCAAAAGCAGCCATAATAGCTAAACTTATATGGCACTTTCTTTATGCCTGGCACTCTTCTAAGTGCTTGAACTCATTTGATCCTCAGCTCTGTGAGATTGGCCCTACTCTTATCCCCAATATATGGGTATGCGACTAAGGAATAGAAATGTTAAGTAGCTCACAGTAAGCGGTGGAGCCAAGTTTCAAATCTAGGCAGTCTGGCTCCAGAGTATGTATACTTAACCATTCTATTTCTCATTGTAGAATTAATCTTGCGACTCCAGGATTTATGCTAGGACCTTCAATAAATCTCACAGTGTCAAGTATGTAATTCTCTGCCTCCCCAAATACAGTTTTTGCACTGGCTAGACTCCTCAGCAAAAAAGTTTCCTGATACATAGTGGTTCTATCTAATATCCCTTACTAGTTAAGTGACTCAGTTCTTAACACAAGTCTCACTAGGACACATTCAGATTTGCACCTCAGTATTATCACAAATCTAATGCCCTCTAATTTTTCATGAATAGTCAAAACTGTGAATGTTGAATCTGTTTATACCAAGGGTCTACCACCCTGTAAAGCTGAGTATAGTGAAGGTAACTCGAGTGCGGTGGGATTTGCCTCTCTTAGAGACATTGTTACAGGGTTAGCTACATGGTAAGCAAACAAACTTATCAAGTAGCAGAATATCCACCTAAACAGTTAAAAAAAAAAAAAAAGCATTATTGCTCTTCTATGCTGTTATATTGATTTGTAACTTGGTAATAAATTTTTAAATAAGGTTGCTTAGACACTAACTGCTTTGATGAGGTTTAACATTCTTTGTTTAATATCCATGTCATATTACCTAAATGTTCAGATTAGACATCACAGATCTTTTAATTTTTTTTTGAGAAACCCATGTGTCTGTACAAAAATCATCTCTTTTTCAGGAAAACACACTAAGAGAATCACATGTGGATGTTGGAATGCAGAAAATCTGCTTGCTTTAGGTGGTGAAGATAAAATGATTACAGTTAGCAATCAGGAAGGTGACACGATAAGACAGGTAATACAGTAACATCCTTGGTCCAATATATTCAGAATTTCCCTGAAATGAAGTTTGTCTACCAAGCTAATCTGTACAATTTTTAAATCTCTATGTGAGATATGTATACAATAACTTCATATTCTAAACAACAAAAGCTTTTCTTTTTATGTATTAGTACACTTTTCTTCATAGGACTACTTTATCCAAATATTTTCCTTTGTACATTTTCCATTATCAAGTATTAGCATGGATTATCGGCTCTGTGGTTATACTCCATCTGTCCATTTGTGAGATAACCCTTACTTTATATATGTATGTTTATAATATAAATGTGAATAACTAAACTTGGATTCTGTTCTGCCTGATATGTTAATTTAACTTTAACTGATATGTTAAATTGCTTCCAAACTAACCCTAATTAAATTTTAAATTTAATTTTAGGATTCAAGTTTACCGCTGTTCAAATTTCACAATTGATTAGATCCTCAGTGGCTCCTCCTTAAGGGAATTTGTATTACCAAGAGCTACTACATAATCTCACCAGTGGGTAAATTATACTTTGGACCACTTGGCTTATGATTTAGTATTGCTGGGGCAATATTAACTAGCAAATTCTTTAAATGCCCACTAGGTATGTGGCACTGTGCTATGTACTTTAGAAGAAATATGAAATATGACCCTATGTTCTCTATTGCTACATAACAAATTGCTCTCAAAACCTAGCAGTTTAAAACAATATACATTTATTGTTTTATAGTTTTTGTGGATGAGCAATGCAGGTACACCTAGCTGCATTAAGGTCTTAAAAGGCTGCATTTTATTGGTCAAGGTTGGAGTCTCATCTGAAGGCTTGACTGGGAAAAAAATCTGTTTCCACTCTCAGTCACATGGTTGTTGACAAGAGTTCAGTTCCTTACAGGTAGTTAGGCTCAGAGCCTCAGTTCCTCTCTGGCCATTGATTAGAAACCTACCTAATTACCATGCCACATGGATCTCTCCATAGAGTGCCTTATAACATAGCGGGTGGTAATAGATTGTGAGCAGCCATTTGAAACTTAAGCCACAATCTCTTAATAAATAACCTGATCTCAAAATCATTTTTTCCATATTCTGTTATGTAGAAGTAAGTCCCTGGGTCCAGCCCACACTTCAAGGGGTAGGGATGGGGATTACACAAAGAAACCAGGAGGTGGGGATCATTGTGGATCATCTTAAAAGCTGCGAACCATAGGACCCTACTCTCAAGAAGACAGAACTAATTACGATAAAACACAGCCTTATGCGATTGCCAGTTTTGTGGTATAGCTTACAAGTCTTATATATGTGAGATGGAGGAGATCAAGGAAAGCTGAATTAGGAATATTTAAAAGACAGATGATCTGAATAAATCAAGGTATAGGATGAACTTGTAACAGAGAGATCCAAAATTACAAGGGCTTCATTAAAAATAGACCTACCCTATGACCCAGAAATAGCACTGCTAGGAATTTACCCAAGGGATACCGGAGTGCTGATGCATAGGGGCACTTGTACCCCAATGTTTATAGCAGCACTCTCAACAATAGCCAAATTATGGAAAGAGCCTAAATATGCATCAACTGATGAATGGATAAAGAAATTGTGGTTTATATACACAATGGAGTACTACGTGGCAATGAGAAAGAATGAAATATGGCCCTTCGTAGCAACGTGGATGGAACTGGAGAGTGTGCTAAGTGAAATAAGCCATACAGAGAAAGACAGATACCATATGTTTTCACTCTTATGTGGATCCTGAGAAACTTAACAGAAACCCATGCGGGAGGGGAAGGAAAAAAAAAAAGAGGTTAGAGTGGGAGAGAGCCAAAGCATAAGAGACTCTTAAAAACTGAGAGCAAACTGAGGGTTGATGGGGGGTGGGAGGGAGGGGAGGGTGGGTGATGGGTATTGAGGAGGGCACCTTTTGGGATGAGCACTGGGTGTTGTATGGAAAACAATTTGACAATAAATTTCATATATTGAAAAAAAACACAAAATTACAAGGGCTCTAAGAATATGGTAGTTTGGATGGTTTTTCTTCTTTCTCTTTCTCATATAACAGAGAGAGGTAGGCAGATCATCTCTGCATGTCTGCTTCACAAGGCTGTACATAGTCCCAGGTTCCTTGCTTCCATCTTACTGCTCTGCTATTTGCTATGCATAGTTAACATATGCATAGTTAACAGCACCAGATCTGTATTTCCACCCCAGGGAAGGGAGAAAGAGAAGTGGAGTGCAAGAAACATTTAAAGGACCTAGTCTGGAAGATGCATTTATTATTTCCATTCATATCACTAGAACCTAATCATATAGTCACGCCACACTGCTGCCAGGGAAGCTACAAATTTAGTCTCTGTAGATCATCGATCGTGTGCCCCACTGAAACTTGTTTTAGTGGATACCATAAGACATTTAGCAGTCTGTCATTCAACCCACGCAAAGCAGCATGAACAAAGATAAGAAGAAAAACTTGAAGCTTGTTTATGGCTCGTTCAAGATTGACTTGACTGCAGATGTGGGCTTTGATTGAAAATTTATAGAAAATAAGGCTGAAGAAGAAAGTTGGTTCCTGTATCTGGAAAGCTCTGAAAGTTAAGCAGAAGTAACTCAACCATGTTGAGCAGAACCATAGCATGATTAAAGTGGTTCTTAAGAAAGATTAACTAGTGTAAAAGATATTTCCTAGAAACCTAAAATTTTGAGCATTCTATTTTGGTACCCTTTTGAATTAGAATGATAATACAGTTCAAATGCTTTAGCTCCACACTTTTGTATCCATATCAGACATCAACACTGAATGAAGACATGGTCTTACATGTTTTGCTACAGAGCATCCCAGGAAGTCACTATATTCAGCCATTATCTGCATACATTTCCCATTTCTGATCTTTAAGATATATGCTTCCAGAATTAGACATACTACTTAAGTTGTCCTGTGGTAAGCAAAGCATACATTAAAAGCATTGCTTTATTTGGTACTGTCTCTGAATTATTTTGACTTTACTATTCTGAAGATCACTCTAGTGTTACTTGTGTACATTTATTTTTATTTGTCCTATTAAGGGCTTGTCTTATTTCTTGAATCTGAAAATTGCTGTCTTTCATCAATTCTGGAAAATTCTTAGTCATTATCTCTTGGGTATTACCTCTTGCTCTTTCTATTCTGTCCTTCTGCAGTGTCAGTTAGACATATGTAGGACCTCCTATCTCTTTAACTCTCTTTCATAATATCTTTTTGTCACTACAACTTCTGGATAATTTCATCAAATCAGTTCACTTACTCTTGAAATTTGGTCAAATTTGAGTTTTTTTATTTTAGTGATTCTTCTTTTCATTTTTAATAAGTACTTTAGAGCAAAATAGGCATTAATAGGATTAAGAGGTACAAATTTCCAGTTGCAAAATAAATAAGTCATGGAGGTATGATATATAGCATAGGGAATATAGTCAGTAATATCGTAATAATTTTGTATGGTGAGATAGTACTAGACTTATGGGGATAATTTTGTAAAGTATATAAATATTGAACTACTATGATGTTTACCTAGAAGTAATAGGATATTGTATGTCAAGTATACAGTTGATCCCTCAACAACATGGGTTTGAACGGTGCAGATTTACTTATATGTGGATTTTTTTTCAATAAATATAGTGCAGCACCATAAATGTATTTTCTCTTATGACTTTCTTTTTTTCTTTTTTTAGAGAGAGATAAAGTGAATGGGGAAGAGGGACAGAGGGAGAGAGAGAGAGAATCTCAAGCAGGCTCCATGCTCAGCGTGGAGCCTGACGTGAGTCTCAATCCCACGACCCTGGGATCATGACCTGAGCTGAAATCAAGAGTCAGATGCTCAACTGACTGAGCCACCCAGGCACCCCATGATTTTCTTAATAACGTTTTCTTTTCTCCAGTTTATTTTATTGTAAGAATACAGTATTTAATATACATAACATGCAAACCATGCATTAATTGAGTGTTTATGTTATTAGTAAGGCTTCCAGTCAGCAGTAGGCTATTAGTAGTTAAGTTTTGGGGAATCAACATTTTATGCCAATTTTGAACTGTGCAGGGGCTCGGCTATCCTGACCTCCATGTTATTCAAGGGTCAGCTGTATTTTTAATTAAAAAAGAAAAATACTTTGTAGTTCTCTTAAAAATCTGTCAGGATTTTTTTTTTTTTTTTAAGTCTCTTGTCAGGGTGCCTAGGTGGCCCAGTTGGTTGAGCATCTGACTCTTAATATCAGCTCAGGTCGTGATCCCAGAGTTGTGGGATCAAGCCTTGCATCAAGCTCTACGCTGAGCATTGGAGCCTGCTTACGATGCTATCCCCCTCCCTCTGCCCCTCTCCACCACTCTCTCTCTCTAAAATTATAAAGGAAAAGTCTCTTGTCATACTTATGAGTCTTTTTATGTGTTTAGTCATTTTAAAGCATTACTTTATGATCTCTCTCTGAGAATTCTGTTATTTTTAGATCTGCTGACTTTTGCTCTTGATGCATTATTTCTTTGTGACTTTTCTCATTTTGAATTGTGAGCTCATCTTCAGCAGGGCTTGTCTGTGGACATTTTTTTGCAGCTTTGGAAGAGGCTTTGGATTTGCTTTTCATAAACACTCCAAGGAGTTTCTAGACCACTCAAAGTATAAATTTGAACTTCAGATCATAATGAGGATAGGAAGGAACGTTTGATTTGAAAAGAATGTTTTCGGCATTTCTTCTGACTCAAAGCTCAGCCCAAATCAAATGGGCTTCTTTATTATCTCCTTACCAACTGCTCTGGATAGTTGCACACATACTTTGGTTTATGGTTTGATCTTTGCTTATTGTCCCTGGGAATTTTCCTTACCTTCTTTCAAGCTTAATGTATCTATTTGATAAGATATGTGTTCCGTTTCATCCAGAATTTCTAGCGGTTTATCACGGTGGGATTTTCAGGTATAACAGAAGTAAAAGCAAGTTACCTGTTTTATTAATATTCAGAATGAATTTAAGTGTTGCATTTGTTCATAGTGATAACATTTCTATCCCTGCAGACGTCAGTGAGATCAGAGCCTAGCGACATGCAGTTTTCCACGATGAAGACTGATGATCGAATGTCTGCTGCTGAAAGCACAGTAAGAATGCTAAACCAGGGCACTGGGGGGGGCTCAGTCGGTTTAGTGTCCAACTTCAGCTCAGGTCATGATCTCGCAGTTCGTGGTTTCAAGCCCCACACCAGGCTCTATACTGACAGATCAGAGCCTGGAGCCTGCTTTGGATTCTGTGTCTCCTCTCTCTGCCCCTCCCCCACTTGTGTGCACGCAGTTTCTCTTTCTTTCTCTCTCTCTCTTTTTCAAAATTAATGTTAAAAAAATTTTTCTAAAGAATTCTAAGTCAAATCCATGCCCAAGTTATTTTGATACTTTTGTAGACTATTTTTTCTCCTTTTCTAGGATGGTTCAGAATGTATAGTGATAAATAAATTATGGTCTGTCATTTATTAAATCAGTGTAAGCTCCAGTCTCTTAGGCATGTAAGTTGCTTTTGCTGCTGCTGGCAACATCTAGCTGCCTGGTGTCACAGCAGATGAAGGCACCTTCCTGATGCAGTGGGTGTTGCTCTTCCGATTCTTGTGGTAGTAGAACAGGGAGGGCGCCTTCACAAATAGAAGTCTTGATTTCTATATCATTTTTTTTTTCACGCTATTGGAGATGGTGACCAGAGCTCTGGAAATTGTACTTTTTATTTTGTTAATAGCTTAGATGCATTTTACCTGCCACAATTTAATATTCTGAAATCCAGATGATTTTTACAATTAATACAAATATATTTAAATTAAATGATCCAATTTCTTAAAAAGCTATTTAATTGATAGTGACTTAATAATTGGTAGAATCAAGGAAATACATCAGTGTTTCTCTTTTTATATAAATCCATCACTCTTAATGAGCCCAAATAAGTAATACACTCCTTCCCCTCCCTCACACAGGTAAACCCTGCACTGAAAATTACAATCAAATATTGACTGTGTGAGTAATGGAGGGACACTAGTCTAGCAACATTGACCAGTGACCTGCAGGTGATGGAAAGAATGATGATATAAAAAATTGAGCTCAGTTACCCACACAATGTGGCTTAAAATCAGAATGTCCTCTTAGGATGGAAAACTCTCTATACTCTGGATATGAATTCAGTTTCAGTGGAACTTTGTCAGACTTACAATCCTGTATTGCACAGAACTCTAATGAGAGGTGTAGAGAATTTTAAAAAGTTAACCCACCCAAGGGCACCTGGGTGGCTCAGTTGGTTAAGCATCCAACTTTGGCTCAGGTCATGATCTCACAGCTCGTGAGTTCAAGCCCCATGTCAGGCTCTGTGCTGACATCTTGGAGCCTGGAGCCTGCTTCAGATTCTGTGTCTCCCTCTCTCTCAGCCCCTCCTCTGCTCTCTCTCTCTCTCTCCCTCAAAAATAAATAATAAAACATTAAAAAAAATTTTTTTAGGGGCGCCTGGGTGGCTCCGTCAGTTAGGCATCCAACTTCGGCTCAGGTCATGATCTCACAGTTTGTGAATTTGAGCCCCGTGTCAGGCTCTGTGCTGACAGCTCAGAGCCTGGAACCTGCTTCAGATTCTGTGTCTCCCTCTGCCCCTCCCTTGCTCACGCTCTGTCTCTCTCTGTCTCTCTCTCTCTCAATAATAAATAAAGGCTAAAAAATTTTTTTTAATTTTTTTAAATAAAATAAAGTAACACCCAGCTATTTTAATGTACTTTTCAAAGGGTATGTTGGATGTGTATAAAGCCAAGGACCCTTACCAGACTATATATTAGAATGTATTTTTTTAAATCACGTTATCTTATTAGTTACAACATTTAATGTAAACCTGGCTCATTGTTTGCATAAATTAGATTTAGCTATTTGAATTTCCTTATTGGTCTTCACGAAGTACCTTAATCTTTTCTGGCAGATCAGTGTGGTGGTTGGCAAGAAAACTTTGTTTCTTTATAATCTGAATGAACCAGATAGTCCAATTGATCTGGAATTTCAGCAGCGCTATGGTAACATTGTCTGCTATAGGTGGTATGTAAAAAAATCTTATTACCAAAAGATATCCGTGTGTTTTTCCTTACTAATATATTTCATTTTTGACCTTAGCATTTTCACTTCTATATGTAACATTTTCTGGATTGTAAACTATGATTTAATATGTGAAACTTGGGGTACCTGGGTGGTTCAGTCAATTAAGTGGCCAACTTCAGCTCAGATCACGATCTCATGGTTCATGAGTTTGAGCCCCACAACAGTCTCTGTGCTGACAGCTCAGAGCCTGGAGCCTGCTTTGGATTCTATGTCTCCTCCTCTCTCTGTCTCTCTCCCGCTCATACTCACTCCCTCTCTCTCTCTCTCTCTGTCAGAAATAAACATTAAAAAAAAAAATAAATATGTGAAACTACCTAGCATATTATGTGGCCCTTGATAAATTGGATTCTGTAGTTCTTTAGTTTTAAGGCACTTGCTTATTTACTTTATTGCAAATGATAGTTAATCATCCTTTTAATGTATTGTTGCTTTGTTGCTATAGGTATGGTGATGGCTACATCATGATTGGCTTTTCACGTGGAATTTTTGTGGTCATCTCCACTCATATTAGAGAGATTGGTCAAGAGATATTTCAGGCTCGTGACCACAAAGATAGTCTAACCAGTATTGCAGTATCACAGACGCTTAATAAAGCTGCTACATGTGGTGATACCTGGTAAGTTATATTCACATACTCCCAGGAAAGCTTATGTAAGGAATATTGAAGATATTCAACAAGACTGTGATGGCTAATATGAATCTATCCACCATACTTTCTTGCACTCCTAAAACCTGTTTGCAATTGAAAATTTCTAAGATTGCTTCTGCTGTTAACACTCAGGGCAAAACCTAAAATAAATACTAGATGTAAACTAAATACAACACCTAAAATTGAGTATGCTTGAAAATCCATCTTAAAATAGGTAATTCCAGGGGCGCCTGGGTGGCGCAGTCGGTTAAGCGTCCGACTTCAGCCAGGTCACGATCTCGTGGTCTGTGAGTTCAAGCCTCACGTCGGGCTCTGGGCTGATGGCTCAGAGCCTGGAGCCTGTTTCCGATTCTGTGTCTCCCTCTCTCTCTGCCCCTCCCCCGTTCATTCTCTGTCTCTCTCTGTCCCAAAAATAAATAAAAATGTTGAAAAAAAAATTTTTAATAGGTCATTCCAGGTAATATGAAGTAAGCACATTCATCTGTCTCTCTCACTGAATACAGCTATAAAACCTGGGCTGACCTTTGTAGCAGCGTGGATGGAACTGGAGAGTGTTATGCTAAGTGAAATAAGCCATACAGAGAAAGACAGATACCATATGCTTTCACTCTTGTGTGGATCCTGAGAAACTTAACAGAAACCCATGGGGGAGGGAAAGAAAAAAAAAAGAGGTTAGAGTGGGAGAGAGCCAAAGCATAAGAAACTCTTAAAAACTGAGAACAAACTGAGGGTTGATGGGGGGTGGGAGGAAGGGGGAGCCAAAACATAAGAGACTCTTAAAAACTGAGAACAAACTGAGGGTGTGTGGTGGGTATTGAGGAGGGCACCTTTTGGGATGAGCACTGGGTGTTGTATGGAAACCAATTTGACAATAAATTTCATATATTGAAGAAAAAAAAAAAACCTGGGCAGAATGCATGGAACAGCTATTTAAGGACTTTAAAAAGTAAATAGTAGGCATATTGAAGAAGACCAGAATTTGAAGTACCACTGAACCAGTAATGAGTCTCCCATTCGTCTTCCAATCTCTCAGGACTGAAGGCAGCCAAAATCCAGAAGTAGAAACCAGAACTTAAATGAGAGAGCTCTGAGAGAAGTCCTCTGGTTCTGGCTCAAGTTGCAGGAAAGAGAACTCCTTTTACGCTCGGAGACAGTTGGGGAAATTTCCCGGTTTCCTTTCTTTTTCTTCCTTTCTTCTTTCATGCCCTGGCCACCAAGCAACCTGCAGTGGCAGCAACAGCTCCGGCAAGAAGGACCCTCAGATGCCTACAGCTCTGACAGAGGGTAACCTTCCTCCAGTTATAGGGGCTGTGGTCCCAGGAAAGTGGGGTAAACCCTGCTGCTTACTTTTCTCCCTGCCCTCCCACTGCTTGGGGGCAGGTATGGGTACAGTTGTGGGAAGGACAAGACCCTACAGGGTAACTAGAGCCTGAACTTTACTGCTGGAAGACCAAAAAAGGGAGCCCCAGGGAATCAGAACATACCAGGGAGATCCTAGAGAGGGAGGAGGTCTGGAAAGCAAGCATCTAAAGATATTTATGAGCTCCTAGGTTCACTCCTGAGCTATATATGTGTATCTCATCCTAAACATACCAAAGACTTTGAGAACTGAACTAAAAGATCATAATGCAAGTCCTATGGGCCACAGAGTGGGCCATACAGGAACATATCCGAATATGACTGCAAAGCCTTTGAAAATGGAACTGATGTTGAAACCACAACCCACAAAAGGCTGGTTGATACTCGTGGCCCGAATCCAACTGGGTTGGTTGCCTGCTTTGGAAAAAAAAAAAAAAATTAGTGTTCTCTAATTTTTAGACAAGGTGCAAGAGTCTCAAACATAATATTCAGAATGTCCAAAATAGAACCCAAAGTTGCCTGACATACAAAGAATCAAGAAAGTTTCAACTTGCTTGGAAAAGGCAATCAAAAGATGCCAGTGCCAAGAGGATGGAGGTAAAGGTAGCAGCTTTATAAAAATTGTCCAAATAAGTCCAAAAAAACCTAGCTCAGATACATTATAAACTGCTAAAAACTAAAGACAAAAAAACAGCTAAAGAACAGCATTTTAAATGACAGTGGATTTCTCACCATAAGTCATGGAGGCCAGAAGGAAGCATCACAGCTTCCTAAAGGGCTGAGAGAAAAGAACAGTCAGCTGAAATTCATTACCCAGTGAAACTATCTGTCAGTAATGAAGTGAAATGGAAACATTCTCAGGTGAGGAAAAATGAAGAGAATTTATTGCTAACAGACCTGCTCTAGAAGAATTGCTGAAGGAAGTTCTTCAGATGGGACAGAACAGATGACAGCAGAGGATTCGGAACATCAAGAATGAAGGAAGAATGACAGAAATGGTAAATACAATAGATCTTTTTTTTTTGAGACCTTTAACATACGTGCTGTTGAAAGCAAAATTATCATATTGTCTGATAGTATGTTCAGCATATTAAGATGCAGTACATAAGACAACCCCAACATAAAGGGAAGAGGTTAAAGTTATATGTGATTTCTACATTATTTGAAGTGGTGAAATACTGATTCTAAAGAGACTGTGAAATTAAATATGTATGTTATAATCTAGAGCAACCACTAAAAAATAGGCAGAGATATATACAAAAACACAATAGGTAAATTAAAATGGAATACTGAAAAATGTTCAAATCTGAAAGTGGCAAGAAAGGACAAACAGGAACAAAGGGACAAACAAAATAACAAAACGGTAGATTTAAGTTCACACAGATCAATTAACTACGTTAAACGTGTAAATGACAATATTATTAGACGTAGACTATTAGAATTCTTAAATGACCCTATTATATATTGTAAGTAACTCACTTCAATATAATCATATAATGAAATAACCAGGTAAAAGTGAAAGGATGGAAAAAGATCATCCAAGTGCTAACCAAAAGAAAGCTCGGTGTCTGGGTATCAAACAAAGAGCAAAGAAAATTACAGGGATGGGGAGAGAGACTGCATATTGATTAGATATAACAATGCTCAATGAGCACGCACCTAGCAACAGAGCCTCAAAATAGATGAAGTAAAACTGGCCGAATTAAAAGGAGAAATAGACAACAATAATAGTTGAAGTCCTCAGCGTCCCACTTTCAGTAATGTATGGAACAATTAGAAGTTCAACAAGGAATTAAAAGTATCAAATTGACACTTATTAAGTAGGGCACAGAGTGTCAGATCATGAGCTGCCGTTCAACAATACACAACAAGAAGAACTGAAATGGAGAAATTCACTATTCACAGGTCCAGGAGGAAATACCTGCCTGTCTTGAGGGGTCTCACAGAGAGTTCAAGGCACAGTTCAGACAACAAAGAGACAACCAGGGGCATGTGCTGTTAATAGGGTTCATGGAAAAAATAGGGTTCATGAATAAACTGCTTTAGGTTTCCCAGGCTAAGTCCAAATTGGTCAACTCTAACCAGAAGAGTGGGGTAAGCCCCAGAGATCTTATCCTAGGGGAACATAAGGCACACAGGTGGTAGGAGGCAGGGGAGACTGTTGATCACAAGGGCTTTTGGGGAAGTCACATCCGGAACTTACATTTGCTTGTGACTCTGGGCTGCTACCTAGGGCATGCACTTATAAGAAGGAGGGAGGGGTATCAATTTAAGGCCATTTGGCCAAACAATGGATGCTGAGGCAGCAGTACCATGGAGTAGCTTAGCTAAACTCTTCATAGATTTGGACAGCACAGTAAACCAACTAGACTTAACATACATCTGTTAGACATTACACCAACAATGGAATATATGTTTTTTCTATGCACCCATGGAACATGCACCAAGATAGTCCATATCCTGGACCATGAAACCTCAACAAATTTATTTTTATTTTGTTTTAGAGAGTGAGAGCAAGAGAGTGGGTGGGGGAGCAGGTGGAGGCGGAGAGAATCTCTAGCACCCTCCATGCTTAGCAGAGTCTGACATAGGGCTCAATCCCATTACCATGGGATCCTGACCTGAGCTGAAATCAAGAGTTGACCACTCAACCAACTGAGCCACCCTGGTGCCCACAAAACCTCAAGAAATTTAAATTGAAGTCCTACAAAATGTGTTCCTTGGCTATAATATAACCACACTTGAAATGAATAATAGAAAAACAACAGGAACTTCTATGAACACTTGGAAATTAACCTACTCCAAGTAAATCATGAGTATATCCTAGAGAAAATTTAAAAATACAGAGAACTGAAATCTCTAATCAATAATCTAAATTCCTACTTGAAGAAACTAGAAAAAGAAGATCAAACAAAAGGCAAAGCAGAAGGAATAAAATAGTAAAGAGTAGAAACTGATGACATTGAAAATAGAATTGGAAAAAACAAGTGTTTTTTTAAAAAAAATGATAAATTGATCAGCTTCTAGCAAGAATAACAGAAATAAAGACACAAATCACCAATATCAAGAATGAAATGGGAATATCGCTACAGATCTGGAAGCCATTAAAAGGCTAATGAAGGAATACTACAACTTCAGAATTATAGAGTAATACAGACAACTCAGAAATTTGACAAATTAGAAGACTGGAAAAATCCTTCAAAAACTACTACCAAAACTCAACCCAGATGAAACAGATACTCTGAATTAGTCCTGTAACTTTTAAAGAAATTGAATAATTTAAGCCTCCTGAAAAATCTCCAGGTTCAGATGGTTTCGCTGGCGGATTCTACCAAATTCTTTTTAAAAAAGAATTAACACCAATTTTACAAAATCTCCTCAGAAAATAAAAGAGGAGGGAACACTTCTCACCTTATTTTATAAGGCCTTATACCAAAATCAAACTATACAAAGAAAGAAAGAAAGAAAGAAAGAAAGAAAGAAAGAAAGAAAGAAA
>NW_024412376.1:135725676-135843137 GCF_014898765.1 Herpailurus yagouaroundi | reverse complement strand
AGAAAGAAAGAAAGAAAGAAAGAAAGAAAGAAAGAAAGAAAGAAAGAGAGAGAGAGAGAGAAAGAAAGAAAGAAAAGAAAGAAAGAAAGAAAGAAAGAAAGAAAGAAAAAAGAAAAGAAAGAAAAAACTAGAGACCAATCTCTCATGAACTTGGACAAAAAATCTTCAACAAAATTTAACAAACTGAAGTCAGCAATATGTAAAAAGAATTATACCTCATGACCAAGTGGATGTATTCCCAGTATGCAAGCCTTATCGACATTCATAATTCAATGAAGTTACTATATCTGCACCTGAAGAAAAACCATACTATCACATCAGTTGACACACAAAAAATATTTCATCAGATCTAACACCCATTCCTGATAAGAATTCTCAGTAAGTTAGGGATGGGGGAGAATTACCTCAACTTGATAAAGAATGTCTACTAAAAAGCCTAACATCATCTTTCATGGTGAAAGACTGAGTGCTTGCCTCCTGAGATTGGGAACAAGGCAAGGCTCTCCACTCCCACTACTCTAATGCAACCTAATATTAGAAGTTCTAGCCACTGCAGTTTAAGACAATAAAAAGAAATAAGCTACATCCAGATTGAAAAGAGAAAAGTAAAACCATCTCTGTTTGCAGATGAAATGATTGTGTATGTAGAAAATCTCAAGGAGTACAAACAAGGAATGCCTAGAACTAATGAGTGAGCACTGCATGGCCGTAGGATGCAAGATCAATGCACAAAAATCAGTCACATTTCTATATACTGATAACAAACCTATGGAAACCAAATTAAAAATATGTCCTTTTTACTCCAAAGAAAATGAAGTACTTAGATCTACACTTAACAAAGCATGTACAGGGTCTATGTGCTGAAAATTCCAATATGATGCTGGAAGAAATCAAGAGACCCAAAGAAATGGAGAAACGCACTGTTCATAGGTCAGAAGACTGAACATAGTGAAGATATCAGTTCTCTCCAAATTAATCTATAGATTTAATGAAATTCATATGAGAATCCCAAGGTGGTTTTTTTGTAGATATAGACAAGTTTATGCTAAAACACAGTTAATCCTTGAGCAACAGATGTTTGAACTGCTTGGATCTACTTATGTGCAGATTTATTTTTCAGTTTATTTTTTTTTTTTTTTGAGAGAGAGAAAGAGGAAGGGCAGGGAGAGAGAGAGACACGAGAGAGAGAGAGAGAGAGAGAGAGAATCCCAAGCAGGTCCCTCACTGACAGTGCAGGTAGGTCTTGAACAACCCCCACAAACCATGAGATCGTGAGCTGAGCTGAAGTCAAGAGTTGGACACTCAACCAACTGAACCACCCAGGCACCCCTACATGCAGATTTTTAAAAATACATACAGTACTGTAAATGTAAATTATCTTTAAGATTTTCTTAATAACATTTTTTTCTCTAGCTTACATTATTGTAAGAATACAGTATGTATGTATATGACATACAAAATATGTGCTAATAGACTGTTTATATTATCGATAGGGCTTCCAGTCAACAGTAGGCTATTAGTTAACTTTTGGGGTAGTCAAACGTTATATGCCAATTTTCAACTGTGCAAGGTTTGGCACCCCCAACCCCCATGTTGTTTAAGAACCAATTGTATATATGCAAAATCACGGGTCCTAAAATAGCTAAAAGCAATCTTTAAAAAAAAAACAATAAAGGGGCACCTGGATGGCTCAGTTGGTTAAGCGTCCAACTTCAGCTCAGGTCATGATCTCATGGTTCGTGAGTTCAAGCCCCACATAGGGCTCTGCACTGACAGTTGGGAGCCTGCTTTGGATTCTCTCCCTCTCTCTGCCCTTCCCCCACTCATGCTCTGTGTGTGTCTCTCTCTCTCTGTCTCTCAAAGATAAATCAACATTTAAAAATTTTTTGGGGGGGCGCCTGGGTGGCACAGTCAGTTAAGCGTCCGACTTCAGCCAGGTCACGATCTCGCGGTCCGTGAGTTCGAGCCCCGCGTCGGGCTCTGGGCTGATGGCTTGGAGCCTGGAGCCTGTTTCCGATTCTGTGTCTCCCTCTCTCTCTGCCCCTCCCCCGTTCATGCTCTGTCTCTCTCTGTCCCGAAAATAAATAAAAACGTGGAAAAAAAATAGTTTAAAAAAAAATTTTTTTGAAGAGAACAATCAAATGAGAGGAATCATCTTACCTAGTATTAAAGCTCACTTTATAGCTGCAGTAATCAAAACCATATGGTATGGGCAGAGGGAAAGACACATAGATCAATGGAACAGTATAGAAAGCCAGAAATAAACCCACACAAATATGCACAACTGATTCTTGACAAAAGTAGAAAATTAAATAGAATTAAAATTGCCTTTCCAAGAAATGGTGCCCAAGCAACCGGATATCCATATGGAAAAAACCTGGAAAACAAACTTCACACCTTAATCAAAAGTTAATTCAGTGGGTTGTGGATTTAAATTTAAAATGCAAAACTATAGCATTTTTAGATAAAAACAGGAAATCTTCTAGGTCTAGGCAAAGAGTTCTTGGTTTTAAAACCAAAAACATGATCTGTATAAGGAAATATTGGAAAATTAGACTTGCTCAAAACTAAAAAATTTTACCCCATGAAAGATTCTGTTAAGAGAATGAAAGATAAACAGCACAATGAGAAAGAATATTCACAAACCACGTATCCAACAAAGGACTAGTATCTAGAATGCATAAAGGGCCCTCTCAAAACTCAAAAAAAAACAAACAATCCAATTAGAAAATCAGCAAAAGACATACATTTCAGCAAACAAGATATATAGATGGTAAACACATGAAGATCACGACCTGAGCTGATGTCAAACGCTCAACCCAGTGAGCCACCCAGGTGCCCTAGTTTGGCAGTTTCTTAAAACAACAACAACAACAACAACAACAAAAACTGAACATGTACTTACCGTATGACCTAGGAATTTCACTCCTGGCCATTTTTCTCAGGCACATGAAAATTTATATTCACAGAAAAACCTGAATATGAATGTTTATAGCAGCTTTATTTGTAATAGTCAAAAACTAGAAACCATCCAGATGTCCTTCAGTGGGTGAGTGGTTAAACTAGTACATCCACATCATGGAATACTACTCAGCCATAAAAAGGAACACACTGTTGATACAACAACTGATGTGAACCTCCAGAGAAGTACACTGAATGAAAAGTGCCATTCACAAAATGTCACATACTGTGTGATTCCATTTATGTAATCCTGTTGAAATGATAAAGTTATAGAAATGGAGAACAGATTAGTGGTGACCAGGGTTTAGGAATGCATCTGGGGTGGAGAGGAAGGAGGTTAAGTGCATATATAAAAGGGCAACACAAGGATCCTTGTTGTGATTGAACTGTTCTATATCCTGCCTGTGGTCCTGGATCTCAGCAATCTCGCATGTGATAAAATCGCATGGAATGAAATACAAACACATGCATACATACACATGCACACACAAAATGAATACAGGTAAAACCTGGGACATCTGAAAGAGGTTATATCAATGTCATTATTTGACTATACTATTATCCTGTAGATTTTCAAGATATTAACATGTAAGGAAAGGTGGAGGGTATAGACAATCTCTGTATATACAATCTCCATATTCTCTCTTACAACTGCATGTGGATCTACAATTATATCAAAATAAAAAGTTAAATGAAAACAAGGAAGTAATATATATAAAGGGAAAACCCTAGAAGGGCGGAAGGGAGGAGAGAGGAAAGGAGACAAAGAGGAAAGAAATCTTACAACCAGTGTGTCCCAACACTGTGCTATGCAACTTTCATTGGCATGAACTGACCTATCTTCTCTGTAACCCTATGAAGTAATATGCCTGCAGTTTTTCATTAGTATTTTTTTAATGTTTATTTATCTTTGAGAGAGAGAGAGTGGGGGAGGGGCAGAGAGAGAGAGACACACACACACACAGAATCCGAAGCAGGCTCCAAGCTCCAAGCTGTCAGCACAGAGTCCAATGCGGGGCTTGAACTCACAAACTGCAAGATCATGAGAACCACCCAGGTGCCCAATATGCCTGCAGTTTTTCAGAGCTTTCAACCTATGCCTTGTGATTCCAGATAAATGGTCTTTCTGTTATACCTCATTTCTCTTTGTATGAAAGAACTCAGGGTGGTCGGAGGAGCACACAGATAAGAGAAACCTTTTACTTCTTAAATAATTAATGCTGCTCAGAAGAAAGTTTTCCTACACAAAGTTTTCTTCAGGGCAACTTAAACCTCCTTGTTACTAAAACTATAGATCAGAGAATGCAGCCGGGCACAACCACCACCCCACAAAGAAAAATTTTTTAAGATAAAATGTAATTATAGAAATTCTATTTTCTTACCTTGACCCAAATGATTATCCTATACAGGCCCCTTTGGAAAACACTGACCTGTTCTGTAGCCTACACTTTTTCATGAACTGAAACAATTTTGTTTAACGCTTATATTTATATACATATTTTTTCATTTTTCAGCATTAAAATTCATGACTTGGCAGAATTAAAAGATATGTATGCTATAATCAACCTGGATGATGAAAATAAAGGTACTGGTTTTTCTGAAGCAGAGTGACATTTTATTGCAATGACAGAGTAGTGTGTTTACTATTATATGATTTGCATTCATTGTGGGAGGAATAAAATTAACACCCTTCATTAGAGTTTGCTAAAATAACCCTAACTCTAACCTTCATTAGGTTTCCCTAAAAGAACCTACTCCTCTACAAAGCTGTAAATCCACTTTCATCTAAAGATTTATAGTGAGTTTAATCCCAATTTCAGTTATAAAATCTAAATTCTGACATACTTTCTCTTTGAGCCACTACTGAATGAATCAATGCTCATGCTCACATGCCTGTCCATAGTGAAGTTTTAGTCTGTATAGACCATTAAAGAAAACACTTGAAGATTTTTTTTTGTCTCTGTAGTTTAAATGAAAATATTCGTTTGCCCGCAACAGTATTATTTGTTCTTGACTACTCCTTTATTCTGTCACTTACTTCAGGGTTGGGCACCTTATCCTGGACAGATGATGGCCAGTTGCTGGCACTGTCTACCCAGAGGGGCTCACTGCACGTCTTCCTGACCAAGCTTCCCATCCTCGGGGGTGCCTGCAGCACAAGGATTGCGTATCTCACCTCTCTCCTTGAAGTCACTGTGGCCAACCCTGTAGAAGGAGTATGAAAATAGTGTTCCTTTGATTCTATTTATCAGTAAAACCAAAACGGTTGTAGCAGTAGCAGTTGACTTGCTACTCTTACTCTTCTGTGTTCTAGGAGCTGCCAATCACAGTGTCTGTTGATGTGGAACCCAACTTTGTAGCCGTAGGGCTCTATCACCTGGCCGTGGGAATGAATAATCGAGCTTGGTTTTATGTCCTTGGAGAAAATGGCAAGTATCAATCCAGTTGTCGTTTTCTTAACCAGCATGTGATTTCTGTTATTATTTGGGAAATGCTGAAAGTTTCTTTTAAGACCAGGTCTTTCACTCTTTGTCTTCAGATGCCTCTTTCTTAGCTTAAATGGTTATGTGAGTCCTCTAAAAACTTGGCATAATTTTTGGAAGGATTTTATCCTTTACCTTTGCAGTGAACACAGCATTGGTATAGTGGGCAGAGTATGACCTTTAGAATTAGGCCCCGAGTTCAAATTCCCCTTCTGGTCCTTGTAGCTGGGTGACTGTAGACAAATTATCTACCCCTCTGAGCCTTGTTTTGGAAGGCTTCGTCTGGAAAATGAGGATTCTTCTACTTGTAAGGGGTCATGAGCAAAACTAAATGAAGTAACGTGTGATCCACCTTTGCACAATGACTTTCTTGGGCACTTTCTTGGGTAGGCTAGTGGTTGGGTCCCTTTCCCCTCCTTTTATCCATGAAGTAATGACCACTAGCACCTGAAGGGAGAGTTGCTTTTTCTTCTCCCCTTTGGGGGTCAGATCTCCCTCAGGAGTAGAGTGAGCCTGAGAATTATCCCCCAATAGAGTACACCATTAAGCTTATTGTCACGAAAGTGTAATTTTTCATTGTTTTATGTGTGATTTTATTTTCTCTTACTTGGTTTCACATGCACCACTATGGAATTCCTGAAGGCAAATCTATATGACAACTAAGATTGTCTTTAGAATGGCCAAAATACAAATTTTTGGTTCAGAATGCCCTTAAAAACACACATGTAAAAATTATTTGCAAATCTTTATGTAATTTTATTTATATATTAATGTGTGTGTGTGTGTTTATTGCCACAGCTGTTAAAAAATTGAAAGATGTGGAATATCTGGGGACGGTATCCAGTGTTTGCCTTCATTCTGACTATGCTGCTGCACTTTTTGAAGGCAAAGTCCAGTTGCACTTGGTAAGTATAATTTTGATGTCACAGAGCCCTCAGGACTAGTGATGACTCAGTTTAAATGATGATGATGATCAGCCTAATGTCATATTATCAAGAACTTTGGTCAGAAAGCTAGAAAGCCAGGTGTGCATAAGGGACTAACAGAACTCTTTACCCCTTCTGCATGAGATGTTCAGTTAACTTTCTTGCTCTGTTTCCAAGAAACCCAACAAAATATCCACTGTGCTACTCACAACACTGCCGCGGCCAAATAGATCCTGTTGGTAGACTGCATCTAGTGGGAAATTAAAAACTGATGGGCATGTTATATGCCTGGTCTTCCTGGAATGAATTGACTTCTGTATTTGGGCATGTCGCTAGGGGGGATCCTTGAAGCGAAGCCTATTGTTCAAAAGACATTGGGTCCCAAAATGTGGTCCCTAAACAAGGGCCTCTCTTACATCTATTTCATGCCTCTTTGCTTCTGGGAAACCAAAGAGAGTAGCTATTACCACTGCAGGGCCTGCTGCAAAAACCATTCCCCCTAAAAGGGGTTGTTTAATGCTGCCCTGCCAGGTTGTTCCTGTCTGATGTCTTTCTCAGTAGACATTCAGTAGTCTGAACGTTTAATCGAACTTAGAAAGACCCTCTCCTATCTCCCTAGATTGTTACAGGCCAGGTTTAGTCAAATACACCTATAAGCTATTATTCTTTTGTATTTTAGATAGAAAGTGAAATCCTGGATGCTCAAGAAGAACGTGAGACTCGACTCTTCCCGGCAGTGGATGATAAGTGCCGTATTTTATGCCATGCCTTAACTGGTGATTTCCTCATCTATGGTACAGATGTACGTAGTGGCTTCTTTGATACAGAACATAGGGGGATTTTTAATTGTTATTTTGTAATATGCATGTATATTGTATGCATTACATTATATTGTTATATACAGTAGATAGACACGTACAGCAAATAGGTGGCATGATTTGCTATCAAGTTGCTTTTGTGATTATAAGCAATTCTGATGGCAGAGTAAAAAGAGCAGACTTTGGAGCCTGGAAAGTCTGGGCTCACATGCCAGTTCTATTACTTGCTAGGTGGTACTTAACCCCTCCAAGCCTCAGTGTCCTTATCTGGATGCTTTAAGGATTTAATGTGGTGATGAACATAAGACACCTCATTCCACTTTAGATCTTCACTGCCTACATTTAGTAGGCATTTAATAGATAGTAAAATTAATTGTGTATTGAGAATCCCACTTTAACCATCTCGTCTTTTGAACCACCAGTACCCTACTCCTCTAAATATTACATTAGTCACATGGGCATAAAACAGTAATAGCACTTTATATTTGTACAAATATAGGTTTCAAAGATTTTTCAAAACCTGTCATATCTGTTATCTTGTTCAATCTCTAAAATAATTTAGTAAAGGTGGTAGGAAGGGCAGTTTTCCACATTAATTAGAAAAGCAATTCACTCTTTTAAATGTTTCCTTTTCTCACGGTGAACTGTTCTTTAAACAAGAGCATGTCTTAAAACACACTATTGCCATAAGGGAGACTTTAAGTTTGACCTAAAATGATCAGTCTTTTTAGTAATATACACCAGTAGGGTAGGCCTCATGTGTCAGGTAAAGTGGCAAGGGAAATGGTAAATAATAGTAAATATAATACATTTGTATGATACATGACAGTTTATAAAGCCCCAATCTCACTTATTTTATCTCATTAGTTTTCTAAAATAAGCAGAGAAGTTTTAGAGATGAGGACACTGAACTTTAAGAGGTTAGTAAGTTTGTGATAGACGTGGAATGTGAACAGTATCTCCTGATGTAAAATCTACTCTTTCCACTATGCCACATGGTGAAGTAAGAACTCAGGGTGTGGTGGTCTGACATTAAGTCAGCATTTATCTCAATCTTTCTTGAGTGATTCTGACTACGTCATGTTTTTTAAAGTTTTATCGAGGTATGATTAATAGACAACAAACTGCACTATTTAAAGGCTACAATTTGAGGGGCGCCTGGCTGGTTTAGTCGGTTAAGCGTCCAACTTCCGCTCTGGTCATGACCTCGCGGTTCGGAAGTTTGAGCCCCGCATTGGTCTCCGTGCTGACAGCTCAGAGCCTGGAGCCTGTTTCAGATTCTGTGTCTCCCTCTCTCACTGCCCCTTCCCCACTCATACTCTCTCTCTGGCTCCAAAATGAATTAAAACATTAAAAATTTTTAAACCACAATTTGGTAAGTTTTGACATGTATATACCTGTGAAACACCATCAACTCAGTCAAACTAGTGAACACATCCATCACCCCCAAAAGTTTTCTCACACCCCTTTATGATTCTTCCTGCTTGTCCCACCACATTGATTGCTCTCTGTCACTATAGATGAGTTTCTGTTTTCTAGAGTTTTATGTAAATGGAATCATACAGTATGTACTCCTTTCTATCTGCCTTCTTTTATTCAGTACCATTATTTTGAGATTCATTTCCTACTGTGTGTGTCAATTGTTGATTCCTTTTTCTTGCTGGAGTGGTGTTTCATAGTATGCATTTATTATAATTGGCTTACTCAAGAACCTAAGGATGGATATTGGGGCTGTTTCTAGTTTGGGGTTGTTTCCAGCCTGGATTGTTTCCAGTATGGGGTCTTCACAAATAAAGCTGCTGTAAACATTCATGTTCAAGTCTTTGCATGGACACATGCTTTCTTTTCTCTTCCATAAATACCTAAGAAGTAGAATGGCTACATTATATGGCATATGTGTGTTTAAGTTTTTAAGAAACTGACAGTCTGTTCTCTAAATTAATTGTACCATTTTACATTCCCATCAACAGTAAGTGAGTATTCCAATTCCTCTACATCCTCACTGACATTTGACATGGTCAGTCTTTTTAATTTTAGCCACTCTTAAGTGTATCTTAAGTGAAATCTCATTGTGATTTTAATTTGCATTTCTCTAATGGATTAATATGGAGCATCTTTTCATGTGCTTGTTTGCTTTCTGTGTATCTTTGGTGAAATGTCTGTTCAAATTTCTTTGGCTATTTTCTAATTGGGTTGTGTTCTTATTATTGATTTTTGAGAGTTTTTTTTTTTTTTATATATATTCTGGATTTAAGTCCTTTATCAGATATGTACTTTGCAAGTATTTTCTCTCATTGCATGAGTTTTCTTTTCTTTCTCTTACCAGTGTCTTTCAAAGAGAAAAAATGTTTTGATTTTGATGAAGTCCAACATGAAAATTTTTTTTTTATAGATTGTGCTTTTGGTGTCCTATCTGAGTAATCTTTGCCTAACCCAAGGTCATATGGTTTTTCTACTATGTTTTCTTCTGTAAGTTTTATAGCTTTATGTTTTATATTTGGTTCTGCAATCCATTTTGAATTAATTTGTTTATACTGTAAGGTATAGATCAAAGTTCATTTTTTGTTTATAGATATTCCAATTGTTCCAACACCAATTGTTGAAAAGACTGTCCTTCCTCCACTGAATCATCTTTGTGCTTTTGTCACAAATCAGTTGTCCATAGGGGCGCCTGGGTGGCTCAGTTGGTTAAGTGGCCAACTTCAGCTCAGGTCATGATCTCATAGTTGGTGAGTTCAAGCCCTGCGTCAGGGTCTGTGCTGACAGCTCAGAGCCTGGAGCCTGTTTCTGATTCTGTGTCTCACTCGCTTTCTGCCCCTCCCACACCTCTCTCTCAAAAATAATAAATAAACATTTTTAAAAAATCAATTATCCATAAATAAGTGGGTCTTTTTCTGGAATTGCTCATTCCATTGATCTGTGTGTCTATCTTTATAAGAGTATCATGCTGTTTTAATTGCTGTAAATTTATAATAAGTCCTAAAATCAGGTAGTGTTAGCCCTCCAACTTTGTGTTTCTTTTTCAAAGTTGTTTTGGCTATTTTCAGTACTTTGCATCGCCATTTGAATTTTATGATAAGCTTGTTAATTTTTACAAAAAGGCTGCTGGGAATTTTAATGGTATGTTGAACTTACAGATCAGTTGCCATCTTAAACTCTACTCACCAATGAGCAAGGTATATATTTCCATTTATTTAGGTTTTCTTTATCTTAGTGTTTTCAAGTTTTCTGTGTACCAATTCCCCTTTTATCAGATTAATACCTAAGTCATATTTTTGTATTTTAGCATTTTTCATTTTTTTAATACATAGTATTACATTTTAGTTTTTAATTTCTGAATGTTCATTGGTAGCATATAGTAGTGCAACTGATTTTTGTGTATTATTCCTGTATACTGCAGCCTGGCTAGATTCACTTAGTAGTTCTAGTAGTTTTTTGTAAATTCCACTGGATTTTCTATATAGATGATCATGTCATCTCTGAGTAAAGGTAGTTTTACTTCTTTTCCAATCTGGATGCCTTTTATTCCAATTCATTGTTGAATAGGAATGGTGAGAGTGGTATCTTCATCTTGTTCTTGACCATTACATATGATTTTAGCTACAGATCTTTTGTAGATGCCTGTTAACGGGTTGTATGTATACTACAAAACCTAAAAACCACTAAAATAACAAAGTTGTAGCTAAGAAGTCAACAAATTAGATAAAATCAAATAATAAAAAATACACAGTTATATTGAACCCATTAAGCTATCCTAGCATTTGTGCTCTTCAAATAATTTTGTTATTTTTTCTTTGTTTCATATTGGATGGTTTCTACTGCTGTATTTCAAGGTCATTAGCCTTTTCTTCTGTAGTGTCTAATCTGTCATTAGTCTCATCCAATGTATTTTTCAATTCACATGTGGTATTTTCATCTGTAGAAGATATGTTTCTTTTTTTTAGTCTTCCATGTCTCCACTTAACTTTTTAAACATGAAATATAGTTTTTAAAAAATTTCATGTTTTAATGACCTTATCTGCTAATTCTAATATCTGTGTCAGGTTTTATTGATTAATTACTCTCTTTATTATGGTTCATGTGTTTCTGTGTTTTTGCATACCTGGTAATTTTACCTTTTGGGGTGCTAGATATTTTTGTATTTCTAAAAATATTCTTGAACTTTGCTCTGGGATGCAGTTAATTGACTTAGAAACAGTTTGGCCCTTTTGAGTCTTGGTTTTATAATTTCTTAGGCAGATGTGAAACAATGCTCAGTCTATAGCTAATTATTTCTCACTTTTGATCTTTCCGTATTCTGTACCCAGTGCCCTGTGAGCTATGATCTTTTTTTTCCAATCTGACTGTTGGAAACAGTCACTATTCCCAGTTCTGTTCCCTCTAATCCCTTTGGATGGTTCTTTCCATGGCCTTGTAGTTTTTTCACATGCATGCAGTCATTGCTACCAGCTGAGGACTCACAGTGGACCCCCTGCAGCTCTCCAAGCTTCTTTGTCTCTTGTCCTCTGCCCTGCAAAGTCCAGCCACCTGTGCTCCCTGGCCTTTAGCTCCATATCCTTAACTCAGGGAGCCCTGCCCTGCCTGTATCCTCCTCCCTTTGCCATGCCTTGAAAACTTGCAGAGCAAAAGCTGGAGCAATCATAGGGCTCACCTGGTTTGCTTCCAAAATCTCAGGCATCACTGTTCTTTGTTGCCTCATTCCAATATGTTGACAATTGTTTTTTCATGATTTTGTCTGTTCTTTTTGGTTGTTTGGGTGGGAAAGTTAAATCCAGTTTGTTACTCTGTCTTGGCCTGAATAGAAGTCCAAGATGTTATGTGTTTTTATTTTAATTAAACTTTTTATTTTGAGATCATTGTAGATTCACAGGCAGTTGTAGGAAACAATACAAAGAGATCCCATGCAAGAAGCAAACCAGGGAGATCCAATATACTCTTTTCCTAGTTTCCCCCAAAGGTAACATGTTATATATTATAACCAGGATATTAACATTGATAGTCAAGATACAGAATAATTCTATCACCAGAATAGAATGTGTCTATTTTATAGACACATCCACTTCCCTTCTGCTTTCACCCCCATCTTAATCCCTGGTAACAAAGTTACAGTTGACCTTGAACAACAGGAGTTTGAACTGTACAGGTCTACTTATATGTGGATTTTTTTTTCCGATAAATTCAGTATAGTACTGTAAATGTATTCTTAAGGTTTTTGTAGTATGTTCTCTAGCTTTATTGGAAGAATTCAGTATATAAGACATTTAACATACAAAATATGTGTTAATCAATTGTTGTGTTATTGGTAAAGCTTCCAGTCAACAGTAGGCTATTAGTAATTTGGGGGGGGGGGGGAGTCAAAAGTTATACGTGGATTTTTGACTATGGGGGTGGTCAGTACCCATAACCCCTGTGTTGTTCAAGGGTCAACTGTAATCTGTTCTACATTTCTATAATTTGTCATTTGATTCATTTGAGTCATTGTGTGCATGAATAATTTTTTTCCTTTTTATTGCTGAGTAGCATTCTATGATATGGATGTACCAGTTTGTTTAAGGATTCACCAACTGAAGGACATCTGAATTAGTTCCAGTTTTTGAATATTGCAAATAAAGCTTCTATAAGCAATCACATACAGGTTTCTATGTGAACAAGTTTTCACTTCTGAGTAAATGTGAAGTTAACACTCACATCCACTGTAATGGCTATAATCAAAAAGTCAGATAATAACAAGTGTTGGGAGAGATGGAGAGGAATTAGAACTCTTATACACTGCTGGTGGGGATGTAAAATGGTGCAGCTGCTTGGGAAAATACTCTGGCAGTTCTGTAAGAGATTAAACAGAGTTATCTTATGACCCAGGAATTGCACTCCTATGTATATACCCAAGAGAAATGAAGATATATGTCCACATAAAACTTGTATACCAATGTTCATAGCAACATTATTTATAATAATCAAAAGATGGAAACAACCCAAATGTCCATCAACTGATAAATGAACATATAGCTTATCCATACGATGGAATATTATTTGGCAATAAAAAGGAGTAAAATACTGATACCTACTACAAAGTAGATGAACCTAGAAAACATCATGTTAAGTAAAAGAAAGCAGTCACAAAAGACCACATATTGTATGATACTGTGTATGTGACATGTCCAGAATAGACAAATCTAGTGATAAAAAGTAGATTAGTGGTTACCTAAGACTGTGGGGAGAGTGGGATGGGGTTGGGGAAAATGAGAAAGATTACTAAATGGGGTTTCTTTTTGAAATGATGAATTGTTTTAAAATGAATTGTAATCAAGCATTATACAAATCTGTAAATTATGCTAAAAACCATGGAGTTCTATATTTTAAGTGGGTGAATTACATGGTATATGAGTTATACCTCAATATGCTATTATTTAAAATGAAGTACAGACATCTTTTAAAAAAAAGGAAAAGGATCAATTAGGAGTATCTGGGTGGGTCTATCTTTATTCCGTTCCAGTGACCTATGTGTCTGTCCACTCACCAATACTACACAGTCTTGGTTACTGTAGCTAAAGAAACAACAACAACAAAAAACAAAACCCAAAAACTTCCAACTGATTAAACTGATTTTCCTACTTTATTCTTTTTTTATTCAAAATTGCTTTAGCTATTATAGTTCTTCTGCCATTTTCATATAAATTTTAGAATAATCTTGTTTGTATCTACAAAAAATCTTGAGATTTTTATTGGAATTAGGTAAAGCTGTATATAAGTTGGAGAGAATTAACATATTTATAATGGTGAGTCTTCCAATCCATGAATATTTCATACCTCTCCACTTATTTAGATCTTTTTTGATTCTTTCATCAGTGTTTTATAGTTTTTAGCATACAAATCCTGTGCACATTTTGTTAAATTCATATCTAAATATTTCGGGTTTCTTTTTGAGAGATTGTAAATGGTAATATATTTCTAAATTTTGGTATCTACAGTTCATTGCTAATATATAAAAATACAATTGATTGCATCAGGTGGTTTGTTTTTATTTTAAATTTAATTTTCTAGGGGCGCCTGGGTGGCGCAGTCGGTTAAGCGTCCGACTTCAGCCAGGTCACGATCTCGCGGTCCGTGAGTTCGAGCCCCGCATCAGGCTCTGCGCTGATGGCTCAGAGCCTGGAGCCTGTTTCCGATTCTGTGTCTCCCTCTCTCTCTGCCCCTCCCCCGTTCATGCTCTGTCTCTCTCTGTCCCAAAAATAAACGTTAAAAAAAAAAATTTAAAAAAAAAAAATTTAATTTTCTAATTTGTCTACCAACAGCAAAATATTTTAAAATAACATGGTTTGAAAGTTATTCTTAAACTGTAAGGATATTTCTTATAAGTGAAAACATCTGAAAATCAGTTATGCTTTAATATCACTAAGAATGTTAGAACTAATTGTTGAATTAAATGCACGTTCTCATTTACTGTCTCGGGTCTGTACCTTTACATATAGTAAACAATTGTTGTAGACTCTTCCTACATGAAAATATGGTATATTTTCTCTTAAAATTAGGAAGTATGTTTAAGTGCTAAAAGTATTTTTTTGACAACCTTTATATTTCTATGACTGGATTTTTTTTAGACTGGTATCATTCAGTATTTCTACATTGAAGACTGGCAATTTGTTAATGATTATCGACACCCTGTCAGTGTGAAAAAGATTTTTCCTGACCCAAATGGGACCAGATTAGTTTTCATTGATGAAAAAAGTGATGGATTTGTCTACTGTCCGGTAAGTCTGGAAGATTTTTAAGTACTTATTTTTTTTAATGCAATGTACAAAGAAAAGTGTGGGGTTTTTTTTTCATTTTTATGCACTTTATTTTCAATATTTTAAGAATATCACTTTTATAAGTTACATAAGCATATAATTTTCATATGGTCATTGTTCAGTTTGAGTCAATATTATACTAATGTTTAAAATGAGTTCATTAAGACAGTTGATTAAAAGAGATTAACTACTTTTTTGAGGATTTGATGAAATCTAAAATTATCTGCAACTGATACCTTTCTAGGGAGAAAATTTAGACTATTGACTTAATTCCTTCACGATTATTAATATATTCAGATTTTCTACTTCTTTTGGAGTTAATTTTGTGATTATTTCTTTATGTTTCATACTCCTTTTCTTTAGTGGTGGAAATAGTTGTTCATGGTATTGTCTTTTATAGATAGATAGATAGATAGATAGATAGATAATTTAAACCCAAGTTAACATATAGTGTAATAATGATTTCAGGAATAGAATTTAGGGATTTATCACTTACATATAACACCCAGTGTTTTTAATATATATTATATATAAAATCATGTTCTCTTATGCAGTTCAAAGATGATAGTACTTTGTTACCGTGTTTGTGATCTATTTCTACAACTATACATCAAGAAAACTTTTTCTGGGGCTCATGGCTGGCTCAGTCACAACACAACTCTCCAGCTCAGGGTTGTAAATTCAAGCCCCACACTGGGCATAGAGATTACTTCAAAATAAAATCTTAAAAAACAAATGAAACACTTTGTCCAATATTCTGCAGTTTTTCATAGTGTCAGTACCAGAAAGATTTTTTTAATGGAAAAATAATTATATCCTATACCACTTTAACCTGATTTACTGCACAATATTACAATATATCTTCGTGTACATGACCTTTCTCTCCAGTTGTGCAATAAGGTTCAAAGGGCAGGGACTCCTTTCCACCCACCTTACTTGATTTTCCTCTTGCCTTAAAGATTCTGAACACAGAGGAAAGGCATTTTTTTCATAATTAAAAACAGATGGACCCTTTTTAGATCAGTTACTCTGCTTTTTACACATCCTTAACTTTTTTGGGACTAGATTAGCAAAAGAAAATGTGAATTTACATCTTTTACTTGGATTTTTCATTTCCCTTTGATATCCAGTTAATGATTTAGTATGTCCTTGGTCACAGTCCACACAGCCTACAGCTGTTCTCAGACATGTCTTAATAGCCATTCCCCTGGTGCCTTCCTCCACCTCAGTAGCCACTCGGTGAAGACCACTTTGCCCTCCCTGTACACTTCACTAGATGCTGAGACTTCCCACCTTCTCCTTCTTTTCCTTTCCTTTCTGCCTGTCTTTCTCTTTCTTTAATTTTTTCTTTTTTTCTCTTCTTTCTTTGATAAATAGAACAGGTTTCCACAGGAGTGCTTGCATTATTTAAGCAAAATTCCTAATGTGCCAGTTCTTACTCAACCCGTTCCTCTCCCTGTCACAAAACCAATGAGGGAAAATGACATAAATAGAAAGATAACCTTGAGTTCTTTCTACTTGGTAAGGAAATTCATCCTGTACAGATCTCCCTTCTGTAACAGGGCACTCTTTCAAGCTGCCTTGCTTCCCCATGTGGGTTCCCCGTGGGTGGAAACTGCTGCTGAGAGCACCTAGAGGGTAGGCGGGTAAATCAGGGATCTGACAGGAGCTGGAGGCAGAATGGGGTTTGGCTGCTAGGGAAAGGCTGAAGAGTAAGAGTCAGAAAGAGCTGATGCATTTTTCTTTCTCCTTTTACAGTTTTCCTTTCCTTGATAATTTTTGTTAAAGAGGTTACATGGCCTTTCTCGTGGAGTTGGTTTGAGGTTTCAGTGAGTTGATTTTTCCAAACCCGTGATTGGGCACTTGGTAGCCATTTAGCAGGTGTTCGTTAAAGCCCTGCCTCTTTATTGCTTTACCACCCTTCAACCCCTCAAGTTCCAGAATTATCTCACTTGTTGCTGCCCATTCCAGTCCTGTTTCCAGCTCTAACTTGCAGCCCAGCTAAGTGTTAAGAAAAAAGTCCTGGTAAAACAAAATCCACACAAAAGACTGACTGTGTGAGAGCACAGGCTCTCCCACTCTGACCTGTGGGTGGGTATTTGCTTTTATCCAAATTAAGATCTCACTGCTAGGGTAACAGTTACGTGGTTGGGCACAATATCTGAGGGGAGTGTAGTGCCCACAGGAGCGAATTCCTCTTTTAAATAACACCACACGATCTTCCACAAGTAAGGCCAGTGTGGCAGGGAAGGGAAAGGAAGGCTTGTGGTGTGGGCCTTCCCCTGCCACCACCTAGGGCACAGGAGGAGGCTGCGCAGAGGCCCCTGGACTCCAGACCAGGTTGCTGTGCGTTTGATTTGATTTGAGCACTCGGCCTGTCATAGTGTGCTGCTGCTATGCAGCTCACTTTTCTATTCAACTTCGGTGAATTTGAGAGAAATACTGCTCCTGCGGTGTGCATACATGAGAATAAGGAACAATTCAGACCATCGCTCTTCCTCTTTAAAGTTCTTACATTTACCTGTAGGTTCCCTTCATATGTATATTCATTCAACCGATTTTTCCTCACTGGGTGCATGGTGAGGAAGTGACTTATGTTGTACAATAGAAGTGGGAGAGATGACATTTTTCTTACTAATGAATGCCCTAATAAAACAGCCTTGTCCCCCCATCACTCTCTGGAAGCCCATGAAGGGTGACTTGTGATATATTACAGAAAATTCGTAAATACGTTGCCCTTGAGAGAGGTGGTAGAATGCAGTATTTAAGTGTACGGACCTTAAAGACAGACAGACAGACGTGGAGTTAAGATTAGTAATAATAACAACGAATATTTTTGTGCAGAATACTCCTTACATATATCAGTTATCTCTTAATATTTATAGCAACCCCAGATATATTCCCATTTTTTAAGTAAACTTTATGCCCAACATGGGGCTCTAACTCATAACCCCAAGATCAAGAGTTGCATGCCCTACTGACTGAGCCAGCCAGGCTCCTTGGTAAATACTCATATTATTGGCCATTTTATAGGTGAAGAAGCTAAGGCATAGAAAAGATAAGTAATGGGGCACCTGGGTGGCTCAGTCAGTTAGGCGTCCAGCTTCAATTCAGGTCACGATTTCATGGTTTGTGAGTTCAAGCCCTGCATCGGCCTCTGTGCTGTCAGTTCAGAGCCTGGAGCCTGCTTCACATTCTGTGTCTCCCTCTCTCTGCCCCTCCCCCACTCACACTCTGTCTCTCTGTCTCTCAAAAAATGAATAAATGTTAAGAAAAATGTTTTTTAGGGGCGCCTGGGTGACGCAGTCGGTTAAGCGTCCGACTTCAGCCAGGTCACGATCTCGCGGTCCGTGAGTTCGAGCCCCGCGTCAGGCTCTGGGCTGATGGCTCAGAGCCTGGAGCCTGTTTCCGATTCTGTGTCTCCCTCTCTCTGCCCCTCCCCCGTTCATGCTCTGTCTCTCTCTGTCCCAAAAATAAATAAAAACGTTGAAAAAAAAAAAGAAAAATGTTTTTTAAATTAAAAAAAGAAAAAAGAAAAGACAAGGAACTTGTCCAAGGTCACACAGTCATGAAATGGTATATGTGGTATGAGCCCAGAGTGGCTTCCTCCAGAGCTCTCACTTTAATTGGATTCCCAGTTTCACCGTTTATAAAATGGGTACAGTTCTAGTACCTACTTTGTAGGTTGCTATGTAAAAACTAAATGGGATGATGTGCATAAAGCTTGTAGTACAGTGTCTGCCGTGTAATAAGCACTCAACAAATGTTTACCCTTTAAAAATTCTACCGCCAGTCCAGTGGCCCTGGTGTGCACATCCGCACAAACCAAGCATCAATGTAACATAGTGGTTAGAAGCATAGACTGGAGCCAGACTGCCTGCTGGGTCCAAATCCTGACTCTTCAACTTACTAGCCGTGTGACTTCGGACAAATTCCTTGGTGCCTGAGTTTCTTCATCGGCAAAATGGGCATAATAATGCCCATCTTGTACAGTGTGAGGTTAGAATTAAATGAGGTTACGTACATATAAGTAATTAGCACAGTACCTGGTAAGTAGCACTATTTGATAGGAATAGAATTAGAACTACGTACAATTTTACATTTTTGATTAGGTAATTTTTTTAAGAAGATAAAAAGAAACAGGTGAAATTCATGTTAATATGTTTAACCCAATATTATTATATCAGTATGTAATCAATATAAAGTACTGAGACGTTTTACCCTCTTGTCCATCCTAGCTCCTTGAGACCTATTGGATAGTTTACACTTACACACATCTCAGTTCAGACTACACACGTTTCAATGTTCAAATAGCTGCATGTGGATGTTACACAGTGGCTACTATGTTAGACAGCCAGCTCTATAGAATTGGTTATTATCTGCAAGAATCTTCTATTTCATTCTGACTCCGAGAGGCAAATAGGGTAGAGAGGAGGTGGGTATTTCTCAGTTTCACATTCAGGATATTATATAAGCCTGTCTGCCAAGGCCAATAGCTTATATCACTAACAGTACATTTTCAATTTATTGGAATGCATTATGGAGAAGTTTTTTGAAACAAAACAGACCCAGTGGAATTTCTTTAATTTTCAAATATGTATGAGTTAATTTGTTCTATATACCAGGGATTGAAAATTTTCCAAACACCAGTGTGTTCATAGTTTAAATTTCTTTTGTCTTGAGAAGTTTCAATTTTTTTTTTTCCTTAAGCTGAAGCTTTGTGTCCAGACTTATAGTTTTTCCCGAGTTCAACAAGTTTTAGGCCAAGCCAGATCTGGTACAAGAATCGGGAAAGGAACTTTCCTTCCTGTTACGGTTGGAGTGTTGTTGGGTTGAATGCGTTGGGAAAACTATGCCAACCACGGCTGCAGACAGGCTCCTACCAAGGCAAGTGATAACAAAGTACATGCTTGGGGCAAATCTGTAAATCCTGTTTTGTAGGTCAATGACGCTACCTATGAGATTCCAGATTTTTCACCAACCATTAAAGGTGTCCTTTGGGAAAACTGGCCAATGGATAAAGGTGTATTTATTGCTTACGATGATGATAAGGTGTACACCTACGTCTTTCACAAGGACACGATACAAGGTACTTAATCACCTTTTTGTACAATTGTCGTTAAATTTCCGTGACAGTGAAATGAAAACCTTCCTTTCTGGTTTTTGTGCTGAGTATTCGCTTTTAGCATTAAGATGTCTATTTTAAAATACAGGATCCAAGGTGATTTTGGCTGGAGGCACCAAAGTTCCCTTCTTGCATAAACCTTTGCTGTTATATGATGGAGAGTTGACCTGCCAGACACAGAGTGGAAAAATAAACACCATCTACCTTAGCACCCACAAGTTCCTCGACAGTTTAAAAGATGTGGGGCCTGATGAACTGAGGCAGATGCTGACACGGACTTTAATGCTAAAAAGGTAGGGCTCCAAACACTTCTCTGGAGCTCTTATTTGCTTTTGTGATTTTTTTTTTTTTAATTTTTTTTTTTCAACGTTTATTTATTTTTGGGACAGAGAGAGACAGAGCATGAACGGGGGAGGGGCAGAGAGAGAGGGAGACACAGAATCGAAAACAGGCTCCAGGCTCCGAGCCATCAGCCCAGAGCCCGACGCGGGGCTCGAACTCACGGACCACGAGATCGTGACCTGGCTGAAGTCGGACGCTTAACCGACTGCGCCACCCAGGCGCCCCAGCTTTTGTGATTTTAAAGGCCAAATCCTATTGAAAGAGATGGGCCTAATAGTATTTACTTTGTTTACTTTACAGGATTGTTGTGAGGCTCAGATAAGATAATGGGTGTGAGAATATGTGTAAATTCTAAAGGAAGTCCTGTTGTACTAAGCCCTTTAGAACGAAGAGGTTTCTCATCACCCAAAGAGCACAGTTATTGTGAAATTCTAATAAACCTCATTATTTCAGCAGTATGTTAATGTCATCATAAGAAGTTTGGTTTTGCCTAGCTCGTAATTTTTTTTTTTTAATCTGATTTTTCCTGTTACCTCTTAGGGCTTTTTTGAGTCTTCTTTTGTGGTTCTGACCATCTCTTAAATGTTGCTGTTCCTCAGCGTCCCATGATCTCCCTCTTCTCTTCTCTAATCATTTTTCCTGAATGAATCTCCTCTACTTACATGGCTTCAACAACATTCATAAGAGGCTGACTCCAAAATGTGCATCTTTTGCTTAAACCTGTATTTCCCACTGCCTACCAGTTGTGTTTTTGGGAGTCCACAAGCTCCTCAAACTTTCTCTGTTTAAAACAACTCATCTTGCCCGGCCTCTTCTTTTCCCCCAGTCCTTATCACGTGTGCACCTGTCCCAACACACACACCTACACCTGCATACACGCATACACCAGACCCTTTTCTCCCCCACCCCCATACTCTCCCACTAACTCGCACCCTCACTTGGAATAATATATGATGTCACCACTTCTTGACCTCTCTCTCTTTGATAGCCTCATGACAGTCTCCTCTATTCTCCACACGCTTTTGAAAATCTGAATCTGATGCTCTCACTCTCCTGCTGGAGATCCTTCCCATTGCCTTGAGGAAGAAATCCCTACTCCTCAGGGACCTCAGCATGACGTACCGGACACTTGATGATTTAATGCCAGCCTCAGCTGTCCCCATTCTTCCACTCTCTGTTCTGCCAGCTGCTTGAATCTGATGTTTTTCATGATTCTTTGCCTTGGCACATACAGCTTTCTCTTCCTGGAACACCCTTCTCCTATGTCTGTATGCAGGAACTCCTTATTCTCCACATTCAACAGAGCCCTCTCCTGCTCCAGGATGCGTTCCCTGCAGCCCCGTAACCTCTGGCAGGCTGGTTGGGGGCCTTTCTGGTGGATTGCCGCAGGGCAGTATACACAGTGGTTTAGAGTACTTCCCCCCTACCCCCACTGCTGTGTGACAGGCTAGTCTTGTGAGGTTTCTGAGCTTCACTTTTCCTCATCTGTAAAGAAGAAATAATAATATTCCTTAGTGGAGAGGGCTGTTCGAGTAATCTAGTGAGAGAGGTTAGGCAAAGCATTTAGCACAGATTCACATATCACAAGCCCTCAATGACCTGTGTCATACTGTGTCAGAGTCGTCTGTTGACTTACCTGTCTCTTCCACCTTCCCCAATTATGACGGCCTAAAAGATAGTGACTGTGGGCTTGATCTTTGTATCTTGGTTCCAAGCTCAGTTTCTGGCATAGAACAGGTTCTCAGTAAATGTGTGTTGGCTGGGAAAATGCATGGGTGAACAGATGGATGGATAGATATATTCATTAATGCAGGGTCCCACAAAAAGTTCAACTGGCATTTATGGTCATGTTTTGACCAGAAGTCCGCAACCTTTCTTGTTATGAGCCAAATGGTAAACATTTCAGGCTTTAAAAGCCATGGGATCTCTGTCACATCTACTCAAGTCAGCCATTGTAGCACAAGAGCAGCCAAGACAATCCATAAAAAATGGACTGAGCGGCCTTGTTCCACTCAGACTTGGGTCACAGCAGCAGACAGCTGACTGTAGGCCATAGTTTGCTGGCCTCTGTTGTAAACTCCCAAATATGTAGGAGTAGAGAGAGTACTGTTATTAGTCTCATGTGAGAAGAGAAATAATTTTCATCTCTGTGTGAAATAAACCCAAAAATAAACAAAAAAAAAGAGTTAGTTGCTAATGAGGGAGGGTGGTTACACAGCATAGAGTCAGATTAGTAAAAGAAGTTCAAGAAAAAGCATTTATCTGTATAATAAAGGAAGACAAGTTTATGTAGTTTTTGATAACTTGGAAATGATGATTACAGATGAAGAAATGGTTTGCAAATTTATCTGAGATGTGACATTATATTATATATACCCTGAGCATTGCCAGTTAGGGGACGAGTAGAGCTCCCTGATTAAATCCTGTGCTCAAATGCTAGGTTTTCTGATGCTTGGGAAATATGCAAGATTCTGAATGATCACACTGCCTGGAATGAGCTGGCCGGAGCTTGTCTCCATCACATGGAAGTGGAGTTCGCAATCCGCGTCTATCGGACAATCAGAAATGTTGGCATAGTGATGTCCTTGGAACAGATAAAGGTAAACGGCATCTCATGAGAATTATTAGTTAGTATTTAAGTGGTATTTATTCAGTCATTTTAAGTTTCTGAAGTTAATCATACCTAACTCATCAGCAAGTTAGTCGATAGACCATTACCACTTCCTACTAAGCAAAGGCTTTAAAAAAAAAAAGAAATTCTGTATTTGTTCTCATTAAAACTGCTTTTATTTGTAGGGAATAGAAGACTACAATCTTCTGGCAGGACATCTGGCCATGTTTACTAATGATTTCAACCTGGCCCAGGACCTGTACCTGGCATCCAGCTGTCCCATTGCTGCCCTGGAGGTATGGTGGCAAATAAGGATGGGAAGAACACGCAAAGGGGATCCCCTTTTGTGTAGTTAAAATTTCTCAGCACCAGACACCACACACCTTCTCCTCCCTAGAATTTAGACATTTCGGCTTTAAGAACCCCTAAGTATTCATTAATTTCAAAACTACTTTCATTCTGTGTTCTGTGGAGCCATAAAAGGCATGTTATTTTAACATTACCAAATAATTTAAAGTCTGTGTCCAAAGAGAACAGATTATTAAATTTATAAAAATGTACACAAATGAAAACAGTCACCATGTATCTAGAGCTCACATGGTGCCAGGCACTTTTCTAAGCACTTGACATATTTTTACTCCTTTAACCCTCCCAACAATCCCAGCAGTTAGTTATTTTCTCTATTTCCCAAGTGGGGAAACTGAGGTACATGTATCTTTTACTTGCTGTATGAGATTCTCTCGTGTGTCAAGAGGTACACTGAGGACTAGTATACCACCATTAGTTTCCCAGAGGTGAACATTGCAGGGGAAGGACTAGGACAGAGGGAAGGACGTGGCTCAACACAAGGAAGAAGTGGTTAAATGGAATAGCAATTATTGGGCTCTTGAGTTCAGCTCAGGTCATGATCCCAGGGTCACGGGATGGAGCCCCATGTTGGGTTCCACACTGAGCTTGGAGACTGCTGGATATATTCTCTCCCTTCCTTTCTGCCCCTCTCCATGCTGGTGCTCTCGATGAGATGAGATGAGATGAGATGAGATGAGATGAGATGAGATGAGATAAGATAAGATAAGATAAGATAAGATAAGATAAGATAAAAAATAGAGTTGCTGTTAGAACATGAACTCTAGGGTCAGATGTGTCTGGGTTCAAATCCCAGCTCTGTGTAATGTTCTACAAGTTATTTCATCTTTCTGTGCCCTAGGTCCCATTTTTTAAAATTAGGGGTCACAATATCTAGCCTGTAGGGTTACTGTAAAGATTTCAAAACGAGACTAAGTCTCTGGAACAGTGCCTGACCAATAGTAAGGACACAAAGTGGTAGCTGTTGTCATTGTTAACGTTATCCTACCTCACACCAGCATTTCCATAACTACTTAGAGGAGGGGTTTTGAAAATACACTTGCTGTTAGTTTTACAACTTCACTTTTTCAAATTGTTCTACAGAAAATTTTCATAATTTTAAGTGAACTAAATTTTAAAATGTTAGATAATTTTACAATATCATTTGTGATAATAGGGGACACCCTGAGAAAATTTCAAAATTTGGACTGATAGGCACTGAAGTAGGAATATAGTTCACTCTTATGTGGATCCTAAGAAACTTAACAGAAGACCATGGGGGAGGGGAAGAAAAAAAAAGTGAGAGAGGGAGGGAGCCAAACCATAAGAGACTCTTAAAAACTGAGAGCAGTCTGAGGGTTGATGGGGATGGGAGGGAGGGAAGGGTGGGTGAGGGGTATTGAGGAGGGCACCTGTTGGGATGAGTACTGTGTGTTGTATGGAAACCAAATTGACAATAAATTTCATATTAAAGAAAAAAAGGAATATAGTTGTGATATGAGGGCAAAAATGTCACCTTAGCCCTTCTGCATTTAGTTGTGGACTCTTGTTGTGTGCTACGGGATTTGTAAAGGATTTGAAGTGATGACTGACTTCCCAGTGGAGAGGGGTGATTAACCTGTCGTCCCTTTAACCTCACTTCGAAGGCTGAGGAGTTAGCTGGGTAAGAGGTCAGTGGCACCGCCCTACTGCCCAGCTCTGCCAGGTACTAGCAGTATAACTTGCTATACTAGCCTCTCTTTGCCTCAGTTTCTGGATTTCTAAAATAAGTACAATAAAAGTTCCTTGCAAAAGGCTTGCTAAGGAAAAGTAAATAAGTTAATGCCCTCAACTAGCACCTGGCAAAGAATAGCACTTGAAAAATGTTAGCTATTATGCATTCCTTACAAAATGTGAATAAAGTGAGGAGTAAACTCTAAAAGATTATTTAATAATTAGTTTATGTTTGGAATTATGTGCCAGATGCAGATAAAAGATCACAGGAGCCAGGAGGAAAGACAGGTTCACATTTTATATTTATGTTTGCTATTATTCATGTTGTGAAATAGCTTCAGATTTTCTCAGAAAATAACATCAGTTCCTATAGTAAAGTATTTCTCATTTTTTAAATTATCTCCCCCTAACTAGAAAATTAATCTTGATTGGGTTAATTTTTATTTAATTTTTCCCAATTGATAAAAATTAAATACTAAAGAGTAGTATTTTGTTAGGGAAGACTGAATTTTGGAGGACCACACACCATCGTAATAGTAAGATGTTTTTGCTCCCCAAGACCAATTATTACCCCCTTGGGAGCTCTATCACTCCCACTGAGGCTGTATGCTATAATAATACATTATCCTTACCAAGATCAAGTTCCACTTTTTTTTTTTTCAACGTTTTATTTATTTTTTTGGGGGACAGAGAGAGACAGAGCTTGAACGGGGGAGGGGCAGAGAGAGAGGGAGACACAGAATCGGAAACAGGCTCCAGGCTCTGAGCCATCAGCCCAGAGCCCGACGCGGGGCTCGAACTCACGGACCACGAGATCGTGACCTGGCTGAAGTCGGACGCTTAACCGACTGTGCCACCCAGGCGCCCCTCAAGTTCCACTTTTTAAACAAAAAGTTTTTCCAATCACTTCTAGTAAAACTAGCATTGTATGGTGACTGTGCATAATAATGTGTTCATTTGAAATTAAGGTCTTTCTCTTCCCAATAGATGAGAAGAGATTTACAGCATTGGGACAGTGCCCTGCAACTGGCCAAGCGGTTAGCCCCAGACCAGATACCCTTTATATCAAAAGAATATGCTATTCAGCTTGAATTCACGTAAGTCCTTATCTTTACGTTTTTGAGTCAGTAGCTAGCTACTGAATATCTTCAATTCCAAACTGCCATTAATTAGAAGGCCCTCCACTGATTTAATAATTGCTAATGGGGACAGGAGGGAAGCTGTATTAATTGTACTTCCAAAAAATGTTTTTTCTAACGAAGTCTTGTCCAGGCCTTTATCCACTTTCATTTTCAGGATCAAAATTTAAGTTTGGGTCTAAGCCTTTCCTACACTTAGAGTCTAAATATTGTTTTGAATCACATTTGGCCAAAACAGTTATACATAGCATCAAGGTGATGTACTGCTTTTCATAGCCTATGTTCATGATCTTGACCTCTTTGAACACTTCAAGGATTTGCAGTGTAATTTCAGGTCGTGTGGAAAAATATCAGAATTGGGGCACCTGGGTGGCTCAGTCAGTTGAGCATCCAACTTCGGCTCAGGTCATGATCTCACTGCTTGTGAGTTCAAGCTCCACATCACGCTCTCTGCTGACAGCTCAGAGCCTGGGCCTGCTTCAGATTCTGTGTCTCCCTCTCTCTCTCTGCCCCTCCCCCGCCTCACACTCTGTCTCTCTTTCCTTCAAAAATAAACACAAAAAAAATTTTTTTTAATAAATAAATAAAGTGTTCAAAATTTCAACTTAGCATCGCCTAACTGGGCTTGCCCAAAGAAAACCTGAGGCTTCTGATGAAGAAATTGTTATCCCTGTTGTCAAGAAACATCCTAGCTGTGTTGACATAATGAGGTCCAAATATTAGAAATTTCCACTTAGAATGAGCACTGGGTGTTGTATGGGAACCAATTTGACAATAAATTATATTTAAAAAAAAAGGAAAGAAAGGAAAAAAGTAAAAAATAAAATAAAATAAATAAAATAAAATAAAATAAAATAAATAAAATAAAATACAAAAAGAAATTTCCACTTAGAAACATTGCTGACCACACAGCCTGGGCTGTCCAGAACAATGTTCTCAATCAGCAGAACAGTTTGTCTTCCAAAAAATCCCTGGTGCACTAACATGTGAGGAAACTGGGTGAACTGGGTGAGGCCTAGAGAGTTGGATGACCTGCCTAAACTGATATGGTAAAGCTCAGGCAGAACTCAAATAATGCCATTTTTAGAGCTGATTGATTTATTCTGGAGGCGATGTTTTCTCAGAGGAAGATGGATCTCCAAGTGAGTTTTAGCCAAACATCACTGATTCATTCTCTCCCAAATAATAAAAACAAGATAATAAATAGGTCTTCTGGATATGCAGACCCATGTTAGCATCAGTTATGGGAGTATTATTATTTATATTATGTGTAATACTTTTTATCTCAGTAAGAACCAGGGCCCTCAGTACTGTAATCTGAAGCATGTTCCTTAATTTCTACCCTGATCCTTTCAATACATACTCTACTTATAAATATTGGGCCTTTGGAAAATATTCATTTTTACGGTCACATGATTGTCATTAATGCCCTAAAGGCGATAATCAAAAGCGGTCTATTCAGAAGACATGAACAGACATTTCTCCAAAGAAGACATACAGATGGCCAACAGACACATACATGAAAAGGTGCTCAGCGTCAGACATCATCAGGGAAATGCAAATCAAAGCCACAGTCATCTCACACTTGTCAGAATGGCTAAAACCAAACAAGTGCTGGCAAGGATGTAGAGAAAAAAGAACTTTCGTGCATTGTTGATGGGAATGCAAACTGGTACAGCCACTGTGCAAAACGGTATCGAGTTTCCTCAAAAAGTTAAAAATAGGAATACCCTATGATCCAGCAATTCCACTTCTGGGTATTTACCCAAAGCATATGAAAACACTAATTTGAGAAGATATGTACCCCTATGTTTATTGCAGCATTATTTACAGTAGCTAAGATACGGAAGCAACCCAAGGTCCACCGATAGATGAATGGATAAGGAAGATGTGGCATATATATACAAAAGAATATTATTCAGCCATACAAAAGAATGAAATCTTGCCATTTACAACAACATGATTGGAGTTAGTATAGTGCTAAGTGAAATAAGTCAGAGAAAAATACCATATGATTTCATTCGTATGTGGAATTTAAGAAACAAATGGGAAAAAAAAGAGACAAACAAAAAACAGACTCTTAATTATAGAGAACAAATAGATGATTACCAGAGGGGAGGTGGATGGGGGCATGGGTGAAATAGTTGAAAGGGATTAAGAATACACTTATCTGATGAGCACCGAGTTGTATATAGAATTGGTGAATCACTATCTGAGACAAATGTAACACTGTATGTTATATACTGGAATTAAATTTTTTAAAAAGTATCCCATAAAGAGTAATCTCTTTACATGAGCCATAGGAACATTTTTCTAGGTATGTCTCCTTTGACAAGGAAAACAAAAGCAAAATTAAACTATTGGGTCTACACCCAAAATAAAAAGCCTTTGCAGAGTGAAGGAAACCATCAACAAAACTAAAAGACAACCTATGGAATGGGAAAGGATATTTACAAATGACATATCTGATACAGGGTTGATATCCAAAATATATAAAGAACTTCTATAACTCAACACCGAAAAAACACAAATAATCCAGTTAAAAAATGGGCAGGAGACATGAATAGATATTTTTTCAGAGAAGACATACAGATGGCCAACAAACACATGAAAAGATACTCAACATTACTCATCATCAGAGAAATGCAAATCAAAACCACAATCAGATATCATCTCACACCTGTCAGAATGGCTAAAATCAAAAGCACAAGAAACAAGTGTTGGTGAGGATGTGGAGAAAAAGGAATCCTCTTATACCGTTGGTAGAAATGCAAACTGGTGCAGCCACTCTGGAAAACAGCATGGAGGGTCCTCAAAAAATTAAAAATAGAACTACCCTATGACCCAGCAATTTCACTACTAGGTATTTATCCAAAAGATACAAAAATACTGATTTGAAGGGGCACATGCACCCCAGTGTTTATAGCAGCACTATTAACAGTAGCCAAATTATGGAAAGAGCCCAGATGTCCATCGACTGATGAACAGATAAAGAAGATGTGGTATACATATACATATGTATATGTTTACATATACAATCAGCCATCAAAAAGAATGAAATCTTGCCATTTGCAATGTAGATAGATGGAGCTAAAATGTATTATGCTAAGTGAAATAAGTCAGAGAAAGACAAACACCATGAGATTTCACTCATGTGGAATTTAAGAAACAAAACAGATGAACATAGGGGAAGGGAAGGAAAAATAAGATAAAAACAAAAAGGGAGGCAAACCATAAGAGACTCGTAACTAGGGAGAACAAACTGAGGGTTGCTGGAGGAGAGATGGGCGGGAGATGGGCTAGATGGGTGTTAAAGAGGGCACTTGTGATGAGCACTGGGTGTTGTATGTTATGAATCACTAAATTCTACTCTTGAAACCAATTCTATACTATATGTTAACTAACTCAAATAAAATCTTGGAAGAAAAAAAAAATAGATTACCATATGATCCAGTAATCCCACTACTGGGTATTTATCCCCCCAAAACTGAAAACACAAATTCACAAAGATATCTACAACCCTACATTTACTGTAGCATTATGTACTGTAGCCAAAATATGGATGCAACCCAAGTGTCCATTGATAGATGAATGGATAAGGAAGATGTGGTATATATACACAGTGGGATATTACTTGGCCATAAAAAAGAATGCAGTCTTGTCATTTGCAGTATCATGGATAAATCTAGAAGGTATAATGCTAAGTGAAGTAAGTCAGAGAAAGACAAACACTATGTGATTTTACTCATTTGTGGAATTTCAGAAACAAAACAAATGAAAAAAAACGACCAAAAAACATAATCTTAAAAATAGAGAACAAACCGGTGGTTGCCAGAGAGAAGGTAGGTGGGAGATAGGTAAAGAGGATTAAGAGTACACTTATTGTGGATGCCTGGGTGGCTCAGTCAGTTGAATGTCCGACACTTGATTTTGGCTCAGGTTATGATCCCAGAATCATGAGATTGAGCCCCAGGTCGGGCTCCACAGGCTGAGCATGGAACCCGCTTAAGATTCTCTCCCTCTGCGCCTCTCCCCCGCTTGCATGCATGCTCTGTCTCTCTCTCTCAAATAAAAATTAAAAAAAAATAAAAAGAGTACACTTATCAGGATGAACACTGAGGAATGTATAGAATTGTTGAATCATTGTACACCTGAAACTAATATAACACTGTATGTAATTTTTTTTAAAAACAAAAGATGCCTGTAAAAGTGGCCCATAAAATTTAATGTCCCTCCCCAAAATGCTTAAAATACTACAAAGTAATAAGTATCTTACAATCTAACATAATCCAGCTTTATAATTATTTTTATTTCTTTAAAATTTTTTTGTAATGTTTATTTTAGAGAGAGAGAGACAGAGACAGAGACAGAGCACGAGTGGGGGAGGGGCAGAGAGCAAGGGAGACATAGGATCCGAAGCAGGCTCCAGGCTCTAAGCTGTCAGCACAGATGTGGGGCTCAAACTCACAAGCCGTGAGGTCATGACCTGAGCCGAAGTTGGACACTTAACTGACTGAGCCACCCAGGCACCCCTATAATTATTTCTGAAACAGCAAAATAATAATGAACTGCACTTGAAAAAAAATGCTTATATGTTGTATATCCCATCTTATGTGAGCCCAAGCAACTCAGTGACAAAGATTTCTTTTAAATCTTGTATATGTAAATGAGATACTTAAATATGTATTAACATTCACTCTAATTTTTTTTCAGGGGTGATTATGTAAATGCTTTGGCTCATTATGAGAAAGGAATAACGGGTGATCATAAGGTAAACTTGAATAAAGATATGTATAATTATCTTTAGGTTTGTTAGTTTCATTTAAAAAGCCATGGTCTAAATTGCATTTTATTTATTAGTAGGTGAGCTCTTTTTCAGTTTATTAACAACGTTGCAAGGATATAGTGAAATCATTTTAAAACACTTCAGATCTAAAGATGACAATATTTTTTATCACTCTGAAAAAGATCTGTTTTCCTTTGTATCTTAAATATGAGCTTCTCGTTAATGTTCAGAGCAAAATTTTTATCCTTTCCCACTTGCAGGCTAACTATGATTTTCATGAGGCTTTTCCTTTTACTCTTAAAAAATTTCAGTAACTACTCTACAGTGTACCCCCAGTCCATAAAAGTCTGTTCTGCCATTTCATCTCTCACGCTGTATCTTTTATGATGATCCTGGAAATCATGTACTTTATGCACTATTCCAGCCCATTCTCCCATCCCAGGGTTTTAGCTCAAGAAGCTAAATTTTGCAATAAAAATTGATGTTTTTAGGTGAGGTCTTGTAAAGATTGAAAATCTTTTTATTTCCTATTTTATAGCTAGAATTTTTATTACAGAAGTTAATACAGTTTCACTGTAGTCCATTTAAAAAATTACCACAGTATAACATGACAAGTGAGAGTCTACCAATCTCTCCTCTATCCACACACCTCAGTGGTAACCACTGTTAACAGTTTTATATATTTCCACCCAGAATCTCTTGTAAGCATACAAATATGAATGTAATGTGGACTTTCACTAAATATGAAATCATTCAGTTTTACAGGGGTGCCTGGGGTGGCTCAGTCGGTTAAGAGCTGACTTTGGCTCAGGTCATGATCTCATGGTTCGTGAGTTCAAGCCCTGCGTCAGGCTCCATGCTGACATCTCAGAGCCTGGAGCCTCCTTCGGATTCTGTCTCCCTCTCTCTCTACCCCTCCCCGACTTGTGCTATCTCTATCATTCATAAATAAATAAACTAAAAAAAATTGTTTTAATGCTTTAAAAAAATCATTTCCTTTCAGCAAAGATTAACTGAAATCCGTTCTGGGATAAACAGCATTCTGTTTTCTTCATGGTCTTTCAAGTCAATACATTCGAATCTATGTTAATCTTTTAAGAGCTTCTAATAGTCTGTTGTTTAGATACAGCATGGTCTTTATATCCACTCCCTTATTGAATCATAATTGTTTTTTGTTTTTTACTATCAAAATACTGCAATGAATATTCTACCTAGTGTACATGTATCTTTACCTAAGATAGTATTTCTGAAGGATATTATTCTTATAAGGGGATTTCTACGTCATAAAATATATGCTTTTAATTTTTTATACTGCTAAGTTCTCCAGAAATTATAGCAATTCATATAGCTGTAGGTCATCTGAGAAAGTGTCCATTTTCCCCCACAGTTTCAACAACATTGAATGTTAATCATTTTATCTCATCTATCAATTTTATGAGCCAAAAACAAAGGTCTTTTCTGTGTGTTTATTAGTGAAGCTGAGCATATTTTATTTATTGGCCAATTATATGTTTTTTAATGAATTGCCTGATCATATCCTTTGCCTTGCATAACTCTTGAGTTTTTTATACTTTCTTTGGCTACATCCATTTTAAGGTTTTTAAAAAATTGTTTTTATGTTCCATTTATTTTTGAGACAGAAAGAAAGCATGAGCAGGGGAGGGGCAGAGAGAGAGGGAGACACAGAATTTGAAACAGGCTCCAGGCTCTGAGCTATCAGCACAGAGCCCAACATAGGGCTCGAATTCATGAACCACGAGATTATGACCTGAGCTGAAGTTGGACGCTTAACCTACTGAGCCACCCAGGCGCCCCTTAAGTTTTTTTTTTTTAATCTGTGTATTTGAATATAGTAACCACTAGCCACACATTGCTATTTAAATGATTGAAAATTACATAAAATTTAAAATTCAGTGTCTTTGTCACGCTGGCCATATTTCAAGTGCCCAGTAGCCATTTATGACTATTAGCCACCGTGTTGGACCAGGCAGATATAGAAGATTTCCATGATCACAGAATGTTCCACCAGCCATGCTGCTTTACATAAAATACAATAGGACATTATATTTTATTACATAGATTAGTTCCCTGAAAAGTTCTTTAGTTATCTTTAATAAATTAAACAATTTTACAGAAAGTTTTTAATGTTTAATCGTGTCTAGTAGAGAAATCTTCCATTTGATAAATGGCTTTTTCCTTAATTTTGTTCATAGCATTTATGCTGTGTATCCAGCATATTACTTCTTATATAAAATTTTATATCAAGAAGACATACAGAGATACACAAAGCATTATGACAAGGGTAGTAAGAATTTGTTGTTAAGCATGAAAGGTGTAAACTTCTAAAGAAAAATATATAACTTTGTAACAGAAGATTTAAAAAAAAAAAAAGGACTCAGTGTTACGTCATAATCTTGAGATTTTCCTGAAAAGACTAGTGAAAGTAACCTTTGGGCTCATTTTAGATTTAAATCAATTGTTTGGCTGAAATACATCAATTTAACTTAGGGTCTGATGTGTTATTTGCCTTATAATTCTAGGAACATGATGAAGTGTGTTTGGCTGGAGTGGCCCAGATGTCTATAAGAATGGGAGACATACGCCGAGGGGTTAACCAAGCCCTAAAGCATCCCAGCAGGGTCCTTAAAAGAGACTGTGGAGCCATATTGGAGAACATGAAGGTACCCTTTTCTATGCCTAAATATTCATGCGGACTTATACGTAATAAGTTCAGTGTTTTAATAATCTCATATTGTTTTAGCAATTTTCAGAAGCAGCCCAACTGTATGAAAAAGGTCTCTATTATGATAAAGCAGCATCTGTTTACATCCGCTGTAAGAATTGGTAAGCATTTGCTAAGTTTGTTCTGAGCAAGTGTGGAAATGAATGGGTCCCGGAAGTCTCCCCACTTGTTTCCTTATCTGTACACCCTGTTCTCCCTATCTAGGTCTTCCCTCTATCTCCTTTTTTCTTCTTGGATGAGTTCATATTAATAGTTTGTTTCCCAAAGAACAATACATCCTGTTGGTTCGGAAATCCCTGATCAGACAAATTACTAGGGAAAAGAGCCCTGTTGCCCCCAAACTGTTAATGAACGAACCTTCATTTTCCCTTGGAGGGGGAGGGCAGGGGTGTGGCCTCAGAAGGAAAAGCAGTTATATCTGCTTTTACCTATAGGAGCCAAGATTTCAAGGATCATAATAACTTTTTTGAATCCTAAAAACTAACACTGGACTGTAGAGAGTGACTTTGGAAGTGAATATAGTGCTGATACTCTCTGAAATCTACATTCTAGGGCAAAAGTTGGGGAGCTTCTGCCTCGTGTTTCTTCTCCAAAGATTCACTTGCAGTATGCCAAAGCTAAGGAAGCAGATGGAAGGTTTGTACAGTTTCTCAAATTCATGCAAGTTTAAAGCAATATATAAGTTTGATAAATTAACCATCAATCTTTGCAACTTCTAAGAAAGGCAGAGTGGAGAAAGAAAACATCTTTACCCTTTGCCTGGCCTCAAGTGCCAAACTATTACATTTTTCCCGTATTTTAAATACCTCAAGTAAACCTTTGTGTATTCAATATAAGCTACTATCTCTTTTTATTTGAGAGTTAAATACTAAAAGGTGATATTTTGATATAATATGGCATGAAAATAAAGTGATGGTCATTTTATTAAGAAGGATAACTTACAGATGCCAAGGAAAAGAACAGTGAAGAAATACGAATTCCACACCGATGATTGCACAGTTTAAGCTGCAAAACAGCGTCAAGATATCACAATGGATAGTTAATATCCTAAATAGTATCTTCTGTCCTTCTGCAACTGGATAGAAGAAACTCAAAGACAAGGAGTCTCAGAGGAGGAAACACAATTATGAAATTGTATCTCATACAAACATGAAAAAGCTCTACCTCACTAATAATAATTAAAGCAACAGTGTGTTATTTCAACCTCTATCGTGAGATTTTAAACTAATAACCATACTATCAAAATGCACTTGTTATGCATGACTGACTCATTCTGTATAATTTCCGTAGCCTTTGGAAAGTTATTTGGCAAAATACATTAAAAGACTTTTAAAGGTCAGTACCCTCTACTTTTAGAAAAGCAACCTTAGGAAATAGAGATACACACTAAATGTCTTGTTGAAATGGAAAGAGCTGGAAAGCTAATGCGGACTGAAGACAAGTCTTGTGCTCCATCTAGAGGTTGACATGCAAAGATTTTATAGATCACTCTTACTGAAATATTCTGTTATTTTCTGTTTTCTAAAATAAGCTTATATTACTATTATAATCTTCCCAATCAAAAAAAAAGGAAAGTGTAAAAAATTCTATATATATTGTTCAGATGAAAAAATGCAATTCAATATTAATATTTTACTGTTAATCAAACCTCTAAAAAAGAACACATTTTAGGGAGATGATTCCTTGTATTCATCCTAATGAAGAATAAAGAAGTACAAGAAAAATAAGCAATCGCCATCAATAAAAAAATTGCCTCCTTTATTGACATTTCCCTCCCCAAATGTGACAGTGTTAAGGAAGCTTATCTGAACTCAGTATTTCTTATAGATACAAAGAAGCCGTTGTGGCTTATGAGAATGCAAAACAATGGAACAGTGTAATACGCATCTATCTGGATCACCTCAACAATCCTGAAAAGGCTGTCAGTATTGTCAGAGAGACCCAGTCTCTGGATGGAGCCAAAATGGTAGCCAGGTAACTGAATGCATTATTTTTGGACTTCCAAAAACTAGCCTGGAAAGAAAGCCCCACTTACCTTGATCAAATAAATTCAAAGGGAATATTTATTCTTTATAATTTTTTTTGTTAGATCTAAGTGTTTAAATTCAAAGTCTATTTGTTGTGGTTAGTGTAGGAGAGAATGTTTTTCAGATACAAGCATATAGTATAAAACTGCAGTTTGCCTAATGCATTTTTTAAAACGGTTTCTCATAGTTGCAAAAAGATTTCATTTTGTAAATGAAAAACTTATTTTAAATGAGCCAAGCTGATTAAAATACTTTGTTTTAGGTTTTTCCTACAGTTAGGTGACTACGGGTCTGCCATCCAGTTTCTTGTCATGTCCAAATGTAATAATGAAGCTTTCACCCTGGCTCAGCAGCACAACAAAATGGAAATCTATGCAGACATTATTGGTAAATACCATTGTTTTCCCTAATTTCTCTTACAGATTTGTTTCCTAGAAATTCTTGACTCTTAGGACCTAATTATCAACTTGGTATGCCCACAAGCACATGTACACACACCATTTATAGAGACGCATACATATTGATGTGTTAGATTTCAAGATTCCTACTATCTTACAGGGGAGATGGAATTATAAGACCGTTTTCAAAAATTAAGATTTTGGGGTGACTATTAAAAGAAGCCAGATTTCCCAAATTCTGCTGTTTGCCAACCAGTGGTAAAACAAGGTTCCAAAATGAAGGTAATAAAAAATGCAGAGGAATTTTTGAAAAAATAGTTTCATAAGTTTTTAAATTGAGTTAAAAATTAAGATTATATGATTCTACTTTGATGAAGAGTGATATACACAAGACGCGGTTTTTCAGAAGAAAGTCCAAAAGAGGATTTTATATTCTGAGAACACCTGCTTTTAGGTTTTCTTCCCTTATTTGCAATTTTCTTAGAAACTACTGAAATCATTTTCAGATTTTGATTTTATGGGCCATACATAACATTATTTTTGGTGGTATTTTGTTTTATTTTATTTTCCCAATATACCTAGCACAAGTTTACCATTTTAACCATTTTCAAATGTACAGTTCAGTCATATTAACAGTGTCATACAGTCATCAGTCACCACCATCCATCTCCAGAACTTTGAATCGTCCTGAACTAAAGCTCTGTACTCATTACACAGTATGTCCCCATTCCCCGCCCCCCACCGCCCCTAGCAACCACTGTTGTACATTCTACAAATCTACATAAACTTGGCTACTCATAGTATGTCATATAAATGGAATCCTGAAGTATTTGCTTTTTTGTGTTTTGTTTTTTAAAATTTACAAAATGACCATAAGAATTGATGATAGGATTTATGAGAAAATTTTTATTTCAGTTTCAAGGAAACAAAAATAGGTAAAAGCATCTTCTCATATCTTAGAAAGTCATTCAGATAATTGGAGAAAATAAGGAGCTAAAGGAAAAAAGGAAATACAAATACAAGCGATATTAGAGTTATTAATTTTTAATTCGACAGATAACATTTCTTAACATTACAAACCACTATACCACTAACCCATTTAAGTTTTTCTCATTTCATAAGGATGTGGCTTATCCTGCATTACTCACACACACACACACACACACACACACACACACACACGCAGGCACGTACGCACGCACACACTTTTGTCCACCTTTCTTTACCCTCTTCTATTACAAACTCCCTATCTGCCTTGGGCTGGAGGCCCAGGGCTGTTGTGACACTTTGGTATTGTAACAGGACTCCAATACCCATGGGTAAATGTAAACAATGAGTTGGAACTCCTGCAGAGTTGAGGTCCTTCTTCCACTGTGCTTAACATATTTAAGCTTCAAACCAAAAGAAAAACAGTAATAAAAGAAAAAGAATAATTATCTTTAAATGGCATCTATCAGCCACTTGAATATCATTTTCCTTCCTTGTCTGGCAAATGCGGACAATTGTTGAAACCAGGCCTTGCTGAGAAAGGCGGATAGATTACGTTTGTATTATGGTTGACTTCTGATTGTTCTTAGACTCTCGGCAGAATGCGATTGCGATTTGTAGTCATAGTTGTTCCTGTTGTTTTAGGAAATGAGATTGAGACTCTTAAAGAATGACAAAAGTCACTAAGGATGATATCTGACCATAGCCTACATTCTCACAAGGCTCGTAATTTTCTCTCCTGATTCCTGTTGAGGGTGAAAAGAAAATGGAACAGAGCTGGTATTTGGGGGAATGATGGTGGATCTGTTTTGTGATGAAAACAAACACTGATAATAACACTGATATTTACAGTTACAAATTTTTAATCACCTATTTTTAGATCACCTGTATTTGGATCTTATTTTTAAGTTAGCAATAAAATTTTGCTCAGATATTTTACTCCGTAAACTTCTGTTGTAGGTTCTGAAGGTACTACTAATGAAGACTATCAAAGCATCGCCTTATATTTTGAAGGAGAAAAAAGACATTTTCAGGCTGGAAAATTCTTCTTGCTGTGTGGCCAATATTCACGAGTTAGTATTTCCTGAGAAAATATACATTGGACTCCACAGGAATGCTAATAAGATTCTTTCTTTATTTTTTTAAGTAATCTCTATACCCAATGTGGGGCTCAAACTCAAGAGTCCGAGATCAAGAGTTGTATGCTCTACTGACAGACAGCCAGATGCCCCAGCAATATTTTAAAATTATTATTAATGCTTTCAGACACCCAGACCTGAAATATCAAAGTTAACTTTAAATCATTCTCTCTCTCCCACAGCCAATCACATTCTTCCCCTGTAATATCTCTGACATTGTCCCTTTTCATTCTAACTATCATCAACTTAATCCAAACCTGGGTCACTTCACTTATTATATTATTACAATATTATTCCTATTTTCTAGTTTCTGTTCCTATAACTCATCCTTCATTTTATTCCCCAAACAGTACTTACTTTCACTGCTACAGGGCCCCTAAAGCAGGAGTTATGGCGTTCAAGCAAGGGGTATAACTCAGTGAAGCTGTGTGTTCATTGTGTTCATTGGGTGTTCACTGGGGACTTACGGGTGCCACCTGTTTGGTCTGAGGGAAACGTCTTCTACTTACCTCCAGAAAATTGTTGCCCTTCAGGAGTTGGGCCCCTGTGGGCTAGATCATAGGACTTTTCATGAGAAATAGAATTCTAGGTCTCCCAATTTTAAAACATGGGCCCACATATTTGTAGAATACCTCACCTGCCAAAGAAACGTGTCTGTGTGTGAACTCAGCCTTCTGGCTACCTATTTACTGTTTCTGGCCACTTAAAGTCCAGATTCCTTAGCTGGCACTCAAGAAAATTCCCACAGATTGACCAACCAGCTCCTGCACTTCCCAACCTGGCATCCAGCTGTTTCCATTAAGAAACATTCCATGGGGCGCCTGGGTGGCTCAGTCCGTTAAGCGTCCGACTTCAGCTCAGGTCATGATCTCACACTCCGTGAGTTCGAGCCCCACGTCAGGCTCTGTGCCGACAGCTCAGGGCCTGGAGCCTGCTTCAGATTCTGTGTCTCCCTCTCGATCTCTCCCCCTCCCCCACTCATCCTCTGTCTCTCTCTGTCTCAAAAATAAATTAAAAAAACATTTTAAAAAAAATTAAAAAAAAAAAAAAAAGAAACATTCCTGCTAGCCTTTTCCCATTCCTGTTCTCCTCTAGATCTCTCTCTGCCCTCTTTCCTACCTACCACAGACCTGTTCATCTTCAGGTCCTTTTTCCTTCATGGTACCTTCAGATCACCCCCCTGTTTAATCAACTTTTCTTCCTTAGAGCACCAATGAAAACAAATGGTCATACTGCCCATTGTCTCTTAAACTTTTATTATAACCTTAAATTTCTTCATAGGTGTAGTGTTTAGGAAGTAGACAATTATGATGTAAAATAATTGGTTCCTTATAAATATCACATTACACAGATCTCCCCAATTAGATTGTGTATAATACAACAAGAGGGGCTGTGTCATACCCTTCCTGGTCTGCTCCATAGTCTCCTATACATAGTAGCAGGTTGGCAATAAATATCTGTTGAACGAATAAATGAGTGAAAATAATTATATCTTCATAATGAAAGAGGACTTATTTTTCACTCTCATCAGAAGTCAGAACTAAATTCTTCAGAGGGTTAACTGGATCCTTCCATTTTTAAAATTCTACTCAGCCTTTTTGGGTTTTTTTTAAGTTTATTTTTGAGAGAGAGAGGGAGAAAAAGAGGGAGAGCAAGTGTGGGAGGGGCAGAGAGAGAGAATACGCTGTCAGCACAGAGCTCGAGGTAGGGCTTGATCTCACGAACCATGAGATTGACCTGAGCCGAAATCAAGCATCCAGCACTTAACTGACTGAGCCATCCAGGTGTCCCTCAGCCTTTTAGGTGTATATATTAAGACCCAGACTGTGCAAGCCCCTGGTTGAGAGGTGGACACTTTCATAAACTGTAATTACTTTGTGTGAAAACTTTGTTTTTCCCAATGTGAAAGCAGTCTGAAAGTTTTTAATTGCTATACATTTCTCATTTCAGGCACTGAAACATTTCCTGAAATGTCCGAGCCCAGAAGAGAATGCAGCAATAGAAATGGCGATTGAAACTGTAAGTGAGCTCTGTAATAAGACTTTTGAGAATGCTGATATTTTGAAAAACATTTTGAAGAAATTTCCAAACATACAGAAGTAGACCAAATATTGTAACCAACTCATCTGACTTGTACCCATCATCTGACTTCAACAGCTGTCAGCATATGAGCAATCTTATTTTATCTGTACCCCCACCTCTTTCCCTGTGTTATTTTAAAGCAAATCACAGACATCATGTCGTTTCATTTATGGGTACAAAGTCTATCTATAAAAGAAAAGAACCTTTGGGTTTTCTTTTAGATATAACTTGCATGTAGTAAAGTGCACAAATTCTAAGTATGTAACTCTTTTTCTCATATATTGCACTGACGTAACCCCTACTGAGATCAAGATATAGAACATTTCCAGCTCCCAGAGGCTCTTATGATGTCTCATAGTCACTGGCCAAGGGTAACCACAGCCAAGGGTAACCACAATTCTGACTTCTGTCCTTATAGATTGGTTTTATCTGTCTATGTATTTCATATAAATGGAATTGTACATATGTACTATTTTGTGTCCAGTTCCTTCGAATCAACATATAGTCTATTAATGCATGTGTATTACTACATGCAGTGATGGTTCATTCTTACTCATTGCTGTGTAGTATTCCACCCGATGACTATACCACAATTTATTTACCTATTACTCCATTAATGGGCATTTGGGTTGTCTCCACTTCAGGCATATTATGAGTAAAGTTGCCACAAAGTTGTTCATATCTTTTGGTGGACATAACACTCTGCCTTATTGGGTGTATATCCAGGAGTAGAATTGTTAGGTCATAAGATACACATATTTTGGCAATAGTTGTATCAATTTACACTCTACCAGCAGTATGAAAGAATTTAGTCACTGTCTTTACTAACACCAATCTATGTCATTATGACTACTGATAGAGGTGTAGTGGTATCTCATTATGGTCTCAATTCATTTTTCTAAAGACTAATGATATTGAGCACCTTTTCATACGTATATTGGCCTTTTGGATATCCTCTTTTCTGCTATTTAAATCTTTTTTCTAATTTTTAATTGTATCATCTCATCTTATTCTTACTGGTTTGTAGGACTTTTTATAATTTCTAGATACAAGTCTTTCCATCATATATATATATATATATATACACACACACACATATGATCTCTCCAACTGTGGCTTGCCTTTTTATTCTTCAGTAGTGTCTTTTTTTTTTTTAAGTTTATTTACTTTGAGAGAGAAGGAGCACAAGCTGGGGAGAGGCAGAGAGAAGGAGAGAGAGAATCTCAAGCAGGCTGTATGTGGCCCATGCTCAGGGGCTCAGACCCACAAAACTGTGAGATCATGACCTGAGTTGAAATCAAGAGTTGGACGCTTAACCGACCGAGCCACCCAGGTGCTCCATCTTCAGTAGTGTCTTGATGGAAAGAAATTCTTAGGTTTTAATGAAGTCCAACTTATGAATCTTTTTTTTTTTTATGGTTAGTGTTTTTTAATCCTATTTAAGAAATCTTTTCCTATCGCATGGTCATTAAGCTATTTCTCTTATGTTTTCTTCTAGGTATTTGATTGTTTTAGCATTCTTATTTAGTCCTATGCCCATCCTGAATTAACTTTTGTGTATAGTATGAGGTAGGAATTAGGAATCTTTTTTCCCCCAAACGGATATCCAGTTGATCCAGCATCATTTATCAAAATACCATTTTGCCCCCACTGAATTACCATAGAGCATTTGCCATAGATGAAATGACCAAATATATGTGAGTCTAGTTTTGGATTCTGTATTCTCTTCCATTGATTTGTCTTGCCTGTAACAATACCACACTGTATTACATGTATTCTTTATTATGATCTACTTCCTGTCGCTGTGGATTTGCCTATTCTAGACATTTCATATAAATGGATCCATACAATATGTGACTTTTGTGTCTGGCATCTTTCTTTCAGAAGGTTTTCAGCGTTCAGCTGTGCTGTAGCATGTACTAATACTTCATTCCTTTTTATGGCTAAAGATTCTGTTGTATGACTCTACCACACTGTATTTATTCAACAGTTAATACACATTTGGTTTGTTTCTACTTTCAAGCTTTTATGAATAATGCTGTTAACATTTGTGTGCAATGTTATATACATTGTATATACTCTCTTGAGTGTATATCTAGGAATTTCTAGGCCATATGTTAGCTCTATGTTTAACATTTTGAGGAATTGTCCAACTGTTTCCCAAAGCAGCTAAACCATTTTACATTACAAACAGCAATGTGTGAGCATTGCAGTTTCACCAACAATCATTTCTTGTCATTGTTGAACATCTAGTTCAAATTTCCCCATCTCCTGTATTTCCCACTAGCTGGCAATTAAATCTAGATACTTAGTCAGACATAGATTTGGTGTTTTTAGATGGTGCTAAGTTCGTCCTCTTTCATGACATCAGTAGGCTCATGTCTTAATAAGCTCAGGCTGCCGTAACAACATACCACAGACTAAGTGCCTTAAACAACAGAAATTGATTTCTCACAGTTCTGGAGGCTGAGAAGGCTAAGATCAAGGGGCCAGCCAATTTGTTTCCGGTGAGAGCTCTCCTCTGGGCATGTAGATGGCTACCTTCTTGGTGTATCCTCATGTGGCCTTTATGGGGTGCGTTCAGGTGAGGAGAGATCTCTCTCCCTTCCTTTTGTTGTAACACCACTGATCCCATCATAAGGTCCCTACCCTCATGACCTCATCTAACCCTAATTACTCTCAAAGGCCCCATATTCAAATATCACCACATTTGTATTCAAATACAAATATATAGGGCTTCAACATATGAATTTTGGGGGAACATAAATATTCAGTCCATAACAGCCCATCATTTTGGTCATCTGTTTTTATGGTGTTAAGATTGATTATTAGATATTAGAATGGTCAGCCTTATCCCTCCATTATGACATTTCCCATCAACCTTTCACCTAATGATTTCAGCACCTATTAATGTTTATTACCTGGATCCATTATTTTATTAGGGGTTGCAAAATGGCGATATTTGTCATTCCTTCTATTCCATACCAACTATTTTGTTACTGTGAGATAAAGGAAAAATAGGGTAAATACTTGATTTTTTTCCCCTCTGCTTACTAGTTTTAAGACTAATGAGTTGCAGGGAACCTGGGTGGCTCAGTTGATTGAGCATCTGACTCTTGATTTTGGCTTACATCACAATCTCAGGGTCATCAGATTGGGCCCCCACATCAGGCTCCACACTGGGCATGGAGCCTGCTTAATATTCTCTCTGTACCCTTACCCCCAATTTGTGCTCTCTCTCTCTTGAAAAAAAAAAAAAAGAATAATGAGTTGGTTTCCTGCCATCCTCCAAAGGTGACCTCTAGAGATGCTTTTGTTTTTACTATCATTATGAACTCATAGATTTTTAGTATATTTTATTTCAATCCATTACATCCAGTCAATGTTTTTTATGCCCAAATGTGTCTTTACATTAACTATTATTGCATTTTGACACAATCCTATTAATCTTTGATAGATTCCTTGCCCTCAGGTACATATTATTGACTCCATTTCTTTTTTTTTTTTTATAAGTTTCTTTTTTTTTTCTTTTTTTTTTATATAAGTTTCAGTTGTACAGCTTTATAATTCAAAATCCGTATATACTACAAGGTGATCACCATCATAAACCTAGTTACCATCCATCACCATATAGTTGACTCCCTTCACCACTTCACTTATCCCCCAGCCTCCTTCCCCTCTGGTAAACACTAGTCTGTTCTCTGTGTGAGTTGGTTTTGCTTTTATTTTGTTTTAGATTCTACATATGAATGAAATTAGACAGCATCTGTCTTTGACTTATTTCACTTAGCATAATACCCTCAAGGTCCATCTATGTCGTCACATTTGGCAAGATTTCATTATTTTTTTAAGGCTGAGTAGTATTCCATTGTGTGTGTGTGTGTGTGCGTGTGCGTGTGTGTGTGTTCCACATCTTCATTCATACTATGAATGGACACTTGTTTGCATATCTTGGCTCTTGTAAATGCTGCAATGAACATAAAGGCACATATATATATCTTGGGGTGTTAGTGCTTTTATATTCTTTGGATAAATACCAAGAAGTGGAATGACTAGGGCATATGGTAGTTCTATTCTTAACTTTTTGAGGAATCTGCATACTGTTTTCCATAGGGACTGGATCAATTTTAAATCCTACCAACAGTGTACAAGGGATCCCTTTTCTCCACATCTTCTCCAACATTTGTTATCTTGTCTTTTTGATAATAGCCATTCTTACAGGTGTTATGTGATATCTTATTGTGGTTTTAGTTTGCATTTTCCTAATAATGAGTGATGTTCAGCATCTTTTCAAATGCCTGTTGGCTATTTGTATGCCTTCTTTGGAGAAATGCCTTTTCAGATCCTCTGCCCATTTTTTAATCAGTTAGTTTTGTTGTTGACTTGTATGAGGATTTTTAAACTTTTAAAAAAATGTTTATTTATATTTGAGACAGAGAGAGAGCATGCGTGAGCAGGGGAAGGGCAGAGAGAGGGAGACACCGAATCCAAAGCAGGCTCCAGGCTCTGAGCTGTCAGCACCGTGCAGTACCTGATACGGGGCTCAAACCCATGAACTGTGAGATCACGACCTGAGCCGAAATCAAACAGCTGAGTCACCCATATGAAGATTTTTTAAAATATATTTTGGATATTAACCCCTTATTGGGTATATAGTTTCCACATATCTTCTCTCATTTCAGTAGGTTGCCTTTTTGTTTTGATGTCAGTTTCCTTTGCTGTGCAACTTTTTAGTTTGATGTAATTCCATTTGTTTACTTTTGTTTTTGTTCGCCTTGCCTTTAGAGTCAGATCCATAAAGACATCACTAAGACCAAAGTCAAGGAGCTTACCTCCTATGTTTTCTTCTAGAGTTTTATGGCTTCAGGTCTGACATTCAAGTCTTTAATGCATTTTAATTTTTTGTGTATGGAGTTAAAAAGTGGTCTAGTTTCATTCTTTTCAATGTGGCTTTCCAGTTTTTCCAATACCACTTACTAAAGACTCTCCTGTCTTCATTGTTTTTGCTTTTGTCATAGATAAATTGTCCCTATATATGTGGATTTACTTCTGGGCTGTCTACTGTGTTCCATTAACCTGTGTGTCTGTCTTCTTACCAATACCATACTGTTTTGATTACTGTAGTTTTGTAGTATAATTTGAAATCAGAGAGCATGAGACCTGCAGGCAGCTTTGTTCTTCTATCTCAACACTGCTTTGGCTATTCAGGATCTTTTCTAGCTTCATACAAATTTTACAGTTATTTGTTCTAGTTTTATGAAGTATGCCATTGAAATTTTGACAGGTATTACTTTGAGTCTGTATAGTGCTTTGGGTAATAGAGACATTTTAAGAGTATTCTTCTAATTCATGAGCACAGAGTACCTTTCCGTTTATCTGCGTCATCTTCAGTGTCTTTCATCAGTGTCTTATGGTTTTCGGTACACAAGTCTTTCACCTCCTTGGTTAAATTTACTGCTAGGTATTTTATTCTTTTTGATGCAATTGTAAATGGGATTGTTTTCTTAATTTCTCTTTCTGATGTTTCACTATTAGTGTACAGAAATGCAACAAATTTTTGCATATTGATTTTGTATCTTACAATATTTAGTTATCAGTTCTAATAGTTTTTTGGTGGATTCCTTGGGGTTTTCTATATATATAGTAACATATCATCTCCAAATAGTGACAATTTAACTTCTTCCTTTCCAATTTAGATGCCTTTTATTTCTTTTTCTTGCCTAATTGCTGTGGCCAAATTCCATTTCTTGCCCCAGACGTGGAATCAGTCATTTCTCTAAGAAGGTCTAGTTCCTTTCAGTGAGAAATTGTTTTAGAGACCATAATTTGGGTGCTAGCAATATTCTATTTCTAAGCCTTTTCAGTAAAAGTATTGGCATTTTTTGTTATGGCATAAAAATTAGTATTTTCTAAAAGTACCTGAATTTGAAGCTGCAGTGAAATTAGTAAAGTATGAAAATTATTCTCTGGCCATCCACAAAAGGCCGTTTTACTTCATTATGAAAAGAGTTTCATTCCCTGATTTTCTCTGCATATCCACATTTTCTAAGGCGTATTTCCTCCAGAAAGCCAGACTCAACGCTGCCGGCAACTGTCAAGAATACATCTCCCACCCTTCCTGCTAAAGATGGACCAGAATTCTGGCCCCAAATGCAGAAGTCCAGAAGGGCTCTGCATTGGTTAGTTCAGGTGTCCATTAAGATTAAACAACTGGTGGCCACAAGGATGGAATAATCTGCTTGGGCAAGTTAGGTTAAATTCCAACCCCTAGACATTACACCTCTATTGTCATGGGGAATAGGGTCCTCTGAGGCATGGAAGTGTCAATGGAATTACCATGGTTGAAATGAAAGTAGGAGCATTTCTCAGAAAAGTTAAAGGAATTGGTATCAGACAAAAGTATACATGTCCCTTGCAGCTATCAAATTTTTCTCCTTTTATGAGCATTCTTTAATCCTCCCATAGCTACTTCTAGGTGTTGTGCTATATATTTCATTATAATCAATTTTACTAAGTTCAGGGACATGTGGCCTATAAAACCAACATATTTGTGTTTATTATCCATTACTAGTATAACTTCATTCATTCAGACAAGTGCATTCTGCACTTCGCTACCAGAGAATTTTCCTGAAGTCCAGTTTTAAATCCTTTTATTCTCTAGCTGCATTGCCTCCCAGTTGCCTCATAATTTGTTCCCAATCTATTCTTCATGAACCACAGAAGCTTAGGTACCCCTGCAGGTGATCTTGTCTAACCTCTTCATTTTATTGGCGAGGAAACAAGAGGTCCCATAGGATGATATGACTAACCTAAAGCCACCCAAATAGAAAGTAACAGAACTATGACTAAGTCTTCTTTCCAACCAAATTGCCTGTTACAATCCTCTATGTCAGTAGCCTATGCTACACTAACCTGGCCACTTCTACCCGAGTAATTCAAGGCTCCCCTTCCTGTGTTCCTTCATTCTTGCGGTCCCCTACACCAAGGCCACCCACCCTCCTACACGTCTGCCTTTCATACTCCCACACAACATGCAAGACCCGCTTCACACACAAGCCTTTTGTGAACTGTCCTCTGGATGAAATTTCACCGTCCTTAGACTCTTCTCTAAGTACTTTGAACATCACCTACCACTACAGTTATCTCCCTTCAGATTAATAGCTCCTCAAGGTCAAGGACCCATTTCTTCATAGAGTGTTCAGCACATTATGGCCACTCAATAAATATTTGCTTAGTTGAACACATGTTGGTTCCCAACTTAGTGAACACACTATATGGATGATATAAGTTTCCTTTCAACCCTCCATTCCTTTCTTTCCTTTCCACCTTGAGACACCCCCCCCACATTTGAATTTCTTATAATCTGCGCACTCTTACTTGCTGACTCCATAATTGAGAATATCTTGAAAATGTTCACAATTTACCAACCCCCACCCTAGCCCATCCTCTACCCCTTAAGGTCCTGAAATGCATTCTTGGTGCGTGTGTGTGTGTGTGTTGGTGTGTGTATAGTACAGCCCTACTTGAGAATCATTACCTGAATGAACCCATGATATGGATGAGAAAGATGGGTCTTCACAGGATCTTTTAACTGTGCTGGGGGCCTTCCTTCCTCTTTGCAGTCAGCTTCTGCCTTCACCACTCTGTAAACCTTCTCTAAAAGGTCCCCACTGCTAAATATAAAAGTCTCTTCTCTGTCTTCACTCCATGTTATGAGAGCATTTTACACTATCATTACTACATCTTTCTTATGACTCCCTTAGAACACTGCTTCTCCCATTACTTCTCAAATGGTCCCTTCTCAGCCTCCTTCACCAACTCCTCTACTCCAGTATGTAAGTGTTCCTCAGCATTCTGTCTTCATCCTTCTTTTAATTTTTAAAAAAATTTTTTCAATGTTTTCTTTATTTTTGAGAGAGAGAGTGCAAGCAAGGGAGGGGCAGAGAGAAAGAGAGGGAGACACAGAATCTGAACTGGGCTCCATCCAGGCTCTGAGCTGTCAGCACAGAGCTCAGTGCAGGGCTCAAACTCACAAACCATGAGATCATGACCTTAGCCGAAGTCGGACACTTAACCGACTGAGCCACCCAGGCACCCCCCTTCTTTTAATTCTTGACGGCCACATCTATTCCTTACTGGCTCCCTTTTCCATCCTAACATTTTGGGTGTGTTCAACCCTCTGAAACTCATATTTAACTGGGCATCCTGTATTTTTATTTGCTATGTCCAGCAACATCAGATAGCACTGCTTAACATCAGTCCAAGCCCTTTATGGGTATTAACTTATTTAATCCTTAAGACAATACGGCGAGTTAGGTATTTTTTTTATCCTCATTGGGGTCCCAAGAGTAACCAGGTGATCTTTTGACCTCAGGCAGGCTGACCCCAGAGCCCTTGCTTTACCATGTCTCCGTACTGGCTCATTCACCCAAAACCATCCACAAGAGCCATTGAGATGATGAGCTGTACAGGATTTCTCTTCCTTACAGCATCGCTTCCTGACAGCAGTGGCAAAAGCAGAGGCAACAGATTTGTAAAGGCTTAGCTTTCTTGCACTGATGACTACCACAGTGAGTGAAGTGTGTAGAAATTCTGCAGCCCCAAGGCCCTCTCCACCCCACACGTTCACCACAGTCTCTTCTGCACAAGGAACTTCCAAACTTTTATCTTTTTCCCTCAAGCATAGCAAGCTAGGCCACATGTTGCTCTGTCCCTCGTAACGGTTTCCTTCTTTTTCTGGTGGCTCTTTGCACTGTATCATTAATACAAGCACAGCACTGCCCTCTTCAGTGTTCGTTCCCTTTGGTGGAGCTCCAGTTGCATTCTTGGCTCACCCCTTTTTTACAGACACAAGACTCTTAAGCCTCCTCGTCAGTAATTATCCCTACTAAAACACATTTCCATCCTCCGATATCGTATGTAATTTTTCCTGATCAACACCACACATCAGTGGGACTCGATGTGTTTCCTTGGGGAGCAGTGGAGACGCAGTGCTTGGTACTGTGTGCTTGCAGAAGGCCTAGTTCCTGCACTCAAGACCTTATTCTCTACGTGCCATGTTCACCTTGAGAAAGTTTTTAACTGAAACATCCAAAAAGTATATTCTGTGGGGGGGGTGGGGGGGGGGGAACGGTCTTTTGATACAGCAACTGAGAAAAGCTGTAGCTTTTAAGGATAGACTTTTATTAATGGAGACTCTACAAATAAATGAAGAAAGACCCTGAATTTACATCATGTCAGGACTTGACTATAGCCATTTTTACGATTTTTTAATTCTATTTCCTTAGCACAAGGTTTTCTGCCCCTCCTCCCCTTCCTTTCTAGTTTTAAGATGCTGGATTTACTGTTTCTTTCTCTTCCTAAACAGGTTGGTCAGGCCAAAGATGAACTGCTGACCAGTCAGCTGATAGACCACCTTATGGGAGAGAGTGATGGCATGCCTAAGGTACTAGAAATGTTGTCTTCTCTTGGGTTCTAAGTATTTTAGTTACCATTTGACTTTCTTCTGCCCTGTTTTTACCTATTATGGGTTCTGCATCACGGACTTGTAAAGTTTTCTCCCTGAATATAATCTTCTAGACAGTCCTTGCATTTTAGAGGATATTGGGTATATTCACCCTTTGAAATTGGCATTGTCCCCTGTGAAATAGCCACAATCCTCTAGATAACGATTCACACCACCCACAACTTTCCTCAAATGTTAAAGAGTTTTATTTATTCTGGGAACTTTGAAAACTATTATTAGAACTATGAGCATTAATCCCTAAAAATCAGCATACTTTGTTCATATTTCAAAACTTGCGTTAATAACAATCATATTTAGCGTAAAAGTAACTCACTATAAATATAAAGTAGAAATAAATCATTAAGAACACATTTTCTAAGTATGTGACTCTTGGGAGTTCATTCAGACATTGGTCTTCTCACAGTCCTGATGGGGACAGTCCCCTTTGAGAACACCCCCGAGCTTGTTCTTCCCTTTTGTTTTGATGTCTGAGGTGATCTTCTTGTGAAGGAAGTCGAGTTACTGGTTTGGAGAGGTGCCAGAATGCGATAGCTGGAGAGGATGGTAGCAGTCCTGATCCCTGAGTCCATAGACGGAAACGGGAGACCCAGGGAGGCTAAGTTAAGCTACCAAAGGGCACGGGCCCTTAAACTGTTCCAAACCACCTCACCTCGTGTCCACTTATTCTAGTAATCAGGAAAACAGTGTCAGGTATATAAAATTGTCTACAGGTGAAGAGAATGGGAACAGAGAATAATCAAAGGCCAGCGTCCTTATGGGCCAGAGAAATTTATGTAGGTGTAAAAACTTTTAAGTTTTTGCAAAGCTGATACAAGAATACACTTTGCTATCGCACACAGGAGATAACTCTGTGGAGTAGCATTAGGAACACAGACTCTGAAGCCTGATCACGGTGGCTCAAATCCAGACTCTGGAGAGGTCCTGTTGTGTGTGTTTCTCATCAGTGCAATTAGTGTATAACCATGCCTTCTTCCCAGGAAGAGCATGAGGAGTTAAACACATTAATATTTCTCAAGTACTTAGACTATTACCTGGCACATATTAAACTATGAATAAATTCTTGATAAAAAATGAATTCTTTATTCAGTGGACTTTTTTAAACAATATCAAAAGTGGATTCCGACTGAAATGAAAAATTTTAGGTGTTTGTCCCCCTGGCTAATGACGAGTGATGTTTCTCTGATGGTCTGTATGTCAGGATGCCAAGTACCTGTTCCGCTTGTACATGGCCCTGAAACAGTACCGAGAAGCTGCCCGGACTGCCATCATCATTGCGAGAGAAGAGCAGTCTGCAGGTACGTCCCTGACATTCACGTTTGTCTCGTAGTCACGTAGTAGAATCAAGCTCCAAACTCTTTTCGAAATGCCCTGGAAAAAGTAGCCCTTTTCTAATCTAGGTTTGCTTTGAACCCAGAAGATGAGGAGAATGACCATTTCTGGGCTTCAGAGCAGTACAATAATTGACCAGCACAGGGGGATCTAGGTAACTCCACCAATGCCTTCTCTCGGTAGTGCTATTTCCTCTTCTCACGGCCTCGCAGCTCTTGTCTCCGGGACAGTGCCCTCTCCCCTCTCCAGCCCAGTGCCCCTCTCGTACACTTCGCCACACCTTCTTTCCATGCCACGTATTTGACTTTAACAATATGAAAGAGATTGGAAAGTGGAAGATGGTGTGATGTTATTATTGACCTAGTTCTTAATAGTACGCAGGGACCATTTATAGAGCCTCCGTAAGGCTTCTCTTCCCTTACATGCTCTCTAAATGTTTATTGACTAAGTCAGAGAATTAGTCTCGTATATTCACTAGTTTCTGCAAGCTGATTCTTCTAGATGTTCAGAAATATGGAACACAATTTTGGCAAATACAAAATGAAATGAGTCACTGCTTTACTCAGTTTACGTTGATCAGCACCCACTGCGAGATACACGATTCAGAGGACTGTGGCACAGTCCCGCCCTCAGGGAGTCTTGATTTGGTGGGAGAGAGTTGTTATAAAGGGTGATAAGTGCCAGAATAGAACAGAAATCCACTAAAAGGGCACCAGGAGAGGGATCCACCTCACCTGAGGGTTGGGGGTGTTGTAGGGAGTTGGAAGATGGAGAGGAGAGAAGGCAACGGAAGTTCCAGCTGAGTTTTGAAAGGCTGAGATGGCAGAAGATGAAGGAGAAAGGCATATGCAGGGAGAGCAGCAGCAGCAAAGGACGACACAGACTCAGAGGAGCAAGGGACTCCTGGGCACCTATTGTGGTGCTGGGGGGAGGCAGGAGGGGAGGGCAGAGGTAAGGTTAGGAAGGTAGGAGGAGGCAGACCCTGAAGGGCTCAGGACCTTGGCTCAGGAGTTTGCACGTGATCCCTAAGGCCCTTGGAGGGCTTCATGTTGGGGTGTGACCTTGAGCTTTGACAAGATCACTCAGACTTCTCAGAATGGAGGCAGAAGCAGCACAGAGGAACACCCAATAGGACACGGCTGCAGAAGATGGCGAGAGGTATTACAGCAGGCCTGGGACCAGGCTGGATTTGGGAGACCTAGAAGGTGACTCGGAACTTGATCGCCGTCTGCTTTGGGGGCAGGTGGAGCCCTGAGGAAGAGGGAGGGGTCTAGGATGACACCATTTGCTCCCTGAGGGACTGGTTGGGTATTAGCACCATCAATTACCACAGGAAAAACTAAGCTACTTTATGTAAGAAATTATAAAGATATTGCTAATAACAAAATCTACTTGTAAAATGAGGGCCCACATTGTGATGAGCACCGGGTGATGTATGGAAGTGCTGAATCACTGTATTTTCACCTGATACTAATGTTACCCTGTGTATGAACTCACTGGAATTTGAATAAAAACTTTAAAAAATAAAATAAAATGAGGGCCCACAGAAAGTCCTCAGATTTCATCCTTTGCAATAATGCCATCTTGCCGCCTTTTTTCCAAGGAAACTATCGGAATGCACACGACGTTCTCTTCAGTATGTATGCAGAACTTAAATCCCAGAAGATCAAAATTCCCTCTGAGATGGCCACCAACCTCATGATTCTGCACAGTTATATCCTCGTGAAGGTGAGGCCTTACAGTGACTTGGGACATAATCTGCCAAGTGAGTTTATCACCTGAAGGATTTTTTTTATGGGCACCCCTCCATTGGGTGAGCGTGATTTTCTAGATCTCTATGTTGTTAAGTGAAAAAAAGCAACATAGAATAATTGTACAATATGCTGCCTTTTGTGTACAAAAGGGAAAAAAATAAGAATGAATAAATATTCATTGCAAGTAAAATGAGAAATATACTCAGAAGTCTAGCTAGCAAAAGTAATTTCCTAAAGGGAACAAGACATGGGACAGAGGGGGCCTGGTACCATCCCAATCAGGCGATAGAAGGGAGCATATCTTTCTCCGTGTACCTTGTTTTACCTTGTTTTGATTTTGAAGCACATAAATGTATTACCTGGCCAAAAAAAAAAAAAAAAAAAAAAAGACATTTTTGTTCAACCAGAGCTTATATTAATTCTAAGATCGTGGATTTTATACAATTCCATGATTTTTTTTTTTAATTTTTTAACGTTTATTTATTTTTGAGACAGATAGAGACAGAGCATGAACGGGGGAGGGTCAGAGAGAAGGAGACACAGAATCTGAAACAGGCTCCAGGCTCTGAGCAGTCAGCACAGAGCCCGACGCGGGGCTCGAACTCACGGACCGTGAAATCATGACCTGAGCCGAAGTCGGACGCTTAACCGACTGAGCCACCCAGGCGCCCCTCCATGATTTTTAATACTATTTAGTTTTCATCTGAATATAAAAATAATACATATTCACTGAGAAAATTTAGAGAGTGTAGAAAAGTATAATGAAAAATTTACCCTTTGAGCCCATCACCATACATAACACCTGTTAACACAGTGCTGTATACGCCCTCCATACTTCTATGAAGACGTGTGCATGTTTTTTTTACATTAGTATTTATGTACAGTTGTCTGTTCTGTTTTTTCAATTAGTAATTTTTAATAAAAAACAAAATACATCACACAAATCTCAAATACTTGTGTACAGTTTTCTTAAATATTATATGTGTGTGTATCCACACACAAACACATCTTTGTAAAGATACAGAATCCAACCTACATATTTTTCCAGATTTTCATTTATATCAGAATATACCTTCCCATATTAATGTTAAATTGGCATTCAGGCCAGTCCACAAGAGCTTATTTAATTTTGACAGTACCTAGGATCACAGTAGTCATATTATGAATGACTTAGATCCCAATTATCTATAACAGCAGTGTCCAATAGAACTTTCTACAGTGTTAGAAGTGTACCGTATCTGTGCTGCCCCACGTGGCAGCCACTAGCCTGGCTGTGGGGCACCTTAAATACAGCTGGTGCAACTGATAAACTCATTTTTTTTTCCTTTACATAATTTTAATTTTAGGGGCACCTGGCTGGCTCATTTGGAAAAGCATGTGACTCTGGATCTCAGGGTCACGAGTTTGAGCCCCACGGGTGTAGAGATGACTTACAATTTTCATTTTTAAATTTAAACAGCCACATGTGGCTAGTGGCTACCGTGTTAGGCCACACAGTTCTGTAACACTGATTTTTTTTTTAATATTTATTTATTTTTGAGAAAGAAAGAGACACAGCATGAGCAGGGAAGGGGCAGAGAGAGAAGGAGACACAGAATGTGAAGCAGGCTCCAGGCTCTGAGCTGTCAGCACAGAGCCCAACGCGGGGCTCGAACTCACGAACCGTGAGATCGTGACCTGAGCTGAAGTCAGACGCTTAATCGACTGAGCCACCCAGGCGCCCCTGTAACACTGATTTTAAGGGAAAAATTGGAATTCCAGCTTGCAACCCCTGAGAGTACATTTCCCTCCAGAGCAGCAGGAAGATCCGTTCTCTCATGTGGAAAAGAGTAGAAAGGGAGAAGGGAGGTCTCTCTCAGCTTCAGACCTGAGTGGCAGTGCCAATGTGCTGGGGGCACAGAATCCAGCAAGATGGAACTTTTGGGGTCAGCGGGAGGATAGAAAGAGCTGGTGGGGGGCACCTGGGTGGCTCAGCCAGTTAAGCGTCCAAGTTCAGCTCAGGTCATGATCTCACAGTTTGTGAGTTGAAGCCCTGTGTCAGGCTCTGTGCTGACAGCTTGGAGCCTGGAACCTGCTTTGGATTCTGGGTCTCCTTCTCTTTCTTCTCCTCCCCTGCTTGTGCTGTCTCTGTCTCTCTCAACAATAAGCATTAAAAAAAAAAAAAAAAAAAAAAAAAAGCTGGTAGAAGATGGGAAGCAAAAGTTAAGGAATCCTTATATAAGAAGCACCCTAAGTGATAGGGATGGTTCTCAAGTCTTTTTCTTTTCCTCTGGCATTAAGGGCTGGCCTGTCACTTGCATAGGACCAGAGACCCTCTTCCCTCCCACTGCAGGGCCCCTGTGACTCTTCCCCTTTGCTGTAATGTTTGCCTCTTTCACAAGCACCAAACATTCCCAAGATTTTTAACTGTGATATCAGAAGTGAAACTGTTAACCTTTCCAAGTAAGAACAAGTTCATGTGAAAATGTCAGCACCATCTTTGACACCAAGGACTGAAAAAAGCCATCCACATTTCAGGGGATATCAAGACAGCTTTGGTGGATGTTTCCTCTCAGAGGTGGGACAGGGACTCTGGCTGAGGGACAGCCTGGGAACTCTGGGTCTGGATGACTGGGCTGGGAAGTCTGAGGCACAGAGAGTCAACAGAGGACAAACAGCAGGGGACTCCCTACCCTTTAGATTCAGTTAACAGAAGGTTGCAGTGCTCAGTAAATTCTACTATCATTCATTTGCTTAGACTGGATGCCTGGGAGTTACTTGCCCTGCACATTCTCACCAGTTCTGCCTCCTATTCAGTCTGCTCCCCTCACCCTGCACCCTGCACCCCTGTCGGCTGCCCCACCTTGCCTGGATGATGCAGCAACGTTGTGGCCTGGTCCTGTGGACTCTCCAGCTTCCTCTCATCTTAAGCATCACAGACCCTGCTCGTACTTAGTACTTACCCAATCTCAGGCCCCTCCAGCCATCGCTGCCCCTTTTTCCACACGACAGGCAGCACCCTTTTCCTTTAACAACTCATCCCCTTTCAGCCTGACAGACAGCCTTCAGGTCTCATGACCGCTTGGCAAAGTTAGCATCATTAGCCCTCCAAAAATGGCCAGGAAGAGATGGATCAGGGATTTGAACTCATGTCACGTGGTCTAAGACAAAGTAGGAAACAGAGCACAGAGTAGAGGTAAGGCCAGTGAGGCCATGGTGCCAGGCAGCAGCCGCTGGAAGAATAAAGGAGAAATCCCAAGTGCCATAAGCCAAGTAAGGCTGCAAGGATCCTGTAACGACCCTGTTCAGGGTCATAATCAAGGGGGGATTATTTTATTTGGGGCAATAAAGAGTGAATTAGGTTGAATCAAAATCTCTAAGAAAAGTAAAACATGTATTTCAGATTCATGTTAAAAATGGAGATCATATGAAAGGGGCACGTATGCTTATTCGGGTGGCCAACAACATCAGCAAGTTTCCGTCACGTGAGTACTATCTGAGAAGAGCTTGTTACCTGCACTTCTGCATTCGTGTGGCACTGTGAGATCTATAGTCACTAACTCTGCAGCCACCATAGTATAACGGTATGCCAAGACCACCTCCAGGTTTGGCAATTCACTAGGACTCACACAACTCGGCACATCGTAGTGCCGAAGGCTACGATTTATTTCAGCAAAAGAATACAAAACCAAATTGGCAAACGGAAAAGGCACATGGGGCAAAGTCTGGAGGAGCACAGGTGCAAGCTTCCAAGGGTCCCTTCCAAATGGAGTCACACAGGACACACTCGACTCCTCCAGGAATGAGTTGTGTGACAGCGCACGTAAAATGGGGTTGTACGGGGGCCTGGTCACATCAGCACCTCCCGCTTGGTATGTACCAAATTTCCAGACTCCCAGAGAGCAGGTGTTCAGCATAAACCACATTGTTTGTACCAAGAGTTTAGGCAGTGAGCCACTCTTATCAGTTCTGGAAATGACAGAAACTCCTCCAAAATCCAAGTCCCACAGGCCAGCCAAGATCAAGCAGATCTAAGGATAATAACCTCAACACTACACACATGGGTACTATTATTATTTTCCCTATTTTACAGAGAAGCTAATGGAGGCAAAAGAAGTGAATAACACTTGCCCGAGATCACACTATTAGCTAATAAGTCTGACTCTCTTCTCAACCATGATAGGCCACGCCCTCTACAAAAGGTCCCATTATCCCATATGATGTATCGTTATAACATTCTTCAGTTAATAGACTTTCCCACATTCTACGACAGGGCAACACAATTTTTCTGTAAAGGGCTAAACATCTAGGCCTCGTGGGCCAAACGGTCTCTGTCACAACTACTGTTTCTACGTAAACCGTACATGAGCATGGTTGTGCTCCAAAAGGACTTTACATTTTTGGACATGGACATTTAACCACATATAACTTTCATATGTCACAAAATATTCTTTTGATTTTTTTCAACCATCGACAAATGTAAAAGCCATTCTTAGCTCATGAGTCGTACAGAAACAGAGGGCCAGATTTGGCTCACAGGTCATACCTCACCAACCCCTGTTCTCTAAATATATTCTTTTCTGTTACATGAAAAAAAACTTTAAAATAACCGTATACCATGCTGGCAAATGGTGTAACAGGACACACACTCTCGCGACCGCTGTTGGGAATGGACATTGGTATATGCCTTTCTAGAGAGCAGTTTGGCAATTTGTGCTAAGAGTGTTTTTTAAAAGGTCATGCTCTTTGATCCATTAATTCACCTTCTGGGTATCTGTCCTGGAGAAACAGATGCATGGAGAGAGGTTAGTGCATAAAATTATTAATCTCCCTTACCATGCATCAGCAGTCCTGTCAAATGCAAAACTTTCTCTCACCGGTAACGGGAGGATACATGCAGATGACCTCAAGCAAGTGCCGGTCCAAGTGTCCCCTGGCAAAACACAGTATAATCACAGGAAGGACACTTTGATAAGCAGCGACTTCACTGCTGTGTCCTGTCCTCGTTTAACAGGTCACACATCTGGTTCTTTGCCAGAAAACGCACATTTAGAGAGGTGTGATCCTGTTTTCCTCCTGAACAGGGACAGAGTCATGACGGTAGGAGCACTGTGCTTTCTGCTCTCGCTTGTTTTGCAGACATTGTGCCCATCCTGACGTCTACTGTGATCGAGTGCCACAGAGCAGGCCTGAAGAACTCTGCTTTCAGCTTCGCAGCTATGTTGATGAGGCCCGAGTACCGCCACAAAATAGATGCCAAGTACAAAAAGAAGATTGAGGCTATGGTCCGGTAGGCAGTGACAGCTCTTGCTATCTAATCACACTTCACAAATGCGTTTGTTAGAATACGGCTGCTAGTGTGCAGGCTCGGTAAGAGAATGGATGGGGGGCAGCAATCAGGACTGTATTCAGCTACCAGCAGCAGAAAACCCGACAATGGCTTGAACAAGTCAGGATTTCTTTGACTCCTACACAAAGCATCACAGTCCAGGGCTGGTGCTGCTGGGTCCTGATGCCAGCAAGGACAGATCCCTCTGCCTTCCAGCTTTGCCATCCAGAGCATATAGAATTTCCCTCCTCATGAAGAGGCAGGTGGGGAGAAAACGTAGGGGCACGTGCCCTGACATTTTGGTGCCACGCCGGCCTGGGCACTAGCTTTGAAGAGATGCTAGTTAAGATTTCTCTACAGCTATGAGGTCTGATGCGGTAACTGCTAGCCACGTGTGGCTATTTAAATTAAAATTAAATTTAAAATTTAGTTCCTCACATCACCCATATTTCAAGCGCTCAGAAGCTTCATGTGACTCATGACTACCATATTGGAGAGCACAGGATTAGAACACTGCCGTTGTCACAAGGAAGTTCTGTTGCACAGCCTTAGGCAGTCTTTACCACTTGAGTATACAAAAGGGAGAGACAGAGGAGAAAAGGCAAGCTTACCTCTCAGTGACCCTAGAAGAGAGGACACAGCAAGACCCACCCATGTTTTCTGCCATTTACTGTGCCGTGAACTCTAACTCCTGCATGTGGCCCATATACTGTTACGGTCTGACCAATCTTGATTCCTCTTCCCCCTTCCTGAGCTAGAGTGCAGGCTGATGCTGAGCTTCTCTCTAGTTTCAGATTCTGACTGTGAAGAAGTAGGCATGTTAAACACATGATTCCTTCTCACAGGAGACCTGATACATCCGAGACAGAAGAGGCCACAACCCCATGTCCCTTCTGCGAATTTCTTCTCCCAGAGTGTGAACTCCTGTGTCCTGGATGCAAAAATAACATCCCATATTGCATTGTAACAGTAAGTTTCTTTTTAACAAATATTCACAATCCATCTGAATACTTGCTGTGTAAGAAAAAACACACTTGGGAATCAGATGGTCCTGGCTTAAGGCCTTTTTCTGCCACTTTCTTGGCTATATAACTTGTGCAGTTTGCTTTACCTTCCGGGCCCAACCCTAACAATGTGTGCCTAGTGAGATAAACTGCAGGTTGAAGACAGAACATGAAGTCCTAGTTCACTACCTTGGCATACTGTAGCACTGCATAAGTGGTGGTTTTTAGTATTAGTTTTAATATTAAGACCTATTAGAAAAATTTAAATACAGATTATTTGTTAATCACTAGGCTAACATAAGCTTTATTTTAGAGGAAAATAAATTTAGGTAATGATGTCACAAAAGTGAACACCCTTCTATGAATGTGAGAAATGAAATCTGGCTTCAGTCTGTTTGACGCCATCTCTTCATAGTCAATCACCTACGTGAAATACCAATTTCATAATTTAGAGGTCTGGCTTTTAACTTGAATACGTGTATCGTAACTGAATGATGGCAGGAATTTTTTAAATGATGAATTTTACTTTGAAATGTACTCTTTCCAGGGTCGCCATATGTTGAAGGATGACTGGACTGTGTGCCCACATTGCGACTTCCCTGCCCTGTACTCAGAATTTAAGATGTAAGTGTACATTGTTTCATTCTGCCACACGGATGAGGCCTTTGATTCAACCACTCTTTTATTCTGAGGTCTCCTTATTCATGTTCCTAAAGACCCAAGTTGTCTTCTTGGAAGAACTTTCTAAATGACCTTTGTGAACATTATCCTTAAAGGGGACCTTGCATGAGGACTGAATATTCCTAATTCTTAAACTGCATGATGAACATGACTAAGGAGGTGTAGACAGGAATAGCTGTTTTTCACATTAGAATATCCCAAAGATAAAGGAATGTATTTAATTTTACTCTGCCTTTCCCTCCCCAAACAGCATGTTAAATACTGAAAGCACATGTCCTATGTGTTCAGAAAAACTAAACTTTGCTCAACTAAAAAAAATCTTGGACTGTACCCAGTACCTGCGAACAGAGGTAGAGCAGTGAGTCGCGCGTGCAGGTAAGTGCCAGACAATTCACTCATTTCCCAGGGCATGAGGGTCCACAGAGTAGACATGGCTTTACAGTTTGTATTGGCAACACCTCCTTTTTGTGCATCATGTAACTTGTCAGATTTGAAGAATCTACAACAAACCTTTGGTGTGCTTAAAAAATGCTAAAAGGCAGGTTGTACAGTCTCCATGGTGACAAAGGCTATTTGGCCAACCAGCATCATGGATTTCAACTATGCTGTATTTTATCAAACCACATGTTCTTTTTAATCAGTCTATTAAAACCAGAGCCAGCTTATGAACAATGGAGTTTTTTAAAGTTCTGAATATATTATAAAGGTTTTGGCTTCCACAGATTTGAAAAATCGCTTCTTTCCAAGTCTCATTTTTGCCACATGGAAGCTATACATACCCTTTCCATTTGAATTCCACTGGCAAGAATTTACTCATGGCCACAAATACTTCAAAGGGAGGCAGGGAAATGTGGTGTCTGCCTGGGAAGCCAAAAGCCCCGCCCGCCCAAACCCGGGTGTCTCATTGAAAGGAAAAAGTGAGATCCGTTCCTGACACGGCATCTACCCTCACTTGGTTAAAATGGAACTCTGCGTTTTCTCACTACCTGCCTCCACAGTCTCCTTTCCCCAGTTAATAGCAGCTCTATTCAACTAGCCGGTCAGGACGGAAACGCGGACGTTATCGGACTCATCCTCGCCCCTTCCCCCAGTCCATGGGCAAGTCCTCTCGTCCACCTGCAGTGTATCAAGTTCCCTTCACAAACCCTCTGGGAACTTTCTACTACACCTGCAAAAACAGCCTCCGCCTCCCCATCCCACTCACTGTGCTGCAGCCCTGCTAGTCTCTGCACAGCACCGGAGAAATCTTGCATTCCCACCAGTAGCACACAAAGGCTTGTCTGCCTTTTTGTTTATCATGTCCCAGTGGGTGTAAAGTGGTATCTCACTGTGGTTCTGATTTCCATTTCCCTAACGACTAAAGATATGGAGCATCTTTTCATGGGCTTTTTGGCCATTTTTGTACCTTTGGAGAACTGTCTATTCAAGTCCTCTGCCCATTTTTTAACCTGGTAATTTATCTTTTTATTGTTGGGTTATAAGAATTCGTTTTTTATTATTTATTTATTTTGAGAGAGAGACAGACAGACACAGAGACAGAGAGCGAGCAGGGGAGGGTCAGAGAGAGAGGAGGGGAGAGAATCCCAAGCAGGTTCCACACTGTGAGTGCAGAGCCTGATGCGGGCCTCCAACTCACGAACCGTGAGATCATGACCTGAGCTGAAATTCAAGAGTCGGCCCCTTAACCGATTGAGCTACCCAGGCGCCCCAAGTTATAAGAATTCTTAATAGACCCTAGATACAAGTGTTTTACTAGATAAATCATTTGCAAATATCCTCTTCCATTCTGTGGAAGTATTTTTTACTTTCTTGATAGTATCCTTTGACATAAAAATTTTTATTTTGATGAAGTCCAGTTTATCTTTTTTTCTGTCTTTAGTTATATATGCTATATGCACTTTTGGCGTCATATCTAAGAAAATATTTACAGCTGTTTTGCTCTAAGAGTTTTATAGTTGTTGCTCTTACATTTATATTTTTGATCCATTTAATTTTTGTGTGCTGTGTTAAGTTAGGGATCCAACCTCCTTCTTTTGCCATGTACATGTCCCAGAACCTTTTGCTGAAAACTATTCTTCCCCATTGTTACTGGGTTGTCTTTTAGTTATTGAGTTGTAAAACTTCTTTATTTGCATTTCCTAGATACAAATCTGTCAGATATATTTTGCAAATATTTTCTTTCTGTGGCTTCCCAATTCATTTCCTTAATGGTGTCTTTTAATGAGATTTTAATTATAATTTATACATTTTAAAATTTTATGGTTATTGTGTCCTGTCTAAAAAAATATTTGTCTACTAACAAATCATGAGCATATTCTAATAGGTTTTCTTCTAGAAGTTCTAGGTCTGCGACCCATGTTGAAATTATTTTTGTTTATATGTAAGAGGAGGATTGAGATTCCCCCCATCCTGCAGCTCCCTCAAGCAGATATACAGTCTTCCAATACCATTTGTTGAAAAATCTTTCCTTTCCCCGTTGAATTGCTTCAGTACCTTTGTTGAAAACCAATGAGGTTTTAAGTATAGATATTTCTGGACTGGACCCTCTCTTCTTTTCCATTGATGTATTTGTCCCCTATTTTAATACTCTATTGTTTTGGTTACTGTGACTTTATGACACATCTTAAAGTCCGGTACTGTGGATCCTCCAGCACTGTTACTTTTTCCAAGATTGTTTTGACTATTTTGTTTTTAAATGAAATTTATTGTCAAATTGGTTTCCATACAACACTCAATGCTCATCCCAACAGGTGCCTTCCTCAATGCCCATCACCCACTTTCCCCTCACCCTCACCCCCATCAATCCTCAGTTCTCAGTATTAAGAGTCTCTTATGGTTTGCCTCCTTCCCTCTCTGTAACGTTTTTTCCCCCCTTCCCCTCCTCCGTGGTCTTCTGTTGAGTTTCTCAGAATCCACATATAAGTGAAAACATATGGTATCTGTCTTCCTCTGCCTGACTTATTTCACTTGCATAACACTCTCCAGTTCCATCCATGTTGCTACAAATGGCCAGATTTCATTCTTTTTCATTGCCAAGTAGTATTCCATTGTATATATAAACCACATCTTCTTTATCCATACTTCAGTTGATGGACATTTAGACTCTTTCCATAATTTGGCTATTGTTGAAAGTGCTGCTATAAACATTGGAGTACAAGTGCCCCTATGCATCAGCACTCCTGTAGCTCTTGGGTAAATTCCTAGCAGTGCTATTCCTGGGTCATAGGGTAGATCTATTTTTAATTTTTTGAGGAACCTCCACACTGTTTTCCAGAGCGGCTGCACCAGTTTGCATTCCCACCAACAGTGCAAGAGGGTTCCCGTTTCTCCACATCCTCTCCAGCATCTATAGTCTCCTGATTTGTTCATTTTAGCCATTCTGACTGGCGTGAGGTGGTATCTCAGTGTGGTTTTGATTTGTATTTCCCTGATGAGGAGCGACATTGAACATTTTTCATGTGCCTGTTGGCCATCCGGATGTCTTCTTTAGAGAAGTGTCTATTCATGTCTTCTGCCCATTTCGTCACTGGATTATTTGTTTTTCGGGTGTGGAGTTTGATGAATTCTTTATAGATTTTGGATACTAGCCCTTTGTCTGACATGTCATTTGCAAATATCTTTTCCCATTCCATCAGTTGCCTTTTAGTTTTGTTGATTGTTTCCTTTGCAGCGCAGAAGGTTTTTATCTTGTTGAGGTCCCAATAGTTCATTTTTGCTTTTAATTCCCTTGCCTTTGGAGATGTGTCAAGTAAGAAACTGCTGCAGCTGAGGTCAGAGAGGTTTTTTTTTCCTGCTTTCTCCTCTAGGGTTTTGATGGTTTCCTGTCTCACATTCAGGTCCTTCATCCATTTTGAGTTTATTTTTGTGAATGGTGTAAGAAAGTGTAAGAATTCTTCTGCATGTTGTTGTCCAGTTCTCCCAGCACCATTTGTTAAAGAGACTGTCTTTTTTCCATCAGATATTCTTTCCTGCTTTGTCAAAGATTAGTTGGCCATACGTTTGTGGGTCCAATTCTGGAGTCTCTATTCTATTCCATTGGTCTATGTGTCTGTTTTTGTGCCAATACCATGCTGTCTTCATGATTACAGCTTTGTTGTAGAGGCTAAAATCAGGGATTGTGATGCCTCCACTTTGGTTTTCTTCTTCAATATTACTTTGGCTACTCAGGGTCTTTTGTGGTTCCATACAAATTTTAGGATTGCTTATTTTAGCTTCAAGAAGAATGCTGGTGCAATTTTGACTGGGATTGCATTGAATGTGTAGATTGCTTTGAGTAGTATTGACATTTTAACAATATTTATTCTTCCAATCCATGAGCACAGAATGTTTTTCCATTTCTGTATATCTTCTTCAATTTCCTTCATAACTTTCTATAGTTTTCAGCATACAGGTCTTTTACATCTTTGGTTAGGTTTATTCGTAGGTATTTTATGCTTCTTGGTGCAATTGTGAATGGGATCAGTTTCTTTGTCTTTCTGTTGCTTCATTGTTAGTGTATGAGAATGCAACTGATTTCTGTACATTGATTTTGTATCCTGCAACTTTGCTGAATTCATGCATCAATTCTAGCAGACTTTTGGTGGAGTCTGTCGGGTTTTCCATGTATAATATCATGTCATCTGCAAAAAGTGAAAGCTTGACTTCATCTTTGCCAATTTGGATGCCTTTGATTTCCTTTTGTTGTCTGATTGCTGATGCTAGCGCTTCCAACACTATGTTAAACAACAGTGGTGAGTGGACATCCCTGTGGTATTCCTGATCTCAGGGGAAAAGCTCTCAGTTTTTCTCCATTGAGGACGGTATTAGCTGTGGGCTTTTCATGAATGGCTTTCATGATGTTTAAATATGTTCCTTCTATCTCAACTTTCTCGAGGGTCTTAATATTAAGAAAAGATGCTGAATTTTGTCAAATGCTTTTTCTGCATCGATTGACAGGATCATATGGTTCTTATATTTTCTTTCATTAATGTGATGTATCACATTGATGGATTTGCGAATGTCGAACCAGCCCTGCAGCCCAGGAATGAATCCCACTTGATCATGGCGAATAATTTTTTTTATATGCTGTTGAATTTGATTTGCTAGTATCTTGTGGAAAAATTTTGCATCCATATTCATCAGGGATATTGGCCTGTAGTTGTCTTTTTTGCTGGGTCTCTGTCTGGTTTGGGAATGAAAGTGATGCTGGCTTCATAAAATGAGTCTGGAAGTTTTCCTTCCCTTTCTGTTTTTTGGAACAGCTTGAGAAGGATAGGTATTATCTCTGCTTTAATTGTCTGGTACAATTCCCCAGGGAAGCCATCTGGTCCTGGACTCTTATTTGTTGGGAGATTTTTGATAACTGATTCAATTTCTTCACTGGTGATGGGTCTGTTCAAACTTCTGTTTCTTCCTGAGAGTTTTGGAAGTGTGTGGGTACTTAGGAATTTGTCCATTTCTTTCAGGTTGTCCAGTTTGTTGGCATATAATTTTTTATAGTATTCCCTGATAATTGTTTGTATTTCTGAGGGACTGGTCGTAATAATTCCATTTTCATTCATGATTTTATCTATTTGGGTCCTCTCCCCCTTTTTTTTTTAATGTTTATTTATTTTTATTTTTGAGAGAGACAGAGCGGGGGAGGGGCACAAAGAGAGAGGGAGGCACAGAATCCGAAGCAGGCTCCAAGCTCTCAGCAGAGCCTGACGAAGGGCTCGAACCCACTAACGTGAGATCATGACCTGAGCCAAAGTCAGACACCCAACAAAGTGAGCCACCCAGACGCCCCGGGTCCTCTCCCTTTTCTTTTTGAGAAGCTTGGCTACAGGTTTATCAATTTTATTTTTTCAAAAAAAAACAACTCTTGGTTTCATTGATCTGCCCTACTGTTTTTTTTAGATTCTATATTGTTTATTTCTGCTCTGAGCTTTATTATTTCTCTTCTGCTGGGTTTGGGGTGCCTTTGCTGTTCTGTTTCCTTTAGGTGTGCTGTTAGATTTTGTATTTGGGATTTCCTTGTTTCTTGAGATAGGCCTGGATTGCAGTGTATTTTCCTCTCAGGACTGCCTTCCCTGCATCCCAACACGTTTGGATTGTTGTATTTTCATTTTCATTTGTTTCCATATATTTTTTAACTTCTTCTCTAACTTCCTGGTTGACCTGCTCATTCTTTACTAGGATGTTCTTTAACCTCCATGCTTTTGGAGGTTTTCCAGACTTTTTCCTGTGGTTGATTTCAAGCTTCATGGCATTGTGGTCTGAAAGTCTGCACGGTATGATCTCAATTCTTTCATACTTATGAAGGGCTGTTTTGTGACCCACTATGTGATCTGTCTTGGAGAATGTTCCGTGTGCACTCGAGAAGAAAGTATATTCTGTTGCTTTGGGATGCAGAGTTCTAAATATATCTGTCAAGTCCATCTGATCCAATGTCTCATTCAGGGCCCTTGTTTCTTTATTGACCCTGTGTCTAGATGATGTTTCCATTGCTGTAAGTGGAGTATTAAAGTCTCCTGCAATTACCACATTCTTATCAATAGGTTGCTTATGTTTGTGATTGTTTTACATATTTGGGGGCTCCGGTATTCGGCGCATAGACATTTATAATTGTTAGCTCTTCCTGATGGATAGACCCTGTAATTATTATATAATGCCCTTCTTCATCTCTTGTTACAGCCTTTAATTTAAAGTCTAGTTTGTCTGATGGAAGTATGGCTATTCCAGCTTTCTTTTGACTTCCAGTAGCATGACAGTTCTCCATCCCCTCAGTTTCAATCTGAAGGTGTCCTCAGATCTCAAATGAGTCTCTTGTAGACAGCAAATAGATGGGTCTTGGTTTTTTATCCATTCTGATACCCTATGTCGTTTGGTTGGAGCATTTAGTCCATTGACATTCAGTGTTATTATTGAAAGATACAGGTTTAGAGTCATTATGATGTCTATAGGTTTCATCCTTGTAGTGGTGCCTCTGGTACTTTGTGGTCCTTGCAACATTTCACTCACAGAGTCCCCCTTAGGATCTCTTGTAGGGCTGGTTTAATGGTGATGAATTCCTTCAGTTTTTGTTTGTTTGGGAAAACCTTTATCTCTCCTTCTATTCTGAATGACAGATTTGCTGGATAAAGGATTCTCAGCTGCATATTTTTCCTGTTTATCACATTGAAGATTTCCTGCCATTCCTTTCTGGCCTGCCAAGTTTCAGTAGATAGGTCTGCTACTACCCTTATGTGTCTACCTTTGTATGTTAAGGCCTGTTTATCCCTAGCTGCTTTCAGAATTCTCTTTATCCTTGTATATTGCCAGTTTCACTATGATATGTCATGCAGAAGATCGATTCAAATTACATCTGAAGGGAGTTCTCTGTGCCTCTTGGATTTCAATGCCTGTTTCCTTCCCCAGATCAGGGAAGTTTTCAGCTATGATTTGTTAAAGTCCACCTTCAGTCCCTTTCTCTCTCTTCTTCTTCTTCTGGAATTCCTATAATACGAATATTGTTCTGTTTGATTGCATCACTCAGTTCTCTACTTCTCCCCTCATACTCCTGGATTTTTTAATCTTTTTCTCAGCTTTCTTCCATAATTTTATCTTCTATTTCACCTATTCTCTCTTCTGCCTCTTCAATCCATGCTGTAGCCACCTCCATTTTATTTTGCACCTCATTTATACCATTTTTTAATTCATCATGACTATTTTTTAGTCTCTTGATCTCTGTAGCAATATTCTCTGCTGTTCTCTATGCTTTTTTCAAGCCCAGCGATCATTTTTATGACTACTATTCAAAATCTTGTTCCATTATATTGCTTAAATCGGTTTTGGTCAATTTGTTAGCTGTTGCTACTTCTTGGAATTTCTTTTGAGGAATTTCTTTCCGTTTCACCATTTTGGCTGGTTTTCTGTCCCTTATGCATTTTAAAAGCTTGCTGTATGCTCTGCACCTACCAGCACTGCTATATTAAAGGAGGGTCATACACTGTCCAGGGCCTGGCCCTTCAAGAAGTGTTTTTTCAGGGATTGTTACTTGCTCTCTGTTGTTGTGACTTTGGTTATTTTATTACCCTACTCATAGGAATATTTTGGACCCTCCACCAGATGTGCTTTGATTTGTTCCTTGGAGTAGCCTGGGTTGTCTCTGTGTCTCAGGACCCTGTGCTTTCCAGAGGAGTTCCCCTTCCTGCTTTATCTTCCCTCCACTCATGTGATCCAAAGGGGTCTACACTGAATGATACTCATGCCACCATCCAGTCTTGAAGTTCCTCTGAAACGCCAATTCCTTCTCAAAGTGCATCTAAAGTAGAATCACCTGAAATACTAGTTAATGTGCAGATGCCCAAGCTAATCAGACTAAATCAGATACCCTGGGAGCTGGAATGTGGCATCTGTATTTTCACAAGACTCCCAAAAGGCTGCAATCATGGAAAAAGTTGAGAATCATGTTTTAGCACATTCCTGTGATCTCTCATCAACCATGTGCTTTTTGTTATACTATCGTGTCAAATTCAAACTCAAAATTATATACTTGCATGGGACAGAAACTTTGAAAATTACACTACTTCTTTGCCAGTGAATCCTGGTTAGACTGTCTTTAGAAGGCAGTAGAGGAGAAGGGAAGACAGAGGAGGGAGAAGTCACATGCTCCTTTCTGTCTGCTGGTTCCTGCCAGTTTTATCCCCAGTGATCTTTTTTTTTTTTTTTCTTTTAAGTAGGTTTCACACCCAGCTTGGAGCCCAACTCAGGGCTTGAACTCACAAGCCTTGCTTAACCGAGCTACCCAGGCGCCCCTTGACTATTCTTAATCCTTTCCATCTCTCTATAAAATTTTAGAGTCAGCTTGTCAAATTCTGTTTTTAAAGCATGCTCAAATTATGATTAAGATTTGTTTCATTTTCTGTTGCTGCATATTATCACAAATTTAGCATCTTAAAACAACATAATTATGTCACAAGTTTTTTGAGAAATAACTGACATTACTTGTTTTAGGTGTACAACATAATGGTTATATATATAGAAATGATTGCCATAGTAAGTTAACATCCATCACCACACAGTAACTTCCAAATATCCAACATAGTTAACTCTAGTTACCATGCTATACATTACATCCCCAGCACTTATTTATAACTGGAGGCTTGTACCTTTTGACCCCTTTCATCTATTCCACCCACTCCCCACCCCAGGCGTCTGGCAACCAACAAACTGTTCTCTGTTATGTAGGAGTTCTGTGTTTTTATACATATAAGTGAGACCATACAGGATTTGTCTTTCTCTAATTTCACTTGGCATAGTGAAGGCCCACCCATGTTGTGAATGGCAATATTTTCTTTTATGGCTGAATAACATTTATGTGTGTGTGCATACACACATGACTTTCTTTCTCCAGTGTCATTTTCTTTATCCAATATAGATGGACACTTAGGTTGTTTCCATATCTTGGCCATTGTAAATAATGCTGAAATGAACACAGGGGTGTAGATATCTTTTCAAGATAGTGATCTGTTCAGATAAATACCCAGAAGTGGAATAGCTGGACCATATGGTAGTTCTGTTTTTAATTTTTTGAGGAACCTCTATATTGTTTTCCACAGTTGCTGCACTGGTTTACCTTCCCACCAACAGTGCACAACGGCTTCTTTCTCTCCACGTCCTTGCCAACACCTGTGATTTCTTGTCATTTTATAATAGCCATTCTGACAGGTGTGAGGTGATGTATCATTGTGGTTTTGGTTTGTATTTCCCTGATGATCAGTGATGTGTAGCAGCATCCTTTAAACATACCTATTGACCATTTGTTGTATCTTGTTTGGAAAACTTTCTATTCAGATCCTTTGACCATTTTTAATTGGATTTTTTCCCAATTGAATAGTAGGAGTTCTTTATATTAACCCCTTATCAGATGTATGATTTGCAAATTTCCATGTTGCCTTTTCATTTTGTTGGTTTCCTTTGCTGTATACAGGTTTTTTAGTTCAGTGTAGTCTCACCTGTTTATATCTGCTTTCCTGCCTTCCTGCCTTTATTTTTAGGGTCAAATCCAAAAAATCATTACCAAGACTCATGTCAAGGAGCTTACCCCCTATATTTCCTTCTAGAAGTTTTATGCTTTCAGGTCTTATGTTCAAATTTTTAATCCAGTTTGAGTTGATTTTTGTATATGGTGTGAGCAAGTAATCCAGTTTTCTCACCACCATTTATTAAAGAGCCACTCCTTTCCCCATTATATATTCTTTACTCCTTTGTCCTAAATTAACTGACCAATGTAACTGTTTTTATGCCAATACCATACTGTTTTGCTTATTATAACTGTGTAATATAGTTTAAGGAATTATGGTGCCTCCAGCTGTGTTCTTCTTTCTCAAGATTGCTTTGGCTACTCAGGGTCTTTTGTGGTTCCATACAAATGTTAGGATTGTTTGTTCTATTTCTGTGAAAAATATTGGAGACTGATAGACATTGCATTGAATCTGTAGATTGTTTTGGGTAGTATGGAAACTTTTAACAATTTTAATTCTTACAATCTGTGAGCACAGTATCTACTTATGTGTCCTTGATTTCTTTCATCAGTGTCTTACAGTATTCAATGTACAGGTATCTCACTTCCTTGGTTATATTTATTCATAAGTATTTCATTCTTTCTTATGCAATTGTAAATGGATTGTTTTCTTAATCTCTGATAGTTCATCATTAGTGTATAGAAATGCAACTGATTTTTGTATATTGGTTTTGTATCCTGCAACTTCACTGAACTCATTTATTAGCTCTAACACCTTAGTGGTCATTAGGGTTTTCTATATATAGTATCACATCTGCAAATAGTGACACTTTGGTTTGCTTTCCAGTTTGGCTGCCTTGTATTTCTTTTTCTTGCCTAATTGCTCTGTCTAGGACTTCTAGTACTATGTTTAATAAAAGTGACAAGAATATGCATCCTTATTTTCTTCCTGATCTTAGAGGAAAAAATCTTTGTAAGTTTGTAACCACCAAGGATGATGAAAGCTGTGGGCTTGTCCTATATTATGTTGAGGTATATTTCCTCTATAACCACTTGGTATAAACTTTTATCATCAATGGAGGTTGAATATTGTCAAAATGCTTTCTCTGCATCTACTGAGATGATCATATGATTTTTATTCTTGATTTTCTTAATGTGGTGTTATCACACTGATTAGTTTGTAGATGAACTATCTCCATGTATCCCTGGAATAAAATCCCTCCTGATCATGGTGTATGAACCTTTTAACATATTATTGAGGCCAGTTTGCTAATAGATTGCTTATGGTTTTTGTATTCTACGTTCATCAGGCATATTGGCCTGTAATTGCCTTTATTGTGGTATCCTTGTCTGGTGTTGATATCTGAGTAATGCTGGCCACATAAAATGAGTTTGGAAATGTTCCTTCTTTGATTTTTTGGAAGAGTTTGAGAATGACTGGTATGAATGCTTTAAACGTTAGATAGAATTCACCAGTGAAGCCATCTGGCCTTGGACTTTTGTTTGCTAGGAGGTTTTTTGATTACAGATTCAATCTCCTTACTAGTAATTGGTCTGTTCAGATTTTGTTTCTTCATGATTCAGTCTTGTAAGAAAGATTCTATGTTTCTAGGATTATATCTATTTCTTTTCTAGTTTGTTTCATTTGTTGGTGTATAATAGTTCACAGTATTCTTTTATGATCTTTTATATTTATCAGTTGTAATATCTCCTCTATTTGAGTCCTCTCTTTTTCTCTTGGTGAGTCTAGCTAAAGGTTTGTCTATTTCCTTTAACCAGCTTAGTTTTATTGCTCTTTTTTACTCTTTTTAGTCTCTATCTCAGCTTTGAGCTTAGCTTGTTCTTTTCTAGTTCCCCAAGGTATAAAGTTAGGTTGTTTAACTTGGGATCTTTCTTGTTCTTGACATAGGCATTTATTGCTATCAGCTTCCCTCTTAGAACTGCTTTTGCTGCATCCCGTAAGTTTTGGTATATTATCTTTCCATTTTCATTTGTCTCCAGTATTTTTTTTTCTTTTGATTTCTTCCATGACCCACTTGGTTGTTCCATAGCATGTTGTTGAATCTCCACATATTTTTTAATTTTCCATTTTTTTTTCTTATAAATGACTTCTAGTTCCATACTGTTGTGGTTAGAAAAAACGCTTGATATGATGTCTTTTTAAATTTATTGACTTGTTTTTGTGGCCTAACCTACGATCGATCATTCCTGGAGAATGTTTCATATGTGCTTAAAAATGTCTATTCTGGGGTGCCTGGGTAGCTCAGTCAGTTGAGCATCTGACTTCAGCTCAGGTCATGATCTCACGGTTCATGAGTTTGAGCCCCACATCGGGCTCTCTGCTGTCAGTGCAGAGCCTGCTTTGAATCCCCTGTCTCCCTGCTCTCACCCTCTCTGCTCCTCACCCATGTTGTGTCTCTCTCAAAAATAAACATTAAAAAAAAGAAGAATGTCTATTCTTCTTGGAGGGAATATTCTGTAAAGTCTGGTAAGTGCAATGTTTACTTACTGATTTTCTGTCTGGATGATCTAGTTAGGGGATGAAGTCCCCTACTCTTACTATATTGCTAACTCTCTCTTAGATCTGTGAATTTTGCTTTAGATCCTTCTTTTTTTTTTTTACTTCTTTAATGTTTATTTTGAGAGAGCGCGCACGCACATAAGGCAGGAATAGAGAGAATCCCAAACAGGCTCTGTGTTGATAGCATGTACTGTGAGATCATGACCTGAGCCAATAAAAGGTATCAGTTGCTTAACCGACTGAGCCAACCAGGCACCCCTATTCTTTTTTTTTTTTTTAATGAATAAATGAGTATCATTTATTTTTGAGACAGACTGAGCAGGGGAGGGGCAGAGAGAAAGGGAGACAGAATCCCAAGCAGACTCCGTGTTGTCAGCACAGAGTCCAACACAGGACTCAAACTCACAAACTGAGATCACGACCCAAGCCAAAATCAAGAGTCAGACACTTAAGTGAGCCACCCAGCTGCCCCTTGCTTTATATCTTTAGATGTTCCTATGTTAAGTCCATACCTACAAATGTTATATCCACTTTTGGGTTGACATTTTTATCATTATATAATGACCTTCTTTGTTTCTTATTATAGTCTTTTATTATCTGATACAAGTAAAGTTATTCCAGTTTTCTTTTGGTTTCCATTAGCCTGGAATATCTTCTTCCATTCCTTCACTTTCGGTCTGCTTCTGTCCTTAAAACTGAGTAAGTCTCTTGTTAGCAGCAAGACAAATGGATATTACTTATTTAATCCAGTCAGCCACTCTTTTGATCAGAGAATTTAGTCGATTTACATTTAATGTATTGATAGATATGGATGTACTGACATTTTTATTGTTTTCTGGCTGTTTTGTAACTTTTTTGTTCCTTCTTCTCTTTGTGATTTAATTGTTTTCTATAGTGGTATGCTTAGATTCTTTTTTTGTGTATGTACTATAGACATTTCTCTGTGGATACCATGAGGCTTACATAAAACCGGTCTATTTTATGTTTATAACAAGTTCAAACACATTCTAAGGCTCTACATTTTTACTCTCCCCACCCCCCATTCTATTTTTAATGTCATAGTTTACATCTTTGCAAGTTGGGTGTCCATTATTGTCATTATAGTTATTTTTACTACTTTAGTAAGCGATTAACCCACCACCATATTACAACATAAGATTATTCTGAATTTATATATTAACCTTTAAGCATTCATATTTACACTTTTATATGCTTTCCTCTTATTAATCAGCACTTTCAGGGGTGCCTGGGTGGTTCAGGCGGTTAAGTGTCCAACTTGATTTCAGCTCAGGTCCTGATCTCATAGTTCATGGGTTCAAGACTCACACCAAGCTCTGCACTGATAGTGCGAAGCCTGTTTAGGATTCTCTCTCTCTCTCTCTCTCTCTCTCTCTCACACACACACACACACACACACACACACAATAAATGAATAAACTTTTTAAAAAATTAGCACTTTCAGCTTAAAGAAGCCCCTTTATTAACATTTCTTATAAGGCTGGTCTAGTGGTGATGAACTCCTTTAGTTTCTCCTTGTCTGGAAAATGGTCTCTCACTCTTAAATAGAACAAACTGAGGGTTGATGGGGGTGGGGAAAAGAGGAAAGTGGGTGATGGGCACTGAAGGGCACTTGTTGGGATGAGCACTGGGTGTTGTATGTATGCCAATTTGACAATAAAGTATATTAAAAAGAAAAAGAAAGGGGCGCCTGGGTGGCGCAGTCGGTTAAGCGTCCGACTTCAGCCAGGTCACGATCTCGCGGTTCGTGAGTTCGAGCCCCGCGTCAGGCTCTGGGCTGATGGCTCAGAGCCTGGAGCCTGTTTCCGATTCTGTGTCTCCCTCTCTCTCTGCCCCTCCCCCATTCATGCTCTGTCTCTCTCTGTCCCCAAAAAAAATAAAGTTGAAAAAAATAAAACTTTAAAAAAATTAAAAAAATAAAAAAAGAAAAAGAAAAAAACGGTCTTTCAGTTCTGAAGGACAGTATTGCCAGGTAGAGTATTCTTTGTTGCATTGTTTTTCTTTCAGCAGTTTGAATATATCATGCCACTGTCTCCTAGTCTGCAAAGGTTCTACTAAAAAAATTGCTGATGGTATTATGGGTTCCCTTTTGTGTAACAAGTTGTTTCTCTCCTTTAGCTTTCGGCAATTTAATTATGTGTCTTGGTGTCTCTTTGGGTTCATCTTGTTTGAAACTCTGAGTTTCCTAGAACTGAAGTCTATTTCTTTCTCCAAGTTAGGGAAATTTTCACCCTCTTTCTCTTCTCTTTTAGGACCCTTAGATTATCAATATTGGTTGGCTTCATGTTATCACATAAATCCCTTAAGCTAAGCTATAATCACTTTCATTCTTTTATCTTTTTGCTGTGATTGGATGAGTTTCATTGACCTATCCTCAAGTTCACTGATCCTTTCTGTTCATTTAGTCTGTCATTGAACCTTTCTATTGTATTTTCCAGTTCAGAAACTATAGTCTTCAAGTCTGTGATTTGTTTGCTACTTTTTTCACTTTGTTCATGAATTATTTTTATGACCATTATTGTAAACTATCACATAAATCACTTAATGGAGATCAAGCAAAATCTCCATTTTGTTAAGATCTTTTTGTGAGGTTTTATCTCTTTTTTTGTTTGGAACATATTACTGTGTCTTCATTTTCATTGACTCTGTTTTGGTTGCTATGCATTAGCTAAAAGAGCCACCTCTCCCAGTCTTGAAGGAGTGGCCTCATGTAGGAAAAGAGCCTAATTATTCAACACTGCCCTGGCTCTACCATCTTTGTTTTTAGTGGCTCCCAGTAGTTGAGGGTATGCCAAGACCTGTCAGTATCCCACAGTGGGGAATGTCACTCGGAACCTAGATGCTAGCCTCTGGAGAGTGTTGCAGTTGGCCCATAAGTATGTGTTAAATTAGAAGCCTGTCCCTCAGGCCAAAGCTTTTAAGATAGCAGGCCTTTTGCACAGAGAGACTGGGTGCATTTCAGTCTGCTGCCTCTGTGCTGGGCCATGGGGGATTAGCCACAGTGGGTCCATGTGATCTTATTTTGGACTGTTTTCTTGTTTGCTATGTCCTTATAGGTCTCGTGGATACAAGTCTCATTGCCTATTAAAGCTAGAGGTTTTGGAGGCCCATCTCTAGTGTGGAAGTCTTAAAAGTGAGGGCACCAAACGTGGGTCCAAACCCTTCACTCCTCAGGGAAAAGCTGGGAGTTGTTAGTTGCCTCCTGGTTGTGTGTCATCATGCTGGGGATGGAATTTAATGTCAAGATTTCCTCACCCTCTCCTACCCAGTTTGACGTGGGTTTTTTCTTATTCACCTGATGTGCAGGAATCAGTTTCTTTCAGACGACTTGTTCCATATGTAGCTGTACATTCACTGTGTCTGTGGGAAGAGACATGCCTATCAGCAGGATAGACATGGCTTAGCAGAGTCTTCTGTTCAGGGTCTCACAAGGCTGCAGTTGGTTGGAGCTGCAATCTCATGTAAGGCTCAGTGTCTTTGTCCAGCCTGTTTGTTGGTGGGATTCCATCCTTTACCTTCAGAGTACCGAGGCCTTCAGATCCTACAAGCAGCCCTCAGTTTTTATGCTTTCAGTCCAGCATTAAAGAGTCTCTTCCGAGCCTGTGAAGTTCAAGGGTTTACATGGGAGTTTATAAGCAGATTTAGGGGGCAATACTCTTTTCAGGATATTCTCCCTCACATTTCAGTAGTTCTGGCAAGCCCAAACTCTGTTCTCTGAACTCAACTCTACAAGCTAGTAAGACAATGACTTTACGGTTGTCTCATGGACTTAACCTCAGGTGCAAAGGCATATAAAGATGAATTTTACCCAGTTGTCTTCTCTTCTTTCAAGAGTTGGCATCTTTCCAATTTCTACCAGCTTTTGGTTGGTTGCTCTCCAGTGCCTTTGAATAGTCTGTCCCAGGTTTGTAACTATTATCTGCAAAAAGATAATCTGCAATTCTGCCAAAGTAGGATGTTGCTTATGTTTTTAATAATCCTACATAGACTCTCTCCAGACACTATCCATGGATTAAAGCAGAGCCTTAGACCATGGTTCATAAATACTTGCAGATATGCTTTAGTAAGTTATGATTATGCACCATCTTTTGAAAAAGTCACTATAAATGTCTTATACAATAAATATTGGTTGAAACAGCAACTTCATGGACTCCTTTTAGACGAGGAACCATTAACAACTATTTCGTTTCAGGAAAATCTTCAAAGATTGCTGAGCACTTTCCTTGCATTTCCCCACTCTTCTGAGTAAAGTGGCTGTTATTAGCACCCTCACTTTGTAATAACAGTTCGACAGCTTGCATGTACAATTTTTAGTCAAGGCCAAGATTTAAACTCAATACGGATTATAGACCAGAGGCTTCTAACTTGAATATGGTCATCTTGCTCCACATTCCAGAAATGAGCAAAAACTTCTTTGGTATAGCTTTATTACTACATACCACAGTTACCTGAAATGCTTCTAAAGACGTGTGGGGTTTTTTATCTTTTCTAGATATAATGTTCCTGAAAAGATAGCATTTTTCTACAGGAGGCTGTGTGGTTGCTGGATACAGAAAAAAGAAAGACTCTCCGGGTCACAGACATTGTACAATTGCCATTGTACAGTGGCAAAACAGTGACATATAACCTTGATGTTTATCATAGTTCCTCTTCAAAGTCTTACATATTTTATGCTCTGCACTGTTAATAGTAACCTATGACATAACTGTAAATATTCAACTTTTTGATAAATTTTATATTTTGAAATATTTCCTTTAAAATAAAATTGTTGACTAGATATTTGTAAGGTTTTCCTGGATTAAAGGGAGAAAGGAAGACAGCTTTGCAGAACATCATGAAGTGTGGGCAGCACAGATATTAACAGTTAAAAGTTGGAACTAAGCTTAAGCCTACTTAGCAGAATCAGTCTTACAATAAAAACACCAATTTAAAAGAATCAAACTATAAACCATAAGCTTTTATCTCCTGAGTCGTCATACCACATACTGTAGAATTCCTTTCACAAAATTAAATCACTGGACTTCTCCTGAAGATATATTCAAAATCTTCCCCGTTATCACACACACCCCGTATTTTTCCTACAACAGTATATCCTTCCTTGCCACCCAAGGCTAATGTCACCAAAGTCTAAGCAGCTGGCAGAAATGAGTCATGTAGCCTCACTTTGTCTCAGATGATAGGATTTTATAGTATAGGCGCCAGCATCCTGAGCATTACAAAGGTACCCAGTGGCACCTATGAGCCTATGGTAGACCCCATAGGGGGGTCAGTGATGTTTTATTGCATCCAAGTATCCACATGCGTGATGCCTCCAACGTTTTGATCTGTTCTTGCTCCCACAAAGGCTGGCCAGAGAATGGGCCAAGTAAAGCCGATGTTTTACTAAGTGATACAAGTTATTATCATTAAACCCACTATCATCCCCTTGTTTTCCCATTATCACTGGAAGGATGTTGTAAAGTTAGTTAGAAGAATAAGAGCCATAGGCACCTGGGATCTGTGAGAGTAAAGCACATTATATTTGGGGAGTTATGAGCCTTAAACATTCACTAATAAGCATAATTACACCAGAACTTATTCAGGAAGACACTACTCCTCGTACATAAATCACTGTTCCTTGTTAATAACTTCAAGAGGCCGAATAATGGACTGCCAAAACTTAACAGGACGAAGGATAAAGCACAGTAGTTTGTTATAGCTTCCAAAATGGCCAAGCCTCAATGGATCTCAAAAGAAACATGCAGTTTGCTGCAAAGATGTGTGGCATCAAGTAGCTCCAGCAGATCCATGTTGCCATCTCATATTTTAAAGAGCGTATTTACCATCTCTAATTCTAAAAAAAAAAAGTAATCTTATACACCGATTATGCCAATCATAGAGCACTTAGAATTAATAACAAAATCATAATAAACAAGGGAAGGACACTATTCATTTTTCTGGCTGCAAGTAGAATATACTCCCTTTCCTGGGGAGGAAAGAACAAGTAGGCAGACAAAAAGCACTAGAAATGGAAGAATATGCGTAAGAAAGCCATGCTCACCCCACAGGTAAGGTGAGGCAGTCGTCAATCAAGGATATCTTCACTGAAGCGCAAATTTCAAGCTGGGCTTTAACAAAGAGAGGAGCAAGGCTTAAGGCAATGTTTTATTCCCATAATGAATTTAGTCTGCATGAAAAACATTTTTAAATACACTTTAAATGTCTCAAGAACTTTGTTTCACCTCCCAAACAGACTGTCAACTACTTAAAGGGAGGAAATAGTATCCTAATTTTATAATTCTCTTAGCACATACCTCTGAGCATTTACTGACAAAATTTTTTAAATGACAAAATTTAGACAACTAAATTCCAGGCTAGTTCCACAGCCTCAGAGCTCCTCAACAAATACAGTTACAGGTACAATCTAAAACTCTAGTCCAGTCTGTGGAGTCTGTCATAGGGCAGAACCAGATCTCCCAGAGACAAAGTAAACAAAAATCAGGGTTCATTTTGTCCCAAGCCAGAGTGAGATTAACTTAGACCCTACTGGTTTGAACCTGATGAGTTGAGACTCTAGAAGGATAAAAATGTGGCAATCCTTTTGCAGCCCCCCATATCTTCCAGTAATACCAAAGAGGCCTCCCCATGACATGCTATTCACAAACAGAGAGATGGCTGGCACTTAAAGAGGTAATCAAGTTGGGAAGTAATTGCCAAAGTTCTATTTCACATAGCTGGTTAGTGAGAAATATAGTTAGCTTCTTACCCAATGATTTGCAAACTAATAAAGTAATATACCAACATACTATTTTACTGTACACAATGACATTCTTAAGAATTTGTACATGTATCAGGTGGAACATTTTTATTTCTCATTTATATTCTGTAAGATATTTGACAATGTACAAAGAATACCCAGTTCTAGGTGGTGACTGTTTTGTATTACGATTTATTTACAAAATTTCACCACATAATAGTAACTACCTTTTTAAAAAAAAATCAGCATTGGTCCTATAAAGGCCATTAGGATAAATTCTTAAGCCTACAAAAGTTGCCTTAGTACCAATGTTTCCAGGCATATTATTGTTAACTAAAATCTGACTCCAAAGCCCACATATAGTTGACAGGGGACAGTGGAGGACCCAAGCAGTCCTATCAACCTCTATAAGAGGTGTATGTTAGCCTACTGGTTACATCCTTCTAGCAGTACCACCATTTATTTGTAATGGGACCACCAAGTTGCCCCATTATGCTAAAATATGGTTCCTTTGGGGAAAAAACAAGACATTCTCTAGACAAGCTAGACTGGTCAACAGGGTGAGTAAAAAGTGGCTGTCAGTAGTGAAAAACAGTTTCATTTCTTTGAACTTTTTCCTTTTCCTTTTCTGGACTCCTTATCTTTTTCTGATTTTGAAGGCTTTGAAGATTTTGTCTTTTTCTGTTGGGAGGGAAGAATGCACAAAATAGTTAATAGCTGTACTCATGAGGAAATGAAATACGTTAATTTCTACAATAAAGCAAATCTTTACCTGCAACTTAGTAAGAAGAAAGAGTGTAAACATCTTCCATTACTGCTACCCCTGACGAGCTTATTTCCAAGAAATGGCTAGCTGAAGCCCTCAACTACTGAAAAGCTATTTAGAATCTAGAACTAAGATAGGTTACCCAGGCATGCAATTTCTTGGATTTGGCACAAGGTATATTTAGGAAAGACAAAATGAGCAGGCAATACAAATAGGATAACGTTTTAATGAAGAATTTCCTTTTCTTTCGGTTTCAGATTAGAGATCTAAACACGTTCAGTTTGAGAAGGCGAGAGAGGGAGACAACCTCTTATGTCTACACAAGACTAGAGAACTACACCGGAGAAGGCCACCTTCCTACCCCTGCATATACAAACCAGAAATGAGGGACAAGAATGACACACACTAAGGACAAAAAAGAACATAGACTACATTCCTTTGTCTTAGCCAATGGTAAACAGTGGGCTGATGCCATAAATGATTTTAATCTTTTCTAGCACAAGGATGTTTTATTCTGAGGAAAATTCTATAGGCAGTTCAATGGCTACTGCAAAACACAAAAAAACAGAAGGGAGAGATGGTTTCATTGAAAATGTTTTTCTTGATTAAGCTGTAAAAATCTGTCTCTAGGGTAAAGCACACACCAATGGCCAAATAAAAAATGGTATTTTTTCTAACAGGGCATATGATGATCAGATCAATATGATGGCCTATTTTCTTGCTATCTGGCTCTTACACTATTATAAATAGCTGACTGTTTACAAGAATAAAATCTACACCTTCTCCACCCTCACTCAGTGTAATGAATACAGAAACTTAAATAGGCCCTGAATAATTTCAGAAGGCAAGTTATACACAAGAAAAGATAAACTACTAAGGGACTATCATGGCATTTGCTGTCTGAAGCTTAAAATGTTACCTTGATCATTGCATCAGTTTCCACAGAATCTTGGTCTTTCTCATCAGCTTGAGAGTCATCTTCATTTAACTCTTCACTGTATTCAGAATCCAGTGATGCGCCTGTGCTGTGTCTGGGTGTCTTCACTGCCTGGAGTGAATATGGAGTAAGGTGGACTTCCTTATTGTAGGTTCTTGTGAAAGCTGCTTTCACCTATAGGAAAGGAACAGAGGGAGTTGGTTAATGATCTAAGTGCCAAACAACCTTTCAAATAGTTTTGCAAGACTCTGCAAGACCCCTGAAGTATTCTGCAAAATATTTATGCAAGTTCATGTAAGTATATGTATATACATTTTTCTATAAAGAAGTCCCATATTTTTCATGACATTCTTAATAGAGCCTATGGCTCAAAAAAATAAGAACCAGTATTTGGGAACATTAGGCAGAGAAAAGAAAAAACTGTAACTCATCATTTTTGCCTATTCAGTGCATTCCACAATTCTACAAAGTGAGAAGCAGTGAATCAAATCAAAAAAGACTTACAATAAAGTACAAGTTAAAGTTGGTCTTTAATTACCACAAAATACATAAATTACCATGACAGTGGTTACTTCAAAATACTAGGTAACTTGAAGTCTTAACTTGAAGCTTCTAAACATGACTGTAGAATTACTCCTTGAATTCACACAATGGAGATCTCTTGTGAGAATTAACTCATAACCATAAAGTCAGATCAAAATTCTGGAGAAGGCAAGCCACACGGAATAAATAGGTCTTTTACAACAACAGCACCAAGAAACTGGCACAAGTGTGTAAGGTACTGGATATTACAAATTCATGTTATGTCACTTTGGTTTTTTCATGCTCATTATACAAAAAAAAAAATAATAAATAGGGGATACATTATTGCAGAACAGATTGTCCAACTATGATAAATACTAAATTCATACATTAGGCAGACTGAGAAAAAGTATAAAAATCCTCAGTCCATAAACACTTCCTTCTTTTCATAATGTATTACCACCGTCTTATTTACTTTCCCAGGTTTATCTACACCCCCCCCCATAAGGAATATATTTAGATTTGCCTCTGAGATTTCATGTTTTACTTTTCCACTCAGCATAAAGCAATGACAAAACTACAAACTACAAGGTCAAATCCAGAAGTCCATTCTTAATAGTGCATGCAGATAGTATCTTTGGAAAGCATAGGCCATAAGAAGCAAAAGACATTTAAGAAGAAAACAATTAAACCTTTTTAAAGTACCTACAACATCTCTGAAATAGTCCTAGTACAAGCGTGGTAATCACAAAGTGATGGAAAACGAGTGGGTTACACAATTTACCTTGGGATCCAACTTGGAGAAGAGACTAGGTTTGCCTCCCCAGCTGCTAATTTCCATGATATTCTCAAAGTCTTCTTTCATCAAGTAGTATGTGTCCATAAGAGCAATAACATCCTGTACTCCTTCTACCCCTTGGGAGATCAAGGGCTGTACAAGTGCATCCCTTATATGTGACAGATAATCCATGTTTACAGTCCTTTTGCTGGAATAAGTTCTTAAACCAAAACAAAAGAGATACCTATAGTCAATGGCAAACCACCACCAACTCAAGTCATAATGTTCTGGATAGAGTTCAATCCACTTTTAAAAATGCCCAATGTAATGTCTACTATTTACCAGCCGGTATAGGGAAAGCCTAGCACTACACCATCAGGGTAATGGATACACACCAGTGTGCTCAAAGGGAATTTACTACTTATCTCGAATCAGTGAATGAAAAACAAACATAGGTTCTACTTCCAATCTACTCTTAAGGCCTAGGCAACAAAAACATTTCTATGTACTCCTTATAGCCAAAGATTACTCATTCCCGGTTCCAAATCTTAAATGCATCAGTAAAAGGCAGTGAGATTTCCTACCTCAAGTGCCACTGTTACTTCCTATATGAGGGTCTGTAGCACCTTTTTATCTCTGATTATAACATGCAAAATTACATATGAATGTTTCTCTCATATTTCCTCGTACTGTACTATTACTCTGAAATCCTTAGTTCTAGAGCAGGGTTTTCCCCAAACTAAGAAAACTGCAGAAAATGTCCCTGTAGAATCACAAGGTGGTCCACACTGGTGAGGGGAAGGCTTTGGGAGAAAGTCTCTGATTTGCTGAGAACTACAATGTTATAATGAAATGACAGTTTCTCTCTCTCAAATACTGTCACTCAAAGACAGAAAATAGCTGAACAAAACAAAATCTAAATCTAAATCTTTCCAAGCCAGCTACCACCATCATCAAACCAGACAATTATATGTATGCATACTTCAAACAACAAACCTCAAAAGCTGTTGGGCTTCAGAACCCATAAAAATTTTTAAATTACTAATGGGTCCTGCTCTTGCTTTCAGGTAAACTGGGTCTGAATCACAAGAATCCACAGTTTTCTTGATCAGAAATCTAGAACCCTGTCCCACGACAGCTTTACTACCTAGGCAAAGAATCCCAAAAATTCCTATTTTTTTTTTTAAGTTTATTTATTCTGAGAGAAAGGGAAGGGGCAGAGAAAGGGAATCCCAATGTGGCTCTGTGCTGTCAGAATGGAGCCTGATGTGGGGGCTCAGTCTCACGAACCGTGAAATCATGACCTGAGCTGAAATCAAGAGTTGGACACTCAACCAACTGAGCCACCCAGGCGCCCCCAAAAACTCTTATTTTAAATTCACCCATTTCCTCTAGATTCAGTCTTCCATAACCAGGCACACTAGTTAGCTGAAGACAAGTATGAGCCCATAAGCTCCAGTGCCTAAGAAAATCATGAAACCTTTTCCAAAAGTATTTTCTTATATTTGTTACAGTACTGTTACCTGCTACTAGAAATCACAGAAATAACTCTAGAAAAGTCTAAAGGTATCATCTAATGTTCCTAAATCAAGGGTTCATAAACTCAGAAGTCTGTACGTTAGTGCAGTTTGGGGGTAATAAAGATCAAAGAGCTTTCAGATTCTCAAAGGCATGTATAACCCCAATAAGAACTAATAATAAAACTGCACTTCCATTTTTAAAGAGAAACTGAGATCTATCAAAGTTCAATGACTTAACCAAGGTAAATAGAAAGGTCCTAATTTACTTTAAAAATTGTGAAATGCACTGTAGATGTCCTTTGATGATAACAATGTCCTGTATATGATTCATGAAGAAACATTTATTGAGCAATTTTATCTGCTGGATGGGTAGGCCTCAGTTCCTACCACCAGAAATATTTGGTCTAATGGGAGAAGGGGACAAAAAACACAGCCATAAAACAAAATGGAAGTCCAGTGCTCACCACCTACATGAATATGGTGAGGGCACCAAAGACGGACACCCCCAGGGTACAGGGATGCATCACCTTTAAAAAGCAGAGTGCAGGGAGTAGGAAAAGAGCTGACAGCTGGGCCCCTCACTGGATCAATGAGAAGAGCAGTAGGGAAAACCGCACTCTCCAGTTTCTAGAGGCCGCTGACGTCCCTTGGCTCATGGTCCGGTCCCTCTTCCCATCTTCAAAGCCAGCAATGTATCATCTTAAAAATGTCTTTTCTCTCTGACTTGACACTGCTCCATTTCTTTTTTCTTTTGTAAAGACCTTTGTAATTACATTGGACCTGCCCAGATAATTGAGGACAAACTTCCACCTTTTTTTTTGTTTGTTTATTTTTGAGAGAAAGAGTGAGCAGGGGAGGGGTGGGAGGGGGGATCCCAAGCAGGCCCCGCATTGCCAGTGCAGAGCCCAACGCTCTGACCTGAGCCAAAATCAAGAGTTGGATGCTCAACCTACTGAGCCCCCCAGGTGCCCTGACAAATTTCCCATCTTAAGGGAAGAATAAATTTATATTATTCTAAAGCATTAAGTTTTGGAAATCTGTTATAGCAGAAATAGAAACTAATACAAGAGTGGCAAAAAAAAGACCCATGCCAAGGCTATGAAGAGGGAACACAGAATTTTACAAAACCAGAAGAAAGGAACTATTTCAGCTCAACTTCAAACAAAAGTTAAGAGTGGACCAATACTGGGGCACCTGGGTGGCTTAGTCAATTGGGCATTCCAATCTTGATTTCAGCTCGGGTCCTGATCTTACAATTCCTGAGTTCAAGCTCCATATCGGGCTCTGCGCTGACAGTGCAGACTGCTTGGGATTCTCTCTCTCCTCCCCTCCCCTGCTCCTGTTCTCTCTCTCTCTCTCTCAAAATAAATAAACTTACAAAAAAAGTGGACCCATGTTAATATTCCCTCCAGATATCAGAAATAAGATTGCTCAAGTGGTTCTTCATGGTTACAAATGAATTCCTAAGGTTCACTTAATATTTGTGCGCCTGTACATTTTCCAAGTTTCTAAACTTTAACAAAACAAATAACAAGAATTTTTGAACTTCATTAAACTTCTCCAAACACATTTGTTTTCAGTCATCTGCATGTCTGCCTCCTGTTGTTATATGCTAAACTGTGTCCCCTCTCCTAAAGGACCAGGTCAGTTTCCTACTAGGGAGGTAAAAACTAGTTCATTTATCTAAATAGTCCCCTTTTTCCTATGAAGTTATTTGGGAGCTGAGACGTTACATATGCCTACTAGTAATAGGCATAGTCAGTAATAAATAGTAGCACTACCTCAGATTTACAGAGCTTTAAAATTTATCTTAAAGTTATGGCACATTTACCATCTGGGTTTAAATTCCAAAGTATCCTTTTAAGTGATAAAACAATTGTTATACTGATTATAGATAATAAAACTCAGGTCCACAAACTGTAAGGAACTTATCCAGGATCATTTATCTAGTTGCAGCAAAATAAACTAAAGCCCAAATCTTGTGCTTATGTTGTCCTAAATACGCACCCTGATAACACATGGCGTAATCATGGAGACATGGAGTAACAGCACTTACCTGAGACCCATGTGCTGTGCTAGGTCCTGTACAATACGATCGTGTTTGCCGGCAGATGAGTGCTTCCCCAACCAGCTTGGGAAGGTAGGAAACTGGGTCATGTACCCCCTCATTAACTCTCCAGGAAGAACACTGGCATAAATGGCCTGAAAAAAAAAAAAAGTGCAGTCCAAAATCTGATTCAGTACAGAGCTTCCTACACAGCTGCCAGCTTCCAAGGAGTCTCTGGCAAATGAAGCAACGCTGTCCCAGGTACCTAATTCCAGGGCATCACACCCTTCCCCTCTGCCTCTCATCTGTTGGTATGGCAAACTTCTCCCAGAGAAAACAACAGATCGGTCCAAAACACGTTATGGTCCTCAGAGAGACCATCTTGCCAGTTCATTCAGGCTTCTCAACCACTGATCCCAACATACCAGTTACTTCATTGTGTCAATGTCACAGGAAAGACTTTAAGAGGAATAGGATTACCTTTAACATAAACTACTGATAGCACAGGTGGATCAAGACATGGAAAACTGAATAGAGTATCAAGTAAATTGAGAAAAGATTTTTAAAACGGTATCCTTGAATATCTTCTAGATCCAGGGCTCATACTTTTTAAAGTTGGAATTATACATAAATCTTGTATCCTGCTTTATTCCAGTAATAGTCTCTCATAAGCATTTTTTCATATTAAACAATCTTTATAAATAATTTTAAGGACTACATAATGTTCCATCAAGAGTATTTACCATAATTAATCATTCTCCTATTGCCAGACATGGAGATTTTCTCCAATTTCTTACGCTATCAAAACTAATATAATATTTTTGTACATTAAGCTTTTCCTATGTTTCAAATTATTTCTTTAGGATAAAATCTTGAAGGTACAATTATTAGTTTAAAAAATGAACACTTTGGGGCACCCGGGTGGCTCAGTCAGTTAAGGGTCTGACTCTTGATTTTGGCTCAGGTCATGAACTCACAGTTCATGAGATGGAGTCTGGAGTCAGGCTTCACACTATTAGGGTGGATTTTCCCTCCCTCTGCCCGCCCCACCTCTCTTTCTACTTCTCCCTCTGCTCATGCTCTCTCAAAATAAATGAACCTTTAAAAAAATGAACACTTTTAAAACATAAGAGAAGGGATTCTTTATATCCAGAATGAATATTGTTTTATTACTGTTTTCAGATAATGTGTAGGTTGAATTAGGACAAGAGTAAGCCTTCTGGAAGTCCCTTGATTATTATCACTCAGGCCAATAATACAGTACAAATATGCAAAGCTCAAGAACAAATAACACTCTTAATTATGACAGTCTGCAAAATTCTGTTTTGAGTAGAAGCTACCAACCCAGATAACGTACTGAATATAAAACTGCCTCTTGAGCAATGATGAAGAAAATCAGAATTCACATATCAGAGGCCCCTGGGTGGCTCAGTCAGTTGAGCGTCCAACTTCAGCTCAGGTCATGATCTCATGGTTCATGAGTTTGAGCCCTGCATCTGGCTCACTGCTGTCAGTGCAGAGCCCACTTCAGCTTCTCTGTCCCCCTCTGTCTCTGCCCCTCCCCCACCTGCACTCTCTCAAAAATAAACAAACGTTAAAAAAAAAAAAAAGAATTCACATATCAGAAAAGTGGCTGCTGACCTGCTCTGGCTATCCTACTTTAAGTAGGAGCTACTTAGCAACCATCTGGGAGAGCCAAGAATGACAAAAAAGAAATGGGATTCTTAGGGTAAAACAGAGCAAGTAACACTTTTGACTAACATCTTATTAATAACCAGAATCCAATGTTCCTATTTCTACAGGTCCATTTACATAAAAACATTTTGAAACACTGAAAAATAGGGCAATTTTTAAGAAATAGACAATAGTGACCACAGAGTGTTTTAATCTCTAACAGACTGTATTTTTGCCATAAGAGCCATAATGTTTATCTGGTATTTCAAATAGCTACAAGAGCTAAAAGCTATTTTATTCTCTTTAACTAAAGCAGAGTCTGCATTTTAAGGACAGCCCTATGCTTACCTGCGTGGGCAGAAGACTCCAGTTTTGCTTACTCCGGATCTGACGGTCCACGAGGTCACCATCACATATGCTATCTGCTGCTCTGCTTAAAAGCATCAAGTGCTTTTTCATGTCACCCCTGCAGAAATAAACCAGTCTGGATTACAGCACTGTCCATACCTCAGACCCCTCTCTCCCAGGTATCTGGAGGATACAAATTCTACCCCTCACTAGCTCTGAACACTCACCCTGCAGCTACAGGCTTCACATGTACGTAGTTCTCCTGGACAAAGAGGGGTGCTATTGAATAATCATGAAAAAAGAGATCTGACTTGTCCATAAGCGACATATGAGCAGTCTCCTCTCCAGCTGCAAACACTTTCCGGGCAACATCAAATGGGCCCTAAAAAAAGGGAGGGACACACCTAGCAAAATGGCCAATGTCTAAAATACTGACAACATTAAATGCCGGCAAAGATGTGGAGCAACAGGAACTCTCATTTACTGCTGGTAGGGGTGCAAAATGGTGCAGTCACGTGTAAGACAGACTGGCAATCTTTCTGCAACAGTGAATATACTCTTAGTATACCATCCAGCACTTTTGCTCCTTGGTATTCACCCAAATGAATTAAAAACATACTACACAAAAAAACCTGCATGGATCTTTACATCAGCTTTATTCATAACTAAAAATTTGGAGGCAATCCAGATGTCTTTCAGTAAGTGAATAAACTGTGACACATACAGACACTGGAATACTGGAATATTATTCAGCACAAAAATAAGGCCATGAAAAGATATGGAGAAACCTTAAATGCATGTTACTAATTCAAAGAAGCCAATCTGATAAGATTATATACTGTATGATTCCAACTATATGACATTCTGAAAATGATGAAACTACAGAGACAATAACAAGATTAGTGGCTGTCAGGGGTTCGGGGAAAGGATGATGAACAGGCAGAGTATAGAGTATTTTTACGACAGTGACAGTATTCTGTGTGATACTACAATGGTGGATACAAGCTATGATACATTTGTCAAAAGCCATGGAATGTACATCAAAAGTGAAAGAACCCTAATGTAAACTATGGACTTTGGGTAATAATGATGTACCAGCACATGTTCAGCTGTAACAAAGGTACCACTCTGGTGGGGCACATTGCCAGTGGGAGAGGTGGTATGAGCCTGAGGGCAGGGGATATAAGGGAAGTCTCTGTACCGTGCGCTAAATTTTGCTATGAACCGTTTAAAACTGCTCCTAAAAAAGTTTATTGATGAAAAAAAAAGAGGGAGAGAGGGGGTTAAAAACACTGCTTAATCATTGCTCTAGCTGTAATAATAAATTCTGACTACTGACTACATGAAATAGAATAATTGATACAGACTTCTAGTTTCAGAGAGGGTATTAAATTATAAACCATTTGAAACAATTATTCTAAACAGTTCCAAAACTTCAAAACATGAAATCTATACATAAGGGACCCTGAAAAGGCCATTTTATAACTACTGAAGCATGAGTATAATTTAAAACTTCCATTTCTCATAATTTACAATATATACTAGCAGCCCTTGAGGAAAAATTCATCTGAATTGGAAACATTTTAGCTGTCTTTCTTATTGTAAATATCAATAGATTCTATAGGTGTGTCAAGGAACTATAATAACTATTAAGTTAATATAAGCAGCAGAAGAAATGCTTTAGCATGAGAAAAGTACTTAAGAAATGGAAACTTATCTTACCAGTTTGATATCCTTTTTCGCTCTATGAGAATCAGCCTTGGCCTGGTCATAGGTTAGTGCCTTACTTCGTGCACACCACATACTCAGATTGTGTAAAACCTAAAAGAAATCAGAAATAAGACATGGTCAAAGTGAGAAAATAATGCTACTCCTCCTCCCTGAAAAGTTGAAGGCATTAATTCAAAAGAATCAGCAACTGTTACATAATATATATTTAATTTACCTGTCTGATATCTTGATTGGCTCCCAAAATTATTTCATTCATAGCTGGAGGGGGGATCTTTAAACCCTCTTTAAATGCAATAGACATCATAGCACCCTGAAATTTACAAAGGGGAATCTTAAATGATTTTAACTCATATAATCAAACATTTTTTAAGTATTTATCAGGTATTTTTAAAAACTGACCAAAAAATAAGAAGGATAGTGTGATGGGGGAAAAAATTCCCATCATCGTACCTTAATCTGTTCAACTCGAGGTCTTTGAAAACGAAGATCAAAACAATAATGAACCAAAGAACGAATCTTGGGATGATTTCTATCATTGCACATACAAATAATGGGAATTTTTGTATGTTTTATCAAACCAATTAATTCCTGAAAGGCAAATTTACAACATAAAATAATTATTTAAAAAAACAAAATACTATACACAATGTATATATTTTAGGTTTTGAAAACCTCCTTGGCACCACACTTTAATTATCACAGCACAATTAGTTCTTTAAATATTAAAAAAAAAAACAAAAAACTAAAAATCAACAGTAAAATCAAACTGCAAAAATACATGGTTTTCATTACCTGAATTCCTCCCCTGTCCTCATTGCCTGCCATGCCATCTACTTCATCCATGATGACAGCATGTTTCATGCTTACTGAATGGGCACCTCCACCTGACCCATGTTGAGAAGCAATGAAATGGGACAAAAAAATAGTAATTGTTCAAATGCTGCTGCTTTATAAAAACCACGTAAAACATTTCAAACTGGTAATATAGGTCCATGGTACAAAATGCAAGAGGCACAAGCATATGCAAATGAAAAGAAATTCTCCCTCTACCTTTGCCCGCTAGGGTGTCCCTATATATATTAAAAACATGTGTGCATAAAAATAAACATCTTGGTTTTATCATTCAATATGTTGTAGTGATCTGTTTCTTATCTGTAGATACAGAACACCTCTTTTTTTTTTAAGTTTACTTATTTCAAGAGAGAAAGCATGTACACGTACCAGCGGGGCAGGGGCAGAGAGAGACAGAGAGAGAGAGAGAGAGAGAGAGAAGAAAGAGAGAATCCCTAGCAGACCCACACTTAGCACAAAGCCTGAAGGGGGCTCGATCTCATGACTGCGAGATCACAAACTGAGAAAATTATCAAGTCAGATGCTCAACTGACTGAGCGACCCAGGGGCCCCCTAGAACACCTTATTTTTTAAGGCTGTTTAATAATATCCTACTTTACACATGTATCATAATTAATTGCTATCTATTGATAAAATATGAACATGCTTCCAACCTTTTGCTATTATAAATCATACTAAATGATATTCTCACATATCATTTTGTACATACACATATATATACATATATATACATATACGTATGTATGTATGTGTATATATATATATATATATATATAAAACACAACTGCTAAATTCCAAGAATTAGAAATTCTAGGCTAAAGGGTCTGTGTAATACAACTTTCAGAAATACTGCCACACTACTCTCCAGAGTAGTACATATTAACACTCCCACCAGCCATGTAGAAGAGTGATGTTTCCTAAGCAAATCCTTTTTAATAATGATTTTCTACCAATGAAAGTACCAAGAATTCAGGTGACCATGCAATATCCACCACTGGTTCTAAATATGCACTATTTAGACTGTAATTTGAGCATCTTATTTTTCTCATAAACTCTGGCCATACCAGACCACCAACTACAGCCTGAAACACAGTGGCACCTTCACAGTTTCTTCTCCTCTGCTATTATCTTTGCCTATATGACCTCTTCCACCACAAAGGATCCTCTCTCATCCTTCAAGGCCTGTCAAACAAGTGTCACCCTTATCCTGGTAGCTCTCCTCAATGCCCCAAACAGAATCACTTCTGCGTCTACAGGACTCTATCTATTACCTCACTCGTCACACTGTATTACAGTTATTTATTTACTCTTTCTTCACAAGATTCACCTGTGAATCCTCTAAAAATTATGTGCAAAATGCGCAAGCAAGTCCATACATGTATTTTAATACATTCTCAGAAACCTCTAAAACCTGGGGGAATATAAGAGAAACTGTTGTCCTATAGAAGTTCCACCATTAGCCCCAGGAGTTAAGCAGGGTGCCTGGCACACAGTTATGTTCAATACTGGTTACTAAACATTGAAATGAACTTGTTTTCCTTACATAACCAAAGAAAACAGTTCAAATACCCACATACTTGAATAAAAGCCCGTGATGCTGGTATTATTCAGTGATTCAGCAATAATCTCCTTCAAACTGTTCTTACTCCGAGTGTCACTTGCATTCAGTTCCACGTAGCTATATCCTAATTCCTAATCAAAATATGGAAACTGTTACTATCACAATGCAAATTATTAACCCTTCCCCCCCAAAAAAACAAGGCAATGAATGAAGAGGATAGAAAAATGACATAAGGAACCATGGCTAAAAAAGATGAAGACAATGAGATTATAACATGCCTCACAATACTGAGATTATATATATAATACATATATATACATATACACACACATACATACACATACGCACCACACATATACAAAATACACTTCAGCTGATAAATCACTAATCTAGAAGAAGCATTATTACTAGGTTTGCTTCTTCAAATCCTATAAAGAATTAAATATACCCATCCCAAGATTTTATAGTATCAGATACAGAATCAATCTTGACTCTTCAAGATAAAGTTAAAGCATTCGTTATCAAACCAAAATCATTATAAGATACCAAAAATCATTCTTGACTCTTCAAGATAAAGTTAAAGCATTCGTTATCAAACCATTCCAATATAAAATCTTTCCAAGCTGTGAAAAATCAAGTTATTCTGACTCATTTCCCAAAACTGATTCTACTGATAAGCATTATGATATGCTTTAATTCAATTCCCCTCCAAAATAATATAATAATAAGGGAGAAAAGAGTCATGCTCACAATTGTAAGACTAGGAAAAAAATTTTTGGTTTTTTTTTTTAATGTTTATAATAGAATAGAAAATATGTACTTGTTGGGGCGCCTGGGTGGCGCAGTCGGTTAAGCGTCCGACTTCAGCCAGGTCACGATCTCGCGGTTCGTGAGTTCGAGCCCCGCGTCAGGCTCTGGGCTGATGGCTCGGAGCCTGGAGCCTGTTTCCGATTCTGTGTGTCCCTCTCTCTCTGCCCCTCCCCCGTTCATGCTCTGTTTCTCTCTGTCCCCAAAAAAATAAATAAACGTTGAAAAAAAAATTTAAAAAAAAAAAAAAAGAAAATATGTACTTGTTATACCAGCTAAATATTTATGATCTGGTCCATAAAACAAGGACACAACAAAACCACCAGCTTATAGGATAAGGGTTGGGAAATGCAGTAATAAATTTAAAACAAGTTTACTATCCCTCATTTTATCATTCTGATACCACTTCACGTATGACCTCACACCATTCTGATACAGGAACTATGGTTTGCTCTAGTGTCTCCTCATCTCACTGTCTAGATCTGGCGGCCACACAGGGAGAAGCAAAGGCAGGCTCCCACAGCAGTGAAGGATCAGACTAGCTGGGTTCATACTGTGGCACCAGCCTCCACTGTAAGCCCATTTCATTTGTCACATGAGCATGGTAAGAATATACATATTCATACAGAGAATTCTTACAAGAGTAAGTAAAATATCTTTATCCATCAGAGTCTATGAGACCTATTTATATTACCTAAAAAATAATGTACCTAAGGGCTTAGCACATTGCCTGGCACACAGGTAAATATTCCTATTATAATTACCAATATTAAGAAAAAGGATGAAAATGAAAAATATCCCCAGAATCAAAATAAATTCTTTTCCTTTTTTTTTTTTTTTTTAATTTTTAACATTTATTTTTGAGAGAGAAAGAGCACAAGACGGGGAGAGGCAGAGAAAGAGGGAAACACAGAATCCGAAGCAGGCTACAGGTTCTGAGCTGTCAGCACAGAGCCCGACGCAGGGCTCGAACTCCAAACTGTGAGATAATGACCTGAGCTGAAGTCGGACACTTAACCGACTGAGCTACCTAGGTGCCTCCCCAAAGTAAATTCTAAAGGTTTAATTTTGGCAAAATATATACATAGGTTAAAATATATACAGGTTAAAATACATATACCATGGACATGCTAACACCCATGTGTATGTATCTCCTACACATGCTCATTTCTGGGTTAGCTTTCCAACTGCACTCCGGGACAGGACACTCACCTGACAAACCAGAGACGCTGTGGTTGTCTTGCCCACACCTGGAGGGCCAGAGAGCAGTGCCGCTTTGAAACTAGAGCCATCATCTTTGCCAGCAAACTTACCAAACTTTGCTGCCAGGAAAAAAGAAATTCCGGAGAGTTAACTTCTATTAATTACCCAGGAGAAATTCAGGAATGGCAGGAATCATTCCTTGTGCATAAACTTAGCATCAAGAGCAGTCCTCCAGTTTACTTCTAAATTTACAAAATACTTTCTACAAACCATAAACAAGTTTCCAGGCATTTAGTGAAGCTCTACTCCCTACCTCACTTACACCCAAAATAAAACACTAAAACTAATGAACTCTGAAATTCTGATTTGAAACCATAATTTTATGAGTTTCCTTTCCTACAAAAAGCACAGGTCAAGGAGCAGAGTACCTGGGTCCCAATCCAAACTCTAGCTATCTTAAGTCCACTGCTTACCAACTGGGAAAAGTGATTTAATCCCTCTGGGCCTATTCCCTCCTTTGTAAAATGAGGGTAACATTCTTTTTGATCACAAAAAGAATGAACTGAAGATGGTGTGTCTGCAACTATCCTGCACAATTTGACTCTTGAGCATTCTTCTCCCCTTGTCGCACAGGTGCCTGACTCATCAAGAGCGCTCAGTACATACACAATGACTGAGAGAGAGATGGTTACAGGCATGGGAAAAGAGACTATAGTTCACCTGAAGCCTTTTAAGTCTTTTCCAGGCACACAAAGCACTATATCCCCTTTTAAGGTAGATTTTATGTGGTTTCAGAAAGGGAAAAAGAGTCAAATATAACCATGTATCGTTACAATTACATCATCCGACCGTCATAAATAAGCTGACAACAACAGCCAATGTCTAGTGACCACCTGCACACTGATAAGCCAGTCACCACCCTGCAAATTCACCGTGCTGCTCACTAAATTTTGCCTTCTTATTTCTCACACAGTATCCTCCAGGGCTGCAGGTGACGCTCAGAAAAACACTACTAACATTTGTGATCTCAAATCTCAGTTTCAAGAATACCCTAGACATTAAATACAGACCGTGACTGTTCATTTTCCATGACAAATACATGGTGAACAAGTACAGAAACCAGAGCTCAGGCCTACTAAAAGCAAATGTGCTGCTGGGATTTTTAGGCTGCTGACTCCATCAGTGTGCCTCAGCTGTTTAGTTGCACCTTTCTCCCCCAACTCTCCTTAGCACTTTCAATGGCCTCGCTCTCATGAGTCTTCAGAATTGGTCCCTGTGCTCTCTCCCACCCAACACTCCTCCCTCCCTTCACTAGCTAACTCCTCTTTAGTTTCCAACTCTTTGCTTAGCTATCCCTTCTTCCAGGGATGGGAGCACACATCCGCATCCCTGACCACATACCTCCATGCCCCTAGCACCCTATACTTATCCCTGTAACAGTACTTAGCACAAAATATCTTAACTGCTGGTTCACATATGTCTGTGACTGACTGAGCTCCTTGAAGGGGACTGATTTGTTCACAACAGCACCTCTGGGGTCTATTATAGCACCTGGACTCAGAGCAGGCTTTCAATAAACGTTTGCTGAGAGATGAATGAACCAACTAGTATACTTTCTCAAATATGTGCAACTAAGCAATTACATGGTGACAGACACACACAAAAATGAATGAAGCTGTAAAATCACCGCGTTTCTTATCTTCAGATGGACTCTTGTGCCAGTTTTGGAGCCAGCGTAGGAGTTTGTTGGCACAGCTCTGGTCACCTTGCTGTCCGATTATGGTCTTGAGTGAGGTTGGCTTATATTTATCCACCCAGAGCAAATTTTCCACTTTGTTTTCACTGCAGTCATCAGCCAAATTCCTAGCCCGGCTGTCCACATTTGTCTCCTCAGCCACCTGCTCCTCGAAGTCCAGGGATCTCCAAATCGCACTTGTTTCCTTTTTTATTGACTTCATAGAGCTGCCCCTTTTGGGAGTCAGTCTGCTTTTTTTAGATTCTGATTCCTTCTTAGTTGGGCTAATTTTTCTTTTTCCTTGGTCATTTTTTTGGGGTGTTCTTTCCAATTTGCACTTTTCTTTCTTCATCTTAAAAATTGGGAAAGTGAGGAAAAAAGAAACCTGATAAGATATGCATAATATCTATCCTGCTAAATGTACTTTACAGGGCAATCTGGGATATCCAAGTGAGCTACCCAACCTGGGCCTGGTTTTTCACCATGAACCCTGCTGTTGTGGAAATCACCACCTTCCGAACTTTAGCAAAATTAACAACACATACACCAAAAAGCACCCAAGTGCAAATTTTTAAGTGAGAACATATTAGTTTGCAAATAGTAAGTATTCCAAAATCAGTCTGAAATCCAAGGTGAAGGATTAAGAAATTTTTGTACCAGTTTTCTGACCAGTTAAAAGTTAACGCCTCCACAAAAACCTGTACACTAATATTCACAGCAGCCATTTATGTAATTATATATTATATATTAATTAATTATATAATTATGTTATTATTACAGCCAAAAAATAGAAACCCAAAATGGCCAACAACTGATGAATGAATAAATAAAATGTGGTATATCCACACAATGTAATATTAATCACCACAAAAAAGGGAGTAAAGTCTTGACACATGCACTTCAATGCAGCTGAACCTTAAAAACATACTGAGTGAAGACGTCAGAAACAAAAGGCCACAAATTGCATGCTTCCCTTTATATAAAATGTCCAGAATAGGAAAATCCATGGAAACAAAAAATTGAATAGTGGACACGGGGCTTCTTTTTGGAACAATGAAAATGTTCTAAAATTAGATACTGGTCATGGTTGTACAATCTTGTGAGTATACTAAAAATCTGACATACATTTTAAAAGGGTGAATTTTATGATGTGAAGGTCTCAAAAACAAGAAAAGTAGTGCCTCTTTGCCAGTAACTGGATGCTGAAATTAGGAGGTAAACGTTTGAAGAGAAACAGGATATTATCCAAGTATTAAAGTTCTCTCCAAGATATTTTCCAAAGGGAAAAAGTCACTTTACTAGTGGAGATACCTGTCAGAAACCACCTTAACCAAGGTTAACAGCATCAATAATAAGACATATTGACATCTGCATCTAATACGATGCACTGAGAAGGACAAAATATCACTTCTGCAGTATTCCTGCCAAAAAATGCATAACCTCAATCTAATCAAAAGACATCAGAAAACCCAAACTGAGAGACATTCTACAAAACAACTAACTAGAACTCATTAAAAGTCTCAAGGCCACAAAAAGGCAAGGAAAAGGCTGAGGAACTGTCACAGATTGGAGGTGATGAAGACACCCCAACAAAATGCAGTATGGGATCCTAGAATAGAAAAAGGACAATTGAGGGAAAACGTGAAGTCTGAATAACACACGTACTCTTAGTTAACACTATGGTATCACTGTTAATTTCCTGGCTTTGATAACTTCTATGGTTATGTAAGTTGATAACATCAGGGGACACTGGGTGAAGGGCCAATCCAAATCATTTCCCATGACTGTTCTAACTGGAGTAAGTGGGAAGACAACCTCACTACCTGGGTGACAGAGCTGAGGACATTAAACCTGGACTTCTGGTACCTTTGCATCCTATACATGGAAAAGACCTGAACAGAGTGGAAATGAATGAAGATAATACTGGGAGAAGCAGAGAAGAAAACTGAAAGAGTTCTAAAAGCACTGTGGTCTCCAGATCCATAGTTCCGACATCAGACCCAGCCAGCCCGTAATTTAGTTATGTGAGCCAACATGTTTTTCCTTTTTGCTAAAACTAATATGGGCTTCTGTCACAAATGAAAAAGTGCTAATAAGTTCTAAATGAAAATGAACTTAAAGTGCTGATACCTATAACATATCCCTTAATGAACTCTTAAAAGCATTAAACATTTGCACAAAGTCACTGAAAGAATATGGAAAATATGGAAAGTTTAGTTAAGCAGATATGGTTAAGTGCAATACACTGCTCTCACTCTCCTTATATTTCTTTAAGGAAAGGTAAGAGGTGCCTGGGTGGCTCGGACAGTTAAGCATCCTACTCTTGATTTCAGCTCAGGTCATGATCTCATGGTTCATGGGATCAAGCCCCAGTCGGGCTCCATGCTGACAGTGTGGGGCCTGCTTGGGATTCTCTCTCCCCCCTTCTCTCCGCCCCTCCACAGCTCGTGCTGGTGTGCACGGACACTCTCTCTCTCTCTCTCTCTCTCTCAAAATAAATAAACATTCAAAGGGATGGAGGGAGGGAGGGAGGGAGGGAAAGAAGGAGGAAAGGAAATACACCAAAGAAGAGAGCCTAAAGCAGAATCCCTGCTCAGAAGGAAATAAGGTAGGTTCATCTGTGGTAGAGGGCAAAGTTAACCTTTTCGGCAACAGGCCTGTAGCCACTCACAAAATGTCTCTATGAAATAGGAAAATTGTTAAACGAACCAACTTAAATAAATCAAGTTCATTTTATACAAACCTCAGCTTCAACTGCAATTTCATACTTGGACTTCTTGCCTGGCATAGTTCGAATCAGATTCAATAGGCCATCTTCATCAATAATATTTGTCCCCAAAGCTGCTGCCTATTGATTAAAAATACAAATCATTAAAACTGTATCCTAACCATTACTTTCTGTTAAAGAAAAAATGATTCTAGGATCTGCTCATAGGTGAAAAACTACATTTATAAATAAGAAAAACTGGAATATTTTTTAAAAACATATTCATGAAAAAGTACCATGAAAAAGACAAAAAAACAGATACATCCCCTAAGAGTGATAGGTTGGCAATGGCGGTGACGCAGTACCCCTTTTTGGACTGCTTTACCTTTCCTTCTACCTAGGAAGGGCAAAGCCACTAGGGCCTCCCAGGATGGGCTTGTCCAAAGTCTGTTTTTCCCCCAATCTTCCCTATTTAAAAAACTCTGATGTGTCCATCTCCAAGTGATGAATTATGATTGAAGAATCAGAAAAGTCCTCATCCTCCGCAAACTCCCTTATAAGCTAATAATAGCCATGTGACAGCTCTGGCCAATGAGACTTAGAGGGAATTCTACAAGAGGTGCTTAGGGGAAACTCTTATAAGGCCAATCGCAGTTAGGGCAACATCTTGCCACTGCTCCCTTTTTCCTGACTTAAACGTGGACTTGAATGCCTAGAGGTATAGCTTCTTTGCAACACATGGCAACATCGCAAAGACTAAAGCTAACACAGTAAGTAAGGATGACAGAGGTGGAGAAAGGAACTAGTGTAGCTATATCACTGAGCTGCTGGACCATCCCCTGCAAGCACCTACCTCTAGGATTCTTGTTAGGTAAAGAAATGAGCAGCCATTTGTCAAAACCACACTTATCAGGTATAATTCCTTTGAGCTAAATATAATTTTCCCCAACACAGAAAGAGTTTTCAATACACAAAACTTAAGATGGAGTGTACAGTGGCATATATAGGAATATTCAGGACTAAAAGAAAAAGAAAACTGTATTTGCTTCTATCTTTGAAAAAAGATCTAAACTAGAATACTACACTAAGAAAATCAACTACACAGGAACTGTGCCTTTGGAAAACCAAAATCCTGAAGTTGAAGCCAAGAACACTTCTTGGAGAAGAAATAATGTAGGGATGAAATTACTTTTACATTTTTTTTCTTTATTTAACTCTGTGTAGAAAGGGCACTACTACAAATGGTCACAGTGAGAGCCTGCCAATGGAAGCAGGCTATTTGCCTGTGTTGAGAAGACGGCAGTACCCACCTTATCACTCTTGGACTGTCCACTATCACGACCCATGACAAGGTAGTTTGTTTTCTTACTGACATTTCCTGTTACTTTTCCCCCGTAACGCTCAATTAAAGACTTGGCCTCATCTCGTTCAATGGACTCCAGCACTCCTGTGATTACAAATGTAAGGCCTTCCAAGCAATTTTCAGCTCCCTAAAAACCAAAATATTCAAGCAGAGAGGAAATTACATGGTAGCCTTCCAAAGAAATATTTGGCATCAAAACTGCAGGAAGTTGATTTTTCTCATTTGACATCATAAATAATCTCAGCATGAAAAATTTGCAGGAAATTCGCAGCAAATAAGCAGAACCTGAAATTAAATCCTGAGAAACTCTTAGGTAGGCTAGCATTTAATAAACTTACAAAACAAGCCATGAAAAATATACATCCAATACAGTTAGCAAAGCTTATTAAAATTATCCATTCATACTACTCTCATGGTTTCCTAAATATTTAAACCACTAGTTTACTTGCAAAACCTCAAGTAAACAACTAGATGCAATCCACCTATAGAATTTATTATTGTTAAGAAAGGAAAGATTGGATTCTTAAAAGTTAAACAAGTTTGAGCTCCTTCTCTCCTGTTTACTGTACAATAGTAAATCTAACAGCCTGCAATTAACTTAAAGGCAAGATCATATGATCTCTTGATTAGAAAGATAACTTGATATACAAAAGACACTGGCCAAAGAGAACTGGGAGGAGGAGACATTTAGTCTTAACTGGAACTATCTATAGTTAATAGACTTTTTAAATTTTTTGTAATGGTTCAATACAATGATACAACCAAGCAAAATGAAAATTATGTAAATGATTCTAAGTTACTCATTACCTTTTGAATAGAGAATTGAGATCAACATAGACTTAAAACATGCCTAAAAGAAAGATGCTAAACAAAATTCAACGACTACCAAATACAAGTTCAATCCTTCACTATCCTGATGAAGAATCTTTGGAGGGTGGCGGGGGAAGAGCTATGAATCTTCTTGGAGAGAAAAGGTCTGATTAACAACATCTCCAGGTCTCTTCAAGCCCTATCTATAATTCTAGGATTAAAATCATCTTGCGAACACTAAAGTATTTAAATTCTTTTCAATAAATTCAAAATGACCCTAGTGAAGTCCACATGTAAGCCCCTAACCCACACCACAATCACCTATCCTGTGGCTCTGAATATACTATCACTTAGCCAAACTTAGCACTTCTAGCCTCCCAACCAACCTCTTACACTCTAGAACACTTACTGCGGGACCAGCAAGCTGCCCAATATCCTCAACCACTACTCCAATATCCCTCCACCACCTTGCCTTGGCAGAGTCCTCCACTTTGACTAAAGTCCTCTCAAGCAGAGTTTTGCTTAAAGTCTTTCTCATACCACATGCAGGAGGCAAGGTTGACGTCTTCCTCTATCCTCTTACACAACCCACCAGCCCCTGAAAGTTTACCCTCTCCTCTTCTTTATTAGTGGAACTACTAATCCCCATTTGTGATCTGAATCCCCTCCCGTTCTACCTTCTCAGAAATCTCACACTACATTTGATTATCCTTCTCTTTCTGGTATAGGTTCCCTCACTCCCTTTCTGGTGGCTCCATATTATCAGTGAAAAACATTAGTCTTGTGAGTACCATATTCCTCAAAACTCAGCCCCTGTAGATTTATGGGTTACTTAAAGGAAAACTTTTCTAAGTAGTATCAAGCAGTAGTTCATAATGTGAATAAATATACCTAATTCACAATGATGGTGACTAAGGCTTTCCTGTTAATTTTTTTTTTAAGATATTTTTTAAGTAATCTCTACACGTAATGTGGGGCTCAAGCTCCACAACCCTGAGACCAAGAGTCACACGGTCTACCAGCTGAGCCAGCCAGGCGCTCCTCTGTTAATTTTTAATTATCAGTTTTCTGCTGCTGTAAAAATACTGAATACGTGCATGGACCCATGGGCCAGAGGCCCTGACGGAAAGGCATGCCCTCTCAGAACTCACCTTTGGTATTTCTTTGGAGCCCAAAGCTTTGGGACCTTCTCGATTTAAGTAGCTTCGATAAGCTTGATAATTAGTGCGTCTCTTTTCAGAATCTTCAGGACTTATAGACTTCAGGAAGGAGGGGAAAAAAACTGAATAAAGTCATGCAACATTCAGATGAAATAAGTATGTATCCAAAAACATATGTATCAATAAGTACACATTAAGTCACTTCTGTGTTTGGTCCCGAGATGAACATTTTTGGCTACACAGGTACTCCCCACTTAGACACGCCTGGCTTATAAGCATCCCTGCATCAGCTCTTCTTAAACCTTTTGATGCTCTAGAGGAACATACCACGAGTGCAGATTAGGTACACAAGCCAAGTTGCTAGCCCCAAGCAAAGAAACAAAAAAAGATGGACTTTATTTCAAAAATTCACGAGTTTCGAGTTCTTTTCCATCATATAGCCATGCATATTTTAATATAAAAAATAATTTTTCCCCAAGTACACTTCATCACACAAGAAGATATCCCATGTTTATCCTGTAGCTTTGCACACCCCTAAAACAGCCTAAATGGTCCTATACCTCTGAGTTTATGAGCACTACAGGCTGAGCATTGACGGCCTCATAATACCCAGCTGGTTCAAACAACAGGCAAGCTTTACTCCAAAAATTTGACACATTCTATACACCTCCACTCTCCCTTCCAGGTTTAATCTCTCCCATTCTGTTCTCTCAGGAGATCTTACTGTAGGTCTATCTCATAAAATCCTAGGGAAACTTTTCAAACTATATATCCCTAGATATACTCCAAGTTTGGCTTGGGGTATGACTGGGGCATGTGTATTTGGGGGGAAAACATCCTAGATAATTCTGACTTGAGAACCACTTCAAAAATGGTTTCATTGGCACAAAAACAGACACATAGACCAATGGAATAGAATAGAAACCCCAGAACTAGACCCACAAACGTATGGCCAACTCATCTTTGACAAAGCAGGAAAGAACATCCAATGGAAAAAAGACAGTCTCTTTAACAAATGGTGCTGGGAGAACTGGACAGCAACATGCAGAAGGTTGAAACTAGACCACTTTCTCACACCATTCACAAAAATAAACTCAAAATGGATAAAGGACCTGAATGTGAGACAGGAAACCATCAAAACCCTAGAGGAGAAAGCAGGAAAAGACCTCTCTGACCTCAGCCGTAGCAATCTCTTACTCGACACATCCCCAAAGGCAAGGGAATTAAAAGCAAAAGTGAATTACTGGGACCTTATGAAGATAAAAAGCTTCTGCACAGCAAAGGAAACAACCAACAAAACTAAAAGGCAACCAACGGAATGGGAAAAGATATTTGCAAATGACATATCGGACAAAGGGCTAGTATCCAAAATCTATAAAGAGCTCACCAAACTCCACACCCGAAAAGCAAATAACCCAGTGAAGAAATGGGCAGAAAACATGAATAGACACTTCTCTAAAGAAGACATCCGGATGGCCAACAGGCACATGAAAAGATGTTCAGCGTCGCTCCTTATCAGGGAAATACAAATCAAAACCACACTCAGATATCACCTCATGCCAGTCAGAATGGCCAAAATGAACAAATCAGGAGACTATAGATGCTGGAGAGGATGTGGAGAAACGGGAACCCTCTTGCACTGTTGGTGGGAATGCAAATTGGTGCAGCCACTCTGGAAAGCAGTGTGGAGGTTCCTCAGAAAATTAAAAATAGACCTACCCTATGACCCAGCAATAGCACTGCTAGGAATTTATCCAAGGGACACAGGAGTACTGATGCATAGGGGCACTTGTACCCCAATGTTCATAGCAGCACTCTCAACAATAGCCAAATTATGGAAAGAGCCTAAATGTCCATCAACTGATGAATGGATAAAGAAATTGTGGTTTATATACACTATGGAATACTACGTGGCAATGAGAAAAAATGAACTATGGCCTTTTGTAGCAACGTGGATGGAACTGGAGAGTGTGATGCTAAGTGAAATAAGCCATACAGAGAAAGACAGATACCATATGGTTTCACTCTTATGTGGATCCTGAGAAACTTAACAGGAACCCATGGGGGAGGGGAAGGGGAAAAAAAAAAAAAAAAAAATAGGTTAGAGTGGGAGAGAGCCAAAGCATAAGAGACTGTTGAGAACTGAGAGCAAACTGAGGGTTGATGGGGGGTGGGAGGGAGGAGAGGGTGGGTGATGGGTATTGAGGAGGGCACCTTTTGGGATGAGCACTGGGTGTTGTATGGAAACCAATTTGACAATAAATTTCATATATAAATAAAAAAAAAATGGTTTCATGCTTTTTCCACTTCCTATTTTACATTTTTTTAACTAAAAGACATCTCAAATCCCTTTGAGAATAGACCAAATATTTCTATGCAAATAAGTGATTTTAATCAATAAAATAAGTTGCTTTGGTTGTAAGTTAAGTAAGCCATTAGAGGCTGGTCCTAGACTCTAACCCTACTTTTTAACAGCGGTTCTTAAAAACTGGTGTGCATTTATATCCATCTTAGGAACTTATTAAAATACACTTGCCCAGACCACCAAACCATATTTTTAACAAGCTTCACAGGAGAGTCCAATGCATACCAAAATGGGAAAATTATTCATTTATAACATTAATTCTAAGAAAAACGCAATTCTGAATTATACACAACTTTATAAAGTAACTGTGAAGCAGTCATTTATGAAGTTGAAATTATCTGACCAAGGTAGACTGAATTTATTAAACTCTCTGATATTCCCAAAGCTGCTAACATAAAATTTCTGAGTCATGCTATTCCAACTTTGAAAAGTAAGGTGAAGAGTAGCAATACCATTTAAAGATTTCTTCTCCTTTAATAAAAATAGACCAATCTCTATAAAATGAACATGTTTAGTATGCCTGAAGAAAAACATTCATCCACCAGATAAGTATTTAAGTTTAGTAAAGAAAAATCAGAGACCAAAATGTTAATTGCTCCCTTAAGCATATTTACAAGCACTGACCACAAACAAAAGCATCTAGAAATCACCATTTCACTGTTCTACACTAAAAAATAATGGTGATGAGCAGTTAAAATATACAATATTCTGCTTTTATTTCTAAGTACCTAAGAGGCTTGAAGGAATAGTGGTTTCTCATTATGAATCTAAGGTGGTTCCAAATTACAGATTCTAAGAAACCATTCAATTCTCAAATATATATGAAAACAAAAGACAATTTTTGAAAACCATTTTGCATTATTTCATTGTTTTTTTGCCTTTGCAAATGAATTCACTATCTCAACACTGTTATACAAGAGCAAAAAGGAGTACACTCAGGGCAAATCCCAATTATTTTAATGATAATAGCAAAAACAGCACTTATGTACTAAGCACGGTTCCAAGTGGTTTTATATATTAAGTCAGGTACTATTATTATCCCTATTTTACAAATGAGGAAAGAAAGAAGAGAGAGAGGAAATAACCAGACCAAGGTGACACATCTGCTCAATGGCAGAGCTGTATGATCTGAAAATGGCTCCAGAGTCCATTCTGAGAGCCACTATGTTGTTATACTGTTTTTGTTTTTGTTTTTGTTTTGCCTCAGAGGACCTGAGTTTAAAGCTGGCTCTGCTGCTTACTAGTTGAATGATCTTGGAAAAGTTACTTAATTCTTTCATCAGCCTGTTTCCTCATCATTAAAAACTGAATAATAAAAGTAATTAGGGTTGTTGTGAAGATTACCTGAGATACCGTATGTATTAGTGTAATATCTAATACACTTTAACACTCAATATTGGCTAATTTAGCTGTATTAATAAGCTATATTCTGCAATAGCATCTAAGTAAGATATCTTAAACATATTAAAATGACTTAAAAAGCTAAAAATAAGACTTGAAAACAGTCGAACCCGGACCAACACATAGCCCCCAAATGATATACTTTTAGAAAATTTCTACCTCTTTTTTAGCTGGAGAACTTTTGGATTTCTTAGGAGTTTTTGTCTGTCCTTTCAATTCAATGGCATTTTCTTTTCTTTTTGAAGCCATAGGCTCTGTTTCTTTATAAGAACTCTCTCCTTTTTTTTTCAAAAGGGCCAACTTGGAACTGGCTTTTGGAGAAGTTTCCCCTATTTTGTGAGGTGAGGACTTCAAATGTTGCTGAGATCCTTTCAAACTTTCACATTTACTTTGCTTCTTAGGACTACAGTTCTTTCTGTCATCTGAAAATTGTTCTGTTTTTGCTAGAAAGAAAGCAAAGATTATCACTTTTGTTTTTGGGAAAATGATACCCAAATCAGGATTTTTTTTCATTTTTCAACTCAATAATATTAGCACACAATGTCATATGGTGATTTCATAACATTTACATTAAGAATTTAGTTCTTTATACAAAGTATTTATTTTTAAAAGTTTAACATTTGTACATTTTTATATAAACAATTCAAATTAAAGGATCTGTCTGTCCTTTTAAATATAAATGACTCTACTTCAAATGATATGGTTAAACTACATCGAAGGACATGCCCTTTATTCCACAGATAAACTTCAATGATCTGAAATTTACACAGAATTTCAGAGTAGAAATGTCACATGAAAATTCTGTGTTTGTAACATAGTCTGAAAGCCCCAAATCCTGTGATTTCAAGACTAAAAGGCACTATGTGAATGAATTTACTTATAGGATTAAGACCATCTATACTAGCAGACAGATTATCAGCTTGAAACATCTAGTTCTTTGCCATCAGATACTGAAGTCCACATGTTGCACTACACTTGGAAATTAACATTAATGTGAAACTAAGAACTGAAATACATCTTTTACAACAATCATAGAATAGACATTTAATACCAGCTAATATCCAAATAGCTTTAAAGTATCTAAGAAGAACATGTTTCAATAGTCCTATGAAATAATGTCTACCTAACAATACAAGGCAATTATTGAATAGAACGTTTAAACAGATTATCATGAATTTTCTTCTGTAAAGATAAATGTTCCAGCCCACTTTTTCCTGCTAATATTACCTTTATGAGGAGATTTATGTTTTTCTGCTTTACTTAAATTGGCTTGGACAGATGACAATGTTTCTCTTTCTTCTGGGTCCTTTCGAGCCTAAGAAAATTTAAAGTGTCAAATGTGACAAGTAACAGGAAAACTACTACCACAAAATATGTTATTAAAATTGACCAAAGTTAATTTTAAGTTTTGATTGTAAGATTAAGGGCCAACTTCCAAGAAGATAATACAATAAATTTCCATTCCTTCATCCCCAAAATCTCTAGGAAAAATGATGCATTTTTTTATGTTTAATTTTACACGAGTAAACTGATGAAAGGTTATAAAAAATGTATCTATAAAAAAATTATCACAGTTGATCCCAACTTGTAAGAATCGAAGACTTGCTTCTGCTTCTTTCACCTCAATTCTCAATTTGTTTGTGTTAGGTAACTAAAAACTAAAATCTAAACCCAAAAGACTAAATTAAAGAAACAATCCAGAGCTCAAAAGAAGACAGCGCTTTCCCAAAAGAAAAAATAAAATCCACTCTCTCCACTGCTCCCCCAAAATTCCATTTTACAAAGAGGTCACAAACTAGGATACATAACGCAATATTTTTTTTAATAATTATAATTTGAATGCCTTTAACGTGGAGTAAGGTTTTTTAAATGACAAACTCCCCTCCATTCCTTATTATCTTATACCTGCCTGCTGTTAAAATCTTTTAAAATAGTCAAACATTGATACTGACAATATTAACAGAATGATTCAATGGAAACAAGGCTAATTTTTTGGAGAGAAAGTGCTTAAAAAAAAAAACACTGATGCTTTTAAATATTCCCAAAAATATACTCATTATTATCTGAGACTAGGACTAATACAGATCTTAAAATTAGCTAATTAGAAATAGTAAAATTGTGCTCCCAAAAGTTAACATTTGAGTTATTAAACTTAAGTTCCTTAGCAACATCTGTAAGTGCTATTCTCTGAACAAGTACATAAGAATCCATCTGTGAGAGAGACTGTAAGTAAAAGTTGTAATTCATTATTTTGTGAAGAACGGTTCTGGTTGGCTTTGACTCAATCAATCTTCCTTCAGCAAGAATATGTTTCTCAATAAGCTTCCTCAAGATATTCTTATAAATTAAAATAATTTAGCTTCTTTCTAGAAGTTACTCATGGTTGGTTGTATGTCCAGAGCCTCGAATACACAGGTATGAAAGGGACCACTGATCTGCAGTGTATATTCAGAGTGCAAACAAAAGCTGGCTCACACACCACCTTTTTGGTCTTTGGTTCTTCATCCAGCATGGCTAACGTTCTGGCAAACTCTTCATCTTCGTGCAGCTGTCGCTCCAGCTGTAAAAAGTGTCAACACAATGAGTTGCTTTTTCTTTCTGTAAATGAAAGTTTTTAAATGTTTCATACATGATACTTCAAAGTGGAAAAAACACTTTCCAGAAATTACAATATTTTTTCCACTTAATATTCAGTATCACAGATTTGTTTCGTTAAGCCAAATTAGACTTCAGAATACTTATTTCTAGATTTGCAGGTAAAATAGACAAATTGAGCATATTTTTAAAGTCTCACTTACAAAGTTGAAAGTCTATGGTTTTTTTAAATATAACACAGATCTCTTATTCCATTTTTTTTTTATTTATTTTGAGAGAGAGAGAGAGAGAGAGAGAGTAAAAGCGGAACAGGGCCAGAGAGAGAGGGAGAGAGACAGAATCCCAAGCAGGCTCCGCAATGACAGCATGGAGCCCAACACGGGGCTGGAACTCATGAACTATTCGATCATGACCTGAACCGAAAGAGTCGGACGCTTAATCAAATGAGACACTCAGATACCCACAGGTCTCTTATTTTTATTTATTCTGAATTCTACTAACAGCTCTGAAAACAATCTCATCCATACAGAAAAACAACAGACTGGAGGGCACAAACAAAAAAGTGAATCTAAAAAATAAAGAAAATTATATATTTTCTTTGTATACAATACTATTACATACAAGTGTAACTATCACTTATAATCATCAAACTTCAATTTTCAATTACTAATTCAGATGTATCTCTTCTGACTTTTGAAAATTTATTTCATCATCCTAACATGCTAAAGTAATAGACAGCATGTAGAATAAAGATACTCTACTTGCCTTGTTGTTATTTCCAGTATTTTCATTTGCAGAAAAATGGAACTCTTCCAGAAAAGAATGTGTAGCAGTGGAATACATTTCTCATTTATAATTTTTTATTTTCATTTATTTTTGTTTTTTGAGAGACAGTGTGAGTAGAGGAGGGGCAGAGGAGAGGGGGAGAGAGAATTCCAAGCAGGCTCCACACCCAGCATGGAGCCCGATCCCATGACCACGAGACCATGACCTAAGCCAAAATCAAGAGTTGGACACTTAACTGACTTGAGCCATCCAGGTGCCCCTATATTTCTCATTTATAAACTAATTGGTTTTACGCCCCAGTTTAACAATAAAATAGTTTAATGTAATATCAAACAAAAGCCTCCTTGTATCATTCAAAGGATGGAACCTCCAAATCTACTCAATCCAAAAGAAAAGGCTTTGAAATTGGCAGAAGCCTGATGAGAACACAGTAACCAAGCCTTTTGTTTATAAAATGAACTAATTCAAGCTACACAGAACTGTAAGCAAGCCAGACAGATGCACATTATTATGTTCTGTTACCAAATATTTACTTACTATAACTGAACTAAGCATTTAATTACTAAAAACAATATGAAAAATCTTCATCATAGAAAAGTGCTTCAAATTCTAAACCTCCAGTTGCAGGGATTTCTGGTTGAACTCTACCATTTTCCCCAAATTTCACACTCTATAGTATGCTTCTGGTAAAGAGGATTTGAGAAGCCAGAACAGAAGAAATGAAAATACTCCCATTAGAAATTCATCAGCGGGGGGGCACTGGGTGACTCAGTCATTTAAGCATCTGACTCTCGATTTCAGCTAAGGGCATGATCCCACAGTGGTGAGACAGAACCCCACGTGGAGCCCCATGTCAGGCTCCATGCTAGGAGTGGAGCCTGCTTAAGATTCTCTCTCCTTCTCCCTCTGCCCCTCCCCAGCTCATGCACAGACGAGTAAATTACCCAAGTAAGGTTCTAAAAGAATGTGACAGCAATGGGAAAACAGGGGCACTGTGATACAAAGTACCAAAGCCAGTTTGGAAAGGATGGGGTAGGTCTCCAGTATTTGAGACAAGAAGCCATATACCTAAAAATTACTTCACCGTTTTAATGAAACCATTTGTGCTACCTTCAGTCATCAGGATTATCTGCTTACAGTCTATGTAATTCAATGTAATCAAATAAGATGGAAAAGATTTTGAAAACACAAACTCTGTGTAACTGCCAAATTAATGAAATGTGATCAGACATATTTCAGAAAACTGAAATACTGTTCTCTCACAACAATATTTAACAAGAGCTTTTTCTATGCCAAGCACTAAAATGAACACTGATGTCACAAAAGCAAAATGAAACTAAACAGCCCTGGTGTATGGACTTAGAGCCTATGATAAGAAAACGCATAAATAACAATTATAATAAATGTTATTAGTAGCTACAATGGGGTGCAACACAGTATATAGGAGGGGTTTCTAATATAGTTAAGAGAGTATAATAAAATGACACGTAAGCTAATAAACAGGAAGGGGGTTCAGGCATCAGGTATCAAGGTCTGGAGCCTTTGATAGAGATGAACACTCTTCTTTGAAATATTTTCTTTGTTTGGCTTCCAGAAAATAACAAACTTTCTTGATTTTCCTACTTCACTAGCCACTTTCTTAAATCCCCTTTGTTAGATCATCCTCCTTCTCTTCCTGACCTCTAAATTTTAACAGTACTCTAGAGTTCAAACCTGAGACTTCTTTTCTGTTTACATTCTCTACCCATGATCTTATCTGGTTACACTGGTTTCAAACACCATTCAAATGCTAATGATCCAAATATACATCTTCAGTTTAGACCTTTCCCCTGAGCTCCAGATTCTTCTATCCAAACGCCTACTCTGCATTTCCATGTGGAAGCCTATTAGGCATCTCAAATTTAACACGTCCAAAACAAAATTCTTTATTTCTTTGTACCAGTGTTCATCTTAATAAATAATATCACCATTCATCCAGTTACTCAAGCCAAAAAACTGGGAATCCTCTTTGCATCTTCTCTTTCCCCCACACCTTACACACAATCTGTTGGCAACAACTGAAAGGTTGCACCTTCAAAGCACATAAAGATTTCATGACCACTTCTCACTACCCCTGGTACAAGCCAACTTCTCTCACCTACTCAACCATAAGAGTCTCCAAACTAATCTTTTGTTCTTGCTCCACCATGGTTTATTAGCCTCCCAGCAGCCAAAATAATTTCCTTTTAAGATCCATCAAATCATGTCACTTCTGTATTCAACACTCCAATGGCTTCTAATCTCACAGAGACTAAAATCCAAAATCCTTACCATTTCTTTTGGTAGGTTCCAAAGACTTGTCATGACTTACAGGATTTCCAAATGCATCAAACTCAAATGTTTCCACCTCAAGAAAACTACTTGCTTTTCTCTGTTTAGAAATCTTCCTCCAGGTAGTCAGTCCCATGCCTCACCATTATCACTTCATTTTGTTCCCCAATGTCACTTCCTCACAGGGGCCTTCCTAACCCCTCTATTTAAATAGAACACTCATAATCCCACTGATCACCCCAAAACTATCTATCCTTTTACTTTTCTTCACAGCAGTTATAATGATAGGACATTTTTTTTTTAACTGCAGTATCCTTAACACTTAGAACTGTGCCATGCACTCAAGTACGAGCTCAATAAATACTTGTTGAATGAATATAAAAAGTTTACAGCTCACGAGAGCCCTCTGAACTGGAACAGATTTAGGGGTCATCAGCATATACATAGTACTTTTAGCCACAAGAGTGGATGAAACTGCCCATACTGAAAAGGAAAAAGATATGACCAAATTAAATTATTTTAACTATACCAAAGGAGGCTTCCACTCAAAGAAATCTAATAATAAATCTTTAAATAATTATCTCCTACTCTCATCATTTATCTTTTACATAAATTTAGAATTTTAGGGGTGCCTGGATGGCTCAGTTGGTTAAGCATCTGACTCTTGGTTTCGGCTCAGGTCATGATCTCGCAGTTTGTGAGTTGGAGCCCCCCCATCAGGCTCTGGGCTGACAGTGTAGAACCTGCTTGGGATTCTCTCTCTCCCTCTCTCTGCTCTTCCCCTATTCACTCTCTCTGTCTCTCTCTCAAAAATAAAAATACACTTTTTAAAAACTTTTTAAAATAAATTTATATTTTTATATATTAGATTTTAACTTATTTTACACATAACTCTTACAATGAGAGTCAATTCAAAATTAAACTAGAACAATCCTGATCATTTGGCCTGAGTACACTAAACAGCAAGGCACAACATCAAGCTGTTAATGATACCTAAACAAAATGTCAATACCTCTGCATCTTCATCAAATTGCAATTGCTTGGCGATGGCTTCATCATTTAATCTGGAATCATCCACATTTTGTGAAGGCTATATTTCAAAGATAATCAAGCAAGATCAGATAAACCTTAAGTTAAAAATAAAGTACTTTTTCTCGACTGTAGCTAATTAAATACACCAATGAGCAATAAATTTATCAGTTATAAAATAGTCTCAATGCACACCAGCCAGAAGATTATGTTCATAGCTACTCCCTGACCACATGCAATTTCCTAATGAGCAAATATCCTACAAACAGATGGTTCTCACTTAATTCTACTGTAATGTTCAAAAGAAGTAACCCCAAAAACCTGCAGACTAACATCTTGGCTTCAGAAATAGTCCAGAACATTGGCAAACCAGTATGTGTGACTGGTTACATTTGTCCTACAGAGGCACTAATGCAATCAACAAACACACATCATTTGGCAGGCTTTAACTCAGGAGACTATCTTCACTGTAATTTATGTGTATTTGTTTCCTAAATGTTCAGAAGAAAATGATTCCAACATCAGCCAAAGTAGAAAGATCAAAAGTATAACACAGGTAAGCTCTGTTTATAAGTTATATACTTACGACCTCACTTGGGAACAAACTTACTGTCCAATTTTGTCTGGCTGAAAGTCAAAGGCAAAGTGAGTTTGCATTCTCTCTCTCTCTCTTTTTTTAATGTTTATTTACTTACTCTTGAAAGAGAGAGAGAGAGAGAGAGAGAGAGAGACACTAAGCAGGGAAGGGGCACAGAGAGAGAGACAGAGAGAGAGAATCCCAAGCAGGCTCTGTGCTGAGAGCACAGAGCCCAGTGCAGGGCTCAATTTCACGAAGCATGAGATTATGACCTGAGCCAAGATCCAGAGTTGGAAGCTTAACCAATTGAGCCACCCAAATGCCCCAAGTTTGCATTCTGAGTATTTAAATTCTAAGCATTTCAATTTATTCCTATGATTTAAATGATCTTTTCCCACTTTCATATACAAAAAAATAAATGTGTAATATGCTAAATTCCTTATCCTCTAAAATGACGGCAGTATGTTTTATCCATAATCACAGGAAAATTATTTTCATTAAGAAAATATGCTGATCAATTTACAACATCCAAATTTCTTTTATTAATAACAATAAAGGGGTACAAATCCTGAATATTCTTGCTTGAATGCCGAACACTCACCTCTTTTCTTTTGCTTGCTACCATCTTCTTATCTGATCGTTGGACACTTCCGGTTCCAAAATAATCAAGCACTGATGTGGGGGTAAGTTTTATTGGTGATAAAGGCTTATTCTTGGTCTTAGTGTTTTCTTCATTCTTTTTCTTATTCGATGCTCCAAGATAACTATTTGTAGATCTTCCATTCTCTTTTGATTTAGAGGCTGCCTTCTTACACATAAAGTCATCTTCTTCATCTTAAATGGAATATAACCAAACATTACTTAATAAAACATTGATTCTAATTATATAAAGCAACCACTTCCACCAGCTTTATAAAAACTACTCTAGAGCTATGGAAGGCTAATGATTTGTTTCTTCCTATCTCCTAATTCAACAGTCATCCTTACATTTACCACTGCCATATATGTATTAAACCATTTCCACCAGTTACCACCCCAGAGGACACAAATAGATTTATTTACTCATGTTTTCAACAAATATTTACAGAGTATCCATTATGTGCTGGCACTGAGGACACCTACAGTGATACAGTGAATTAAAAAGACAAAATCCCTGCCTTCATGGAGCTTGGAGTCTAGAAGAGGAAACAGATATACAAGTAAACATATGCTGTCAAATTATAATTGCTATAAAGAAAAAGTAAAACAAGATGAAACAATTCAAGAGCAATGAGGGGGGTGCTCTTTCAGATATGGTCATCAGGGAAAGCCTCTTTGATAGGCAACATTCAAATAGAGTCTGGAAATGAAGATACCTCAGGCAATGAAAACTCAAGAGCAAAAGGCTTAAAGTGAGTGAGCTTGAAGGTCACTATGACTGCAGCATAATGAAGGGGATACATCACTAGAGTTTCAGTGAGAGAGGGAGGGGTCAAATCATGTGGGATCATGGAAAGAATGTTAGGTTCTATTTCAGAATGAGAATCCACTGGAGAATTTTCAGCAGAGTAGTGAGTGATCCAACTTAAGTCTTATCCTTTGGAGAACACACCATCAAGCGGGAAAAACAAATGCAGGAAGACCATTTTGGAAGCTCCGGTTGTTCCAGAAGAAATGGTGATGCCTTGAACTAGAGTTATTTGCAGAGGTAATAAGAAGTTGTCAGAGTCTAGCTCTATACTGAAGGTGGACTGTCCAGCAATATCTAGCCATTCATATAAGACTTTAAATACTTTTTTTGGTTACGTTTTATCTTTCTTTTAAAAAGTTCTCATTAAACATCTAGTTTAAAAGTCTTTCTAAGCTTTCTAATCTTTCTAAAATGCTTAGATACAACAATGTACCTCAGAAAGGCCTAAAAGACATGGGGTTTTTTTTTTGGTTCAGTGATTCACAAGATAAAAAGCTCTTTTCATTGGCCATTACCAATAACAAAAGAAATCCAATAGAAAAATCTAAAAGGCAATTGTGAAGACCAGGTCACTGTATGGGTGGGAGAGTTCACTTTATAAGTCTGATGTGCAAGGCCACATATAGGTGAGTCACTTCCTCTCAAGTACTCCCTCATTTAACCAAGAGCATTTGCCATGCACTGTGCTATTCCTACGTGGTTGCCACCTCAAAGAGGAACGTACCCACAATATGTAAAAAAAATCAAAAAGGATTAAAGGCTTACTTTCTAATTATTGTTTAAAGTTTATTATTTATTTTGAGAGAGAAACAGAGCACACGCATGCCCACAAACAGAGGAAGGGCAGAGACAGAGAGGGACAGAGAGAATCCCAAAGAGGCTCTGCACTGTTGGCACAGAGCCCAACATGGGGCTCAATCTTAGGAACCATGAGACCATGACCTGGACCATGATCACGAGCTGAGCTGAGATCAAGAGTCAGATGGTTAACCAACTGAGCCATCCAGGCGCCCTACTTTCTAATTATTATATTTATACTAAAATGAAACTACAGAGGTGCCTGGGTGGCTCAGTCAGTTAAGCGTCCAACTTTGGATCAGATCACAGTTCCAGCCTGGCATCGGGCTTTGTGCTGACAGCTCACAGCCACCTACCGCAGATTCTGTTGTCTGTCCCTCTCCCGCTCACACTGTCTCTCTCTCTCAAAATATAGACATTAAAAAAAAAAAAAAAAAGTAACCCACCACTTAAAGCAAATTCTCTACAAATGAATTGTTCACTACAAATTTCCAAAGAATTTACATTTCACACTACCCTCCGAGGGCCTGGATAATCATGAATAAATTTATAAAATGGCTCCATACTCCTCGCCACCAACAACTGGACCAGGAGTGGACACTTGATCAAGATGGGGGCCAATCTTACCCTTGATCAGTTTGCTAAACTGACATATTTACACTAAAGTGTTAAGGTTCATTCCTGCATTCAGAATAGCTTAACAAATTGCATTTTGCTTACAATAACCTACGTTTTTCACGATAAGCAGGTTTTAACCTGCAAGCAAAAGATTTTACTTAAAGCATACTTGTTTTATTTATCCTCAACTATAGTCAATCTACCTTCAAGCTTAAAATTTTCATTTGTAAACTTTTCTAAGCACATCCAAGGCTTTATATACTTAGATTTCAGTTTAACCATTGTTAACAAGAGTCAGCCAGCTGACCAGGTTCAGTCACTCACATATCTGTTCTCCCCACCTGACAATCGGACCTTGTGTGTCACTGCCAGATGTGGGAAAAGGTGTCTGATTCAGATGGTTTTGCAAAGGAGAGGTGTCAATATCACCATTCCACTAAAGTACAACAGCCACGATAATCACCCATAATAGTCCTGATAACCACTAAGAATGTAATTTGAAACTCTTTTCTTTTTCTCTAAGATAACAACGTAATGAATTGTTATATTACAGAAACCCAAATAATATTTTATAATTTAGGGGCGCCTGGATGGCTCAGTTGGTTAAGTGTCCAACTTCGGCTCAGGTGATGATCTCACGGTTCGTGAGTTCAAGCCCCGCATTGGGCTCTGTGCTGACAGCTCAGAGCCTGGAGCCTACTTCAGATCCTGTGTCTCCCTCTCTCTCTCTGCCTCTCCCCGGCTCAAGTTCTGTCTCTCTCTCTGTCTCAAAAATAAACATTAAAAATAATAATAATAATATTTTACAATTTATAGCTGGTTTATTTTAAACCCCTAGACTCAGTTAAGCTGTAGCATAACCAAACCAGTGGCATTCAACAAACTATTCTACTTAGCAGTCAAAAAATACTATGCAAATTATGCAAAGTGCCCTTAAAAGAAGATTCAAAACAAGACCAACACTGCTGATACCCTGGCTTTAATTTAATAAAAATAACCACAACACTGGAATCTACAAAGTGTAGACAACCAATACATCTCCCTTAGAGAGTAAGTGCAAAATTAAAAACATATTGTTTTTATAATATGTATATATAAGTGTATATAAGACTTCTAACCTCATCTGAGAGCTTATTAAATTTTATAATTTTCACTTGGTGAAATTTTCACTTTAAGTTCAACAGCTGTATTTCTGGGCACGAGGGATTACCTTAATGAAGAAAGAACAAAATTACATTGTCTCTGCAAAATGATAGTCCTCTACTAGATCCCCCTTTCCCCACTTTAAAAATGCCAAAAGCAGTAACATTCCATTTCCACTACACCCAGCCATGCTAATAAGCAGCATAACAGAAAATCCCAGAATTAAATGGACCATGTCAATCACTGTTCTTCTGTTACAGTTCTTCCCTAATTACTCAAGAACTTCCTCACTATCTAAAATGTTGTATTTGTCTTTAAGAACTCACTCCAGGGGCGCCTGGGTGGCGCAGTCGGTTAAGCGTCCGACTTCAGCCAGGTCACGATCTCGCGGTCCGGGAGTTTGAGCCCCGCGTCGGGCTCTGGGCTGATGGCTCAGAGCCTGGAGCCTGTTTCCGATTCTGTGTCTCCCTCTCTCTCTGCCCCTCCCCCGTTCATGCTCTGTCTCTCTCTGTCCCAAAAATAAATAAACGTTGAAAAAGAAAATTAAAAAAAAAAAAAAAAGAACTCACTTCAGACAAGATCAATCACTGCTATTTGGTATAGCCCCAGAAAGGG
>NW_024412376.1:135724685-135725276 GCF_014898765.1 Herpailurus yagouaroundi | reverse complement strand
TAAATAAACGTTGAAAAAAAAAATTAAAAAAAAAAAAAAAAGAACTCACTTCAGACAAGATCAATCACTGCTATTTGGTATAGCCCCAGAAAGGGAAACAATGGTATTGTAGACACTTGCAATCCCTAGTTTAACCCTTTCTCCAGCAATCTCATAAATATTTACAGCTAACAGGTTAACACGAAATTTAGTGAGATCAAAAATTTCTAAGATTATCACATTAAAAAGACTGTTAGCAAGGGTGTAAGGAAATGGGACTTTCACATACATAACAAGCAATGGTAGTAAGTTGTTTAAAATCTATAGAAGACAGTTTTGCAATATGTACCAAATCCTTATATATGTATACCCATTAATTGGACCCAGTAATTCCACTTCTATGAATTTAGCCTTCAATAAAACAAATGTCTTCAAGCTATAGATCCAGAATGTACTATACCCAAACAGACACATTTTTAAAAATATTTTCATAATTTCTGAATAAAAATGTAATTACACATGGATTTTTTAAAAAATATATGGAGGGCTCCTGAGTAGTTTAGTCGGTTGAGCATCTGACTCTTGATTTCGGTTCAGGTCACAATCCCAAGA
>NW_024412376.1:135642569-135724585 GCF_014898765.1 Herpailurus yagouaroundi | reverse complement strand
AAAAAAAAAAAAAAAAAAAAAAAAAAAAAAAACAAAAAACGATTTTAAAGCTAGAAGTGTTCTGAATAAAATTTCAAGTATTTTATATCGTACTAGCTAAAACTGCATACAAGGCCCCTTTTTCTGTACTAACCACAAAATAAATAGCTCTACAATCCCCTTGGAAAGTAGGAGAAATTCTAGTGAAATACAGCCACGAAAAGAGAAAAAAGACTGGCTTGCCTGATTTGACACTTACTTAGTACTCCATGATTTATGCACTTCCCAATAATATTCCTTATAGTTATGGGAAAAGCTAACACCAAAAAAAAAAATAAATAAATAAACTCATGATCCTAAGCATAGGGGTATTTCCTATAAACACAGAGGATCATCAAGGAGAATACAGAAAAAAAAAAAATATGGTGTTCTATAAACTAATAGGCATATCTGAAAGCATTCTGTCATCTTACCTTGATAAAGGCAGAAAACCTGCAGAAAGCAGCAGTGCTATGTCTTTGTACTAGGACTTCTGAACTAGTTGTCTTAAAACTCCTATAGCCTTTAGTATTTCAAAGGCTACACCAATACATTATTGAAAATGAAGGCAAAAGAGGCCAAAGATGAAAACAATGCCATCAGCTGCTTGCAGAAGACAGTCATTTTAACAGGTGTTGCTGTGACCATCCTCATAGAAAATAAATATTTTACAATCCTACACAGTGTGCACAAATGAAACATTCCAAATAAAGTTATCGTTGTTTCTCTTTTTTAACATTTGTTCTTATTTTTTAATAAGCCTAAATTTGTTCTTGCATTGTCAGAAGCCAAAGGCAAACTGTGTTCTCTTCTCCCCAGGAACGTATAATACGATAATGATAAACAGATCTAAGTCCAATTTCTTAGACCTAGTTGAAAATCATGGGCAATTGAACACTCAGAATCTCCCTCCAGGATATCTGTCTCCTTATAAAAACACCATCTATTTTTATTTATATACAACACAACCTCGAAAGTAGTAACAATCACCAAGTAAACTAGCATTATCCAACATACAGCAGAGGAATTGCCTGGGAGAGAAGATTGCTTTGCCACTCTGAGTTAGATACATTCATTTGTTTAGAAAGGGTAACAAATCAGAGAAAGAAAATAATGCACAGGTCTACACAGAAACCTATTTATAAGCCAAGAAGGAAAAATATCTAATTATGGAGTTTATCCTGCTGAGACCTGGGGATTCTGATTTTCCTTCCTTCAGTCTGGAATACACAGAAACCAAATTAATGGAGATCATGCTAGACAGATCTGGTTACAGAGATTAAAAATTATTTGGTAACAACTAGCCAAAAACTGAAAAAGGAATCCGAGTTTTTAGAGCCTTTTTCTACCAAGTTCTTTTTCAACACTTTCCTTGAGTCAAAAACCCAAACTGTCATTTTGGTTTTGGAAGTAGAGAAAAGTTCAGAAGCATGCCAAGTCTTCAATATTTGTTAATTAAATGGATGGAAGAGAAACTAAACATACCATCTTTGCACCATTTATGTGGTGAATCAGACATTCTGTACTTCAGTATAATTAAATAAAACCTCTGTAACTGCTCACCTTTAATCAAGAAATTAAGAGAACACATGATTTGATTCATTACCAACAAATCCTCTTAGACTCAGACTTTGTTATATTTTTTAAATAAACCCATTTTATCATTTGTGAGGTGTAGTGAGGTGAGTAATGGTAAACAAGAAAAAATGTACTGGCTTGTACTGTGATGTCATCCACCACACGGTGCCGAGTCCCTACCAGAGCAGCAAAAACCGTCCATGGAAAGTCACAGCTGGTTTCAGTTACTAAGAAAACAGAACACAGGAGAAGAAAGTGGAACATTTTACCACTTACTCTCCTTCTATCGCCACTGGATCTCACAAAAAAAGAAAAGTGGGTGGAAGGAGGCTTGGACAGTAGGACACAGGTACAACACCCACAACTTCTTACAATTTTCAGGTATGAAACATGCAATACAAGGAAACCTGATTGGCCACAAAGAGTAAAGGGAGCAGCTCAGCAACACAATTCCCCACTTCCATTCATATTCCACTTCCCCACATGTGGGAGGAGGTAACAATGCTGTCTCAGTATTAATGCCAAATATAAACCACTTGTATATTACTTCATTAGTATTTAGTTATTATTTTCCTAATATAGTACTACTTCCTTGGCATTCTGGAATACAATCCTGTGTCTCTCATGGTTTCACAAGTGCCTGATAGCAAAATATGGGTTACAAGAACAAACAACAGTCTGTTCATTTTTTTTAATGTTTATTTGAAAGAGAGAGAGAGAACACGAGCAGGGGAGGCGCAGAGAGAGATGGAGAGAGAATCCCAAGCAGGCTCTGTGCTATCAGCGCAGAGCCTGACATGGGGCTTGAACCCATGAACCATGAGATCATGGCCTGAGCTGAAACCAAGAGTCGGCCGCCAAATGGGCTAAGCCACCCAGGCGCCCCAGTCTGTTCATTTTCAAAGATATTTCAGAATCTCAATAATCATTCCAGATACTCCAGTGCTCCATATGCCACTTAATTCTTTTCAAGTCTCGTAATACACACTATTAAAATAGGACTGAAGAACTAGGAGGCAAAAAAGATTGCAAGAAAGCATCCAGCTCTTATAAAGATGTTTCAGTTAATGTGAATCTGTAAATAAAATTGCCAAAGCAGTATCAATGGCCTTTGAATCATCTATAAAATGGAAGAAATCGCTAAAGATTAAAGATGAGAAATGGAACCCAAATTGCCAAAAAGAGAAAGGCACATTTCCAACCACAGAACTGTAGAAGAGGAAAGGTCTGGTGACAGTTCTGTGCAACAGTATCAAGAGGAAGACAAAAGGAATATTCAACAGAAGAAGATGGAGTTCCCAGAAACAAACAATGCTGACCTAAGCGCTTATTTATTCTATTAAGTTACAGGACTAGCAGATGAAATAAATCTAGAAACAAGGGATATCTCGAGTTCAACAAAACATTCACCAATTTCTCTTCTGATTGGGTAAACCAGGGTTTCCAACATCTACAGTATTAACATTTTGAGCCAAATAACCCTTTTGAAGAGAGCTCTCCTGCACCCTATACAAGATGAAGAAATACAACATAGGTAACAGTGGTTATTAAGATCTACAAGTAATTCATGAGAAACAGAAGAGCTATATCCAAGGTGCTGATAACAGATCATGTCATTTTGGAAAAGGTTTCTTTACCTGTCTCTTAATACAAAACAAATTTAGGGGCGCATGGGTGACTCAGGCATCTGACTCTTCATTTCGGCTCAGGTCCTGATCTCACAGTTTCATGGGTTTGAGCCCCGCACGGGGTTCTGTACTGGCAGCGCAAAGCCTGCTTGGGATTCTCTCTCTCCCTCGCTCTCTCTCTCTCTCTGCCTCTCCCCAACTCACATTGTCTCTGTCTCTCAAACTAAACTTTAAAAAATGAATAATTTTGCCAATGATTCAGAAAGAAATACAAAGATATGTTTATCAAATTTGTAGAAGGTATGAAATCACAGGATATGAAAAAACAAGTAGATGAGGGACATGCAAAGAACTACCGCATTCTTCCACAGTGAAACTTTGTGTAACCTTAGATTGAAAACTGCTTCTGAAAAGTCATCTCTATTAGATTTGAAGATCAAATGAGGTGACTATGAAATATAAGCCATATAATGAATAATGCTATTCCATGAGGTCAGCAAAAGTGTTTTGAAAAAAAATCTATAGTAGTATACAAGATAAAATTTATTTTATCATTCTGGTAGAATTCTTCCCGCCTTGCACTCTGGACACAAGTCTTGTTTCAAATAAAGTAAGAAACTCCTATGTAAAAGATGCTGTAAGCAAGAAAATATGAGCTGCAACAGTAGGCAGTATTAAACTGGTATAAATCTGTAAAAGTTTTTAAGTTGAATTTTTTAAAGTTTCTCTTTCTATAAGTATGAAAGTAATGAATAATGCGTATGAAATAGCACTATTGATTTCTAAGCTTCCACATTATTCTCTCTTTCTGGTATACATAATACCTAAATCTACAAGTTAAACTCTTCTAAAACCTTTCACATTTATCTCGAATTTCTCTCTCTAGGAAACGTTTCCCAAACCTCCAAAATAGAAGTTACCTCTCCCATGCCTGAATATCCTCAGGAGACATTTTTATTGCTGTTAATTTTTTCCTTATGTAATTTTTATATAAAAGACTTATCTCCCCAATGAACTCTACACCCTTGAAGACTACATTTTATTCTTTTATCTATTTCATAGATTATCCAGTACACTATTATGTACATACAGGATATTTGTTGAATAAATTAGTGAGGATTTAATATTGTTAAATATTGTTAAATATTGTTAAATAAATGACTGAATCAGGTTACAAAAGCCTGGAATCTAATAAGGTAAAAATGTAAGAGCTTATTTCAGAAAGAAATCTAATATAGGTAAGTGTTAAGTCCCCCTTTTGGAACCTGAAAACTGGAAAAGACCTGACGGAACAGCAGTATTTGTTCAAAAAAATATATTATTAGTGGTGCTTTTATCCAGAAGATTAATAAAAGTCAAAAGGAAACTAAAAATGCTGCTGGTAGGGGTGCAGTGAGAACCTTCATAAGAGCACTGGGCCCAGAAACAGAAAGTGGAAGCCCTATGTACCCTTCATAATATAGGCAGCTAAACTACATTCTTCAAATGAACCTCAAGAAATACTCCCCTCTTTTAAGTGATCATATTCCTCATTGTGAATGGTTCATTTATTAAATATATTACATTACAATGAAGCACAAACAAGTACACACATCAATAATCTAATATCCAAAATAAGAGCATGAGAAAAATTAAATGCATACTATCAAATTCCATGTAGAAGTTTAAAAGATGAGACAGGAATCTTTCTGTATTGAGACAAAGAGGCAGAAAATGAGGAAGGGACAAGGAGGAAGACAGGGAGAGTAAGGGAGGGAGGGAGGGAGGGAAAGAGGGAGCCAAAGACATTAAGTTATGAAAAAGCAAGCTACAGAATTTTATAATAAAATGCCACTCAAATAAATACAAGTGTGTATATATGTACACGTGGGTGTGTGTATACATATTTTATTTATATAGCTATATAAGGCAAAAGGGATAGATGAGAGAATGAAACATTGTCATCTGAATTGTTTACTTCTCTTTCAGTGAGAATGTGTTAATGTTTTACTCAGATAATTTAAAATAATATTAATCTAAATACTTTACTCATCCACCAAAATGATAAATTTAGTTTCTTTATAGAGTCTTAGTGCACAAATCAAAATTAATTTTTGAACAAGTATAATCCAAGAAATGTAACACACAGTTCTTAGTTCTTAGTTTCCTCTCACTTCAAGGAAATTTTCCGTCTCAATCGCTTTGGTTTCCCTGAAAATGTCTAAGAAAAGTACTCTATCCTTACATAATCTATTCCCATTTGTCTGGTAAACAAAACTATTATGTCTCTAAAAATCAGCAAAAGAGAATATTACACACAGAGCAGTATTTTCTGCTACTATTTTCCCAAGTCACAGGTCGCCAATATTACATGGTAAACTGGAGAACATTACATTCCCAATTTTTTCCCACTTAACATCTCCCAAATGATTATAACCTCAAGAGCACAGTCTCTGGAATTATGTGCTCAATTAAAACTACCAGTCATAAACAACTTTCAAGACAGGAAAAAACCCCCATCATTTTCAGCCAAACAGCAGCTCCTGATGAAACTGCATAATAAAAGGTCATCTTTGCCAAACAAAACTCAAGGTCTCTCACTTCATTAAACAGCTAAAAGTAAATATATTTACCCAGTACAACAAGTATTTGGGTTTTTACCAACTTACAAGAACATTTTACTAGAGCCAGTGGTTAGCTATGAAGGTATTTATAAGCCATTTTTTTCCTTTTCCTGTAATTTGGGAGGTTGATGTAATCAAACTAATTTAAAAATCAACAGAAGACACATTTAATCAAAATGATGATGAAAAATATGTCACGGAGCTAGACGATAAGCCTAAAGATCTGTAAAACAATATAGCCTAAACAAATGTATAATAATATAAAGTAAAAGCACTTGAATGAAGCAGGTTATTTTCTAAATTAAGGTTACTTCCTAAATGTTTTCTCATTGTTTATATAGCCCTGTGCAACCAGAATAAAATGTGAGCTACATATGTAGTTTTAAACTTCTCATAACCATATTTTAAAAAAGTGAAAAGAAACAAGTGAAATTAACTGTAATATATTTTATTTAACCCAAATAACCACACTTAAAGAAAGTGGAAAAGAAATAAGTGAAATTAAATTTAATGATATACTGTATTCAACTCAATATATCCAAATTATCATTTCAACATGTGATCAATACTAAAAAATTATTAATGAGACAATTTACTTCTTTTTGTACCAAGTCTTCAAATCTGTACATATACTTACAACACTCTCAGTTGGGCCAATCACATTCAAGTGCTCAACAGCTACAAGTAAATAGTAGTTACCATACTGACAGTGTATATCCACAACATTAAGTGAGTCAGATACAATTTCTAAATTTCTGAGGCACAGTTACATAATCAACAGAAAGTCCTAAGCACTTAAGCAAAAGCAAAATGTTTTTATTTTTTAGCATAGTCTTTAAAGGCAGACGTAGGGATAAAATAAAGTTAAAATGTAAGAATAACAGTTAGTACTTATTGACCATTTACTATACGCCCAACCCTGTTTTAAATGCTTTTCAAGTGCTCTGCTAGCCCCAACCCCCAAGTGAGGAAACTAAGACACAAGGAAGGTAAATGAACGTCATCTCAGGCAATCTGATTTAAGAGTTTCTGCTCCTAAACACCACAAATGCAAGAAAAACACCAAACAAAAATTGGTATATGAAAGATAAAATAAGGAATAATGAAGCAAAAATTGTTTCTTTTGTTATTAACAGGTTTTTAAAATTAAATCATTGTCATATAATCCTTTTCCACAAGAGGTTCCAATCCCCAAATAAACAATACAATTTTAGGTTAATCTTATACTTGCAATATAAACATTTACATTTATAATGTGAATATTTATTCATAACCTGGTACTGAACAACTGTAGTTTTAGCTTTAAAAAAAGTAAAGAATAATTTTTAAAAATATTTTAAGGTGATGAATTTCCCAGTTTATTAATTTCAAGAAGCTGCACTTTTCTTAAAACCCATTATATTCCTGATTTTATTATGGACTTCGTTTTAACAGTTCATTATCCTATAAAAGGAAGAAAAAGGGATTATTTTCTTCCCATGAACCTGTAATTTCAAAGAATAAAAAAACATGAGAAGACAAAACAGGCATGTTTTAATTCTAAAAAAACAAACAAACAAACAAACAAACAAAAACAGAATACTATGTAATAAATACTGAACATCCTATTAGATGGGTACATCACACCCCAAATTTCCAACTAAAATAAGGGGACAATGTTTACTTTCACACATACATGCCACCAGCAGAATGACAGAAACATGGATAATGTTCGTTAAAATTTCAGATAAAGTGCTGGATATCTCTTCAGAAAATAACATTTGAAAATACCTGGCCTGAAATAAATGATCCCGTGTTAAAGAAAATCTGTGATCAGAGCTTAAATTGTCTGACCCTTCTGTGTACCTAAAATCACAAGATAAGGATAGCCAACTGATCCACAGTTGAAGGCCACGGCTGTCTGCACACTAACTTTGACGTTTCCAGGGTGTCACTGGAAAGCTCGATCACACCACCTTTGGTTACATAATAAACCTATCACCATACGTTTCTAGTATCCCTCCCACATATTCAAAACTTCACAAAGGTGGCCAGATCTCGGAGGGGGATCTCTTAATAGAAGAGTGCATTTGCACAATGTGCCTAAGCAGATATTTAGCAATAGAACAAAAAGGTTAGAGTCAGTCGGCCTCTGACGGAATGAAGAACTATCTCAGCTTACCAAAAAGTTTACAGAAAATACATTCATGTTATCTACATTTTGTTTTTGATCATTTGAATAACAATCAAATGTCTCTGAGAACCTATACGAAGCTATTTTTATATGCTTCAGGCACTGGGTCTGGCCCTTTCCTATGCACCATCCCAGTAAATCTCTCCAACAAGCCTATTCAAGTAGTGTCTCTACTTTATAGTCCGTGAGACTCAAACAACTGTTAGATGGCAACCGAGGATGGTCCCTCAGGCAGGGCTTCTGACCTTCCAGGCTAAGATTTGTTCTACAACACAAGGACTTTCTTTCCTGTTTCATTCCCAACTTACTGTACAATTTATCTACCATGAGTACCCACATACTTTCAAGTAACAGCCCATACACGTAAGAAAAATTTTATTGTTACTCGTATCTTCAAAAACCTTGACCTTTATCTGCAAATTCCAGTAACATTAAAATCTTAGAGGTGAATTGTAGATCTCAATAAAGCTGTTATTGAAAAAAAAAAAAATGGGGGGTGGGGGGAGTGTGCCTGGTCGGTTCAGTAGGTAGAGCGTGTGACACTTGATCTCAGGGTTGTGAGTTCAAGCCCCATGTTGGGATACCAAAAAATTTTTTAAAAACAAACAACAAGTCTTTAGCATGGTAATGACATCAACTCTCCAATTATCCTAATAATACTACCAAAGATAATCCAAAAACCTAATCTGTAACTCATTTCTCAAAAATGTTTATAAATCAGTCCCTTATATTGCTAACTTAAGTCTCTCATTACTTCACCCCTAGGAAATGCCTTGACTTACCTAATTATGGTTTCTATACTCTCTATCCCACCCTGAACATTAGCAATCACTCTTTTCTTTTTTTTTTATTAGGTTTCATGCACAGTGCAGAGCCCAACGCAGGACTTAAACTCACGACCCTGAGATCAAGACCTGAGCTGAGATAGAGGGTCAGACACTCAACCTAACTGAGCCACCCAGGTGCCCTTTTAATATTTTAAGTAATCTCTATATCCAACATAGGACTCAAACTCACAACCCGAAGACCAAGAGTTGCACACTCTACCCACTGAGCCAGCCAGGCACCCCTCTAGCAATCACTCTTAAATACTATTCTCATCATTCCACAACTCTCTTCAAGAATTTTAATGGTTCCCTTTCTCTGCTATGTTAAGTCTAAATCCATCTGCCTAGCTTTCAAGGTCTTCTCTAATCCTACCTCCCACTACTCCTCCTCATATGGGCAGTCTCTTCTGTGCCCTACGAACATACCAAGCCTTGTGCTGGATGCTATGGTTTAAATAATCCCACCCCCTAAGCTGACATTCTTCCCTCCACCGCCTGCTCATCCTTCAAGTGCCAGATCAAATCTTGCCCTTCGAGCCCTCTGCCTGACTACTGCTTATTGCTACCTCAAGCGACTACTACAGTACTTCGGAGTCTGGTCATCTTTTGTACCTCCAGCACCTAGTTTCTGGGATGTAAAAAACACTCAATAAATGTCTGTTGAATATAAACTGTAATATGCTGTGCCAAAGTAATTATGTGGCTTTTACCGTCTCTTCAAACCAGGTGTGTTCACTTCACTAGCAATTCAAGTAGCAGAGTGCTAAAAATAATGATTTCAGAGGTTTTCTTCAATATGAACAAATCAACAACCTATGAGATGCTTTCATGGTTCCTTCAAGTATTTCTACATAGGAACCAATTCAACAGGCTCTGTGAATTTGAAGATTAATACATCTAACCTTTTATTCCTGTTACAGTCTCCTCTAGGAATTAACAATGCCACAACCAAAATTACTTTACAGGGTGCATGAGCAGCTCAGTAGGTTAAGCATCTGACTTCAGCTCAGGTCATAATCTCACGATTCATGGGTTTGAGCCCTGCTTCAGGTGAGCCCCACTTCTCTCTGTCTCTCTCTCTGCCCCTCTCAAAAAAAGGGGGGGTGGGGAGAGAAAAAAAAGAAAATCCTCACAGCAATTTAAAAAAAAATGACTTTACAACACATCTGAGTTTTTTCCCTAAGATGATAATTCAGAGTTCCTCACCATAAAGGAATACTATCTATGAAACAATCATTTATACTATTTTACCATTTTAAGATTAGTATACAATTATTTATAAATGGCTTTTGCTTTCTAACCACTCAAAACAGAACAAATAAATTTAAGTATAAAAACAATCATCTATTAAAAAGCTAATGCTAATAAAATCTTTACTGTCACAAGAAAATACAAGGAATTCAGGTCACATCTGTGCTAGATCACAGATCACAAATATGAATAATTGTTATATACTTAGATTATTATGACTTTAGCATGCAAAGTAAAAAAACTTAAATAAAAAAGTTTTAAAATAATATTTTTAATTTTTTTTCCTTAACGTTTATTTATTACTGAGGGACAGAGAGAGACAGAGCATGAGCATGGGAGGGGCAGAGACAGGAGGAGACACAGAATCTGAAGCAGGCTCCAGGCTCTGAGCCATCAGCATAGAGCCCGACGCGGGGCTTGAACTCACAAAGCGTGAGATCATGACCTGAGCCGAAGTCGGACACTCAACCGACTGAGCCACTCAGGCGCCCCTAAAATACACCAATAATATTTTAACATAGGATTCAAGATAGAGCTTCAACTTACTCAATATAGAACACCTAAAAAATTCCAAGGCCAATTCCCCTGTAACTAACCCTTACAAAGGCCCTTAACCCACAGAAAATGCCAAAGATGATTACAGCCTTTCCCTGATAAATATAAATCAACAAAGCAAAAAAAGGCAGCAGAAATTCAATTCAAAGTAAAGGAGGTTCATCCAGACACCAATGAGTAGCTCAAGAACATAACACACACTACTCTTCTCTCAAACATTAAACATATTCAGTACACTTACCTGTTTCTGAAATGTATGTAACAGGATCCTGGCGTAGAATTTTACCAGGTTTAGGTTTTTCTGGTTGCTTTTTGGCATTTTTTACCTGCACTGTCTCCTCGGATTCTGAATCTGTACATGAGAAGCAAATGAAACAAAACTCTCAAGAGAAAAAATAAAATACAGTGTGTTCTTAAAGTGATCATTGTTAACGAATTCCTCAAGGCCCATTTTGAGGCAAATCCCTTTTATGAATTCTCACAGGTTACTTCTACACAGTGTTAAGCCTTGGTGTTACTTTTCTATTGTCACTATAACAAATCACCACAAATTTAGTGGCTTAAAACAACATAAACATATTATCTTATAGTTCTGAAGGTTAGAAACCCCATATGGGTCTCACTGGGCTAACATCAAAGTGCCAGCAGGGCTATGACCCTTTTCTGGATACTCTAGGGAAAAATCCATTTCCCTGTCTTTTCCAGTTTCTAGTGACTGCTAACATTCCTTAGCTTCTGGCTCCCTTCCTCCATCTCCAAAGCAAGGAACATCAGGCAAAGTCCTTCTCATGCTGCATCTTTCTGGTTCTCTATTTTCCATGGTCAGTCTCTGTCTCTGTCTCTGTCTCTGTCTCTCTCTCTCTCCCCCTTTCCTCCCTCTTCCTTGTGAATACAGTGGGCCCATCCCCAGATAATTCAGGATCATCTCCCTATTTTAAGGTCACCTGATTATCAACCTTAATGCCACCTATGACTTTAGTTTCCCTTTTGCCATGTAACCTAACATATTCACAAGTCCTAGGAATTAGCGCATGGACATCTTTCGGAGCCATTAGTCTACCACAACCTAATCACCCAGGACACTTAAATACAAATGAAGACAAAGTGGTACAAAAATAGAAGTTTCATAAACTTTAGGATCCTTCCTTTCCCTCTGCACCATGCATTTATAAATCCTGTTTCATACTAAAACTGTATCAAACAACAAAATTTTCAATTTCCCAAAAGATAGAAACTCCTGGGGAGTGGGAATGTGTACTTATTTCAAATTCCTTACTGTATACAGCAGTAAAAGACATAGAATAAACATTGAAGCACTTTTAGAATTGAGTCAGAATTTTTGCTGTTATTGTCAAATCCTGACAATCTATGCATACTTCCTTAGAGGTTGCATTATTAAGAATTCACACCAGGGGCGCCTGGGTGGCGCAGTCGGTTAAGCGTCCGACTCAGCTCAGGTCACGATCTCGCAGTCCGTGAGTTCGAGCCCCGCGTCGGGCTCTGGGCTGATGGCTCAGAGCCTGGAGCCTGTTTCGGATTCTGTGTCTCCCTCTCTCTCTGCCCCTCCCCCGTTCATGCTCTGTCTCTCTGTCCCAAAAGTAAATAAACGTTGAAAAAAAAAAAATTAAAAAAAAAAAAAGAATTCACACCAGATGGATCTTCTCCGCAAAAGCAACACCTAAAACTTTTTGAATTCTATCATTATTTTAACAGATCATAAAAGGCATACATAAAAATACAACATTCCCCATCTTAAAAGTACAGTATATTCAAATATTTTATATTGTGATTGTTCCATTTTAAATCCAACAAAAAAGGACCAGATCAAAAGCACAAAAATTAAATTTTAGATCTTTGTTTCCAGAGCAATATTCTAAGGCACTATTTTTCAAATTCAGTCTCCAAGAAGCTCAGCTGAAAGAGAAGTTAGTATGAATATTTTTAAAAATAAATATGTCAGGGGCACCTGGGTGACTCAGTCAGTTGAGTGTCCGACTCTTGATTTCAGCACAGGTCATGATCTCACAGTTTGTGAAGCAGAGCCCCACATCGAGCCCTACAGTGTCAGACTCTTGCAGCATGTGATTCTCTCTCTGCCTCTCTCTCTCAAAATAAATAAATACGCTTTATAAGTAAACTTACTTGATAAATAAATGTCATGTTCAAAGTGAGTTTGAAACATGCTATGTATACTGTATACCCCTCTGAACAAACATATTTAACACGTTAATATATTGTGGCTCTGTCAAGTTCTACAGTACAATAAAACTGTTTTCAACTTTATTGGAGCATAGAGTCTTCTCACAGGACATATTACAACAACAGAGAGAGCTGTGTGTCTCAGAACATCAGTTGGGAAAACACTGTGTTCTAAGGGATATAAAATAATTTTAAAACTTTAAGGCTCCACAGAAGAAATATTACCTGAATCATAGATGATCCTCTTTTTCTTGTTTGGTTGCTTCTGTTTAGAGTCATCTTCTTTACAAGAACTATTTACCTGTAAACATCACAGTATAATTAGAATGCAAAACTTATATAAATTCGTTGTGTTTTCTCGTTAGACTTGAACTCAGTAATTTTGCCCCCAAGGAGACATTTTTCCTTATTATAACTGGGGGGCAGGAGAAACGGGTTACTGGCACCTACCGAGTAGACCAGGGATGCTACTAAACACCCTAACAACGCACAAGATAGTCCTCCACAACAAAGAATTACGCAGCCCAAAATGTCATTAATGCCATAATTAGACTAAACAATTAGCCAAACCCACCATCAAAAAGACAAGAGAGAATAAATGCTGGCGAAGATGTGGAGAAAAAGGAACCGTTGTGCACTGTTGGTGGGACTGTAAAATAGTACAGCCACTATCGAAAACAGTATGGAGGTTCCTCAAAAATTTTTGTCTAAAAACTACCATATGACCCAGCAATTTTACTTCTGAAAATATATCCAAAGAAACAAAAACACTAACTCCAAAAGATATCTGCACCCCCAAGTTCACAGAAGCGTTATTTATAATAGCCAAGACATGGAAACAACCTAAGTGACCATCAAAGTAGGAAAGGATAAAATTGTGATACACATAAAAAAAGAGGAAACCCTACCATTTGCAACAACATGAATGAACCTTGAAGGCATGCTAATTGAAATAATTCAAACAGAGAAAGACAAATACTGTATGATCTCACCTATATGTGGACTCTAAAACAAGCAAAAAACATACCAAACTCAGAAAAAGATACCAGACTTGTGGTTACCAGAAGCAGGCAGCGAGGGGGAGGTACAAGTGGAGGAAGGTGGTCAAAAGGTACAAACTTCTGAGGAGCCCTGGTGGCTCAGTCGGGGTGAGCATCTGGCTCTTGATTTCAGCTCAGATCATGACCTCACAGTACATGGGTTTGAGCCCCGCAGTGGGCTCCACACTGACAGTGTTGGAGGGAGTTCTCTCTCTCCACCCCTCCCTGCTCTCTCTCTCAAAATAAACTTAAAAAAAAAAAGTACAAACTTCTACTTATAAGTACTAGACATGCAATATACAACATGAAGAATATAATGAACACTGTTATTTGATACATAGGAAACTTGTTAAGAGGGCAGATCTAAAAGTTGTCATCACAGAAAAAAATTTTTTTTCTTTTTTTACTTTATCTATATGAGATCCCGGATATTAACTAAACCTGTGGTAATCATTTCACAGCATATGTAAGTCAAACCATCATGCTGTATACCTCAAACTTCTACAGCTCAGATGTTAATTATTTCTTAATAAAACTGAAAAAAAAAAAGAAAAAAAATTGTATCAGATGGGAAAAAAAGAATTATAGAAAAGGCTGTATTATTATTTAGCTCCACTTTCAACACTAAATTACATATAACAAAGAGTAAAAGAATGTCAGATATTAAAAGGCAAATGCTTACTGAAAAGGAAAGAAACAAAGGTTAAGGAGTTATGGGCTGTCCACTACCCACTGCCTGTTAGAAAACTATATATAACCGGGGCAGCTGGGTAGCTCAGTCGGTTAAGTGTCCAACTTCAGCTCAGGTCATAATCTCACAGTTTGAGTTCAAGCCCCACATCGGGCTCTGTGCTGACAGCTTGGAGCCTGGAGCCTGCTTTGGATTCTGTGTCTCCCTCTCTCTCTGCCCCTCCACCCCCCTCTCAAAAAATAAACATTAAAAAAAAATTTTTTTTAAGAATACTATATATAACCAAGGCAAAAGATATTATTTATATTTTGTAGTTATACATTATATTTCTAACATATTCAAATTTTCCCAAAAAAATCAAGAAACCAGACAGCAAAAGAAACTATAACCAATCATAAGGGAGAAATATGTTTCTAGAGGCACCTGACTGCTTCAGTCCATACAGTATGTGACTCTTGATCTCAGGGTTGTGGGTTCAAGCCCCACGCTGGTTGTAGAGATTACTTAAAAATAAAATCTTTAAAAAAAGAAAAAAGAAATATGCTTCTACTCATTACAATAAAACTTGAAAAATATAAGAACAATTGACTAGCTTGCAAGAAAATGAGATAAATGAACTGGAGCACAGAGTTAAAAAGAACTACAGTAACTCAAAAGTTAGAGAAGAGGGTATCCCACAAGGGAGAGAGCCACAGAAGGAGAGTCTCAAATTCTGCCAATAAACTTAGCCCAGATCTCTCCTGCACTACACATGAATGGAACAACTCATAGTGCCAGCTAAGGATAAAAGAACTGAACAAAGATTTCACTTGCTGCCCATCACAGGAGACACAAGAGTTTAGGCTCTGAGTTCAGGCAAGTTAACTGCCTGCTAAACCAAATGAATTAACACTCTTTGGAGGAATGTAACAGAATCCAAATTTCCTGCACTACATAACTAGACTATCCAACATAAATCCAAAATAACCAGACACACACACACACAAAATACAAAATGTAACCTGTGATGCTTTATTTTTTTATCTGTAAACTTGACTGGGCCACAAAGTGCCCAAGTATTACATCAAATATTATTCTGAGTGTTTCTATGAAGGTGTTTTTGGATGAATTTAACATTAACTATCCAAGGATAGCAGGCTTGAGACTGTAATCACACTACTGGCTCTCCTGGTTCACAGGACTTCAGACTCACACTTAAACTATACTACAGCTATCATGAGTCTCCAGCTTCCCAACTGTAGGTCTAGGGACTTGTCAGACGCTGTAATCACATGCATGAATTCTTTAAAATAAATATCTTTGTAGATTCTATTTCTCTGGAGAATTCTGACTATACAGATTTTGTTACCATGAAATAAAGTGGTGCAGTAAAAAATACCTAAAACATGGAAGTGGATTTGGAACCGGGTTATGGTGAAGGCTGGAAAAGTACATGCTTTAAAAAAGCCTAGGACTTCTGGTCCAAGATGGCAATGCAGAAAGACTCTGAACTCACCCCCACAGAATATACCAAATCTATACCTATTTATAGAGCAATTCCTCCTGAAGAACTGAGGGCTGACTGAACAGCTTTTGCACAACAAAAGATGGAGAGACCACAAGAGAATGTTAAGAGAAACAGAAACAAAAACTGCTGAATGAAAGGAACCCTTACCCTGTCACTGCAAACTACATTGAGGAGGGATATACTGAGGGACCATAAGCAGATTTGTGCCCTGGGGCACAGAAAAAAGGCCAAAATTTATGTATGTATGTATGTATGTATGTATGTATGTATTTATTTATTTATTTATTTATTTTTGAGAGAGAGAGAGAGACAGAGCATGAACGGGGGAGGGTCAGAGAGAGGGAGACACAGAATCTGAAACAGGCTCCAGGCTCTGAGCTGTCAGCACAGAGCCCGACGCGGGGCTCGAACTCACGGACCGTGAAATCATGACCCAAGCCGAAGTCGGCTGCTTAACCGACTGAGCCACCCAGGCGCCCCAGAAAAAAGGCCAAAATTTAAAAGGGCAACTAGATTATAAAAGATCCAGCCCTAGAACTCCACCAAATGGTGGGGGAGCTGCTGGAACTCTCTCCAGGTCAGAGGGGCCAAGGTTTACATTCTCCCTTCACCTTGATGGCATGGACTGAAGCAGGGTCCAGGTGCCCTAGGCAGCCTATCACCTCAGTAAGCCCCAGGCTCTTAGTCCACACCAGCCCGAGACATCCCACCTATGTGACCCCAGTGCAATACACACCACAATATCCTTGGTCAATTCCCACTATAGGTCTGTCTTGCCAAGGTGACACAGGCACAAAACACCCCAAAACACTTAGGCCCATACCACTTTGGCTCCAGACAACTTGCCAGGACACCCCCAATACAGAGCTCCTCAAGAACTCCTGGCACATGCCTGTTTTGGATCCAGATGATTCACCAAGGGACCCACTACATGCAGTGCCTTGGGACCACCCAGCCCATTCCTGCTTTGGATCTAGACAACTCACCAGGATTCCCCTATACAGAGTGTCCAGGACCATCCAGCCCCCTCTCAAGTCAGCTCCAGCCACCTCACCAGGGCACTCCCACACAAAGCACCCCAGGACACCTTCATGTGCACACACTTCAGCTTCAGCTGTCCTCAGCACAGAGATCCCTTAGACCACCCTAGCCCATGCCCACTTCAGCTTCAACTGTGCACCGTGTGCACAAAGAGCCCTGGGACCACCCAGTTTACACCTACTTTAGCTTCAGCAGTCCTGCCAGGGTGTCATCTGCGCAGAGCAGGGAACCCCAGGACCTCCAGCTTGTACCCACTTCAACTTTAGCTGCTCCATCAGGGCACCATCTGTGCAGACAGCCCTAGAACCACCCCAGTCCACACCCACTTCAGCTCAGGCCATCCCACCCGGGTACCCCAGCACAGAGTTCCCCAAGACCACCAGCCACAACTTCAGCCAGACAGCCAAAGTCACCAGACACATGCAGTCTACACAGGAGATAGCCATACACAAGACCATTCCTTCAAGGTTAGGAGAAGTATCTGTTCTACCTAATTCATGGAAATAAACACAGAAAGTCTGGCAAAATGAGAAGACAGAGAAATATGTTTTTAATGAAACAACAAGACAAAACCTCAGAAAAAGAGCTAAATGCAATAGAGATAACCAAGCTATCTGCTAACCATTTCAAAGTAAGAAATAAATAAATAGATAAATAAATTTAAAGTAATGATCACAGAGATGCTCACCAACTGGAGAGAAGCATAGATGAATTCAATGAGAACTTCAACAAAGAGAAAATATTAAAAAGGACCACAGTTGAAGAATACAATAAAGGAAATTAAAAAAACACTAGAAGTAATCAACAGTAGATTAAAGAATGCAAAAAACAGATCAGTGACCTGGAAGACAAGCTAATGGTAAGCACCCAAACAGAACAGCAAAAAGGAAAAAGAATTAGAAAAAAAAAAAAAAAAGACACAGAATAGGTTACGGATCTCTTGGAAAACATCAAGTGAACAAAAATTTGCATTTAGGGGTCCCAGAAGAAAAGAGAGACAAAGGGTGAGAAAACTTACTTGAAGAAATAAGAACTGAAAACCTCCCCCAACTGGTGAAGAAAACAAATATCCAACTTCAGGAAGCACAGAGAAGTCCAAACAAGATAAACCCAAGGAGTTCCACACCACAGCACATTAATATGTAAAATGTCAAAGATTAAAGATAAAGAATTTTAAAAGCAACAAGACAGAAGCAAATAATTACCTACAAGGGAAACCCCATAAGGCTATCAGCTGATTTTTTAGCAGAAGGGATGGCATGATATATTCAAACTGCTGAATAAAAAAAAAAAAAAAAAAAACCTACAACCGAGAATACTCTACCCGGCAAAGTTATTCAGAATTGAAGGTGAGCTAAAGAGTTTCCCAAACTAAAGTTAAAGGATTTCATCACCACTTAACCAGCCTTATAAGAAATATTAAAGGGCTTCTTGAAGTGGAAAAGAAAGGCTGTATTTAGAAGAAAATTATGAAAGGAAAAAAATTTCATGAGTAAAAACAAACACAGTAAAGGTAGTAGGGCAACCATTTATAAAGCTAGTATAAAGGTTAAAAGACATAGTAGTAAAATCAACTATATTTTTTAAATTAGAGGTGTCTGGATGGCCTAGTCAGTTGAGTGTCTAACTCTTGATTTCAGCTCTGGTCATGATCCCAGGGTCATGGGATCAAGCCCTGCACTGGGCTCCGCACTGAGTATGGAACCTGCTTAAAGATTCTCATTCTCTCTCTCTCTGCCACTCTACCCCGCTTGCTCTCTATCTCTCTCAAATAAAATAAATTAGTTAAGGGGACTCACATAATAAAAAGATGTAAAATATGAAAACATATACACAAAATGCGGGGTGGGAGAGTAAAAATGAAGTTCTTTTATAATGTGTTCAATCTCTTTTTTTTTTTTTAATTTTTTTTTTCAACGTTTATTTATTTTTGGGACAGAGAGAGACAGAGCATGAACGGGGGAGGGGCAGAGAGAGAGGGAGACACAGAATCCGAAACAGGCTCCAGGCTCTGAGCCATCAGCCCAGAGCCTGACGCGGGGCTCGAACTCACGGACCGCAAGATCGTGACCTGGCTGAAGTCGGACGCTTAACCGACTGCGCCACCCAGGCGCCCCAATATAATGTGTTCAATCTCAAGTGACCATCAATTTAATACAGAATATCATACACCTGGATATTACATAGGAACCTCATGATAACCACAAGGCAAAAACCTGAAATAGATACACAAAAATTAAGAGAAAGAAAGCCAAGGACAACACTAAAGAAAGTTATCAATCACAAGAAAGCAAGAAAGGAACACAGAAGAACTACGAAACCAACCAAAAATCAGTGAACAGAAAGGTAGTAAGTACATACCTATCAATAATTAAATGTAAAAGGTCAAAATGCTCCAATCAAAAGACAGAGGGCGATAGAATGGATAAAAATACAAGACCCACCTATATTCTACCTATAAGAGACTCACGTCAGACCTAAAGACACATACAAACTGAAAGTAAAGATATGGAAAAAGATATTCTGTTCAAATGGAAACTAAAAAAAAATCCAGGGTAGCAATACCTGTATCAGACAAAATAGACTTAACAACAAAGATTATAACAAGAAACAAAACATGGCATTACATACTGATAATGGCATCAATTCAACAAGAGGATATAACAATTGTAAATATCTATACACCCAACATTAAAGTACCTAAATACATAATACAAAGATTAACATACGTAAAGGAAGAAATCGACAGTGATACAACAGTAGGGAACTTTAACACCCCATTTCATCCAGAAAGAAAATCAATAAGGAAACAGCTTTTGAATGACACATCAGAACAGACCAACTTAACAGATATATACAGAACATTCCATCCAAAAACGACGAATACACATTCTTTCCAACTGCAAGTGGAACATTCTCCATGGCAGATGACATGTTAGTCCACATAATAAGTCTCAATAAATTTAAGAAAACTGAAATCATATCAAGCATCTTTTCCAACCATAACAGTACAAAACTAGAAATCAATTATAAGAAAAAAAAATGGAAAAAACACAAACACGTGGAGGTTAAACAACATGCTATTAAACAACTGATTGGTCAATGATGAAATCAAAGAAGAAATTTAAAAATATATGTATTAGTACAAGAAGTTCTAGCCATAGCAATCAGACAAGAAAAAGAAAAGGGCTCCAAATTGGTAAAGAAGTAAACTATCACTATTTGCAAATGACAGGATACTATTCATAGAAAACCTTAACTCCACCAGAAAAAAACATTAGAATAAATTAATTCAGTAGCCTCAGGATACAAAATTAATATACAGAAACCTGTCTTGTTTCTATATAACTAATATAACAAATAACTAATAACAAAGTATCATAAATAGAAATTAAGGAGTGCCTGGGTGGTTCAGTTGGTTGAGCATCTGACTTAGGCTCAGGCATTTAGGCTCAGGCTGTGATCTCACAGTTTGTGAGCTCGAGCCCCACATCAGGCTCTCTGCTGTCAGTGTGGAGCCCGCTTCAGATCCTCTGTCCCCCTCTCTCTCTCTGAACCTCCCCAGCTCACACTCTTTCTCTCAAAAATACATAGAAACATTTCAAAAAATAGAAATTAAAGAAACAATTCCACTTACAATAGCACCAAAAAGAATAAAATACTTAGAAACAAATTTAGTCAAGAAGGTGAAAGATCTGTACTCTAAAAACTATGAAATATTGATGAACAAAACTGAAGATGTCACAAATGAAAAGATATTCCATGCTCATAGATTGTACGAATATTGTTACAACATCCATACTACCCAAAGCAATCTATAGATTCAATGCAATCTCTATCAAAATACCAACAGTAATTTTCACAGAACTAGAACAAAAAATACTAAAATTTGTATGGAACCATTAAAGACCCCAAATAGCCAAAGCAATCTTGAAAAAGATTGCAACATTTTTCTAGATGTCATTTCGGCAAGGGAAACAAAAGCAAAAATTAACTATTGAGACTACACCAAAATAGAAAGCTTTTGCACAGCAATGGAAACCATTAATAAAATGAAGAGGCAACCTACTGAATAAGAGAAGATACTTGCAAATTATATGTCCAATAAGGGGTTAACATCCAAAGTATATAAAGAACTTATACAACTCAACACCAAAAAACCCCAAATAATCTAATGGGCAGAGAAAGTGGGCAGAAAACCCAAAAAGAAATTTTTGCAAAGACATTCAGATGACCAATAGACACATGAAAAGATGCTCAACATCACTAATCAGCAGGGCAAATCAAACCACAATAAAATATCAGATTACACCTGTCAGAATGGCTAGAATCAAAAGACAAGAAACAAGGGTTGGTGAATATGTAGAGGGAAAAAAACACTCAATGCAGTGTTGGTGGGAATGCAAGCTGGTGCAGCCACTGTGGAAAACAGTACGGAGGTTCCTTAAAACATTAAAAAATAGAAATAGAATACAAAATACAAAAATACATATATATAAATATGATCCAGTAATTCCACTACTGAGTATTTACCAAAGAAAACAAAAACACTAATTCAAAAAGATATATACACCCCTACATAGCCAAGATATGATAGCAACCTAAGTGTCCATCAACAGATAGATAAAGATGTGAGATACATACACACGCACACTAAAATATTACTCAGCCATGGGGCACCTGGGTGGTTTAGCTGGTTGGGTGTCTGACTTGATTTCAGCTCAGATCATGCTCTCTCGCTGTAAGCACAGAACATGCTTGGGATTCTCTCTCTCCCTCTCTGTGCACTCATGCTCTCTCTTTCTCTCTCAAAAATAAATAAACTTAAAAAAAAAAAGTTCTAGGGGCGCCTGGGTGGCTCAGTCAGTTAAGCGACCGACTTCAGCTCAGGTCATGATCTCACAGTTCGTGAGTTCAAGCCCCGCGTTGCGCTCTGTGCTGACAGCCTAGAGCCTGCTTCAGATTCTGTGTCTCCCTCTCTCTCTGCCCCTCCCCTGTTCGCACTCTGTTTCTGTCTCTCAAAAGTAAATAAATGTTTAAAAAAAAAACTAAAAAAAAAAAAAAACCCTTCTAGGGGCACTTGGGTGACTCAGTCGGTTAAGTGCCTGACTCTTGGTTTCAGCTCAGGTCATGATCTCACTCGTGAGTGAGATCTCACTCCGTGCTGACAGTGCAGAGCCTGCTTGGGATTCTCTCTCTCTCCCTGCCCCTCCCCTGCTTGTGCCCACGCTCTCTCTCTCACTTAAAATAAATAAATAAACTTAAAAAAAAGTTCTGGGGCACCTGGATGGTTCAGTCAGATAAGTGTCTGCCTCCTGATTTCAGCTCAGGTCATGATCTCACGGTTGCGTGACCAAGCATCACATTGCACTCTGTGCTGACAGTGCCGAGCCCACTCAGGATTCTCTCTCTCGCTCTCTCTCTCCTCCTTCCCTGCTCATGCTCGCTTGCTCACTCGCTCTCAAAATAAATAAAGATTTTAAAAAATAACAAAATAAAAGTTTCTATTATAAAAATAAATAAATAATAACATAACAAAATATTACTCAGCCATAAAAAAAAAAGGAGATCTTGCCATATGTCACACCTGGAGAGCATTACACTAAGTGAAATAAGTCAGACAGCAGAAAACAAATACCATATGATTTCACTTATAAGTGGAATCTGAAAAACAAAACGAATAAACAAAGCAGAAACAGATCCATAAATACTGAGAACTGGTGGTTGCCAGAGGGAAGGGGGTTGAAGGCATGGGTAAATAGGGGTGAAAGGGTGAATCAATCATGGGGGTGAAAGGTATAGATTAGGGAATACAGTCAATAGTATTTTAATAGTGCTGTATAGGACCTACACTTGTGAGCATAGCATAACACAGAGTTGCTGAATCACTATGTTGCACACCTGAAACTAATGTAATACTATTTGTCAACCATACTTCAATAAACAAAATAAACAAATAAAAAGAAAAATTTTGTAAAATGTAGACTCCTGTGAAGGGACTGTTAGCAATAATATGGATGTTAAATGCGACTCCAACAAGGTCTCAAGGAGAAAAAATAAGAGCTATGGGGAAAGTTTCTATCATCTTAGAGGATACATATATCGTAAATCGAATGCTGGTAAATATAAACGTTAAAGACCATTCTGGTGAGGTTTCAGACAGAATCAAGGAACACATTGTTGGAAACTGGAGAAACGGCAATCCTTGTTATAAAATGGCAAAGAACTTGGCTACATTGTGTTTTAGTGAAAGATAGAACTTGTGAACAATGAAATTATTTAGCTGAAGAGATTCCGAAGCAAACCGTTGGAAGGTGAAGATTGGGATCCTCTACAGTAAAATACAAGAGAGAAATGAACTGAATTGTTAAGCAAAAAGGAAACAGAACTTAAAGCTTTGGAAAATACTCAACCTATGTTGCAAAAAATGAGAACACATGTGCTGAAAAGAACACCAAAAGTGTGGCTGGACTATCACTCAATAAAGAGATAATGAGATTTCACAAGGAAAAACGGTGCTAGTTTGAAATGAGACAAAATGAAGAAAGGCTGTCAGACTTCTTGATTCTACAGGAAGGACAGGAGAGCTATTCAGCTGCAAACCTGCACCATTCTCTAAGAAAAGGAGAAGAGATCATGAAGGTGATTCAGAGATCAGGCTGCCTTACTTCTTGTTTCAACAGATCAAACAGCCTCCATCCAGAAGCCTTGGGACTGGGACGACTGCCCCAGTGGGTCCAGAAGGCAGGGCATCAAGCTAAAGATTTTCTCAAGCTTTAAGATCTAATAGAATTTGCCTTGCTAGGTTTTGGCCTTGCTAGGTTTTGGACTTGCTTGGGACCCATCCCCCCCTTTCTTCCATCTGATTTCTCCCTTTTGAAATGGGAATGTCTATTCCATGCCTATCCCACCACTGTATTTTAGAAACACATGCTTGTCTGGTTTCCCAGGTCCACAGCTAAAGAGGAATTTTCTCAGGAGAAATCATACCTTGAATCTCACCCTATCTGGTTTAAATGGTATTTAGGTAAGACTCTGGACTTGACAGTTGGTGCTGTAATGAGTTAAGACTTTTAGGGGCTGTCAGGATGGAATAAATGTATTTTGCATTGTGAGAAGAACATGGATTTGGGGGACCACAGGCAAAATGTTTGGACTGAATGCTTGTATCCCTCCTAATTCATATGTTGAGCCCCTATGTCCCCATTGTTGCTGTATTTGGAGAAGAAGTCTCTAAGGAATTATGGTTAAATGAGGTCGTAAAGGATGGGGCCCTGATCTGACAAGCTTTATGTCCTTGAAGAGATACCAGAGGCCTCACTCACACATGTATGTACACACACTCACTAGCGCACGTGCTCTCTCTACCTCTCTCTCCCTCGATGTGCTTGCACCAAGAAAACGTTAAGTGAGGACACAGCAAGAAGGTAGCTATCTACAATCCAGAGAGTTCTTGCCAAGAACTGAATTGGCTGGAACCTTAACCATAGACTTCTAGCCTCCAGAACTGTAAGAAAATAAATTTCAGTTTAAGTCATCCAGTCTATGTATTTTGCTATAGTAGCCCAAACTAATACTTGAGCCAAAGACTTAAGAGAAAAGGCATTTAATAGAGACCAATCCTAATATGTTAGAATTAGCCAACAAGAAGTTTAAAGTACCTATTATAACCACATTCAAGAACATAAATAAATAAAAACTATGAAAAAGAAACAATCAGAAATTCTAGAATTGAAAAATGCAATATTTAAAATAACATATTCATTACATAGGCTTAACAGCAAACTGGAGAGGGAAGAAGAGTCAATGAACCTGAAGACAGTAACAAAGAAATTATATAATCTGAAATATAGGGAAAAAAAAAGAATAAAAATGAACAAATCTCCATGAGCGATGAGGCAATATCAAAATTCTGATATGTGTATAATTGGAATCCCAGAAGAGGACAAAGAGAATGAGGCAGAAATATATTTGAACAAATAATGGCAGAAAGTTCCCAAATTTGATGAGATGTATAGATTCAAGAAACTCAGAAACCATAAACAGGATACACGCAAGAAAACCACACACAGGCACACCACAGTCAAAGCTGAAAACCAAAGATAAAAATCTGTAAAGCAGCATGAGAAAAACAATACATAACATACAAAAGAAAACAATATGAATGACTGCTACCATCTTTCCAGAAAAAAATAGAGACCAAAGGACAATGGAACATTTTAAAGTGCTGAAACAAAAAACTGTCAATCCAAAATTCTATATCCAGCAAAAATATCCTTCAAGAATGAAGACAAAATAAAGACATTATTAAATAAACAAAAATTTACAGGCACCTGGGTGGCTCAGTCAGTTAAGCAACCAACTCTTGATTTTGGCTCAAGTCATGATCTCAAGGTTCATGAGACTGAGCGCCACTTCAGGCTCTGCACTGTAAGTGCAGATTCTGTCTTCCTCTCTCTGCCCTTCCCCCTGCTTGTGTGCATGCATGCTCTCTCTCTCTCAAAATAAATAAACTGTTAAATAAATAAACAAAAACTTAGGCAATGTGTTACCAAAGACCTACACTACAAGAAATGGCAAAGAAAATTCTTCAGGTATAAAGACAATGATATGAGATAGAAATTAAGAAATTCTTATCTTCGATAAGAAATGAAAAGTACCAGAAATGGCAAATATGGGTAAATACAAAAGATCAATTTTTTCCTCTTAATTTCTTTAAAATACATGTCTGGGGTGAAGAGAAGATGGCGGCTTAGGAGGACGCTGGGCTCAGCATGCATCCTGCTGATCACTTAGATTCCACTTACACCTGCCTAACTAACCCAGGAAACCACCAGAAGACTAGCAGAATGGAGTCTCTGGAGCCAAGCACAGACGAGAGGCCCACGGAAGAGGGTAGGAAGGGCAGAGAGGCGGTGCGCGCTGCATGGACTGGCGGGAGGGAGCCAGGGCGGAGGGGCGGCCCGCCGGCCAAGCAGAGCCCCCAAGTCTGGCTGGCAAAAGCGGAGGGGCCAGACGGAGTGTGTTCCGACAGCAAGCGGGACTTAGCATCTGGGAGGTCATAAGTGAACAGCTCTCCTCGGAAAGCGGGAAGGCTGGAGGACAAAGGGAGGGAGAGTTGCTGAGCCCCGGGACGACAGAGCTCTGTTTGGTGGGGAACAAAGGCACTCACCAGCGCCATCTCCCTCGCCCATCCCCAGCCAAAATCCCAAAGGGAACCAGTTCCTGCCAGGGAACTTGCTCACTCCGCGCAAACACCCAACGCTGTGCTTCTGCAGAGCCACCCCTCCAGCAGTGGGTCTGACTCCCTCTGGCTGCCACAGGGCCCCTCCTGAAGTGGATCACCTAAGGAGAAGCGAGCTAAGCCTGCCCCTCCAGCCCCCGTGCACCTTGCCAACCCACCCCAGCTAATATGCCAGATCCCCAGCACCACAACCCTGGCAGTGTGCAAGTAGCCCAGACAGGCCACGCCACCCCACAGTGAATCCCACCCCTAGGAGAGGGGAAGAGAAGGCACACACCAGTCTGACTGTGGCCCCAGCGGTGGGCTGGGGGCAGACATCAGGACTGACTGTGGCCCCGCCTACCAACTGCAGTTATACACCACAGCACAGGGGAAGTGCCCTGCAGGCCCGCACCACTCCAGGGACTATCCAAAATGACCAAACGGAAGAATTCCCCTCAGAAGAATCTCCAGGAAATAACAACAGCCAATGAACTGATCAAAAAGGATTTAAATAATATAACAGAAAGTGAATTTAGAATAATAGTCATAAAATTAATCACTGGGCTTGAAAACAGTATACAGGACAGCAGAGAATCTCTTGCTATAGAGATCAAGGGACTAAGGAACAGTCAGGAGGAGCTGAAAAACGCTTTAAAAGAAATGCAAAACAAAATGGAAACAACGACGGCTCGGATTGAAGAGGCAGAGGAGAGAATAGGTGAACTAAAAGATAAAGTTATGGAAAAAGAGGAAGCTGAGAAAAAGAGAGATAAAAAAAATCCAGGAGTATGAGGGGAAAATTAGAGAACTAAGTGACACACTAAAGAGAAATAATATACGCATAATTGGTATCCCAGAGGAGGAAGAGAGAGGGAAAGGTGCTGAAGGGGTACTTGAAGAAATAATAGCTGAGAACTTCCCTGAACTGGGGAAGGAAAAAGGCATTGAAATCCAAGAGGCACAGAGAACTCCCTTCAGACGTAACTTGAATCAATCTTCTGCACAACATATCATAGTCAAACTGGCAAAATACAAGGATAAAGAGAAAATTCTGAAAGCAGCAAGGGATAAACGTGCCCTAACTTATAAAGGGAGACCTATAAGACTCGTGACTGATCTCTCTTTTGAAACTTGGCAGGCCAGAAAGGATTGGCACGAGATCTTCAATGTATTGAACAGTAAAAATATGCAGCCGAGAATCCTTTATCCAGCAAGTCTGTCATTTAGAATAGAAGGAGAGATAAAGGTCTTCCCAAACAAACAAAAACTGAAGGAATTTGTCACCACTAAACCAGCCCTACAAGAGATCCTAAGGGGGATCCTGTGAGACAAAGTACCAGAGACATCACTACAAGCATAAAACATACAGACATCACAATGACTCTAAACCCGTATCTTTCTATAATAACACTGAATGTAAATGGATTAAATGCGCCAACCAAAAGACATAGGGTATCAGAATGGATAAAAAAACAAGACCCATCTATTTGCTGTCTACAAGAGACTCATTTTAGATCTGAGGACACCTTTAGATTGAGAGTGAGGGGATAGAGAACTATTTATCATGCTACTGGAAGCCAAAAGAAAGCTGGAGTAGCCATACTTGTATCAGACAAACTAGACTTTAAATTAAGGCTGTAACAAAAGATGAAGAAGGGCATTATATAATAATTACAGGGTCTATCCATCAGGAAGAGCTAACAATGATAAATGTCTATGCGCCGAATACCGGAGCCCCCAAATATATAAAACAATTACTCACAAACATAAGCAACCTTATTGATAAGAATGTGGTAATTGCAGGGGACTTTAACACCCCACTTACAGAAATGGATAGATCATCTAGACACATGGTCGATAAAGAAACAAGGGCCCTGAATGACACATTGGATCAGATGGACTTGACAGATATATTTAGAAGTCTGCATCCCAAAGCAACAGAATATACTTTCTTCTCAAGTGCACATGGAACATTCTCCAAGATAGATCATATACTGGGTCACAAAACAACCCTTCATAAGTATACAAGAATTGAAATTATACCATGCATACTTTCAGACCACAATGCTATGAAGCTTGAAATCAACCACAGAAAAAAGTCTGGAAAACCTCAAAAAACACGGAGGTTAAAGAACACCCTACTAAAGAATGAGTGGGTCAACCAGGCAATTAGAGAAGAAATTAAAAAATATATGGAAACAAACGAAAATGAAAATACAACAATCTAAACGCTTTGGGATGCAGCGAAGGCAGTCCTGAGAGGAAAATACATTGCAATCCAGGCCTATCTCAAGAAACAGGAAAAATCCCAAATACAAAATCTAACAGCACACCTAAAGGAACTAGAAGCAGAACAGCAAAGGCAGCCTAAACCCAGCAGAAGAAGAGAAATAATAAAGCTCAGAGCAGAAATAAACAATATAGAATCTAAAAAAACTGTAGAGCAGATCAACGAAACCAAGAGTTGGTTTTTTGAAAAAATAAACAAAATTGACAAACCTCTAGCCAGGCTTCTCAAAAAGAAACGGGAGATGACCCAAATAGATAAAGTCATGAATGAAAATGGAATTATTACAACCAATCCCTCAGAGATACAAGCAATCATCAGGGAATACTATGAAAAATTATATGCCAACAAATTGGACAACCTGGAAGAAATGGACAAATTCCTAAACACCCACACTCTTCCAAAACTCAATCAGGAGGAAATAGAAAGCTTGAACAGACCCATAACCAGCGAAGAAATTGAATTGGTTATCAAAAATCTCCCAACAAATAAGAGTCCAGGACCAGATGGCTTCCCAGGGGAGTTCTACCAGATGTTTAAAGCAGAGATAATACCTATCCTTCTCAAGCTATTCCAAGAAATAGAAAGGGAAGGAAAACTTCCAGACTCATTCTATGAAGCCAGTATTACTTTGATTCCTAAACCAGACAGAGACCCAGTAAAAAAAGAGAATTACAGGCCAATATCCCTGATGAATATGGATGCAAAAATTCTCAATAAGATACTAGCAAATCGAATTCAACAGCATATAAAAAGAATTATTCACCATGATCAAGTGGGATTCATTCCTGGGATGCAGGGCTGGTTCAACATTCGCAAATCAATCAACATGATACATCACATTAATAAAAGAAAAGAGAATATGATCCTGTCAATCGATGCAGAAAAGGCCTTGACAAAATCCAGCACCCTTTCTTAATAAAAACCCTTGAGAAAGTCGGGATAGAAGGAACATACTTAAACATCATAAAAGCCATTTGTGAAAAGCCCACAGCTAACATCATACTCAATGGGGAAAAACTGAAAGCTTTTTCCCTGAGATCAGGAATACGACAGGGATGCCCACTCTCACCGCTGTTGTTTAACATAGTGCTGGAAGTTCTAGCATCAGCAATCAGACAACAAAAGGAAATCAAAGGCATCGAAATTGGCAAAGACGAAGTCAAGCTTTCGCTGTTTGCAGATGACATGATATTGTACATGGAAAATCCGATAGACTCCACCAAAAGTCTGCTAGAACTGATACATGAATTCAGCAAAGTTGTAGGATACAAAATCAATGTACAGAAATCAGTTGCATTCTTATACACTAACAATGAAGCAACAGAAAGACAAATAAAGAAACTGATCCCATTCACAATGGCACCAAGAAGCATAAAATACCTAGGAATAAATCTAACCAAAGATGTAAAAGATCTGTATGCTGAAAACTATAGAAAGCTTAGGAAGGTAATTGAAGAAGATATGAAGAAATGGAAAGACATTCCCTGCTCATGGATTGGAAGAATAAATATTGTCAAAATGTCAATACTACCCAAAGCTATCTACACATTCAATGCAATCCCCATCAAAATTGCACCAGCATTCTTCTCGAAGCTAGAACAAGCAATTCTAAAATTCATATGGAACCACAAAAGGCCCCGAATAGCCAAAGTAATTTTGAAGAAGACCACCAAAGCAGGAGGCATCACAATCCCAGACTTTAGCCTCTACTACAAAGCTGTCATCATCAAGACAGGATGGTATTGGCACAAAAACAGACACATAGACCAATGGAATAGAATAGAAACCCCAGAACTAGACCCACAAACGTATGGCCAACTCATCTTTGACAAAGCAGGAAAGAACATCCAATGGAAAAAAGACAGTCTCTTTAACAAATGGTGCTGGGAGAACTGGACAGCAACATGCAGAAGATTGAAACTAGACCACTTTCTCACACCATTCACAAAAATAAACTCAAAATGGATAAAGGACCTGAATGTGAGACAGGAAACCATCAAAACCCTAGAGGAGAAAGCAGGAAAAGACATCTCTGACCTCAGCCGTAGCGCTCTCTTACTCGACACATCCCCAAAGGCAAGGGAATTAAAAGCAAAAATGAATTACTGGGACCTTATGAAGATAAAAAGCTTCTGCACAGCAAAGGAAACAACCAACAAAACTAGAAGGCAATCAACGGAATGGGAAAAGATATTTGCAAATGACATATCGGACAAAGGGCTAGTATCCAAAATCTATAAAGAGCTCACCAAACTCCACACCCGAAAAACAAATAACCCAGTGAAGAAATGGGCAGAAAACATCAATAGACACTTCTCTAAAGAAGACATCCGGATGGCCAACAGGCACATGAAAAGATGCTCAACGTCGCTCCTCATCAGGGAAATACAAATCAAAACCACACTCAGATATCACCTCACACCAGTCAGAGTGGCCAAAATGAACAAATCAGGAGACTATAGATGCTGGAGAGGATGTGGAGAAACGGGAACCCTCTTGCACTGTTGGTGGGAATGCAAACTGGTGCAGCCACTCTGGAAAACAGTGTGGAGGTTCCTCAGAAAATTAAAAATAGACTTACCCTATGACCCAGCAATAGCACTGCTAGGAATTTACCCAAGGGATACAGGAGTACTGATGCATAGGGGCACTTGTACCCAAATGTTTATAGCAGCACTCTCAACAATAGCTAAATTGTGGAAAGAGCTTAAATGTCCATCAACTGATGAATGGATAAAGAAATGGTGGTTTATATACACAACGGAGTACTACATAGCAATGAGAAAGAATGAAATATGGCCCTTTGTAGCAACGTGGATGGAACTGGAGAGTGTGATGCTAAGTGAAATAAGCCATACAGAGAAAGACAGATACCATGTTTTCGCTCTCATGTGGATCCGGAGAAACTTAACAGAAACCCATGCGGGAGGGGAAGGAAAAAAAAAAAAAGAGGTTAGAGTGGGAGAGAGCCAAAGCATAAGAGACTCTTAAAAACTGAGGACAAACTGAGGGTTGATGGGGGGTGGGAGGGAGGAGAGGGTGGGTGATGGGTATTGAGGAGGACACCTTTTGGGATGAGCACTGGGTGTTGTATGGAAACCAACTTGACAATAAATTTCATATATTGAAAAAAATAAATAAAATAAAATAAAATAAAATAAAATAAAATAAAATAAAATAAAATAAAATAAAATAAAATAAAATACATGTCTGTTTCGAGCAAAAATTATCACACTGAATGTGGAGTACTGGTGCCTGGGTGGCTCAGTCGGTTAAGCGTCCGACTTCAGCTCAGGTCACGATCTCGCGGTCTGTGAGTTTGAGCCCCGCGTCGGGCTCTGGGCTGATGGCTCAGAGCCTGGAGCCTGCTTCCGATTCTGTGTCTCCCTCTCTCTCTGCCCCTCCCCCGTTCATGCTCTGTCTCTCTCTGTCTCAAAAATAAATAAAAACGTTAAAAAAAAAATTAAAAAAAAAAATGAATGTCGAGTATTAACACATGTAGCTATAATACATATAGTTAAAACATAAACAATGGTGGTAAATAGACCTGTAGAGTTGCAAAACTCATATCTTACACAAAGTGGAACAATATTAACTCAGACACACTACTGTAGCCATCACCTGCTTTCTACAGTGACACTGTACCTTAACTTCTCTGAGGCCCAAGGAAGACAAGGAAAGAATAAAGCTTTCCTCCAAAGTTCTCCTTCACCAGAAGTCCAACACCTTTCACTTGGGGCTCATGTCTTTAAGAATAAACTTTGGTCTTAAAATACAAAGTTTTAACAACTGAAAAGGGTTCCATCTCTCCTATAGGAAAACAAGCAATGAATGCAGGAAGCTGTATTAATTAGAAATATACTTGTCTTCCTTCTCTGCAAAATGAGTTGAAATCTATATTCATTTCAGGCTCGCATAATATCAAGTCTAGGAACTGAATTTATTTAACTTTTTATACAGTTCAATACGGTATCTGGAAAACTGACCTTGATTTCCTTTATTCCTTTCTTTGCTTTTAAAGTTTCTTCAGCAGACTTTGTCTTCTCATTCTTCTTCACTGTGTCAGTCACAAGTTTCTTTCCACTTGGTATAACCCCAAAGAATTTCCGAATATCCTAAAAGCAATAATGGACGTGCATAAACAAACATTAACGGCACAAAATGTGAATTTCACTTGCAAACGGGGACACCTTACACACACTGGTTTGCCCTCAGCAATTTCTTCACAGTGCAATAACTCCACCATGTGCAGCAGCGTTCTTTTCATGTGCAAAAGTTTACTGATAAAATTACCTGGGTTAAGAACCATTCGCCTAATGAAAAATAGTTATTAATTCTCAGAATTTGGCAAAAGCAGGACAAAAATGAGCAATGAAATTGTTCTTAACAACAGCATAATTACTAAAGAGGCAAGTCATATGCGCATATTCATCCCACCTCCCCAGGCACAGTGAGAGAGAAGACAAATGTTGAAGAGTATAATCCTTGCCCATGGGATTTATACTCCAGTTTGAAAGAAGGATACCTTTCACAACCCTGATCATTTAAGGCTTAATAACTTAAAACTTAATCACTTAATAACTAAAAACCTTGAAGTTACTCTTCTTTATATGATTTTTCCAAATTCTGAAGTCAATATTTTATGCGTATTACAATATTCTCTTTAATTGCTCTAACCCTTTGTGTTAAGCTGAAATCAAATTAATCATAATGAAACATTTACAATGTAATTTACAATTAAAATCACTCACTTTTATCTTTTGCATACATATTCTTCCCTACCCTTTTAGATTTTAGCTTTGAACATGGGACGGTGTAGAGAACAGGAATAGATCTTGGAATCAGAAAGCCTCAGTATGAATCTCTACTCCACTGCTTTTTATGTGTGACCTTGGGCAGGTTACTTTAATCTGGTTTTTCATCAGTAAAGTGGGACTAATACTACCTACACTTTATGAGGATAATTAATGTTGGCTCAGTAAAAAGCTTCCCTTTCCCTCATTTATGAACTATTATTCCTTCATATCACTGAAACGTCTCTACTTACAATTATCTCTGCTCCCAGGCAAGGATATAAGGAACACAAAATAATGAGATCTGAATAAGGATCTGAATTCCTAAGAACTGGGTTCAAGAGCCAAGTATTCTCCTCTTCCTATCTTAGGTTCCTGAGTTTTCAATCCTTTTAACCTGTTCCCTGTTCCTCTCTTTATTGTGGTGAGCAAAATGCCTGTTGAAAGTACTTTGCCGGGGCACCTGGGAGGCTCAGTCAGTTGAGCACTGACTCTTGATTTCAGCTCAGGTCATGATCTCAGGGTCACGGGATCAAGCCCCACTTTGGGCTCAGCACTGAGCATGGAGAGACTGCTTAAGATTCTCTCTGTCTCTGTCTCTGTCTCTCTCCCTCTCTGACCCTCTCCCCGACTCGTGTGCTCGCTCGCTCTCTCTCTCAAATACAAAAAAAATTCTTAAAGGTACTTTGTGAGGTGTAAGAAAGTTAACAATTCTTTCCTAGAACCTGGCAGTAAATATCATACTCTTAAAATGTCACAAATCCCAAATAAGCATGTTATGCACACACAAAAATAGCTTTGTGTCTAAGCAAATAAACAAAGCAGATAAATGAGGTACACAGACACTAAATTTCTTTTAAAAGATTATAGACCTCTCTGATTTTATGTTCTCTTTTGTAAACTGCTTAACACAGAAAAGTCACAAATCCATCCTAATAAAATCTAAGTCTAAAAAATATTGTTTACAGAATGATACTTCACCTATGAGGCTAAGACATTTGTGTCAAGTGCTAAATAAAGAAAAATAGGCAATAAAGAAAGGCACAGTCTTCCATATAACTTACAAAAAACTGGGTTTGCGGTTGACAACTATTTATTTACTTTATTGCTTCTGGAGGAAATGACAGTTTCACACCAGAGTTTCACTTTTAAAATTACCAACTGATTTTTCATTCAAATGGTGGTGACGGTTTGCACGCATGCATGCACCCTTACACACAGCACAACACGTGTACCATGGAAATACCAAAACTGAATATTAATAATCAGGTTAAAGTCACTGCTGGTTTTCAAACTGTATTAGGCACACAAACGCTTACAACCACAAAAGAAAACAAAATATAATTCAGGAAATGGAATGGTTGGTTTATTAAGGCTCTCTGACTTTTGTGTTTCATACTCCTCAGCATTGTTACTTTTCCTTCCTAACTAATCCTTTCTATTCATATCCCCTTTCTCTTCCTTTTCTTTATTCTACCCTACTCTCACTCCCCACACCCTTATACTCTGATGGCAGCAGAACAGTAAAATAACAACATTCTGATCTATCCCAATACACACTAAAATCTAAACTTTTGGAAAAGAATTTTCTTTTTTTTTTTTTTTAATTTTTTTTTCAACGTTTTATTTATTTTTGGGACAGAGAGAGACAGAGCATGAACGGGGGAGGGGCAGAGAGAGAGGGAGACACAGAATCGGAAACAGGCTCCAGGCTCTGAGCCATCAGCCCAGAGCCTGACGCGGGGCTCGAACTCCCGGACCGCGAGATGGTGACCTGGCTGAAGTCGGACGCTCAACCGACTGCGCCACCCAGGCGCCCCGGAAAAGAATTTTCATCACAAGGAAAGCCGATTAACTCACACCTTTTAGGATTATCTCCAATGTGAGCAGCCATCTTGTATATAAACAGCTAAAAGACAAGGGTCACTAATTTGGCCTTAGAGAGTGACTTCACTTTACCCTTCAATTAACATTCCCTTGTCTAGTACTCCCAGTTTTCAAACATTTCATGAAATGGCGAACAAGTCTAGTGGCTAATCATACTCCCAAATAATAGATCTAAACATCACTCTTGGGGCACCTGGGTGGCTTAGTCAGTTAAGCACCCAACTTCGGCTCAGGTCACGATCTCCCGGTTTGAGAGTTCAAGCCCCACATCAGGCTCTGTGCTGGCAGCTCAGAGCCTGGGGCCTGCTCCAGATTCTGTCCCTCCCTCTCTCTCTTTGCCCCTCCCCCACTTGCACTGTCTCTCTCTTTCTCAAAAATAAACATTAAAAAAAATTTTTTTTATTTAAACACCATTCTTGAATGCACAAAATAATTATTCCTGAGTATATGAGAAGAGGGAACAGATTTTAATTTACTTTTATGATCTTGGCAAAGGGAAAGTCTTCTAAGTATAACATCAAAGCTAGAAACCATCCATAAAGGAAGACAGATCTGACTACATAACAAGAAAAGATGCCATAAACAAAAGTTAAAATACAAGTAACTAACTTGAAAATATCTACAATATATGGTGTATATAGAGGGTCCCTACAAACCAATAAGATAGCTGAGTAGAAAAATGAATTTGCTAGTAAGCAAATTATAAAAAATGCAAATAATCAACAAATAATAAGAGATGTTCAACTTCACAAATAATAATCAAATAAATTGAAGCTGGATTATTTTTCTCTAAATGTTAAAAGACTGATAATGCCCAGATTTGTCAAGGATATGGGGGAACAGATGCTCACAAACTATTCTGCTGTAAAAGTAAAAACTGGTATACTGGAGGACAAAAACTCATCTGGAAGACAATCAGCAATACTTGTCACAATTTTAAATGTGCATATCCATTGTCCCAGGAAGTCCATTTCTAAAAGAAATGATAAAAGAAATAACATTATTTTTATTTGGGGAGACCAAAAAAAAGTAATTAACTCTTCTTATTTTCTTCTTCAACAGTTACTAGTTGAACAATTCAGGTCAAATAAGGCAAAAACTTAGGCAAAAATCACATCAAAGTTAAAACAAATTTTAGCACAGATAGCTAATAATAACAAGTTTATGTGCTTTTACTTACAGCTACTGGACACAGATTTCTCTCTCTTGATGATTCTGTGAGGTATATAAGGCAAATAGAATATCTCTGTTTTATAGATAAGTAAGTGGAATTAAGACAGACAAAGGCTTTCTATCAGTTTTGCCATTTAGTACCGGACACTTGGGATGAATTACATAACTTCTCTGCCTCTCAGTTTCCTCATGTTACCACCTGCCTCATAAAATTCCTGTGGGGATTAAGGTGGCAGACCAAAAACCTCCATCACAGAACCTGGTCCTCCAAATCCCTTTCAGTTTTCCACTTGACCATGACTGCCCCTTCATAGTTTTCCTGCAACTCTAAGGATCTATGCAAAGTAGCCATACCCCACAATTAGCAGTATGGCATTTCCCTTCTCATTCCTGACAAGTTTGTATGCTTAGAGGCGGGCACTGTGCCAGGGACTTAGAACACAAACACAAACAGGAAAATGCCCTCATGAAGCTACCTAGGAGTCAAATTAGTATATAAAGAATTAAATACAAAAGAGTGCTAAGACAGAGCTTCTCACAAAACTAGAAGACAGGAACAACTAACACAGAGACCTTTCCAAAAGAAGCAACACCTGAATTGAGTCCTAAGATGATTAAATGAGATGTTTTTTTAAGTAACCTCTACCCCCAACGTGGGGCTTGAACTCACAACCCCAAGACCAAGAGTCACATGCTGTACCGACTGAGCCAGCCAGACTATACTTTTGATAGTCATATAAATCTGAGTTTGAAGGCACCGCTGTTAAGTTCCATAGAGCAGGCCTAGCTCCCCACTCTATCTCAAGCACAGGGCCAGCACTTGAGATAATGTTGGATGAATGCAATGGGGCACCTGGCTGGCTCAGTCAGTAGAGCGTGTGTGCGGCTTTTGAGTTCAAGCCCCACACTGGGAGTGATTACTTAATAATAAAAGCTTTAAAACTATACGTATCGGTTGAACACATGAGCAGTTATTTCTTTACATCTGGGCTCCCTCCAAAAGAGAGGTTCTTGATTATGTAAAATGAAACTCATGGTAGATGCGTTTTTAAAAAATTGAGTATTAACATAATCTTTAATTGAGATTAATTTTTTGCTATGACTTTACCTATTGCTTTTGACTTTAAGAAATTTTAAGTGGGTATTAAATTAACACTTATTGTGTATTAATTCTGAAATAAATTATTAAAGTTGACCTATAATTAACCCTTGAAATATGGTACTCTCTTGTCATATTATAATATTGTGGCTACAAAAAACAAAATAGTTTCACTTTCTACAATATTTCCTCTTCTTCAAATTTGTTTTCGCCAAACTAATTATCTTTTAGAAATCATATGTTAATGATACAGCAAAGCCTAGCACAGGCCTCAAGAAATTCTAAGATACCAGTGAGTAAAAAAGAAGTGTGATCTGAAAAATTTTTAAGTAATCACAGGTTCTATCCAGGAAGAATTTTAAGAACCTGCATCAAATTCCTCTTTATTCCTTCATTCATTTATTCATTCAACAAATATTCACTGAGAGCCTGCTATGAACCACGAACTCTTCTCAGTGCTTGGAATAAACAAAACAGACAAAAGTCTCTGTTTCTGTGGAGGTTTCATTCTACTTTTCTATTCTTGGTCTTTCTGTCTTTAGAAAATAAAGCAAAACACAGGAAATAAAGAACAGACAATATAAAGCACAGAAAGGGAAAAGAAATAGAGAACATATGATTATGGAAGTATCTGCCTCTCCTACTTGCCCTAGAATCTGCTCAGTCTACCTAAGAGGCTGCTCCCAAGAAGTGAAAAAACCCAATTCTATTCTTGGTTGTGTTGAGGAAGATGTGTGAAATTCTAAAAGCCATAATAAGTGTAATCACATGAGTCCGAGACTACTCTTTCAATGAAATACTGTACTACAGAAAGTTTTCAGGTGTACCTGATCCAAAAGTACTAACCAACACCAGCAAAATTAACAGAAAATGGAAATTAATTAATTTAGATTTTTAAAAAATAAGTTCTCCTTCAAACATGCATAATTGGAATAACTGAAACATTTAAAACTCTTTATGCCTGATCTAATGATTTATTTCAACATTTTGACATTTTCACCACGGTTAATGTAGTCTGATTATGGTTTTTATTCATCCAGAAGTCAACTTTTTACAGCTGACTTCAGATCTAAAAAATCAAATTTACACTATTTCAATGAAGACTGAAATTAAGTTCAAATCGAAAACAGACCTACCAACCTAAATGTCCACTGACAGATGAACAAAGACCACATGGGGTTTACATACACACACACACACACACATATATATGTGTATATTATATATATATAATATTATAATAAATATTATATTATATATGTAATATAATACACATATATATATTATTCAGCCATAAAAATAATGAGATCTTGCCATTTATGACAACATGGATGGGCCTAGGGGGTATTATGCTAAGTGAAATTAAGTCAGACAGAAAGACAAATACCACATGATTTCACTTATATGTGAAATCTAAAAAACAAACAAAAAGCACAAAAAGACCATAAATACTGAGAACTGGTGGTTGCCAAAGGGAAGGGGGTTGAAGAGATAGGCAAAATGTACAAAGGGAAGTGGGAGATATAGGCTTCTAGTTATGGAATGAATAAGTCGCAGGGACAAAAAAGTACAGCATATAGAATACAGTCAATGGTATTGCAATAGCATTTTATGGTGACACATGACAACTAAGCGTGTGGTGAGCACAGCATATAGAGTTGTCAATTCACTATTTTCTACACCTGAAATGAACGTGTGTCAACTATACTTCAATTTAAAAAACAAATAATTGGGGGGCATCTGGGTGACTCTTGATTTCAGTTCAGGTCATGATCTTACGGTTTGTGGGATCAAGCCCCACACTGGGCTCTGCACTGACAGTGCAGAGGCTGCTCAGGATTCTCTCTCTGCCTCTCCCTTGCTCTCTCTCTCTCTCTCTCAAAATAAATAAATAAATAAATAAATAAATAAATAAATAAATAAATAAATAAATAAGTTTTTTTAATAAATAATTGTGGGGCACCTGGATGGCTCAGTAGGTTGAGCAACCAACTCTTGATTTCAGCTTCAGCTCAGGTCATAATCCTGGGATCATGGGATAAAGCTCCATGTTGGGCTTTGTGCTGATCATAGAGCCTGCTCGACATTCTTTCTCTCCCCCCCCACTCATGCTCTCTCTCTCTCTCTCAAAGCTAAAAATAAAAGCATTTAAAAAATAAATAGGGGCACCTGGGTAGCTCAGTCAGTTAAGCATCCAACTCTTGATTTAGCTCAGGTCATGATCTCACAGGCTTGTGGGATCAAGCCCCATGTTGGGCTCTGCACTGACAGCATAGAGCCTGCTTGGAATTCTCTCTCTCCCTCTCTGTCTCTGCCCCTCTCGCACTCCTGCTCTCTCTCTGTCAAAAATAACTAACTACACATTAAATAAATAAATAAAATAAATAAATAAATAAATAAATATTTAAGAAAATAAAAAATAATTAAAAAAAATAGACCTACCACATAATAAATACTGTATTTCTCTAGGCTATATTACTTATTGTCATTAAATGTTCAATAGATTAGAGGGGCGCCTGGCTGGCTCAGTCGGAAGAGTGTGCAACTTTTTTTTTTATGTTTATTTTTCGGAGAGAAAGAGAGAGAGAGAGAACAAGCAGGGGAGAGGCAGAGAGAGAGGGAAACGCAGAATCTGAAAAAGGCTCCAGGCTCAGTGCTGTCAGCACAGAGCCCAACAAAGGGCTAGAACTCACGAGATCGTGACCTGAGCCGAAGTCAGACACTTAACCAATCAAGCCACCCAGGCGCCCCAGCATGTGACTCTTGATCTCAGGGTTGTAGACTCAAGCCCCATGTTGCGTGTAAAGATTACTTAAATAAACTTTAACAAAAATTTTGATAGATTAAAGTAGAAAGGGCTAGAAAAGATGTTTTCGTACCAGTAAATTTTCTATTCTAGTTAATTTCTCTTTTATTGGAAATAAAGTTTATTTGTACTTCATCAAATACTTATTAAAAATGTACCATGTGCCAGGCACTGTACAGCAGTTCCCTATCCTTGTGGCTCCTGTCCCTGCAAAACTTATACGCTAGTATAAGATGCTGTCAGTAACAGGTTGCCTATCTATTAATATCCAAAACGTGTGCCAAGTAAACAGAGGCATGGTCTTTTCACTAAACACACCAGGGTTCTGTTTTGTTTTTTACACTTTCGTGGATCTGACAAAAGCTATGAATATTTTCCACAGAAATATGCAAAAACACACTATAATAAAAATTTATCCCCGGTTCCTGGCACAGAGCTCCTAAAAACCTTGGAATTCCCTAAGTGACAGAAGTGTCTTCTGTTATTTACAATCAGTTCTTTGGATCACACCTAAGTTTATACTAATGAGGCAACGTAGGATGGAAACTGGTCACTAGAAAGGCCAAGAATGGGAACTCTCAGCCCCACTCCTAGTTCTACAGGGAGAAGAGGTGGACTGAAGATTAGATTATAAAGACTCTTGAATAAGCAAGGTTCGATGTTTGAAGAACTTCTGGGTTGGTCAACATATCAAGTTGCTAGGAGGGTGGCATACCCAAAGACAGCATGGAAGCTCTGACCCCCCAACCCCCCCCATATCTTACCCTACAAACCTTCTCCTTCCCTTTAGCTGTTCCTGAGTTGTAGCCACATAATAAACCAGTAAATATAAGTAAAATGTTTCCCTGAGTTCTGTGAGCCACCATAGCAAATTATCAAACCTGAGGAGGAGGTCCTGAAAAAGCCAGTCAGTCAGAAGTATAGGTGGACTAGGGCTTGTAACTGGCTTCTGAAGTGGGAGCCACTTTGTGGGACTGAACCCCTTAACTTATGCAGTCTGCACTAAATCTGAATAGTGTCGGAAGTAAACTGAACTGTAGGACACCCAGTTAGTATCAAGAGAACTAGAGAACTGACTGATGGCAAAAAACACCCCACACACATACAAAACTTTGCATGTAATCTAAAATTCAGGGGTTTTCCCTGAAACCTACTAATGGTTCTCCATGAATCCAAAATCAAAAACTTCTGATCCACATACACTCAAGCTAACTCACATCCATCTCAACCTCAGTACCAAGTATATACACACTGATACCTCCTAAAGCTCTCAATCTCTCCACCCCACACCTCCCCTAAGTTCCATATCACGTAGCCAACAGTCTGCCAATACATCTCTGTCCAAATGCCCCAAAGATACCTCCAATCCATAATGTCCAAAACTAAGCTCGTATTTCTGTGGGACTTGCTTCTCTCCCTTTATTCCCCACCTCAATGCATAGCACCACCATTCACCCAAAACAGAAACCTGGGTACTGTTTTTCCTCCTCACTCTGACTCTCCACCTTTTCATCCTATCTCTCAAATATTATTGTCCCCTTCCCTCTTTTTCTTTTGCCAATGCCCAGAGTCAAGGCATCATTTATTTACTTCTTTAATAAACCCTTAAATAGGACTTGCTCTGTGCCAAGAAATAATTTAAGCACTTTAAAAATATTTACTCATTTAATCCTCATAACAACCCTATGACTTTTTTAACTTCAACTCCAGAATTAAAAAAATTGAGAATGCCAACAAGATATTCTCTAGTAAAAGTTTTGAAATTTAAGATGCTCTTAAACGTAAGCAAAAAAAGACTTCTTGCATTTTCTACCTTAAGGTGTAACTAACAATTCTACAACACTATTAGAGAGAAGCATCACCTAGTAGGCAGCCCAAATGCAATTTTAACATACATAAGCCAAGACAAAATACCCAACTTTGCCAAGTACTCAAAAAAAAAAAAAAAAATCTTGCATTTTTAGAGTCCTTTACCTGTACCAAGAAGTTTCCAACTTGGTTCATTATATAAATCCACTAGTAGAGTTAGAGATGAAAAAAATTTTTGCAATAAATACTCCTAAACCCATACAGAAGTAAGCTTTCACTGACCTCTAGCTTTAGAAGGTCAAAGTACAAAAGCCACTATATATTTACTTGGAAGTATAATCAAAACCTTCAAGTTACTTTTTTCCACTGCTGATGAGCTCAACCAACAAACAAGTTATATTTGCCTATCAAAAATGCAAAAAGAAAACAAATTATGTCACTCTGTTCACTTATCTTTGAAAGGTACAGGATTTTATGCAAAGTAAGTATGGCAGTGCTCTGTAGAGTAGTTGCCACAATGTATCTTGGCTTCACTTCTCTACTTTGAAAGTAACAAAGAAATATAAATATTTCTGATTAATATTTTTAAGTCAACCACCAAATCCACAAGAAGAAACTGATTATCAACAAACTTCACAAAACCTGTCCAAATATAAGAATCTTTTATCCTGAAAAACACTAATATACAAATTATATATCTGACTAATATACACAATGATTTAACTGGTAGCACAGCAGAGACAAGCTGTGGAATAAAGTATTTAAAACTATATTGAGGTCTTACACTTTGAAAGCAAAAAGTTGTTGGGGCGCCTGGGTGGCGCAGTCGGTTGAGCGTCCAACTTCAGCCAGGTCGCGATCTCGCGGTCCGTGAGTTCGAGCCCCGCGTCAGGCTCTGGGCTGATGGCTCAGAGCTTGGAGCCTGTTTCCGATTCTGTGTCTCCCTCTCTCTCTGCCCCTCCCCCGTTCATACTCTGTCTCTCTCTGTCCCAAAAATAAATAAACATTGAAAAAAAAAATTAAAAAAAAAAAAAAGTTGTTAGAATGCTTTCCCTGAGATCAGGAAAAAGATGCAACCACTCCCATCACTTCTATTCAACACTTGTGAAGGTTCCAGCAAAAGCATTTAGGCAATAAAAAGAGAGAGACAGAGAGATAAAAGATACCTAGATTGGACAGGATGAAGTAAAACTATCTCTATTTACAGATGAAATGATCTTATATAGAAAAAAATCCTAAGGAATCCACGAAAAAAACTATTAAAACTACTACATGAGTTCAGCAAGGTTGCAGAATACAGATCAATTACAAAAGTTTCTACACTTTTGCAATGAACAATCCAAAATTGAAATTAAGAAAACAATTCCATTTACAATATCATCAAAAAGAACAAAATACTTAGAAGTAAACCTAAAAAAAGTGTAAAACCTATACTCTGAAAACTATAAAACACTGTTTAAAGAAATTAAAGACGTAAACAAATGAAAAGATAGTCCATGTTCATGGATCAGAAGACATTCTATTGTCAAGAGGGCAATACTCCCCCAAATGATCCACAGATTCAACATAATCACTATCAAATCCCAGCTGGCTTCTTTGCTGATTCTAAAATTCATGTGGAAAGTCAAGGGACCTAGAACACACAAAACAATCTTGAAAAATAACAAAGTTGAAGAACTTATACTTCCTGATTTCAAAACTTACCACAAGGCAGGGGGCGGGGGGGGGGGGAAGGGCAGGCAGGGACTTACCACAAAACTACAGTAAAAAAGACAGTGTGTTACTGGCACTAAGATAGGTAGATAGGTAGATAGGTAGATAGGTAGGTAGATAGGTAGATAGGTAGGTAGGTAGATAGGTAGGTAGGTAGATAGATAGAGGAAAAGTAGAGAGAATTAAAAAAAAAAAATCCTCACACTTATGGTCACTTGATTCTTAACTAGAGAGCCAAGATAATTCAATGGGAAAAGAAATGTCTGCAAATGGTGCAGGAACAACTATCCACATGCAAAAGAATAAACATGAACCCCTACTTCACACCCTATACAAAATATTAACTCAGGACGCCTGGGTGGCTCAGTTAGTTGAGCATCTGACTCTTGATTTCAACTCAGGTCATAATCTCGGGGTCACAGGATGGAGCCCCACATCCAGCTCCGTGCTGAGCATGGAACCTGCTTAAGATTCTCTCTTTCTCTCCCTCTATACCCCTCTCTCCCTCCTGCTCACTCTCTCTCCAAAATAAAAAATAAAATTTAAAAATTAACTCAAAATGGATCAAGGTTAAAGGTGAGAGGTAAAACTTTTAGAAGACAGGCATAAATCTTCATGACCTTGGATTAGGCAATGGTTTCTTAGATATAACACCAAAAGCTCTGAGGAAGTGATGACTGAGGCTTGAGTAGAAAAAGGCAGACATGTGAGGAAGGATGTGAACAAGGAGATGAAATAGCAAGAACAAGAGCAGAGACAGAACCAGCCTAATACACTCAAAAGACAGAGAGCTAAGAGAGGTAGGTAGGGGCCTTATAGGTCACCTACTACTACATATGGCAAAAACTACACTATAATAGGGTGACAGCACTAGTCCAGGGGGAGCATTCATATAGTAAAACTCAATGCAAAAGGTATCCCCTAAAATGGGGCATGAAGCAACTCAGATGTATTTAGACATGACAGCTCTTCAAACAGGCTATACTCTAGGTCTCATGTGTGTTTGATTCAACCTTATGCATGTGTTCAATAAATTATACCAGCCAACAAATTACATATGCTGATTTCTTAAAAATGGCATCTCAGGTTTCATTCACATTTTGAGCATGTTATTAAATTCTAATAGCAACCAAATTGTTGACATGACTTCTTTTCCATTCTTTTTATCTTTAATTTTGTTTCAATTCCTTTAATAGACATTATGTTCACATGGTTAAAAATTCAAGAGTAAAAAAGTCTGCTTCTGATCCTGCCTCTCAGACACATATTTCCCATCTTCAGAGGTAGAAAATGTTATCAGTTCCTTGTGTATCCTTTCATACTTCAAATAAAAGTGTGTATATTCTTTTCTCTCTTTCTCTGCGTAAAGTGAAACTTTACATACTGTCCTACACCCTTGTTTTTTAACTAAATTATCTTGACAACTGTTTTATATCAGGGCATAAAGTTTTCTCTTTTTTAATGCTCACGGAGTACTGGATTTTGTAGATATAGTATTTTACCCCTTTATTGATAACTTCAGTTAGAAAATATTTAAGAAAAAAAAAATGTAGCCCCCAGGGTAAGAGTTGTAAACGTCTATGGAAGGGCTTCAGAAGATATGCAAATTCTCTTAAATGTTGTATACATGCCCATATGTATTTCTGTGGGCAGAAAATTTGCATACCACTCACCACATTATCAAAGGGAACTGTGACCCAAAGTTAAAAACTACTGTATTACAATATAACTTGTGCCTAGGTGTTCAATAAATCTACACTGAACAGAATTTTAGTCTGGGGTTTTGCTAACTGTTGTACTAGAGACAGAAAGACTAAATTAAATACCAATGCAATCCAAAATTCTTATCTATGTTATAGAACCTTTCCCTTCAGCAAAGAGCAAAACTGATCCATCTGACCCCTACTTCTTCTCTTAGAAGAGCTTTGTTTTTCATCTGCATGCGAACAAAAGTACTAAGATAGAAAAGAACCAAAACTTAAAGTCCTTGAATGATCAAAAGTTGACTATATAAACCATTGTTCACTGTAACTGACAACATCAGAGGCATCTTTGATACCCTTAAACTATGCAATGTTCCAGAGTCCTTCCTAATAAAATTAGATCATTGGTAGTCACATAGTAGTATACCTCCACATGCTAGGTGCCACAAAAAAAGCTTTACACATATTACCCTGTTTAATCCTCAAGCTAATCACTTAAGACAGCTATATTTTGCCCCTTTTTACAGTTAAGAAAAACACAAGCTTAAAAAAGTTAAAGTTAAGCTATTTACTTAAACCAAATAAAATCCACCACCACAAAACTACCAAATAGCAGAGCAAGACTAAATTATCACCTTACTCTTAACCTTCAAGACTCCAAATGTCATCAACTTTCCACAATACTATAGTGCCTTAAGTCCAATATTAATTATAATCATTTTAGGGAGGCAGTATAATGTAGTGGTCAGAAAAACCGAGGTTCCTACTCTAGTTCAACCACTTATTAGTTGTATGACAAACTGTTTAAATTCTAAAAGCCTCCTTCACCATCCGTAAAACTAGATTGCTGAGAGGTTTAAGTGAGAAAGGTATATAAAACAAACAGCTCACACACTGATATTTGGTGCAAGGTGGCTATTATTTTATCCCTTTTTTATGAGAAAAAAACACTAAGGGCTGCAAGGTTTCCCAATGTGGCATAAAAATTTTCCCTCCAGGATGCTGGTGTTGTGATAAGGTAAAAAATAGTTGAAAAAATTACGTCTGATTATGAAGTAGATTCTGGCTTAATAGATCATCATAAATTGTCCTTTAAATATTTCAAACACATATCTGTATCTATTTCCATACCAGCATGAACGTCTGTTTTAATACCTGCATAATCATTTCACGCTCAATTGATATGCTTTATGCACAATTATACAGAGGTGTGTTTTTATAAGATTATTTTTAACATCAGATGATAAGCGATGACAGCTGTCAGATATATTGTATCTGTCTTTACCTCCAGTGTTGTTAGGGTTTGGGTTCCCCGCCGCCCCCCCCCCCCCCCCCCCGGTAAACCGTGTTATCCCTTTGGCTTCTACCAATTCATTTAAACAAAATAAAGCATCCTCCCTAAGCCTTCGGTCTCAAACGGCTCTGTGATGAGCGTTTCGTGGCGCTATTAATGACGAAAGTTCAAGGCCTAACACAACTTACAAAAAAGGAAAGTTTGTTACATTTTTCTCCGCCTTGAACGAGGGCTTGAAATCAATGCTTTAAGCAGGACGCAAAGAGAGGTTTCGGGCAACGCCAAACAGGAAAACAACTTTATCGCCAAGCCCCCCAAATCACCTTCTTTACTCTCTTCCTTCCTCCCTTCCCCCAAGAGTAAAAAAAAAAGTGAAACTGCGGCGCAGCACCAAAGGCATGAGCGCAGCCTGCTGCCGAGAGCAGAAACCCCGCGGTCCCAGGAAAGCTGTGCGACCAGTGCCAGATTTTTGGCCCCTTCCGTGCCTTCGCTCCCCTTCGGAGCCCCGCACCGCCGTCCTCCCCCACCCTGCATTCCAAAAGTGCCCGGTCCACACCCAGCCTGCAAACTCTCCCAAGCCCCCGAGCCGCACAGCCTCCCCCAGGGACTCACCATCGCAGCCCACGGACTACGGCGCGGGCGGGCAGGCCGGTGGGCTGGGGAATCCGTTACCGGGACTCGGAATCCATTCGCGCCAACAACTTCTCCCGCGAAGTGGAAGGTGGTGGGGGCCGCGGCGCCCGGTGATGACGTCAGAAGGCGCGCAGCTTCACTTTGGCCCAGGCGGGAGGCGGGAGGTGCGACGTCGGCCCAGGTGACGCCCCGCAGGCCGGCGGGCCGCTGCCATCGCGAGGAGGTACGGGACCGGGGTCCGCGCGCAGGTTTGCGCCTTGGGCTTTTGGTGGGAGCCCTCAAATGGAGCTTCCGAGGTTGATGTACTAAGGCGGGCAAACCGGGATTCTCCCAATTACACGTCTCTAGGGTGCACTGCCTTACACCAGCTTTCAGGTGTTTCAATTACCACCAGCGATGAAGATAAACGTTTCAGATGTCGTTTTGCACATTACATTTTAATATCTATTCTGAAACAAGAATTTCACCGGAGAGTAGTTATCTCGATTTTTTTTTTTTTTTTAATGTTTGACCCACCGAATTGGAGTTTCTGCCTGCTAAGTGGAAACCCACAGTTTGAAAACCGGGCTAAAAGACCATTTTAAATGTTTATTTTTGATAGAGAAAGCACGAACAGGGGACAGGCAGAATGAGACAGAATCCCAAGCAGGCTCCACCCTGTCAGTGCAGAGCCCAACACTGACTCAAACTCACTAACCGTTAGATAATGACCTGAGCAGAAATCAAGAGTCTGACGCTTAACCCACTGATCCACCCAGGCCCCCTAAAGGACAGTTTCATATTGTGTAATTCCAGAACAGAAAAGACTTTGGTAAAATCATCTAGTCATCAACACCCACTCCACTTTATAAGTGAAAAATATAAGGCCCGAACAAGCTAAAGGGTCCACAGAAGGCTCTAGGGCGTCTAAATTCCCAAACCTGCACTAAGTTCATCAGAGCAGTTGTGTGTGTGAGACCAAGGCATAAACAAGGTGCATCACAGAAAAACAATGATCCCAAAAGCTTTGGGGTAATCAAGTTTCATATTAATAGATAAGCAACTGAATTGTGGAGTAGAATGCGACATTTGCATACAATTTTAAGAGAAAACACCGGACTCTAAGGAGTTTAGTGGAGAGAGCAGTATCTCCAGGTTTGGCCCTAGACTTTCAGATCTTTACCCACCCATCCTCCCCTTCAGGTCTGCATTTTATCACACCAATATCTCTACAACGAAAGATAGCAAAGCCTTCTGGAATACAACAGAGGTTAAAGGTGGGGAGCCTGTATTTATCAAATGCCAATGTAATATGTGCCAGGCATGCAGCTATGGACTATCCTAGTTCAGCTCATCTAATAGCCGCTGTGACACTAACTACTATTATTCTCCCCAATTTACAAAGGAGTAAACTATTACTCCTGAACAGAGAGAGCCCTGTTGCGTCAGACCATCTGCAGCCAGTATGGTAGGGTTCCCAGCCCCACCACATGCTATGGGCAAGATACTATGCCTCAGTTTCTTCATGCATAAAATAAGGATGATAGTAGTACTTCATAGGGTTATTATAGAACATTACTCTTGGCTTAAGATAATAATATTTTTGTCAGCTGTTACCATTATTGTTACACAAGGCTAGGTATTATCAAGGGAGATAGATATAAAAATGAACTTATGCACTCCATAATTTTTTTAATGTTTATTTTTGAAAGAGAGAGAGAGAAAGAACAAGTGGGGGAGGGGCAGAGAGAGAGGACAGAGCATCCAAAGCAGGCTCCTCACTGACAGCAGAGGGCACAATGCTGGGCTCAAACTCACGAACCATGAGATCGTGATGTGAGCCGAAGTTGGACACTTAGCCGACTGAGCCATGCAGGCGCCCCTTGCACTCCATAATTTTGCTTAGGGAAATACTTGATAGGGGAGGAGGGGTGTCATTAGAAACTGAAAAATCAATGAAAACTATGAACCTACTCTCCATAAAAATGTACACAGCAGGGAGATCACAAATTTTGCTTATAGTCTCAGAGGATGTAAACCAATTCACAATGTCCATTGTGTTGCAAATAAGTAAATAAGATATATATTCAAAGTTTGACATATCTTTTATATAACTTCTAATTTTTGTATTTCTTTTTTAGCATTTGAAGCCTTCCCTGAATTTAGCTGAGACTTAAGTCAGAAGCCTGTAACTTCCAGAAAGATACTGAATTTGTTGAATTGTTTTCTTTAGGAACATTTACTTGGAAATATTCTATCTCAGAAATGTACCAGATTAAAAATGACTGTATATGCTTTGATACTGCTCCCCTCACCTGAGCTAACCTGTGTCTGATTTGACAGTTCCAGACATAAGCTTTAAGAGGACTAGCAGCTCCTACCTTGCTCTACTGGACCCTTGAGCTCCCATGTAAAGCAAGAGAAGGGGCCAGCTGAACCCAGGATTACAGCCATCTCCACTTGGTACCAGGCTTGTAAGTGAAGCCATCTCGGACCCACCATAACAGCTGCTGGTGAAATTCTAAATGACCCCAACCAACACTATTAGAGCAGAAAAATCACCTAGTCAAAACTTGCCTAAATTCCCTGACAGTAGTGTGAGTGTAATAAAATAATTGTTCTTTTAAGGTGGTAACTTTTGGGGTAGTTTGTTGTGAAATGATAAGTAATCGGAACAGAAATATTGTAAAGAACCCAAAACGGAACCATGAGTAAACATGAACAGAATATTCATGCTTATTTTCTCTGCTGGGGTGTTTTTTACCCATGCATCATTCAACAGATAATTATTGACCATCTACTGTGTGTCAGCACTTTTTTATGTGCTTGCTGGGAACCCACAGTAAATAAGACAGACAGCCCCAGCTTTCTTGAAGTTTATATCTTTGAGGAAAAGAGAAAAATAAATAAGTAGACAAAAATAAAGTCTGTATTTTCAGAGAAGGGTAAGTGCTATACAGAAAATGAAGCAGGCTTATGAGATAGAGGGTACCTGGGGAGGAGGGTGTGGAAGTATTGTAAATAAGTGATCTAAGAAGGAGATATTGAGCTGGGATGTGGATGTTGAGAAGGGGCGAGCATAAAGGCCCTAATATGATTGTAAGTTAAACACATCCAGAGAATAACCAGAAAGCCAGTTTTATGACTGGTGCAGAATTCAGTGGAAGTGATAAGACATTAATTTGGGCAGAGGTGAAAGGAGAGATCCTGTAGAACCTTAGGCTCCAGCAAAAACTTTTAATTTTATTCTAAGTGTAATGGGAAGGCTTTATAAGATTTTAAGCCATGAGATTACTATGATCCCATCATTCTTACACTTGGTATTTTATGACAAAAAAGAAAAAGGTTACTATGTGTTTTATGGCAAAATATGATACCCATTTGTTTTCCGTGGAAGAGAAATCTAAAGAGTGCTAAAAAGATTACCAAATATAGGGGTGCCTGGGTGGCTCAGTCGGTTGAGCATCTGACTTCGGCTCAAGTCATGATCTCACGGCTTGTGAGTTTGAGCCCCATGTCGGACTCTGTACTGACAGCCCAGAGTCTGGAGACTCTTCAGATTCTGTGTCTTTCTCGCTCTCTCTGCCCCTCCCCCACTCACATTCTGTCTCTCTCTGTCTCTCAAAAATAAATAAACATTAAAAAAAAAGTACTTCCATCAAAGGTTTTTCCTCATGCTATCTTTAGTTATTCAGATCTTTGTGTAACTATTTCTCAAACCAGCTGATGAATAAATAAGACTAATAATTCATTCCAGAATGGCATTGGTAACAGATAATACAGCAATTGGATAAGCAGTGCAGTTTCCAGAATTAAGGGAATCTATTCAAAGCCTAAAATATTTTTAAAGACTTTTAAATAATCATTTGAGACCTAACACAGAGAAGACATATCTTTAAGGGATATATTATATATTGGATCTGATTACCCAATGCTCACTGGCCTTGTTCATCCTTAAAAGAAAGGGTTTCAGGGAAAGTTTGCCAACAAAGCCAATTTTGTGTGAAAGTCAAGGATCTCCTTCCCTCCCCAACTTAGGGATATATCTCTAATGGAAGAATTATTTCCATTCATTGAAGAACCCTTTACCACAGAAGTTAGAATATTGACATTAACATCTTTATTGGTACGTTTCTAAACTTGTGAATAGTTGGATTATGCATATAATAATTGGCTGTCTTTCCATAACATATACAGAGAGTTAAATCATTGTCCTCCTAAAATGACTAAAAGCTTGGCATTAGCTAAAAAGTACATAATTTGAATTTTGGTCATCCTTTATAATCTAACTACTACCATGTGTAAGTAGAAAACAACTGTTCAATGTAAAATTTCAGTGTTAATACAACTGCCTTAGTTAACTTATCTGTATTATGGAAATAACTCTTTACTTGAAGTCTCTTTAAAATCCTTTTCAGTCCGGGGCGCCTGGGTGACTCAGTTGGTTAAGCATCCGACTTAGCTCAGGTCACGATCTTGCGGTCCGGGAGTTTGAGCCCCGCGTCGGGCTCTGTGCTGACTGCTCAGAGCCTGGAGCCTGTTTCAGATTCTGTGTCTCCCTCTCTCTCTCTGACCCTCCCCCGTTCATGCTCTGTCTCTCCCTATCTCAAAAATAAATAAAAGTTAAAAGAAATTTAAAAAAAATGAAAATCCTTTTCAGTCCTCTTTAAAATCCTGTCCCAGTAACAATAATTACATTGTCTTTCACATAGACTTTTATAAGTCAACAGAAACCAATCGAATTTTCGCTGTGCAACAACAAATGTGACTTTCTGCCCTCTGGATAAATATTAGCATGTCCTGCTTTGTCAGGGTTTATTGGAACATATTCCTTATAGAAAACAGTCCATTAGAATGTATCTTATCCTTTTCTGCATTTATGGTGACTGCAAATCCAGACCAGTGATGCTGACCTTGTAATCTATTTATGAGCATAATCATTAAGTCATAATCTGTCACCATGATAGCACATATATTCTAATTTATGAAATTAAGCTCTATGTCATTTATCTTAATTCTTGGATGATAATCAATTAACCTTCTTATATGATTATACTTTTGTAATCTAAATTTATATAAACTTGCCTGATAATTTTTATAAACTGTAAATAATAAAAAGTTTCTCCCAAGTATATCAGTGTCTTCACTTAAGTTAGGAGAAGAAACATTTATATTTAAAATAGTAAACTTAACAAAAAGCATATAACTTTACTGTTGACATACACATTTGATTATATATCAATATAATCAAATATATTATTTGATTAAATAATACTGCTATAATATACCCATACAATCAAATACACATACTCTATCTCAAGTTGTAGATTAATTTTCTAAAATATTCATTGGTAATTTTAAGAGTGTTTATAGACAGAGCAACAAGAATGCCAACAGCATTTTGTAGTGATAATAGATTTTTTTAAATGTTTATTTATTTTTGAAAGACAATGAGCAGAGAAGAGTCAGAGAGAGGAAGATAGAGGATCCAAAGCAGGCTCTGCACTCACAGCAGAGAGTGTGATGTGGGGCTTGAACTCACAAGTCGTGAGATCATGACCTAAGCTGATGTCAGACACTTAACCAACTGAGCCACCCAGGTGCCCCTTTAGTGATAATAGATTTTTTTATTTTTTTTCAATGCTTATTATTTTTGAGAGAGACAGAGCATGAACAGGGGAGGGGCAGAGAGAGAGACACACACACACACAGAAACAAGCATGCTCCAGGCTCTGAGCTGCCAGCACAGAGCCTGACAGAGGGCTCAAATCCACAAACTGAGCTCATCACCTGAACTGAAGTCAGACACTTAACCAACTGAGCCACCCAGGTGCCCCCGTGATAACAGATTTTATGATTAGGATAATCTTTCATTCTCTAAAACCTACAAATCAAAGTAATTCCAGGATTTTTGTTTTTGTTGTTTCATAGAAATAATGTGAAGTATAGCAAATAAAGGAAACTACCATCAGTTATTTGAAAATTAAGGATGACCATATATCTGGATATTATACACCTTTAAGACTCTTGAGAATCTGAGTTTTCATAATATATACCCAGAAGCCTCATTCATATTCCAACAATGTTTGTAATAAAGAATATTTTGAATTTCCTTGGAAACCTCATAGATCATCTTTCTTGACATACAATTTAATTTTGTTAATGTTTATTTTTTGAGAAAGAGACAGAGCATGAACGGGGGAGGGGCAGAGAGAGAGGGAGACACAGAATCTGAAGCAGGCTTCAGGCTCTGAGCTGTCAGCACAGAGCCCGACATGGGGCTCGAACTCATGAACTGTGAGATCATGACCAGAGCCAAAGTTGAAGGCTTAACCAACTGAACCACACAGGTGCCCCTCTTGACATGCAATTTAAGTAGTATTGAATATAATCACTGTTTATACAGAGTAGTGTATATGAGAAGGAAAAAAAAGTCTCGTAAATGAACACAAGTCCGAATAGAAAAGACACATGAGAAAGGAATTCCAATAGATTCATATCTTCCATAAAATATACAGCAAAAATCTTACTCAAATAAAGTCCAATCCATTGCCACAAAACAGACATAAGCAATACTTTTTAACATACCCATTTAAACTGCTAGTTGCTATAGAAAGAGCTACTCTTTGCTTTGAGACAAATAAGGTCAAGTGGTTCGGGCTCTCCATTTAAAACGATTACACCTGGGGCGCCTGGGTGGCGCAGTCGGTTAAGCGTCCAACTTCAGCCAGGTCACGATCTCGCGGTCCGTGAGTTCGAGCCCCGCGTCGGGCTCTGGGCTGATGGCTCAGAGCCTGGAGCCTGCTTCTGGTTCTGTGTCTCCCTCTCTCTCTGCCCCTCCCCCGTTCATGCTCTGTCTCTCTCTGTCCCAAAAATAAATCAACGTTGAAAAAAAAATAAATAAATAAATAAAACGATTACACCTGGAGGGGCACCGGGTGGCTCAGTCAGCTAAGCGTCCAACTTCAACTCTGGCTCAGGTAATGATCTCACGGTTTGATTCGTGGGTTTGAGCCCCACCTCAGGCTTTGTGCTGACAGCTCAGAGCCTGGAGCCTGCTTTGGATTCTGTGTCTCCCTCTCTCTCTGCACCTCCCCTGCTAATGCTCTGTCTCAATCTCTCTCTCTCTCTCTCTCTCTCTCAAAAATAAACATTAAAAAAATTTTTAATATTATACCTGGTTTGGTGTCTTTATATAAATATTATCATTAGCTCTGGGATGTGGTAAGCATTGCAACTGGTAAAGTAAATACAGTAGGTCACTAATAACTCAGATTCCCTAGACATTTTTTAGAAAATGTTTAGTTTCAGTGGGATTTGCAAAACTTAACATTACTGTATGTTGAAACTCACTACTCTCAGTACTATAAAAAAGAAAAAAGAGATTCACTACTGTAGTTGACTTTCACTGCTTTCCCTTCTTCTACCATGTGTGCATAATCTAAATCTGATCATGAGAGCACATCAGACAAACCAAAATTGAGAAACTGACCAGGATTCATCAACAGTGTCAAGGTCATGAAAGACAAGGGAAGATTGAGGAACTGTCACAGATTGGAGAGAACTAAAACTGCATAGTAACTAAGTGCAATGTGTGATCCTGGACAGAAAAAGGAAACATTAGACATTAGAAGGGAAATGGGTAAAATTTGAATAAGGTCCATACTTTAGTAAATAGTAGCATAGCATAGTATCCTGGTTTTGATCATTGTAAATGATTATGTAAGTTAACATGAAGCAAAACTGAGTGAAGGATATGTGTGAGCTCTACTGTTTTTGTGATGATGGATGCTTGTGGTTGAACAAATGGGATTGGAGGTAGGGAACAAGAATTTGTTTGGGGGCATGTTATGTCTGAGATGTTTACTAGACTTGGGATGAAAGAAATAGTTATGAGCAATGAAATCAGAAAAATTTTTATGTCTAAATAATATATAACATGGCTGTGAAGCTTAATGAAAAACTTTTTAAGCTTAATGAAATTTTAAGAAGGATTCTTTGCTTGAAAAAAATTGAAGATAGGGGCACCTGGGTGGCTCAGTCAGTTGAGCATCCGACTCTTGATTTCCCAGGGTCATGGAACCAAGCCCTTCCTTGGGCTCCATGCTGAGCGTGGAGCCTACTTAAGACTCTCTCTCTCTCTCTCTCTCTCTCTCTCTCTCTCTCTCTCCCCCTCCCTCTTTCTTTCTCTCTTTCTCTCTATCTCTCCTCTCCCCATCACATCACCCACACACACACATTCAAGCCATCTGTAAATTCTATTGGCTCTACCTTCAAAATATAACCAGAACCCAACAAATCTCATTACATCTACCACTACCATGCAGGTCTAAGCTACCATCTTATCTCCCCTGGTTATCATCTCTTGACTGATCACCCTGATTCTACTTTTGTTCCACCTACAGTACAGTCTGAACACAGGATCCAGAGAGATTCTTTTCAGGTGTATGTTAGATCATGTCACTCTGAGCTGAAAGCTTTCCAGTGCTCCTCTTCTCAGTAAGAATATAAAACAAATTCCTCTCTATTCCCCTGCACCATGTGGTGCCGTTACCTCTGTACTTACCGCCTCCTATTTGCAATCATTCCACTTCAGCCACAGCTCTTCATTATTTCTTGAAGTTCCAGACAATTCTGTTTCAAGGACTTGTCACTCACTACTCATGATGTACCCGGAATGCTCTTCCCCCAATAGCTGTATGGATCACCCTCTCACCACCACAGTCTACTCACAGTCAAAGGTGACTAAGCACCAGCACCATGAGTAAGAGATCAGCAGAAAAAAAAAAAAAATTTAAATTTCAGGTAATTAGCAATTCAAAATATAGAACAGCTGTGTATGGAGTATCTACCAACATAATCGCAAAGAGTAACATTGTGTGTGTTGCACTTCAGTGTAGGAAACAGAAATCATTCCAGATATTTCTTCCAGAAAAGGGTTTTGTTGTTGTTGTTGTTGTTGTTGTTGTTGTTGTTTTAGCAGGGAATTAATTTGGTACTTTATATGTTGGAGGGGCAGGGCCGAAGAAATGAAGCGAGACACCATCACTAGACTTTTGGCTTTAAGGTTACATTTGGAAACTACAACTGTTGTCACTGCTGTTACTACCACTGCCACTGCCATCGCCTTCCACCCTTACGAACTTGGAGCCAGTCCAGGGAGCATGGGGCTGGCGGCTACAAACACTCTGATGCTGGGAGGTGGTGCATCGGCTTCTACCACCTCTGTCTCCCTTCAACATTTTCTTAATTTTTTAACGTTTATTCATTTTTGAGAGACAAAGCATGAGCGGGGGAGGGGCAGAGAGAGAGGGAGACACAGAATCCGAAGCAGGCTCCAGGCTCTGAGCTGTCAGCACAGAGCCCGATGTGGGGCTTGAACCCATGAACCATGAAATCATGACCTGAGCCAAAGTCACATGCTCAACCAACTGAGCCCCCAGGTGCCCCTCCCTTCAACATTTTGTATGAAAATGATCCCCAACCTAGAATTCTAAACCCAGCCAAGCAACGAAGCAAATGTGTGGTGGGAAATGTGCTTCACTAAAAGAGAGAGAACAGAATTATGGTATACTACAATACCCAGCACTGGATAATATTTATGTAAAAAATAATGTAAACCCTAACTATCAATTTAACCAAAAAGGTAAATTTTTTTACCAACAGGAAATGATAATATAAGAAAGCTAAATCTTCATCTACCATAATAGCAAACCAATAGATAGTCTAAAATTAATGAATTGAAAGATAGCAATACCTGAATATTATGCAAAGTATAAATGTGGAGATGTACAAATTCTAGAAGAACAACTAAAAAGTGGAAAGAGAGGAAGGGGGATGGAGGGAAGTAATACCTTAATAAATAGGAAAATTAATTTTTAAAAGACCACACATGGAAAACAAAACTATAAAAGTCCTAAAGAGAAAATAAAGAGGGGCACCTGGGTCGCTCAGTTGGTTAAGCATCTGACTTCGGGTCATGATCTCACAGACCACACATGGAAAACAAAACTATAAAAGTCCTAAAAAGAAAATATAAGAGGGGCACCTGGGTGGCTCAGTTGGTTAAGCATCTGACTCAGGTCATGACCTCACAGTTCATGAGTTCAAGACCCACATCGGGCTTTGTGCTGACAGCTCCAAGCCTGGAGTCTGGTTCAAATTCTGTGTCTGCCCCTCCCCTGCTCATGCTCTGTCTCTCTCAAAAGTAAATAAACATTTTTAAAAGTTTTTTTAAAAAGGAAAATATAAGAGAATATTTTTATATGATGGCTCTCATGCACTAATGGTAGGGGCTTAAAAGTAATCAATTGCCTTTCTGAAGGGCAGTAAGGAAATATCCATAAACATAGAAAATGGACATACTCCTTAACCCGGCAATTCCAGTTTTAGCAATTTCTTATATCTCTCACATAAGCAAAATTATTATTTCATGGTTGGTAATTGCTGAATTGTTTGTAATAGAAAAAATGGAAAAAAATAGGTTTCTGCAAGTAGATAAGTAGTCAAATAAATAAAAATATGGTGCACTAATACCATGGAATATTATGCATCTATTTAGGAAGATTGAATTTAACATTCGTACACTGACATTGAAAGATCTTCACAATATTATTAAGAGAATAAAGCATGTTGTAGAACACTGTATGGTGTGTGATTACATTTATGTTTTTTAAAAGTATGCAAAATTTGTGTGGAGTGTGTGTGTGTGTATAAGGATATACTCTAAATGTTAACTAGGGGAACCTCAACATTTTGCTCAATATTCTCTTATTTTTACTCTTTTAAAACCATCTCTTAATAATATCCAAAATATATAAAGAACTTATATAACCCATCACCAAAAAAAAACAAATAATTCAACCAAAATGGGCAGAAGACATGAACAGACATTTTCCAAAGAAGAAATAGACATGGCCAACAGACACATGGAAAGATGCTCAACATCACTCATCATCAGGGAAATGCAAATCAAAGCCACAATGAAATATCACTTCATAACTGTCAGAATGTCTGAAATCAAAAACACAAGAAACAACAAGTGTTGGTGAGGATGTGGAGAAAAAGGAAAGCTCATGCACTGTTGGTGGGAACGTACACTGGTACAGCCACTGCAGAAAACAGCATGAAGTTTCTCAAAAAGTTAAAAACAGAATTACCATGTGATCCAGAAATTCCACTACTGGTGGAAAAGTATACAAAAACACAAATACAAAATACAAAACACTAATTCGAACGGTGCCTAGGTGGCTCAGTCAGCTGAGCGTCTGACTCTTGATTTCATCTCAGGTCATGATCCCAGGGTCTAGGGGATCAAGTCTTGCATCGGGCTCCAAGATGAGCGTGGAGCCTGCTTAAGATTCTCTCTCTCTCTCCTTCCGCCCCACTCCTCCGCTCACACTATCTGTCTCTAAAATTAAAAAATAAACACTAATTTTAAAAGATATATGCACCCCTATGTTTATTGCAGCATTATTTATAATAGCCAAAATATGGGAGCATCCCAAGTGTCTATCTATAGATGAATGGATAAAGAAGATGTGGTACACACACACACACACACACACACACACTGGAATATTGCTCAGCCATAAAAAAGAATGACTTAAAAAATTAAAAATTAAAAAGAAAAAGAATGAGATACTGCACTTGCAATGACTTGAATGGATCCAGAGGGTAAACTGCTAATGAAATAACTCAGAGAAAAACAAATACCATATGATTCCTATCATATGTGCAATCAAAGAAGCAAAACAAATGAGCAAAGGAAAAAAGAGACAAATGAAAAACCAGACTCTTAACAGTAGAGAACAAACTGGTGGTTGCCAGAAGGAAGGTTGCGGGGGGGTCGGTGAAATACGTGAAGGGGATTCAGACTGCACTTATCATGATGAGCACTGAGTAAGGTATAGAATCGTTGAATCGTTCTATTGTACACCTGAAACTAATATAACCCCATACGTTAATTATGCTTGAATTTTTAAAGTAAATATTTTTTTAAAAAACCACCTCTTAATAATTTGTTTCTAGTATTTTTAAACCATGAATTCTAAACAGAAACAGAAGTCAGGTGTCTCCTCAGATCTACTAGTCAGTCTCCAGAGGTGGAGACTGAGCATGTGTATTTTTTAAAGCTCAAGAAGTGATTCTGATGCACAACAAAAATGGAGATTGTGGAAAATGGTGTGGCAATTCCTCAAAAAATTAAACATAGAATTACCATATGATCCAGCAGTTTCACTTTTGGGTATATACTCCAAAGAAGTGAAAGCAGGGGACTCCAACTCATACTTACACACTTATGTTCATAGCAGCATTATTTATGATAGACAAAAGGTAGAAATTTAAATATTCATCAGCAGATAAATTGATAAACAAAATATGGTATATACATGTTATGAAATATTATTCAGCCTTCAAAAGGAATTAAATTCTGACAGATGCCACAACATGGATGCACCTTGAAGACATTTCTGGAATTATGTACCTTACTTCCAGGCCAAAGCTTTCAGCGGATTTCCTCTCCAAATGCTGAGTGCAGGGGGTGAGACTCCTGTGAGGCCTTAGGGGTTTGCAGAACTACAGACATAAGCACCCTAAATCTCTCAATCACTGTGGAGATGAGCCACCTAAAAACTGGGAACTCCTTCATCAGACAAATGTGTGACAAATGACCTTCTATTTAGGCCTTGACTTTTTGTCTATTTGGAGTCTATTTGTACAGTATTACCCTAACTTATATACTTGCATAACAGATTTTCAATGGCTGCTTATCTCTTTCAAAATGAAATCTAAATTCCAATGACATGGGGGGCCTGGGTGGCTCAGTCAGTTAAGGTTCCGAGTCTTGATCTTAGTTCAGGTCTTGATCTCCGGGTTGTGAGTTCAAGCCTCAGGTTGGGCTCCATGCTGGGTGTGAAACCTACTTAAAAATAAACACAAAAATGCATAAATAAATCAATTCCAGTAACATGGCTAATAAAGTCCTTTATGAATGGTTTCTGCTGATCTCAGCTAATTATTTCTTGCTGTTCCCCACTATCTCTTAAAACCTGGATGTCCTGAACCACTTGCCACACTTTTTCATCTCTTGGCCTCCAATATGCTACTCCACCTACATGGGATAGCCTCCCTCCATCTTTCTCTCTTCCAGCTAACATCTCATCATTCTTCATTTTTTAGGACTTAACTCAGAGTTTTCAGGCACCTCTACTCCACCCTTTCACCTACACACATGCGTGCATGCACACACACACATCACTCTGGATTATTTATACCTCTCTCCTGTCTTCTATAAGATCTGTGAATATTGTAACATCTTCAATTTATTTGTTTTAAGTTTATTTATTTATTTTGAGAGAAAGAGAGCAGGGGAGGGGCAGGGGGGGGCGGGGGAGAGTCCCAAGCAGGCTCTGCACTGTCAGCACAGAGCTTGATGCAGGGCTCGATCTCACAAACGGTGAGACCGAAACCTGAGCTGAAATCAAGATTTGGCTGCCTAACTGACTGGGCCACCCAGGTGCCCCTATTTTTATTTTTTTAATTGAAGTAGAGCTGACATACAATGTTACTTTAGTTTCAGGTGTACAACATAGAGAATTGACAAGTTTATACATTATGCTATGCTCACCAGAAATGTAGCTACATGGGGCTGTTACACTGATTCTATTCCCTATGCTGTACTTTTATCCCTGTGACTTTTTCATACCGTAACTGAAAGCCCATATCTCCCATTCCTCTTCACTCATTTTCCTCTGACCCCAGCCCCTTTCCTCTGGCAGCCTCCAGTTTGTTCTCAGTATTTAAGGGACTATTTCTGCTTTTGGTTTGTTTATTCATTTATTTTGTGTTTTAGATTCCACTTAGAAGTGAAATAATATGGTATTCACCCTTCTCTGACTTCTTTCACTTAGCATAATACCCTCTACGTCCATCCATGTTTTCACAAATGGCAAGATCTCATCCTTTTTTATAGCTGAGTAATATGTTATTACATATATATATGCACATATTTGTGCATGTGTATGTATGTATATATATCACATCTTTGGCCATTCCCCTACTAATGGACACCTGGGATACATTCATATCTTGGCTCTTGTAAACAATGCTGCAGTAAACACAGGGGCACATGTATCTTTTTGAATTAGTGTTTTTGTTTTCTTTGGTAAATATCCAGTAGCAGAATTACTGGATCATATGGTAGTTCTACTTGTAATTTTTTGAGGAATCTTCACACTGTTTTTCACAGTGGCTTTCACCAGGGTACATTCCCACCAACACTGCATGAGGGTTCCTTTTTCTCCACTGTCTTGCCAACATCTTCGATTTTAAATACCAACCTCCAACAAAGTGATCCATAGGAGATACTCAATAAAGATTTGTGAAATGAATAAGTGAGTGATGAATTCTGGCCTCTACTATCTTAGTCTCGAAACACTTATCTGTAAAATAAAGGGCTAAACGAGATGATTTCTAAGGACACTCCCTGCTGTAGAATTCTGTCATTTGTATGAAGCATTATGAAGTAATGTTTTGAATACAGAATTCCTAGAGCACGTATGTCTGTCCCATTCACTTGGTACCTGGGAGATACTATTTTGTATTCTTACACATTTTATGGTTTTTATTGTTTCTTCTTGGCTAAACTGTAAACTCTTTTTGGAGGCAGGAACACATATATTCTCTCCCAGGACTTAATATGGGCCCTTTTATGAGTAAAATATTTTATAAATGTTTGATAATTGTTCAGGAAAAATGAACCCCCTATTCTGATTCATTAAATCATGATAAATGTTTCATAAATTCACGACTTATTTTCATAAATATTTGAGAATTCTTTAAGCTTCAGTATTAAGTCATTGTCATTATAAAGGTTTCTTCATATTTTTCCTCATTCATTCTTTCAAAAAGAATGTTTTATTGTGGTAAAATATCCATACATAAAATTTGCCATTTAGCCATTTTTAGATTTATGCTTCAGTGGCATTAAGTGCATTCACATTGTTGTGCAACCAACACCATCCGTTTCCAGAACTCTCATCTTCCCAAACTGAAACTCTGTATTCATTAACTGATAGCTCCTCATTCATCCCCCTCCCCAGCCCTGGAAACCACCATTCTATTTTCTGTGTCTATATAAATTTGAATATTCCAGGTACTTGGTGGAAGTATAATTGTTATAATACTTGTCTTTTGTGTCTGGTTTATTTAATTCTGTCTTCAAAGTTCATCCATGTTGTAGCACATGTTAGAATTTAATTCCTTTTTAAGGCTGAGTAATATGTATATATTTATTTATTTATATTTATATGTGTATATATATTTATATGTATATGTACATATATACATATATGGCACATTTTGCTTATCCATTTATATGTTGATGGTTTGGATTGTTTCTACCTTGCGGATCCTATGAATAATGGTACCATGAATATGTGTGTACAAATACCTGTTAGAGTCCCTGCTTTCAATTCTTTGGAGCAAATACCCAGAAGTGGAATTGCTGGATCACCTGGGAATTGTATGTTTAATTTTTTGAGGAATTGCTATTCTGGCTTCCTCCACAGTATCTGCACCATTTTACACTCTGACCAACAATACTCAAAGGCTCCAATTTCTCTAATATTCTCCGATGCTTGTTATTTTCTGGTGTCTTTTTTTTTTTTTCCATAATACCCATCCTAATGGGTGCGGAATTATATTCTTTTTATCTACATGTGTTCTGATTTAAGCAGCTTACTGCACTCACCCTGACAATTATCCAATTCCTTTGTTTTCTCATATGAAATCTGAAATAGTCTGGTGATAAATTGTTGGTCACTAGCAAACAAATACTCAGTATACATTTCAAAACTTAGGCTTTGTCAATAAATTCTTTTAATTAATAGACTCTTTCTTGAGAAATTATAGCTACAGAGTTCCTGTACACCCCTCCACTCCCTCTCCCAGCTCCAACTTCCCCTATTTTTAACATCTTGCATCAATGTGGTACACTTGCTACAATTGATAAGCCAATATCGATACATTATTAACTAAAGTTCATAGTGTATATTAGCATTTATTCTTTGTATTGTACATTCTATGGCTTTTGATAAATGGATCCACCATTACAGTATTCTACAGAATAATAGTTTCATTGCCCTAAAAACACCTTGTGGTTCACTTATTCATCTTCCCTCAACCCAGTCCCACTAATCTTCTTATAGCTTCCCTCTTACTGTCTCCAGATTGTCATATAGTTGGAATCATACAGCATGTAGCCATTTCAGATTGTCTTCTTTCGTTTAGTAATATGCATGTAAGCCTTCTCCATGTCTTTTCCTGGCTTGATAGGTCACTTCTTTTTTATTGCTAAATAATATTTCATTGTATGGCTGTATCACATTTTTGTTTAGCTATTCACCTATTAAAGGACATGTTGGTTGCTTCCTAGTTCTGTCAATCATGAATAAAGGAGCTATAAACATTTATGTTCAGATTTTTGTAAGGACACAAGTTTTTAACTCATTTGGGGAAATACCACAGGTTGTAATTGCTAGACAGTGTGGTAAGAGTATGTTTTGTAAGAAACTTATAAGCAATTTTATAAGACACTTCCAACCTCTCTTCCAAAGTGTGTGTAACATTTTGCATTCCCACCAACAATAAATAAGAGTGCCTGTTGCTCACATCCTTACCAGCATTTGGTGTTGTCAGTGTTTTGGATTTTGACCATTCTAATAGGTATGTAATAGTATACCATTGTTGTTTTAATTTGCAATTCCCTAATGATATATGATGTGGAGTATCTTTTCAAATGCTTCCATCCTCTTTGCTGAGGTGTTTGTCCAGATATGCTGCCTATTTTCTAATTGCTTTGTTGTTGTTGTTGTTTTAATATTTTTTAATGTTTATTTATTTTTGAGAGAAAGGGAAACAGAGCGTCAGTGGGGGAGAGGCTAAGAGAGAGGGAGACACAGAATACAAAACAGGCTCCAGGCCCTGAGTCCAACACTGGGCTCTAACTCACCAACTGCGAGATCATGACCTGAGCCAAAATTGGACGCTTAACCGACTGAGCCACCCAAACACCTCTGTTGTTATTCTTGAGTTTTAAGAGTTCTTTGTACATTGTAGATACCAATCCTTTAGCTGATATGTATCTGTTTTGCAGATATTTTCTCCTAGTCTGTGGCTTATTTTTTCATTCTCTTAATAGTCCTTTGCAAGGCAGAATTTTTTTAATTAAGTCCAACTTACCATTTTTTTTTCTTCTTTTTTTGGGTCGAGCTTTTGGTGTTGTATCTAAGACGTCATCCCCAAACCCAAGGTCTCCTAGATTTTCTTCTATGTTGTCTTCTGGAGTTTCATAATTTTGCATTTTATGATCCACTATGAGCTTAGGTCTATGATTCACCTTAAGTTAATTTTTGTGTAGTGTATATAGTCTGTTCCATGTGAGTGTGAATTTTGAATGTGAATGTCCAATTGTTCCAGCACCATTTGTTGGAATGGCTATCTTTTCTCCATTGAATTGCCTTTGCTCCTTTGTCAAAGATCAATTGAGTATATTTATGCAGGTGCACTTCTGGGCTTTCTAGTCTGTTCTGTTGTTCTATGTGTCTGCTCTTTTGCCAATACCACACTGTCTTGACTATAGTAGCTTTAAAGTCTTAAGGTCAGGTAACTTCAGTCCTTAGATTATCAGTCCTTCAATACCATGTTGGCTTTTCTGGGTCTTTTGCCTTTCCATATAAAACTTGGAATCAATTTCTCAATATCTAGAAAATAACTAGCTGAGATTTTTATTGGGATTACATTGAATCTATAGTCACATTACAGACAATTCACATCCTGATAGTATTTAATTTTCCTGTCCATGTATATGGAATAATTCTCCATTTATTCAGATTTTCTTTGATGTCTTTCATCAGTTTTATAGTTTTCCTCATATAGATCTTGTACATATTTTGTTAGATTTATCTAAGTATGTAATTTTTTTGGTACTAATGTAAATAGTATTCTTTTTATTTTTGCATTTTCTTTTTTAATTTTTTATGTGTATTTTTGAGAGGGAGAGAGACAGAGTGCAAGCAGGGGAGGGACAGAGAGAGAAGGAGATACAGAATCCGAAGCAGGCTCCAGGCTCTGAAATGTCAGCACAGAGCCCAATGCAGGGCTCAAACCCATGAACTATGAGATTATGACCTGAGCCAAAGTCAGACATGTAACCAACTGAGCCTCCTGGGTGCCCCAGTAGTATTGTCTTTTTAATTTCAAATTCCAATTGTTCACTTCTGGTAAATAATAAAGCAATTGACTTTTAGATATTAACCTCTACTCAATTATAGAGAACAATCTGATGGTTACCAGAAGGGAGGTGAGTGAAGGGATGGGTTAAACAGGTGATAGGGATTAAGGAGTACACTTGTTGTGATGAACACAGAGTGATGTATGGAACTGTTGAATTACTACATTCTACACCTGAAACTAATATAACACTGTATGTTAACTAACTAGAATGAAAATAAAACTTTAAAAAACAAATAACATAAAGTTTAAATATATATATATAAGTTTAAATACATATATATTAAGTTTAAATATATATATTAAGTTTAAATATATATTTATATATATTTATATATTTTATATTTATTTATATATTATATATAAATATATATATATATATATATATATATATAAACTTATATTCTGTGACCTTGCTATAGTTGCTTCCCATTTCCAGGATTGATTCTTTGGGATTTTCTGTATAGACAATAATCATCACTTATGAACAGAGACTTTTATTTTTTACTTCCCGATTTTTATACTTTTTCTCTCCACTTCTTGTCTTATTGCATTAGCTAGGACTCCTAGTATGATGTTGGATAGAAGTGTTGAGAGTAGACATCCTTGCCTTGTTCCTCATCTTTGCAGGAAAGTACAGTTTCTCATCAATAAACTTTTATATCTAATATTGACTAATTTTTCGTTTTATCCTTTTATGTTTTTTTAATTAAAAATAAAAAATTAAGGGGCACCTGGTTGGCTCAGTTGGTAAAGCATGCGACTTTTTTTTTTTATGTTTTTATTTATTTTTGAGACAGAGAGAGACAGAGCATGAGCGGGGAAGGGGCAGAGAGAGACGGAGACACAGAATCTGAAGCAGGCTCCAGGCTCTGAGCTGTCAGCACAGAGCCTGACGTGGGGCTCGAACTCACAGACTGTGAGATCGTGACCTGAGCTGAAGTCGGATGCTGAACTGACTGAGCCACCCAGGTGCCCCAAGCATGAGACTTTTAATCTCAGAGTCATGAGATCAAGCCCCACATTGGGCATAGAGCTTACTTTTTTTTTTTTTAAATGTTTATTTATTTTTGAGAGAGAGAGAGCCAGAGCCAGAGCGTGAGTGGGGGTGGAGCAGAGAGAGAGGTACTCACAGGATTGGAAGCAGATTCCAGGCTCTGAGCTGTCAGCACAGAGCCCAACATGGGGCTCAAACTCACAGACCACAAGATCATGACCTGAGCCAAAGTCCGACGCCCAACCGACTGAGTTACCCAGGCACCCCATCATAGAGCTTACTTTTTAAAAAAATCATTGAATATACCTCAACATTTTAAAAGCCATATATGAAAAACCCACAACTAATATCATTCTCAGTAGGGAAAAGCTGAGAGCTTTTCCTCTATAGTCTGGAGCAAGACAGGGATGTCTACTCTCACCATTACTATTTAACATACTACTGGAAGTCTTAGCCTCAGAAATCAGACAACAAAAAGAAATAAAAGGTATCCAAATCAGCAAGAAAGAAGTCAAACGATTTGTAGCCAACATGATACTCTATGTAGAAAACCCAAAAGACTACACCAAAAAATTGGTAGAACTAATACATGAACTCATCAAAGTCACAGGATATAAAATCAACATACAGAAATTCTGTTGCATTTCTATACACCAATAATGAAGCAGCAGAAAAAGAAATCAAGGAATCGATCCCATTTGCAATTGCGCCAAAAACAATTAGATATCTAGGAACAAAACTAATCAAAGAGGTAAACAATCTGTACTCTGAAAACTATAGAACGCTTATGGAAGAAATTGAAGAAGACACAAAGAAATGGAAAAGCATTCCATGCTCATGGATTGGAAGAACAAACATTGTTAAAATGTCTGTACTACCCAAAGCAATGTACATATTTAATGCAATCCCTATCAAAATACCAACAGCATTTTTCACAGAGTTAGAACAAACAATACTTAAATGTGTACGGAACCACAAAAGACCCCAAATAGCCAAAGCAATCCTGAAAAATAAAAGCAAAACTGGAGACATCACAATTCCTGATGTCAAGCTATATTACAAAGCTGTAGTCATCAAGACAGTATGGTATAGGCACAAAAACAGACACATAGGTTAGTGGAACAGAATAGAAAACCCAGAAATGGGTCTGCAACTATATGGCCAACTAATCTTTGACAAAGTAGGAAAGAATATCCAGTGGAAAAAAGACAGTCTCTTTCACAAATGGTGCTGGGGAAACTGGACAGCAACATGCAGAATTCACTGCACAGAGAAGGAAACAATCAACAAAACTAAAAGGCAGCCTATGGATGGGAGAAGATATTTGCAAATGACATATCTGTTAAAGGGTTAGTATCCAAAATCTATAAAGAATTCATCAAACTCAACACCCAAAATACAAATAATCTAGTTAAAAAATGGGAAGAATACATGAATAGACATTTTCCCAAAAAAGACATATAGATGGTTAACAGGCACACGAAAAAATGCTCAGGGAAATACAAATCAAAACCACAATGAAATACCACCTCACACCTGTCAGAATGGCTAAAATGAACAACACAGGAAGCAACAGATGTTGGCAAGGATGCAAAGGGGAACCCTCTTACACTGTTGGTGAGAATGCAAACTGGTGCAGCCACTCTGGAAAACACTATGGAGGGTCCTCAAAAAGTTAAAAATAGAATTACCCTATGACACAGCAATTTGCGTGACTAGGTATTTACCCAAAGAATACAAAAATACAGATTCAAAGTGGTACATGTACCCAGAAGTTTAAAGCAGCATTGTCAACAATAGCCAAACTATGGGAAAAGCCCAAATGTTTGTCAACTGATGAATGGATAAAGAAGATGTGGCATATATATACCATGAAATATTACTCAGCCATCAAAAAGAATGAAACCCTGCCATTTGTGATGACATGGATGGAGCTAGAGTGTATTATGCTATGTGAAATAAGTCAGTCAGAGAAAGACAAATATCATATGACTTAAATACATATATGGAATTTAAGAAACAAAACAGATAAACACACAGGAAGGGTGGAAAAAGGAGAGAGAGAAGAAAGCAAACCATGAGACTCTTTTTTTTAAAGATTATTTATTTTGAGAGAGAATGCATGTGTGCACAAGCATAAATAATACTGCTATAAAATATTTGCATATACAGTATTTTATGTATTTAGAATTAATTTATTATGATAAATTTCTGATGTTATTGAATTTAAAAGTATGAAAATATCTAAGGTTAATTATATATTAAAAAATTGTTTGGGGGTTGCCTGGGTGGCTCAGCGGGTTAAGCGTCCAACTTTTAGTTTTGGCTTAAGTCATTATCTCATGGTGTCTAGTAAGTTCGAACCCCATGTCAGGCTCCATGCTGACAGTGCAGAGCCTGTTTGGGATTCTCTCTCTCCCTCTCTCTGCCCCTCCCCCACTTGCGCTCTGTCTCTCTCAAAATAAATAAATAAACTTAAAAAAATTGTTTTCCATTAGTATTGTACAAATTCACATTCTAATCAGAAATCTTACAATCTGTAAGACAATGAGTCTTACAATCTCATTAACAGGGGGTTTCATCACTTAGTTTTATTTTTGCTAATTTAATAAGAGAAAATATTACGGAGTTCTGTTTTGTTTAAAGATTTTTTAGGGGCGCCTGGGTGGCTCGGTCGGTTAAGCGGCCGACTTCAGCTCGGGTCGTGATCTCGCGGTCCGTGAGTTCGAGCCCCACGTCAGGCTCTGTGCTCACAGCTCAGAGCTTGGAGTCTGTTTCAGATTCTGTGTCTCCCTCTCTCTGACCCTCCCCCGTTCATGCTCTGTCTCTCTGTCTCAAAAATAAATAAACATTAAAAAAAAATTTTTTTTTAAGATTTTTAAAAAAAATTTTTTAACTTAAAAAAACCCAACTTAACTGATTGAGCCATCCAGGCACCCTAAAGATTTTATTTTACTTTATTTTTTAATGTTTATTTATTTTTTAAGGAGGGGGAGAGAGGGACCTTGGGGGCGGGACAGGGAGGGAGAGACAGGGGTTCCAAGCACTAACCTCGAGGTCATGACCTGAGCTGAAGTCAGATGCTTAACTGACTGAGCCACCCAGGTTCCCCTAAAGATTTTATTTTTAAGTAATCTCTACACCCAACAAGGGGGTTGAACCTATAATCCCGAGATCAAGAGTCTTATGCTCTTCCAACTGAGCCAGCCAGGCTCTCCTGGAGTTACTTTTATATGTGTTTTTAATTACTGGTTATTTGTTTTCATTAACTACACAGTTGCATTTCCTCTTTTGCATATTTTTTATTCATGTTGTTTGGCCATTTATCTAATTTAGAGTGTTTTCCTTAATGATTTGCCTGAATTATTTATATAATAAAAAGTTGGCCATTTGCCTTCTAGATTTACTCTAATATTTCCAAGTTTGTTATTTGCCTTTCAATTTTCTTCATTTATTTTAATTATAGTTAAATTATTTCTATAAGTTCATATGTAAGTATATAAATATCATTATATAAACTATATATTTATGTAATTTAACATTTACTTCCATTTTCTTCTAGATTTCTGTAGCTATATATTTTTTAATCAAATATATTTGTGAGGGTATAAATAACCACACTTAAAAATTTTATTTTTAGTAATTAGTTCACAATACAGACATAAATCATTATGCTGTACATATTAAACTAATACAATGTTATATGTCAGTTGTATCTCAATAAATCTGGAAAAAATATTTTAGAAATAGTGAATTGATTCCATCAACTCCATTCATTCCATATACAATGATTAAGCATTTACTTAGATAAGTGATGATAAAAATTTAGATAAGAGATACACTTACTGTCTGGGAGAGGAGACAAACCATCCAGGATCATGTGATAAATGCAGTGATAGACATATGCATACTATACTACAAGCACGTTCATTCAAGTCTAGTGACTAATAGGCCCCAAATATTCTATTGGGACCAAACAGTTATGGTCCTTGTTTTTAAAAAAGAGAGACTGAGAGAGAAATTCAAGTCAAAAAGAGGTTATAGATAAATGTATTGTGTGATAAATGTCATAACAGAGAAAGTATGGATTGCGATGGGAACACGGAACAAAGAGATACATCCATATCAAATCAAACTGTCTTATTTCCTCTCTGGCTGCCTGAGGATCAACCACCATCATGAGCAACATGGTAAATATCCAGACCAGGAAGTTCATGACCAACCGACTACTTTACCCTGAGAATGCAACAGGACCTAAGACAGAAATTCACGAAAAACCACCCAAAATGCACAAGACCAGATGACACCAGATACTATATTTGGATTTGGATCCAGAGCCTATTTTGGTGATGGCAAGACAACTGGCTTCAGCATGATTTATGATTTCTTGGATTACACTTCCAAAAATGAACCCAGGCAGACTTGCAAGACATGGCCTCTATGAGAAGAAACAGACGTCAAGGAAACAGTGAAAGGAACACAAGAATAGAATGAAGAAAGTCAGGCGGACTGCAAAGGCCAGTGTTGGTGCTGACAAAAGTGAGCTGGAGATCAGGCCCAGGAGTAAAGATTCTGCAGTGACTTTATCTGCAGTGATTGTGCAAGAGGACTTTTTTCACAAGAGGACTAATAAACTGTAAATTTTAAAAATTTCAATAAATAAATAAGTCAAAACAAACTGGGAAGCCAGAAAGACTTGCCAGAAAAGGTGCTGCAGTTTTGATTTTTTTTTTCAACGTTTATTTATTTTTGGGACAGAGAGAGACAGAGCATGAACGGGCGAGGGGCAGAGAGAGAGGGAGACACAGAATCGGAAACAGGCTCCAGGCTCTGAGCCATCGGCCCAGAGCCCGACACGGGGCTCGAACTCACGGACCGCGAGATCGTGACCTGAGCTGAAGTCGGACGCTTAACCGACTGCGCCACCCAGGCGCCCCAAGGTGCTGCAGTTTTGAAGAACATGTCGACATGAGCTAGATGAAGGGGGAAACACATCCTATGCAGACAGCATGCGTACCAAGGCACAGGATATGAGGGCTTAATGTGTGTCCAACTTAGTAATATTATTTGTTATGGCTGAAGGGCAGGGTACTACATATAGTTAACTGAAGAGAAATGAAGTTTAAAATGTGGGCAGGAGCCAGAACATAGTATCTATTATGCTAAATCTTAGCATCACTTTCTGAATAATCCTTCCTTTTCACAAAGAAATAAGAATAATGTTTATTGAGCGCTTACTAAGTGTCAGTGTCTCTTCTAAGTGCTTTACATGTATTAACTCATTTAATTCTCACAATTATCCATGCAGTAGATACTAGTATTGTGCCTTTTTTTACATAACAAGAAACTGGGGTACAGAAAGGTTACATAATTTGTTTCTAGTCACACAGCTATATTTAAACTCAGGCAGTCTGATTCCAGAGGCCAAACTGTTAACCACTCTTTCATTATTATGGGATATCTCAAATATTTAAAAGAATACATTTTTTAAAAAGTTTTATCTGGAGACTATAGATTCTGTACAGTATTTTCTTTCATTTATTCCTATACCAGATTCATGTTATTTAAGTTATGCTTTTTTTTTTATGTTTTCATATGTAAAGGTAGTCTATGCCTTCACTATTTTCTTTTTCTTTTCTTTAGTTGTAATTATTGCCTATTTATTCTTCAAGAAAACTTTCATATAATTTTGTTGAAGTAAAATTTGGGGTTTAGAGGATATTGGTCAAAAGTACATTTAAATTTATAAATTAAGTTGGAAAGTATTCAGTGTTTCCATCTAGAAAGAGCTATATATTTCTTCATTCGTTTTCTTTCAAATGTATTGATACATTTTTATAATTTTCTTAAAATAGGTAGCACTTGATAATGTTATTCTTCAATGTGTTATAATTTTGGTAGAAGTGTGATATTTTATTTTCTAGTTCTGCATTATAAGCTTATAGGAATGCTCCTTGTTTGTATTGCTTCCCCTGAAACGCGAAAAAATAAAATTACCACTCAAAAAATATAAAACTAGAAAAGGTATATATTTTTTTCAGTAATGTTCAAAACATTCAGAAAAGATTTGGGTCAATATGAAAGGCTACAAAGAGAATATGGCATTTTTATTCAGTGCTTATACATGTTTTCGTTACGCAAACTACGGTCAGTGATGTGTTTTCATATAATCTTTCCCATAGTAAGAGAGAATGAAATGTGTTGGGGAGCGTAGGAGAGCCACCTCCCTCAAATTACGTTGCTCTCCGTGGCCCATCCTAAGTCTCACAGTTCAAGCTAATCATTGACAGAGGTTTACAATCACAAGCTTTTACTGAAGCGTTGATAAGACAGGCGAGCAGTTAGTGGCAAATGAAGTCCGGCTGTGCGGCTGGATCTCCAGGGAATGAATGGATTTTTTTTTTTTTTTTTTTTTTTCTTCAGCACCGATGAAAGAAACATACACTATCGGAAAACAATGTGCAACCGGGGACTGCAAAGATCTGCCATCCTGTCAGCATTTATTCTCCTGCGAGCTGTTACTGGATTCTCTGGAGACGGCAGAGCTGTGTGGTCTAAAAATCCTCATTTTAGCCCGGTAAATGAAAGTCAGCTGTTTCTCTATGACACTTTTCCTAAAAACTTTCTTTGGGGTGTTGGGACTGGAGCATTTCAAGTGGAAGGGAATTGGAAGACAGATGGAAAAGGACCCTCTATATGGGATCATTTCATCCAAACACACCTTAAAAATGTCAACGGCACGGACAGTTCCAGCGACAGTTACATTTTTCTGGAAAAAGACTTATCAGCCCTGGATTTTATTGGAGCTTCTTTTTATCAATTTTCAATTTCCTGGCCAAGGCTTTTCCCCGATGGAATAGCAGCAGTTGCCAATGCGAAAGGTCTCCAGTATTACAATGCTCTTCTTGATGCTCTAGTACTTAGAAACATTCAGCCGATAGTTACTTTGTATCATTGGGATTTGCCTTTGGCCCTACAAGAAAAATATGGGGGGTGGAAAAATGAAACCATAATAGATATTTTCAATGACTATGCCACCTACTGTTTCCAGACGTTTGGGGACCGTGTCAAATATTGGATTACAATTCATAATCCATATCTAGTTGCTTGGCATGGGTATGGGACAGGTCTGCATGCGCCTGGAGAGAAGGGAAACTTAGCAGCTGTCTACTCTGTGGGACACAACCTCATCAAGGTACTGTACGGCTGGCTTCATGTTATAGCTTCAGAATGTTAAGGAGCAGGAGTTAAAGAGAATCACTAAGAAATGTATCTCCTGTTTAAATAATTATTTTCATTAATATCAATTCAACTAATTTTAGCCTAACTCACAAGTTCTATCCTCAAATTTCATATTTAAGGTCGTGTTTTATTTATTTAGGCTCTTAGTAATGGATTAAGCTGATTGTTTTCCCTAAATGTTGCCCTTTAAAAACATTTTAACTCAAAATCTGCAAGTATACAGTGTGAGAATATGAGTTCACTTTCATTGTATGAAAAACCAGTACTTTAGAAATCTAAATGCTGAAACCTTTTCTGAAAATGTGCAACCATTTCAGGATTCTTTTAAGGCATGACCATTTCCAATAAATATTTGTTGTTAGTATTGCTATTCTTAGCGATACCTAGCAATAATAAGCTAGATACAGGTTAGCTAACTGATACATATTAAATACAGGAATTGAGACAAATGTACTTCACAGTGGTTTTATCTGTGTTACAGAAAAGATGAGGTTAACTGTTCTAAGAGTTAAAATTAAACTAGTAATATAAAAACTGGGAAGACTATGCTCTACTCAGTATGTTTTAAAAGCTACAGTTAACGTTGGGAAATCTGAAAATTACTAAAACAATGCTGAAAATGTAAGCAAAAAAATAGCAAATATTGGTTGGATGCTTACTCTGTACCACAGACCATATTAAGCAGTCTGCATGCATTAACACATTTAATCCTTGTGATAACTTCATGAACAAGGTCCTATTAGTATTCCCATTTTAAAGATGAGGAAACTGAAGCTTAGTGGGATTAAATGAATTAACTTATAAATGACAACATAATTAAACATGAAATGTTTTCATTAAGAATGTTTTTAAAAGAGCAATCTTTCAGAGATTTTGAAGAGACTTCACCTCACATTGAGGCTAACATCTAGAATCGGGTTTAACTTTTTGAGTCAAATGGGTTCCTTGGGAAAAATAAATTACTCTGGACACCTGCTACATTTAAAAATGAAAACAACTTTGTTAATAGTGTTTAATAATGTGCTAGGAGAAGTATTTTGATTTTTAACAATCAAATGTGAAATGTATAGAAGTAGAAAAATGTTTAGGAACATAAAATTACTCTGTATCTAAATTTGCGCTTACAAAAATATCTGCCCACCCTTCTTATCTTTTTGAACTTTCTGGGCTATTATATATGTGTGTCATACTATAGTTCTGTTGCATCTGCCTTGGCAGTAAACTGATTGCATTATGATTTCAAGATCATTTACAAATCTTTGGTTAGGGTTGTATATAGAACATTACTGTGAGGCTATACTGTGATTTGGCAAATAAGACCTTAAAGGGGAGAAAAGTTACAGCTATTAACTATGAAGATTATGCATATATAAGTTAGAAAAATATTCCTTTTATCTAGTTCTTTAAATTATTAAAATTTAAGCATTCATGTATACTATATGCTTGTGAAGATTAAGAAACATCAGATTGTACCAAAGTTTATAAAGTGGAAAAAGTTAAATTCGTCTCTCCCTCTCCACCTGGCAATCTAAACCTTGAGGAAGCTACTGTTGGTGGTTTCTTATATAGTCTTTTTAAAGTTTTCTACACAAATACATGCACACATATGATTATTTAACTTGTTTATAAAGAAAAATGTTCTCAGTTGTTGAAGTTTACGGTGTGCCTGGAAAATGTTAACAATTGGAATTTTCATGAAAAATCTGTTTTGGTGGTTAATTTAAGGCCTTAAAAACTGGCTATCTGATAAAAAATACACAGGAAAAGTTGTAACTAACAAACAGGCATTGCTTACCAACTTAGCATATAAAATGCTGTATTTTCAGATGTTTTTCATTTTCCCCTAATTTGAGACAAACTCTGCCTTAAACACAAAATCAGCACTCTCTGGTAGTGAAATAAATTTCATTGTTTTAAATTGAGGGATTACATTTTTTAATTATTGTATTTTCCAAATAATTTCTTCTATCTCTTTAAAATTTCTAAATCACTGACTTAAATAAGGAGGGTAAGAGGTCCTTTGAAATCAGTCAGAAAGTGAAATATGCTTCATAACCCAGTGACATATAGCTCCAGAGAGAAATCTTGCAATGGTTTGGTAGCCTGAGGTGAACTCATTTTTTCCACTGTTCCTTCTCTGTTCTTCCTTTAACGTGAAAAAGATTAATTTGATATTTTATGTTGCAATGAAGTATTTCTTCCTCACTCTGCTGTCTGTGACCCAGAAGTATTCCTGAGGATTAGTTTTTAGTCCAAGTTAACACATCTTACTGAGTTGTTTTTTTTTTTTTTGTTTGTTTTTTTAATTTATTTTTGGGACAGAGAGAGACAGAGCATGAACGGGGGAGGGGCAGAGAGAGAGGGAGACACAGAATCGGAAACAGGCTCCAGGCTCCGAGCCATCAGCCCAGAGCCCGACGCGGGGCTCGAACTCATGGACTGCGAGATCGTGACCTGGCTGAAGTCGGACGCTTAACTGACTGCGCCACCCAGGCGCCCCCATCTTACTGAGTTTTAAAAAAGCCTAATATGAAAGTAAATTCATGGGTGGTTATAGATCGTTTTATTCCCTGCTCCTCAGACATTGAAAAGATTTCACTGTGGCTGTTGGGGTTTTCTAGTGTCAGAATAACCTTGGAAACTCCGTTTCAGTCTGCATTGTCCTGGTTTGGAGGGAACCTGAATGGCCTAGTCAGTCCTGAGACTGACCTGGAATTTAAATTCCAACTTCATTGCAGATTTGGTGATTACCTTAGAGTGAGCCTAAGCCTTGGGTAAAAATTTGTTGTTATCACACCTACTAATGGACGCTCCATTCTGAGTTTTGAACAATATTTGGAAAAGAAAGAGAGTACGTCTTTTGACTGACCATCTCTAAGCATGGTAGTCATGGCTTTAAATATTATGTATAACTTCGGCAGCAACCTTGCCAGATACCTGTTATTATCCCCGTTTTACCACAGAGTGATTATTTCCAACATGCATCATGCTGCACCCCTGCATAAAATCTAGGAAGTGGCTCCCCAAAGCTTTTAGGATTAACGTCCTGATTTTCCACCAAGACATCCAACCCCTGGCCTGCATTCCCGCGTCCTTCCTGGCCACTCTCCCATCTCCATCACTAACGCCAACCCCTCCCACCCCATGCTCCACGATAATACACTAGGAGTGTTTTGATTGTACCTTACTAGTCCTCCCCATTCAGCCTTTACTAGCATTCTATCCAGTGAGAATTGCCCTTTGTACTCTCTACCCATCTAATGTCCTTCAAGATTCAGTTTACGCAGTCACCACCTCTAAGTTATTCTTGACCTGCTAAGGTTGTTGTCCCTTCTAAGGGCCCCCATAATAAGATGTGCTTGCTGCTACCGTAGCACTCACAGCATGTGGTGCTCTTCTGTCTCCCCGAGGAGCCTGAGAGCTCCTTGAAAGGAGAGGCTATTCTTTATTTGTCTTTGTGTTTCTAGCACCCAACACAGAATATTAGGATTAGGTACATGCGAGGTAGAAATGTTTTTTGAGTGAGTAGTTTAGGATGTCTTTCTTAAACCTTGTAATCAAAGAGCCAATGTCAAGTTCAAAACTCATATTTTGTTGCATTATTACTAATTCTTGAAATATTGCCTATGTTAATCCACTGGTATATCAGTCAAGACTTTTTGGTTGTGAGTGACAGAAACCTAATTCAAGTTGACTTAAGCAAAAATGAGCAATTTCCTGGCCCAGTAACCAAATCACAGGGATGAATGGATCCAGTAATGAGGACACTGTCAGAAGCCCTTTGTCTCGGATCTCTCACAACCTTCTCTTCTTGGGGTTCAGCATCATTCTCTCCTTTGTAGAGGAAAGATTTCTCTCTTTCAAGTTCAATTTTTAAAGTCCCAGAGACGAATCCCAGCCTGTGTGGCCTATTGCTCTCATCCCTCAGATCAGCAAAGCCTCAAAGTTTCACATTAGTAAAGATGGTTAAGGTGTCTGTTTTCTTTCTACTTTTAAGTCAATAAATATGCATAATAATTTAAATTTGTAGGTCCCTCTCCCCCTTAAAAGCGAACATCTAGAACTTCTGAGTAAACATGCCCAGAGGTTGGGGAAGATGACTTTGCTCATAAGAAGGCAAGTCACTCAGTTTACCGCTCCACAAAATAGCTTCCATGATAGTTTTGACCTCATTGCCTTAAATTTTTATCTTTCATAGACATGTACTGTTTACGTAGTATCAGGATTTCTCAACCTCAGTGCTATTGACATTTGGGGCCAAATAATTCTTTTTGTGGTGGGCTTTCGTGTGCTTTGTAGAATGTTTAGCAGTATCCCTGGCCTCTACCCACTAGAGAGATGACAGTAGTACCCTTGTCCTCAGGGTTGTGACACCAAATTTGTCTCCAGACATTGTCAAATGTCCCCAACAAGTGGAAGGCAAAATTCTTCTCCTTTCCTTCTCCTGTAAACCTGTAATAGACAATTGGTTAAAAACATGAAGCAGAAAGAGCAAGGACGTTGAAATATAATTAGTATGAGGGACATAAAATCGCTTCATGATTTTCACCAGAACTGTAAGTTGCACACATACACTCTATATTAATTTATGTCTAGTTTGGCTTTTCACACATTGAGAATAGAGACTATCTCTACTAGCTTTGCATTACTTGCGAAATACTTGTAAAAACTGCCCCAGACCATTTCTCTTACATAGTTATTTACAAACAAAACATTAAATGTACTTTTTGAAAAGCAAAATTCAAGAATTCAAACAAACGTTACGTAAGCAACTTTTATCCACTTTTGATGCCACAACATCTTGTTTCACAAAGTTTGTTTTTTTGTGTATCACTTCACGTTGGCTTTTTTTTTTTTGCTTTTTTTTGTTTGTTTGTTTGTTTGCATATCCAAGTGCCACATGTACTATTATTTACTAAAATGTTTTTCCTTAAAATGTTTATTTTGGAAGAAAAATTTATTCTTACCATACATGAGATAAGTATTTTCAAATGCCCTTCAAATAAATATGTAACACTGAAAACAAATAACTTTCTTCTTTGTTACACCTAATGTCACCTCCCATACAAAAAGAGGTAGGTGTACCAGACTTGGAAAATACCACTGTAATACATTTGGTCCTAAAACCAAACAGAGTGTGCCATTTAAAAATGTGACATAATGGGGCGCCTGGGTGGCGCAGTCGGTTAAGCGTCCGACTTCAGCCAGGTCACGATCTCACGGTCCGTGAGTTCGAGCCCCGCGTCGGGCTCTGGGCTGATGGCTCAGAGCCTGGAGCCTGTTTCCGATTCTGTGTCTCCCTCTCTCTCTGCTCCTCGCCCATTCATGCTCTGTCTCTCTCTGTCCCAAAAATGAATAAACGTTGAAAAAAAAAAAAAAAAATTAAAAATGTGACATAAAATGCTTTTTCTTGTGTAATTAAAATAATTTGAATAATGTATGATTATTAAATGGGAGAATGCCAAAATTTATGTTTATGTACATGAGCATCTTAAATATTCGTAATTTATTTTTGAATATTTTCAATTTATTTAAAATAAACTTTCTTTTTTTATGTTATTGCTTTAAGAAAAAGTTCCAATCAATACAGCTTTTATTGCATCTTTAAAATACTACAAATAAGTCTGAAAAATCATCTGACATCTTGCTATTTCTGTAGCTGGACAACTTAGATCTTATTCATCAGTCTGCTGAACTGTTCCTTTTTCAGAAACATAGATACTATCCCCAGATTTTCTGACATCCTTTTTTTTTAACTGTTGTGGCTTGCTGAATCAAAGCAGCTGAGTTAGATACAAGTTCAATGTAATTTCCTTCAAGAGTTAACTCAACTTTGGCCTTGAGATACAGAATTGAGATACTTTCCAACACAATTTTTAATAAAATAGGCTTATATAAAATAAAATGTATGTCAACACTTTTTTGTACATTACACAGAAATGATGAAATTATTTTTTAAATTCCTCAGGGGTTCAAGAGATTGCTTAATACTATGAAAGAGGCTTTCAGGACAAGAAATGTTGGGAAACTCTGCTCGAGGTCAAGGCCTCACCTACTTGTTTCTGACCCTGGGATAAGATTTGATTTAGTCCCTATTTTTCTACCTCTTTGAGGAACATTGTCTTAGCATTTCTTGGCCATTGTTCCCTCAGAAAAGTTCATACAAGGCTGGGTATGCATTAGGTATCAATAAATAAGTCAACTCATTATTTTCTATTTAAGGAAGATCTACCTTGTTCCAGAAAGGATTTTTTTTCCCCAGAAAGGATTTAAAATTGAAGTTGAATAAAAGTTGATTTCAGACACACAAACACACCACACCACACACACACACACACACACACACACACACACACGCATGCACATGCATACACACACACCAATACGGATTCTGGCATAAACACATAGTCTTTTCAAAATATGCAAATCAATTATCTATGCTTGTTTCTATTAAAAATTTTACATCAAGGGAGCCTGGGTGGCTCAGTTGGTTAAGTCTCCGACTCTTGGTTTGGGCTCAGGTCATGATCTCACAACTCGTGAGTTCGAGCCCCACATCAGGCTCTGTGCTGATAGTGTGGATACTACTTGGGATTCTCTGTCTCCATCTCTCTCCGCCCCTGCCCTGCTCTCTCTGTATCTCTCAAAAATAAATAAATGAACATCAAAAAAATTTTACATTAAAAACCCACCTTGAAACAAGCTGCAGAATATTGACAACACTTAAAGCTGAGTGATGTGCTCATGAGGGTTCACTATATTCTTCTATTTTTATATGTTATGAAAATTTCCACTATTAGTAAAGAGATTATTTTATATTTTAAAAGACAACAATTATCTTTATATAATACACTTCTTAACCAAAATTTAGTGTTAAAACTCAAAAAACAGCTATGAAAGGCCACCATTCACACGATTAATAACTAAGCCTTCTTTCCAACAGAACACGGCAACTACTTTCTTGAACAAGAAAGCTGCAGTGTTTTACAGGCACATTTAAACAGATAAAAATGTCACTTTTAAGCCTCTTCTGCCCAAATCCCCACCAATATCTTGAAGGCTAAGTGTGATATTTTGAAATGGAAATACTAGCAGGAGCCTTCTTTAGCTTATCTTGGTCAGATAGAAACAAAATCTCTAACGATCATCTGAAATGATTTTTTTCCATGAGAAAAATAAAGGAATGTTTAAAAACTCCCTTGTTAAAGTTGGGTTACAAGACAACAAAATACCAAAAGTAATTTTGGGGGCGCCTGGGTGGCTCAGTCCATTAAGCATCCAACTTCAGCTCAGGCCATGATCTCATAGCTCATGACTTCGAGCCCCAACTCGGGCTCTGTGCTGACAGCTCGGAGCCTGGAGCCTGCTTCAGATTCTGTGTGTGTGTCTCTCTCTCTGCCCCTCCCCCACTCGCCCTCTATCTCTCTCTCTCTCTCTCAAAAGTAAATAAACATTAAAAAAAAATTTTAAAATTAATTTTTGCTAAATCTATGGTTAAAAAACCAGCCCAAAGTTTTCTGTCAATGAAGGACAGAAAAAAAGGTTGAAAAGAAAAAAGCCTTGTTACTTGCTACCTTCCACCACTTTCCTGTCCCACACAAAATGAACAAAAAAAGGACACAGGAATGGGGGAAGAGGTTGGTCTTAATTCTTACAGTAAAGTGGAGAATTAAGACAATTATTGTAGATAAGTTTTTGACATTCTATCTTACTATTTTTTTTTAAGTTTATTTATTTATTATGAGAGACAGGGAGAGAGAGAATCCCAAGCAGGCTTCGCACTGTCAGCGCAGAGCCCAACGTGGGGCTCAAATTCGCGAACCATGAGATCATGACCTGAGCTGAATTTGGATGTTTGACTGACTGAACCACCCAGGTGCCCCTCTATCATACTATTCTTTTTTTTTTTTTTAAGTTTGTTAATTTATTTTGAGAGAGAGAGTGAGGAGCAGAGAGACGGGGGGGGG
>NW_024412376.1:135632277-135642469 GCF_014898765.1 Herpailurus yagouaroundi | reverse complement strand
GAGAGAGAGAGAGAGAGAGAGAGAGAGAGAGAGAGAGAGAGAGAATCCCAAGCAGGCTCCACACTGTCAGCACAGAGTCCCATGTAGGGCTCAAACCCATGAACCATGAGATCATGACCTGAGCCAAAACCAAGAGTCAGATGTTTGACTGAGCCACCCAGGCACTGCTCTATCATACTATTCTTAATCATTATTATAAGAAGAATACCGCATACCTACCGTAGTGCCTGAAACTATACTAGGTACTTTTCATACATTGTCTCATTTGATTTGTACATCAACTCTGCCAGGTAGGTACTCTCATAGTCATTTTACAGTTGGTGACGCGGAAGCCCAGAGAAGTTTCTCTGAGGTTTATGTGATTTTTACTCCGTAATAATTGACAGAACCAAAATTCAAATCTTATCCATCTGAATCCAAGCTAACAAGGTTTAATGACATGAATCAGCTACCTGGCTTCAATGGAAAAGAACAATTTATAGTCTTAAAACCCATGGCAGTCACTTGCGTTGATGCTGACTCACAGATATTTAACTTCACTTTGCCTTTTTAAAGACCAGAACCATCCATCCACATATTTTATTTGTCCACAAAATCTATGAACAATTTATCCCTGACTCATACATTAACCATAAGGTTTTCCATGTGTTTCCATGATTTTAATGTTTTATTTGCTCAAAACTTTAGTGTCCCATTGAAGTAATGTTAGATCACATGTGTGTGCCCTTGGCAAAACCATTTGAAGTTTAATAAAAAAATTTTTTAATGTTTATTCATTTTTGAGAGAGACAGAGAGACAGAGTACAAGCAGGGGAGGGGCAGAGAGGCAGACATACACAGAATCCCAAGCAGGCTCCAGGTTCTGAGCTGTCAGCACAGTCACGGGGCTCGAACTCATGAGCCGTGAGATCATGACCTGGGCCAACGTTGGACGCTTAACCGTCTGAGCCTCCCAGGCACCTCGTACAGTTTAATACATTTTAACACAATTATTCATTTAATTAGCTAATGCATAGTACCTATACGATAATCCCATTAGCGTCTAAGACACTTCTAACAAAATATAGGAAATAATGATCAAACAAGTTAAGATTGGCATTCTGACAGGCATTTCTAATCAAATTTGAATACAAAGATGAAAACTGCTTATACATAAGAATTGCCAAAGACAGCTTCTATACTCAAAATACCATTGTCAGATAGGAGTCATGTAAAAAAACCTATTTGTAGAAGACAATTGGTATTCTAAAATCTTCAAGAGACTAATATTTACTTTTTCTTTTAAATGTTTATTTTTATTTTTGAGAGAAAAAGAGAGAGACAGAGTGTGAGCAGAGAGAGAGGGAGACACAGAATCCTAAGCAGGCTCCAGGCTGTCAACACAGAACCTGACGCGGGGCTCGAACTCACAGACCACAAGATCATGACCTGAGCCGAAGTTGGTCGCTTAACTGACTGAGCCACCCAGGCACCCCAATATTTACTTTCTCTAATCGTTCAGTAGAAAAAGTTATACTTCAGTGAATGATTAACAAGAGTTTAAGTAAATGTAATTATAAGTGTTCAGAGAATAACATTGTGATCATATTTAAACAGCTTGGTTTGATGTGAACACTCTCATACATGGAAAAGGAAGCCAGAGATCAGAAAATACTGTAAGCGATCAAAACGGTGCTGGATATGACGGAAAAAATGAACCGAGGAAAGCTTTGCATTAGTGTAAAAAATCTTACTGAGAAAACTGACAAGTCATTTAGTCTATGTTAAAAGAAAAGAGGGTCATTAAACAGACATTAGTGATTCTGTTGCTGAAAAGCAGTAGGAATGCTAAGAATAGATCAGAACTCCCAAACTTACTAACCAGTAAAGAGTGAATCACAGAAGTAATTAAAGTGGTTTCTGGGTGATCTGCCTGAAAATGCTTGGGGGAAGTCTTGAGGCTGGGGAAAACCAAATCTTTTAGTATTTTGGAGAGTATATTGATGGGTTCTTCATAGTGTCATATCTTGATTATGTGACTGAGTCTTAAATAAAGGGGGGGCTGAGGTTTACTGCTCTCAGTTCTTCTTTCATATTAATCACGTATATATTGTATGTCTTCTGCTCTTACCTTTGAATATCAACATTTATTATTATGGAGTAAAAAGGCATTATTTAATAGATAATAAAATCCAGAATAACTGAACTTTTTATAAGTTTCGGTTTTTCCCATGAGAGTTTTGGAACTTTGGAGAAACTAGAGTAATAGCTTAGAGCAATTAAATACACTGACAGAAACCATTTGTTTCAACCAATTCTCTTGACTTTTTAAAATTAGAAATATTATGCATTTTTACTGCAAAACATTCAAACAATACAGAAAGACATAAGTCAAAGTCAAAAATGGAAAGTCTCCTCTTATACCCTAACCCCACACCCCAGAAGTAACAACTGCCAGCAGCTTGCTCATTATCCACATACTTTTCTAGGTGTATATAAACACATATGTAAAGTCACATTTTTTTCACAAAATTTGAATCATATTATTATGCTAAGTTTCAGTTATCATTTCTGATTAATTGAAATGCAAAAGTATACTGCTTTTTTTTAAATGTTTATTTACTTTTGAGAGAGAGAGAGAGAGAGAGAGAGCAACAGAGTACGAGTAGGGGAGGGATAGTGAGAGAGGGAGACACAGAACCTGAAGCAGGCTCTAGGCTCTGAGTCGTCAGCACAGAGCTGGATTCAGGGCTCAAACCCCACTAACCGTGAGATCATGACCTGAGCCTAAGTTGGATGCCCAACCAACTATGCCACCCAGGCGCCCCAAAAGTATACTGCTTTTATCTACTTATTTCAGTACTTCTCTTTCCTATTAGAAGTTATACTTCAGGGCACCTGGGTGGCTCAGTCCGTTGAGCGTCTGACTTCTGCTCAGGTCATGATCTCACGGTTAGTGAGTTCAAGCCCCACATCAGGCTCACTGCTGTCAGCACAGAGCCCGCTTCAGATCCTCTGTCTTTCCCTCTCTGCCCCTCCCCTGCTTGCACTCTCTCAAAAATAAATAAAACATAAAAAAAAAAAAGAAGTTATACTTCATCTGAAGGCAGGAGTTATCTTGTTAATGTTTTTTCTAAATGCCCACCAAGGTGCCTTGTATTTGTTAAATAAGTATTTGTAGACTTGAATTTAAGCAATTAATCAATGTGAATGAATGGAGAGTGAAGAAAAAGATAAAATAGCCGTAGGTTAAAGGAAAAAGATAAAATGATTCATTGAAATTTGTTTTTGCTAACGTGTATGATTTCTCTAAGGGAAAAAAAAATAAATAAACAGAAGGTAATGCTAATGAATTCACTGTTTGATTAGGTACTGATATGGTGCCCCGGCTGGTGAGGCTGGATGAAGGTGTAATCAAAACCACGACTCCCAGTTTGCCTCTTTCCTTACAGTGTTACTGGCACCCAAAAACTGTCCCATGGGTTTCACAGTGTACTGGTCCTTGTTTTTGTGCCTTGTCTGTTACATACCCCTAGCACTGTCTCAGCCTGTTCAATCACCTTTGGGTCTAAGGCATAAAAGTATGCTTCAAAGGCATATAATTTAATGCATGTAATGTCCTGGAAATGACAGTGACGGAGAAAGCTGAAAGACTCAGTTCCAATCCTAGCTTTGCCACTGAGACATTGGGCAAGTTACTTACATCTTGGGCTTCAGCATCTCATCTATATAGAAGATATTTGCAGATTGGATCAAGTGACCTATAAGGTCCATCTCCTACCTCTAGTTAACAGGCAAGAGCCCAGAACTTGGAGAACCACAGTGTGGGCTTGACTTGGTTTCTGAAACTAGATAAGTCATTTAACCTCCCCATCCATTGGTCTCCTTGCCTCTAAAGTGGGAATGCTAATTGTACCTACCTTAATTCTCCTAAATAAAGATTAAATGAGATAGTACATGGGAAGCACTTAGAACAGTGCTCAGCCTATCTGGCCCTGGATACATGTTGGTTCTTATTACTATTTACACTATTAATTTTCTATGGTTCTGTAATTTAATCACTGTTTATTTGATCATGAAAATCACTAATCTTTAATGACCATTTAATTATGATTTGTTTGAAAATGGTGCTGCACTGAATGCTATACAACCACAGCATCCCTGCCCTCTTGGTCTAACATTCACAATGGTGTAAAGATCTCAATCCTCAATCAAGACGGTCAAGTGTAGAAGTGGTCCCTCAGGATTCATTTAGCTTCTGACACCAATGAGGACAATATCTAATGCCAACTTTGCTGGTTCTAGGAAAGGAGCCCAGGGAATTATACAGACGTGTTCCATGCTGGGCCAGGCACTTGGACAGCTACATGGTTTTCTGAAAACTCCAAATTTTTTCCATGACCTTTCTAGGTGATACTGAATTTCACATACATAGATATTTTCCTCTCAGCATGGAAGAGTGGGATACAATACCTTCATTCTATGACCGTTCAGTTCTTTTAATCAATTATAATCATGTACAGCAGGAAGAAAATATAATTTTAAAACAGTATGTTGTGGTTCATGTCAGATAGTCCCCAAGTGCTTCTAAATTTAGAACTAGTCAGACATATAGAAAGCAGGATGGTTTAGTAAAGTGACCAGAAAGGCCTGGGTTCAAATCCTAGCTTCACCAATGTCCAGCCTCTGTGAACCTCAGTTTCTTCTCTAAAATGGCAAAAATTAAATCTGCCTTGTAGGGGCTGTGCTATCGACAATGTGTGTCAGGTGACCAGCTGACTAGCTGACCCATACTGGGCATTCATTCAGCAAGTATTCTGTGTCAGGCTTTTCTCTGGGCATCTATAGGTACCACTGGAAACAAAATAGGTACAGTCTCTGCATTCAAGAGGCTTGGAGGCCAGGCATGGTTCTATATTATATGGGCCTGAAATGTGCAATCTGGGGGAACCTCTGTAAGAAAAAAAAATTAGACATGAAAGTTGGTACAAGAGTGAACATTTATTTGGAATGAGAAAAATATTACAACAGGTTACTGTGGGCTTGATTCAGATTCCTTTTTTTCCAAGGTCTCTTCAGGGAATTCATAAGGAATACTTACCTAGAAATGCTTCTAAATACAACCTGGCTTCCAACCCACCTAGCACATTCTATAGGGACCCATATAAGTGAGTGGCCCTAAAACTTCAGCTTCCTTTAGTTCATGGGAAATCTGCCTTTGTTGCAGGGCCCAAAAGGTCTTGTCTTATTTTTGTTATTGTAATAATTGTATTATTTGTAATTTCCAGAGTGTTTTCTATGTTGACTGTCTTTATTTTTTTTTTTTAATTTTTTTTCAACGTTTATTTATTTTTGGGACAGAGAGAGACAGAGCATGAACGGGGAAGGGGCAGAGAGGGAGGGAGACACAGAATCGGAAACAGGGTCCAGGCTCCGAGCCATCAGCTCAGAGCCTGACGCGGGGCTCGAACTCACAGACCGCGAGATTGTGACCTGGCTGAAGTCGGACGCTCAACCGACTGCGCCACCCAGGCGCCCCTATGTTGACTGTCTTTAAATCTTCATTCCTCAATCTTGAGGAAAGGCCTCAGGTCATCCACTCAGACCATTTTAGCTTCAATTATACTCTGAGATATGGTCCTTTTGCATGAAAAAAATTACTAACGATCACGATTGTTAATGTAATAATAACAGGAAGCTTAAAATATCATTCCAACCTCTGCAGACTTGGCATGCAAATGTTCTACTTGGGCAAGGAAATTGAACTTCAGTTAAGCATCAATTTACTAATATTGATTTCTTCTAAGGCCCCTTCTAATATCTGGGGAAACCCACAGATGCTTCGCTTAATTAATTATAAGGTTTATTCTAGACCTTTTTCCTTTTATGTTGCCAGGTTTAGATCCTGACTCAAACATTAGTTGAATTTAGTAATATTATCATTGAAATTAGACTTCTATAACAATATTAAAACCATTTTTTTGAAGGAACAAATATAGTAGAGTTTAGCTTTTACATGATTTCTACGGGGAAATCCTGAAACTATACAAACTGATAACGAACAAAGATTTGTCAGAATCATTTGAAAACATAACAATTGGAAAGAAAATAGGAAAATTCATTAAAACAAATTTTAATATTATCATTACTGAGCTATTCCAACTATAGAAAACATGAATTTGAACCATTAAAAATAGGATAGGTAAAAATTTTCTTTATGAAAGGTGGGAACTTTTGTTAATATTGAAATTCTCACCTAAGATTAATGAGGGATATCATTTCCCAGAGTTTCAAGATTCAAAAAAAAAATTAAAGAAGTAGCAGTCACATAATAAACTTTAATGAAATAATAGTTACATATTTTTTTAGCAAGGAACAGTAAAGTTTGCATATCTTAAACACCCAATAAATATTTGTGGAAATGAATGAATGTTAAATAAGCTGGAAGGGCAGTAATTATAATTAGCAGAAAACTGGATGCTAACATAAAGAAGTGTTGAGTAGATGAAACAAATGAATCAATGAGTCAAACCGAAATTATTATTATCATTATTATTATTATTATTATTATTTTGGTTTCAGGAATAGAATTTAGTGATTCATCACTTAACATACAACACCCAGTGCTCATCCCAACAAGTGCCCTCCTTAGTGCCCATCACCCATTTAGCCCAGTCCCCCCTCCCCTCCAGCAACCCTCAGTTTGTTCTCTACAGTTGAGAGTCTCTTCTGGTTTGCCTCCCCCTCTCTTTTTTTTTTTCTCCTTCCCCTATGTTCATCTGTTTTGTTTCTTAAATTCCACATATGAGTGAAATCGTATGGTATTTGTATTTCTCTGACTGACTTATTTTGCTGAGCATAATACCCTCTAGCTCCATCCAATCAAGCTGAAATTAATCCCAATCCAAATGGACAATGACTAAAACTCAATCAGCTGTAAAAAAATAAATGAGAACACACATGTCTAGCCATGAAACTCGAGAGGTAAGGGAGAGCTGGCTGCAGAACACTCTTCCTGCCCACGTAGACTTCCTACCATTGTTTTCCACAGCAAGTTAAAGTTATCTTCAGCTTCATTTTTTAAAGCACAGTACTTCAAATTTACATTTGTGTAGTCTTCACAGAGTCTTCACATGTTTTACCTCATTCGATCTTCACTACGATTGTCTAGCGTGTTTCTTTTTAGCTTAGGATAACAGAGGGAGAGGGAAAACTGAGGCTATCAGAGGGAATGATTTACCCAATTGGCAGTAGGGCCAGTACTAGAGCCTAGGTCTCTTGCTTTCGGGACCTGGGTCCTTTCCCCTATGATACCATGTAGGTAAGTAGCAGTTTCCTGTCGCTCTTGATAACCATGTATCCCCAAATACAGCAATGTTTTGAAGGAGATGGTCAAAGAATACTCACACCAATGGACAAAATGTGTGAAGAGTAATTTGGAAATATGTAAAACAATTTTAAAAATAGGTAGCCCATTTGTGGGATTAGTAGAAGGAAATAAATCAAGCACATTAAAAGCTATATGCCCAAAGTTAGTTATTGCAACGTTATTTATGACAGGAAAATAAAATGAGAGGAAGGAAGGAAGGAAGGGAGGAAGAAAGGAAGGGGGTGGGAACCAAGCTAATTCCTATCAAAAGAGAGAGATGACTAAGTAAGCCATATTTCATCAAATTGGTGAATGGTTATGAAGATTAAAAAGATGGAAACTGTTCAAAGGGATATTAGCTGGGAAATATATTTGGGAAAGCTGGATGGGATCACAGAAATATGAAAACAGTTTGCTATGATTGTAGGGTTTTAAATAAATTTTAACAGTGTTTACTTAATACTTTATGAAATAGCTTTAACAATAAACAAGTTTATAGTTCACATGAAGATATTTCAACCAAAGTGTGACTAAAATCATGCACAGATTTGGAAATTTAGCTTTCGACAAATGATTGCGGGTTCCTGAAACACAGACACGGGTGATATGCTACGTTTGCTCATCTGTCTTCAGCCCGTACTCTCCACAGCCTTCCCTTCCACCAGCGTCCCGCCATGTCTTCCTGATCTCTGACCCCGTCTTCATCTTGTTTCTGAAATTGTGCCGATATCTTATTTGCTTCCTATCGTTCATAGAACTTATCTGAATCTGCTCTCCTAGGGGCATCAAAGAAAGCTGCTATGTTAGACTAGAGGAGGGAACAGAAGAAGATATTTGGCCCCTGGCTGTCTCTCAGTGACATCAGGCCCTGATAGCTGGCTCAAAAGGAAAAAGCTGCTGACTTCCCCTTTAAGCTACTGAATCTGAAGAACAAAGGTTGAAGCTCCCTTAAATCAATCATTCCAAAGGTAGACGGCCTTGTACAAGATAGAGGGTAACCTTGGAAAATCGCACAAGGAGTGTTGTGCAAGGCTGCAGGGCCAGGCCACACTCCTAAACCCCATTTTGGTTTTCCCAACAGACCTCCTTTATGAGTGCCAGACCAAAGGACATGCATGGATATCCCCATTTCATTAAGATTTATGTCAAACTCACTATGTTGGAGCAATACTTTTTACCTTGTTACTTAGCAAACAGGATCAAGTTATAACCATAAGTACCACACAAAGAACCTCCCCCACATTATCCACATGAGAATGGAGAGGCTGTCTTCAGTCCTGAGCAAAGATAACCATGGATACCTTGATAGCCTATGCAAATAGCAGCAAAGGTGAAAGAGACACTGGGGAATACGAAGGTCACCTTGGGGCATGACAACGCGCGCGCGTGCGCGCGCGCTTGTGTGTGTGTGTGTGTGTGTGTCCTGAAAACTTGCTTGGAAGGGAGTTGCCAATGTACATGTCTGTTGTCTTCTAAGCTGTTCTATTTCTCATTAAAATGCTGATACAACCAAGATTTTATCACAGCTTAGGTCATCTTTCATATAATCACTGAAATCTGCAATAGAATATCTCTATCTTAAAGAAATTCCCCTCTCCTTTTTTTGCTCCCATTAGGACTGTTTTAATGAATGTATACTGATTCCATCTCACTCTTCCTCTAGTGTCTGATAACATCATATTTGGGCAGTTAGTTTATGACTTGGAATCTTACATGTTTAGGGCTTTACACTTTACACATCACAGGTGCACAACAGCCCTGAAGAGATGTACTGATGATCACTGCGGCTTTTGTGAGTGAAACTACTGAGGATACCGAGGGATTAAGTGACAGATCAGAATAAAGCAAAGAATGCTTCCTTTCCACTCATGCATGATTGCTTTCATATCGAATCAGAAAAAAACAAAAAACAGTTTTCAAGTCTTTCTGTTGTGATTCCAGCCCCAGAAAATCCCAGAAAGGGTGAAGAAGACCACTTCAGGTGAAGTCTGTCCCAGGCTCTCCTGTGATTCCTTCCAGGAACCTTCCAGGTTCCAGGTAGGGGAGAAGGCCACAGCCTGAATATTTCTTTAGGAGGAGAGCATTCTTAAGTATCCTTGGGAATGTCTGGGTGCTAAATGATTCCAGGATTTTCCAGTGAAAACTGATCAAGGACAGGTAGAATGGAGGTAACACTTCGAGGCAAATACTCCTTCAGAAAATCTTTCAAGGAATTATTTAAATTAGCTATTATTGCATAAAGCAAGGAGGCATCAGTTCTAGAATCCTTACCTCTTACGGTAACACCTATCTTTCCTCATCCTAACATGATTTATGGACCATTTTCAGTGTCCATAGGATCTATTAAGTTCGAACCATTGCTCATATTTGATTGTTTTTGGCTTATAAAAGGGCATTTCACATAATTCAACCCAATATAAAATACCTCTAATGAGCGAAAGAGAAGCTAAGGAATAAAATGGAAAGCAGATATTGTGGGTTAAAAATAGTAAGGTTTTGTGCACTTGTTTTAGAAACACCCAAACAGAGGAGAAATTGAGACATCTGGGAAGAGACATCAGAAAGCAAGCAAATCAATTGCCCCGGGAAGAGGTGGCTGTCACACAGATAACAGACAATTCTAAGTCTAGCCAGGACATGAAGTGGCCTTGAGCATTAACTGGCCCGGAGTCCTTAATTGTAGTCCTTGACATTTGCTCCTGCTGATATAGCTCATGACTCTTTACCCAGCTTCTAATTACTTTTCCACTTAATGACCTATTTTATGCCACTTTACATGTTTTCTTTCATAAATTCAGTATTTTTTAAAACATTATTTATTTATTTATTTATTTATTTATTTAT
>NW_024412376.1:135593786-135632177 GCF_014898765.1 Herpailurus yagouaroundi | reverse complement strand
GCCCCCCCCCCCCAGTAATCCTCTGTCTGTTCTCCATATTTGAGTCTCTTATGTTTTGTCCCCCTTCCTGTCTTTATATTATTTTTGCTTCCCTTCCCTTATATTCATCTGTTCTGTGTCTTAAAGTCCTCATATGAATGAAGTCATGTATTTGTCTTTCTCTGACTAATTTCACTTAGCATAACACACTCTAGTTCCATCCACGTTGTTGCAAATGGCAAGATTTCATTCTTTTTGATTGCCGAATAATAATCCATTGTGTATATACCACATCTTCCTTATCAATTCATCCATCGATGGACATTTGGGCTCTTTCCATACTTTGGTTATTGTCGATAGTGCTGCTATAAACATTGGGGTGCATGTGTCCCTTCGAAACAGCACACCTGTATCCCTTGGATAAATACCTAGTAGTGCAATTGCTGGGTCATAGGGTAGTTCTATTTTTAATTTTCATAAATTCAATCTTATTTTCCCAATAATATTATTGGCTCCTGAGGGCACATTCCTGTGCCATACATTTCAGCCTTTCGAGGGGGGACAATCCAGGCATTAAGTAATTGCTAAGTAAGTACCTATTAAACAAGTGGAGGAGCACCTGGGTGGCTCAGTCAGTTGAGCATCTGACTCTTAATTTCTGGTCAGGTCATGATCTCACGGTTTGTGAGTTCGAGCCCTGCGTTGGGCTCTCGGCTGACTGCGTGGAGCCTGCTTGGGATTCTCTCCCTCTCTCTCTCTCTGCCCCTCCACCAACCCCCAACTCTCAAAATGAATAAATAAACTTAAAAAACAAAACAAAACCCAGCCTGGAAACCTATCATGAGGCTCTGTTATAAGAAAGCTCAACTGGAAATGTAAATTGTGGGAGAGCCAATAGTAACAACATGCATCTCTGGGCTGTACCTCCCAGATGCTCTATTCAATGCTACATATTTAATATATACATCAGCACAACATCTAACAGCTTTACAAAGGGTATTATTAGTATTAGTATTGTTATTAACTTCATTTTACAGGTGAGGATACTAAGAGATTTCAGAAAGCTTAAGTGAATTACCTAAAGCCACACAGTAAGTACCTAAACTTCAAGCCTAAGATGGCTGAGCCCAAAGCCCACATTCTTTCCACTAGTTTCCTGTTTTGTATAGTACCTATCACTCTTTAACAGTAACAGTAATAATAATAACTGTTATGTTATATTAATAATATTTTATAAAAGAATAGTTATGAAATAAAACTGTTATATTAATAATGTTATAAAAATAATAGTAATAATAATAATGGCTTATGTAGATGTTACTCTGTGCTACGCACTCTTCTAAAGTCCTTTACATATATTATTTCATTCAATCCCAACAACAAACCTAGGAGATGGGCTCTATTATTATCCATTTACAGAATTTTGAGAGTGCATTATCTTGGACTTATAAGTTAGGGCTAAAAGCAGATTCTGTAGAACGATGAAAGGTCACTTGTCTTTGTCTTTTTATGTAGAGGAAGAAACCCTACAATCCACATAATATCTCACCTGCACCCAGCCCCAAGAGGGCCCACGAAAGGAGTCAGGGAGAGGAGGAGAACGATGGAGCTTGGACCAGAGCTCTCTGCCTGCCCTTGGTAATCCTATAGGAGAGGCTGTAGGTTGGAAGCGCAGGAGAAACAGACAGAGAATAGACTTTGAGATCATCAGGGTTCCCTGACAGCTTTCCCCTGCATCACCCTGTGCTGCACTAATTTGTCAATGAAAAGACCTTCTACCAGCCAAGTTACAATCCTTGTGAGTAAGGACAGTAAAAATTAATAGTATTTTCTTCTTATTAGGCTCATTCTAAAGTTTGGCATAACTACAACGTAAATTTCCGCCCACATCAGAAAGGTTGGTTGTCAATCACATTGGGATCCCATTGGATTGAACCAAACAGATCAGAAGACATGATGGATATACTCAAGTGTCAACAATCCATGGTTTCAGTGCTCGGATGGTTTGCCAATCCTATCCATGGGGATGGAGACTACCCAGAGGTGATGAAAAAGAAGCTGCTCTCCATTCTACCCCTTTTCTCTGAAGCAGAGAAGAGTGAAGTGAGGGGCACAGCTGACTTCTTTGCCTTTTCCTTTGGACCCAACAATTTCAAGCCCCAGAACACCATGGCTAAAATGGGACAAAATGTGTCACTCAATTTAAGAGAAGTGCTGAACTGGATTAAACTGGAATATGGCAACCCCCGAGTCTTGATTGCTGAGAATGGCTGGTTCACAGACAGTCATGTGAAAACAGAAGATACCACAGCCATCTACATGATGAAGAATTTCATCAACCAGGTTCTTCAAGGTTGGTTGTACATTAACTCAATTTTTAAAACTTTTGAATACTAATCCTTACAGGATACTTAAAGTCATCTTCCAACATATGATTATTGTTGTTGGGCTTCCCCATTGTCTAATGTTGATAGAATTTTTAAATGTCACTCTCATGTCCTTTTTTCATAAAATTTTGAGAACAAAATAGTTTTAGACTGTAGATACATCCTAAATCGGTAACAAGGTGCTGTATCATTCTTTGTAAAAGAAGGCATGCTATAAGAGATACATCCAAAGTTTTTTGACAGTAGTAACTTGGTTTAAGATGTTGAAAGCTTTTCTTGAAACTGTGCTGTTTTTATTCTATTACATGACTAAATAGTAAAAAGGCCTGGAGACAAAGAATGAGCCATGAATGGCAAAGCTGAGTAATTTCTATGGCTCCTAGATAGTTCTCTGACCCCTAGTGACCCCTCATACCTTTTCCACTACTCAAGTAGTGACATCTACAGGTGACTATTGAAATAATGGAGCAGAAGATAAGCTCAAATTATGGTGGGTTTGTCCCCTTCAAAAATTGGTCTCCATTTCACCCAAACACAAAGAAATTCTTGGGGCGCCTGGGTGGCTCAGTCAGTCAAGCATCCGACTTCAGCTCAGGTCATGATGTCACAGCTCGTGGCTTCAAGCCCCACATCGGGCTCTGTATTGAGAGTTCAGAGCCTGGAGCCTGCTTCAGATTCTGTGTCTCTGTCTCTCTGCCTCTCTCCCAGTCGCTCTCTGTTTTCTCTCTCAAAAATAAATAAACATTAAAAAAAAAAAAAAGAAATTCTTAGTGGGTCTTTCTAAAAGTCTGTAGCTCTCTTTAGAAGTCATAAGCCTAAGGGTGCCTGGTTGGCTCAGTCAGTAGAGTGTGTGACTCTGGATCTCAGGGTCATAAGTTCCAGCGCCACGTTGGGGATAGAGTTAATAAACAAACAAACAAACAAACAAGAAGTCATAAGCCCAGAGGAAAATCCCAGGTTCTGCAAGAGAGTCTTCAGGGAGGGTCCTCTGGGAGAGCAAGACCTTGTTTCTCCAACCTGTGGGAAGGAGCAGCATGGAACAGAACCGTGCCCAGTCACAGGAATGTGCATATGGGGACCGCCAGAACAGAGGACTCTGCCTATAGGGCCTGAGCCAAATACCTACGATCGGGCAGAAGGGCTATACATTCCCTACATGTTACCATTCCATTTCCCCTGAGGACTGTACAACACCAAAGGGACTAGCACCAGGGCCTACCGAAATATATTTATCTCACTAGAATCTCTTGGCATGGATTTTCCACCTTTTAGGTAAAGAACGTCAGTGACAAAAACCCAACAATGCAGAAATGAGGCTCTTAAGAAAAAAAAAAGTTCATGATTGATTTGGATATTTGTTGCTTTTATTGCTGCTGTTGATTTCCATATTTCATTTTTGCCCAATTCCTAGAAGTTATTGAATCAGTTTCTTTTATTTTTTTTTTAAATTTTTAAGGGTTTTATTTTTGAGTAATCTCTACATCCACCGTGGGGCTTGAACTCAACAACCCCAAGATCCAGAGTCGCACACTCCACTGACTGAGCCAGCCAGATGCTCCTGAATCAGAGTTTTTAAAGCTAGAAAGGTCCTGAGAGATCATCTTTTCCCATCTTTTTTAACAAATGAGGAAACTGAGGTCAAGAAACTTGCCCCAGAGCACCCTCGCACCTCCTGCCCCTTGGCTGGTCAGTCCTTCTCTTACACCACTGTACTTGTTTTCTTCCTTAGATGCTCATTCACTTATGTTTATTCTCAAAGCTGATTTTTCAGTCCTTAAAGGGTAGCTACTTAGGAGATAGTTTCTCCACAAATGGGAACCAACCCAAGCTTGAAATGCAAAACTCTTGGTCACAAGCAGACATCTGCATTGGTCCCAAAGGGTTCTGGAAATTTCTATGCCTTCTGACACAGATTTGCATACTAAGTCTCAGGAATATTTTAAATTTGATTATTTCACTGTATCTTTCACTTGTTGTGGGAAGGGGGAGGACCATTCTGGATGAAAATAACTGCCACTTTTCCACTATAAACATAAATTTTCTATTTTCTATAATGAGCCTTTAAATTAGGGGGAAAAGTTGGTTTCACAATATGCTCCTGGCAACATGTCCCCCAGCATACTGTTAGTGAATCATAACCGTGAACCAGAGTGAACATCTCTGCTTTTCTTTCCCTGTGCAGCAATAAGGTTTGATGAAATACGAGTGTTTGGCTACACTGCCTGGTCTCTCCTGGATGGCTTTGAATGGCAGGATGCTTACACCACTCGCCGAGGATTATTTTATGTGGATTTTAATAGTAAACAAAAAGAAAGAAGGCCCAAGTCTTCGGCACATTACTATAAACAGATCGTACAAGAAAATGGTTTTACCTTAAAAGAGTCCACGCCAGATGTGCAGGGTCAGTTTCCCTGCGACTTTTCCTGGGGTGTCACTGAATCTGTCCTTAAGGTAAGCGGCTACTTACAAATTAACTATGAACTGGTGCAAACAGTACACAGTATTTTATTTCATTTACTCAGTGACAACTATCAGACAATATCAAATATGATTACTTGGAGGTGATGGAGGGGAGTTGCGGAAAGAGGAAGGAAAATGAGGAGAATTGATGCTTACTGAGAGCCTCTCATGTGCCAGAACTTCTCCTTGGTGATGGAGATGAAAAGGCTGCCCTCAAGGAGTATACAGTCTAGAGGGAATTTACAGTTGCTTTTGAAGGAGGCATTGGTCAGTAGTGTCAAAGTTATAAGAAAAAGCTTTTTATAGATTTTGTTTGCCAAAAGCAAATTATTAGTGGCTCTTTATTCAAGTGGTTCCTGTTATCTGATAGATTTGAATAATTTGCCTTATGAGGTCTCTGTATCCCAGTGGAGCCTCTCATGTCTCATTCTTCACCTTCATCAGATTATTTGCTTAAATGCCACCTTCTCGGGGCGCCTGGGTGGCTCAGTCGGTTGAGCCGCCGACTTGGGCTCAGGTCATGATCTTGCGGTCCGTGAGTTCGAGCCCCGCGTCAGGCTCTGTGCTGACAGCTCAGAGCCTGGAGCCTGTTTCAGATTCTGTGTCTCCCTCTCACTGACCCTCCCTTGTTCATGCTCTGTCTCTCTCTGTCTCAAAAATAAAATAAAACGTTAAAAAAAAAAGATTAAAAAAAATAAATAAATGCCACCTTCTCAATAAGGCTTTGCTCCACTCCAAAAAGTCACTATCTCCTCAATTCCCCTTCTTTTTCTTCTGTGAATCCTATTCATCACTAACATACCACTATGTACTTTACACATTTTTCTTTTTACCCCTAGCTTTATTGAGATACAATTGACATACAACATTGTGTAAGTGTAAGGTGTACAACATGTTGATTTGATACATTTATATATTGCAAAATGCTACCATAACAAAATTCCCATTTCTTTTTGTGGGGAGAACACTTAATATCTATTCTCTTAGCAACTTTAAAGTATATATAATACAGTATCATTAGCTACAATCACTATGCTGTACATCAGATCCTCAGAACTTGTTAATATTATCACTGGAAGTTTGTATCCTTTGACCAGTATCTCTCCATTTATCCCACCCCCTAGCCCCTGGTAACTACTTTATGCATTTTTCTCATTTTTTAAATTTTTTTAGTTTATTTATTTATGTTTATTTTTTAGAGAGAAAGAGAGAGAGAGTGAACAAGGGAGGGAGGGCCGGAAGAGGGAAACAGAGAACCCGAAGCAAGTTCTAGGCTCTGAGCTGTCAGCACAGAGCCAGATGCGGGGCTTGAACTCACAAACCGTGAGATCATGACCCAAGCTGAAGTCAGACACTTAACCGACTGAGCCACCAGGAGCCCCTAGTTTATTTATTTTTTTTGAGAGAGAGTGTGCACAAGAGGCGGGAGGGCAGAGAGAGAGGATGAGAGAGAAAATCCCAAGCAAGCTCCAGGCTGTCAGCACAGAGCCTAATGAGGGGCTCGATCCCATGAACCATGAGATCATGACGTGATCGGAAATTGAGTCAGATGCTTAACTGACTGAGTCCCTATACATTTTTCTTATTTATCACGCCTTCCCCCTACTAGAATGCAAGCTTTCTCCACACAAGGGTGGAGATGTTTGAGGCTTTGCTGCCTGCTGTGTGCCTTACTAGGGCAGTGTCAGGTACACGGCCAGTGCTCAATGCAAGGTCAACTTTTAGAGCGAGATGAGACCTTAGAGACCTATTCCAAATCCTTCATTTTACGGATTAAGAAAGTGAGACCCATCAGTTCATAACTGAGACCTAAGTGACTTGCCCAAGGTAACACAAATAGGCAGAACTATAACAGGCAACTCTCAAGCACCCATATTTGCAGTGCTCTTTTCAAAATAATAGCAACTATTTTTTAAACACTTATTATGTGCCAAGCATGTAGCTGTTGTATGTATGCACGTTCTCTCTATTAAATCTTAAAAACTCTAATTTTACAAGCAAGGAAACTGAGGCTTAGGGAGGTTATGTAACTCATTCAGGTTACAAAGATCTGTTTCATGACACCACGCTGTAAGATCTCACAATACCACACTATGGCCTGTATTCTAGAAGCATATGGAAAGACAACAAGATGTACAAGGGATGGGACGAGACAAAATGGCTCAAACCATGAGTGAACAAAGTTCACAGGTCATGAATATCAACCCCTGTTGATACTTAAACATGACTTAGTAAATGCTCAGAGATACTAAAGGGGGGAAAGATATAGAGTAACTTAAATACAGGACTGACTCATCTTCCACTTGTGCCCCTATGGAGCCAAGTACTTACCCAATTCCTATTTCCTACACACGGCAAAGGCACGCCATCTTTTCCCTATCATTTCAAATGGGTTTATATTTTCTATAATTCCATACCCGCAAAGAAAGATCCCAAGAGACAAGAGTTCCGGCCTGCACATGACCCAAACTGTAAGTTTCTGTTTCATCTGAAGACCCACCTATACCCCTGTGATTGACACTGTGAATGTCTACCCCATCTAGGGACCCTACTCCTACTCCTAGGAGCGAAAGTGAGTCACTTAGGTCAGGGGAAAGCAATTCTGGGATCAACTACGTCTGGGTTTCATGCTTACCCCTGGAGCCTGGTAGACATCGATCTTCCTTGAACTTGGACTAAGAATGAGGATAAATTGTTTGCCAAGGAAAATTAGGGTGCTTTTTGAAAAATCAGCCAGAGGATTATGAATAGATGCCAAAAAAAAACCCTAAATGTCCTCTATACGAAGACTGACAAAATGAAAGTAACATTTTAAAAATATTAGTATGCCTACCTACAAATATCCCTATCTTACTTTCCCCCTGCCTCTCAGCATTCTTTTCTCCTCCAACATATTTTTTTTTAAGTTTCTTTATTTTGAGAGAGAGAGAAAGAGAGAGCACGCATAGGGGCGTGGGGAGGGGCAGAGAGAGAATCCCAAGCAGGATCTGCACTGTCAGCCCAGAGCCCATGAACCATGAGACCATGACATGAGCTGAAACCGAGTTGGGTGCTCAACTGACTGAGCTACCCAGGCACCTCCGACATTTTGTTCTGAAATATTTCAAACTAGTACAATAAACACCCATATTCCCTTCATCGAAATTGACCAATTGTTAACATTTTGCCACATTTGCTTTATGCTTTATAAAGTGTTTGTTTGATAAACAAAATGAAAAGTTGCAGATGTCATTACAATTCACCCCAAAATATATCTATCCAAATGTGTCTCCTAAAAATAAGAACATTCTCCTATATTATTATATTATCATACCCATAAGATTTAATATTGATTCAATATCATCACATTCCATATTCAAATTATCTTAAATCTTCCAAAAATGTCCTTTTTGGTTTAAAAAATGTTTTTGGATCAAGAATACAAACAAGGATGTCATTCATCTTTAGCCTCCTTTAAATTCAGAATAATTCCCCCAAGTTCATGGTATTGACAGTTTTGAAGAGTCCAAACCAATTGATTGTAGAATGTCTCATGTTCTGGTTTTCTTTGTTTCTTTGTTGGATTCAATAAACTTCTGGAATGATACTATGTAGATGAGGTTCAATATATATCACATCAGGAAGCACATGATGTCATTGTCTCATTATGAAAGATGTTAATGTGTGGAAGTAGTAGTTACCAGATTTCTTGATTAAGGTAGCATTTGCCAGGTCTCTTAATTGAAAGGTAACTTTTCCATTTGTAATTAGAAAGTAATCTGCTGATGACACTTTGAGACTGTATACATATCCTGCTTCCTAACAATATGTCACTAATGGTCTTAATATTGATTCATAAACTTCACCTGAATTATTACCTTGTAGATTGCAAAATGGCAAATTTTTAATTATATTATTCCTTCAACATATATTGGGTAGTTCTCTTAACTTCAGTGCATTATAATTCATTACTGCCAATGTTTCATCAGTCATTTTGATGCTCAAAATATCTTACTCAAAGTAGCCAATAGGACTCCTTCAAACCGCTCCTGTGTCTTTTTGACATTTCCCTTTCAGTTTTTAAGCACATCCTTATTTTTCTGGCATTAGATGTACCAGCATCACCTCATTCTTTTCCTACCGCAGACTGGAAGAAGCCATTCTCCAAGGAGCCCAGGATCCTTTTAGTGGAGAACAGAATTTTAGAAACAAGCTCTTGGGAGCTAGGGTTGAAATCAGGGTTCACCATCTCTAATGAGATCTCTTAGCAGATTAATCACACCCACTTGCTAAAACTAATGCTTTTTGGAGATTTTTAAAAGACACATTTTCATTGGCTCTTGCCTTATTTCAGAGCAAGATTGCTCTTTGTAAACACCTTTTCAATATTGATGCTCTGAGGTTTCCAAACACTGAGACTGTCAATCTAAGCTAGAAGGATTGTACTCAAATAATTATATACACATTTAACTTCATGCTCACATGATCAATGTTCTCTCAGTTTAATGTTCTAGATAACTGGTTGACAGATGGTAAGTGGGCAGCGTTATGGTTTTGTAATTAGACTATGAAGGATGACACACAAGAAAACAATTAGAGGGAAAATATTTACCAAAGGTTAATTATCATTTTTTTTCTGGGTGCATTTAAACTCAGCTAAAGGAAGAAAAGGTATTTTAACACAAATACAGAACTTTTATTTTTTCCTATTAATTCTGAATTTGGAGATGTTTTTCTTAAGCCTTTTTATTTTTAATTTATACTCAAGGGCCTAGCAGGCAATTATTGCAACCATGGAAAACTAAACCCAAGTCATGACTACCTTAGGTTTATAGATTGCTTTAGAGTTGACAGAGTGCTCTGCCAGAGTCATTGGCTCATTACAGCACATCTGTGGGGTGGGTGACATTGCTCTGTCACTATCCAGAGTTGCCAAGCCCAAGTTTCAAAGAGGGAGAATGAGGACCGGCGTCCAGGACTATCTCCTTGGTGGAGGGGCAGGGTATGACACACCATCAGATCCAAGAGTCAATTTGGGAGTTTCTGGGGGATATTTTCCTGTTTTCCCCAGTCATAATCCAAGTATCTTGCATAAAGAGGGTATTCAGTATTCTCCTGTTGGATGAATAAATGCCATGTTCTCACAGACACATGGGTAGGGACAACATAATGATGCATATGTGATATCACTTGGACTTTTCAAATATAAGGTGCTAGAAAATTGCATTCAGCAAATGCAAGGGCCATTCCCTATGCCATCCCACTAGCCTCTTGTAGGAACTATGGCTGGGTTAACCAGCCACCTTTGACTCCAAGTGCCAAACTCAGTGAAATCCTCTACAACTGGAATTTTAACTTTGCCGTCAACTTATGGCAGAGTTTGGAAGGTCCATCTTTCATGATTCCTTTTAACCGAAGGTACCAACCCAAATTTCCCAATGCACTTGAACAGAATCATGAGAGACCCCTCTGTATAACTTGAGTTTTTAGGACAAGAAAGGAGTTTCTCAGTATTTTCTGAAAAACAACTTGTTATCCAAGCCAAGCCCTAGGTGTGTTTCTTTCCCTGTTTTCTGGTCTCCCTGGGAGATTTCAAGAGCTAGAAGAGAGGATGATCCATCCAGGCCTCTTCTATCACCAGGAGAACTAGAAGAACATTCAGATCGTTATGAAGAGGCTACATGCTTTGTTTATGTTCTATGTTGTCAGTGAGAGGCAGAATAAGACCCCCCTTCTTCCTCTTAAACCATGTATGCTAAGAGCCTATCTGCCAGGGTGTGCCTTACTTCGATGTGCTTGTTTTCACAGCCCAAGGCAGTGGCTTCCTCCCCACAGTTCAGCGACCCTCACCTGTATGTGTGGAATGTGACAGGCAACAGACTGTTGCACCGTGTGGAAGGAGTGAGGCTGAAAACACGGCCAGCCCAATGCACAGATTTTGTCAGCATCAAAAGACAACTCGAGATGTTGGCAAGAATGAAGGTCACTCACTACAGGTTTGCTCTGGACTGGCCCTCAATCCTTCCCACCGGCAACCTGTCCGTGGTTAACCGACAAGCTCTGAGGTACTACAGGTGCGTGGTCAGTGAGGGGCTGAAGCTCAACATCTCCCCAATGGTCACGTTGTACTATCCGACTCACGCCCACCTGGGTCTCCCCACACCCCTGCTGCACAGCGGGGGATGGCTGAACCCGTCCACAGTCCAGGCCTTCCAGGACTACGCCGGGCTGTGCTTCCAGGAGCTGGGGGACCTGGTGAGGCTCTGGATCACCATCAACGAGCCCAACAGGCTGAGTGACATCTACAGCCACACTAGCAACGACACCTACCGGGCAGCCCACAACCTGCTGATTGCCCACGCCCTGGTCTGGCACCTCTACGACCGGCGGTACAGGTCTGCGCAGCACGGGGCCGTGTCGCTGTCTCTGCACTCGGATTGGGCGGAACCCGCCAACCCCTACGCCGACTCGCACTGGCAGGCCGCCGAGCGCTTCCTGCAGTTCGAAATCGCCTGGTTCGCAGAACCCCTCTTCAAGACCGGGGACTACCCGCTGGCCATGAGGGAGTACATCGCCTTCAAGAACAGGCAGGGGCTCTCGCGCTCCGCGTTGCCTCGGTTCACGGAGGAGGAGAGGAGGCTGGTCAAGGGCGCCGCGGACTTCTACGCGCTGAACCACTTCACCACCTGGTTCGTGATGCACGCGCGCCAGAACGGCAGCCGCTACGACGCGGACAGGGACGTCCAGTTTCTGCAGGACATCACCTGCCTGAGCTCGCCCAGCCGCCTGGCTGTCCTGCCCTGGGGGGAGCGCAAGGTGCTGAGGTGGATCCAGAAGAACTATGGAGACGTGGATGTTTACATCACGGCCAATGGCATCGATGACCAGTCTCTGGAGAATGATGAACTCCGACAATACTACTTAGAGAAGTACATTCAGGAGGCTCTGAAAGGTGAGGTGCGGGGCCATATCAGGTACAGTGAAATAGGACATTACCAGCTAATGTGAACGAAAGATTGAGGGGAGAAGGCGCATTAATGACAATGCCAGCTCATTAGGGAAAGTTTGGCAAGGATAGAAAAGCATTTTTTTAAAAATCAAAAACAATGACAACCCATAGGGGCGCCTGGGTGCCTCGGTTGGTTAAACGTCTGACTTTGGCTCAGGTCATGATCTCACTTTGGTGAGTTCGAGCCCCACATGCGGGACTCCAGAGGAACAGAGAGAGAATCTTAAGCAGACTCCATGCTCAAGCTTGCCACCACCCTGAGATCATGACCTCAGCAGAAATCCAGAGTCTGATGCTCTGGATCAGACAGCCACCCAGGCAGCCCTGTGGGTTTTTTTTTTTTTTTTTTTTAATACTAAAAAGTAGGTATCTTTGAATACAAATCTGTGTCTTCATTCCTAATTATCTCCCTAAGGACTGCCCACTATGGAATTATTGGGTCAAATGTTATAAAGGCATTTTCTATCCCCCCTCCCCTAGTAAGCTATTTTTTTTAATACTGTAAAAAATTTTCCTCAATTTTATCTATTTTGATAGGACCAAACAACAGTGTTTGAGAGTCTTTATCTCCTACTCTTTCCAGCATTTGCTATCATTTTTAAATATTAAATATTCATGATAGATTTGTTGAAGCAGCAAAAAGAACCCAGAAATATGTTTACTGAGCACCAAATATGGGCAGAAACTGTTCTAGGCACCATATCAGCATTCACCAAAATAAAGACTACTGTCCTCATGAAGGCTGTATTTTTGTGGGATGAGAATCAGCAGATAAGATACAGAGTGTCAGAAGCAAAAAGTTCTATGAGAAAACACAGCAGGGAAGAGGGTGCCCAGGAGTGGGGTTTAGGAGTGGTTACAATTCTAAAGCGTAATTAGGGAAGTCTTCAAAGACCTGGAGGAACAAGGCAGCAAACCTGTGCAGTTATCTGTTAAGTGTTCCAGGTGAGAGAACAGCAAATGCAAAAATCCCAATGTGGGAGCATGCCTGGGCTGTTTGAGGTTCAGGAAGGTTGAAGAATGAGTAAGGGAGTAAAGCAATCAAAGATGAGGTCAAGGAAGTAGAAGAGGCATTAGTAAACCATCATTAAGAACTGCAGCTCTTACTGTGAGAGACAGGCTATTTAAGGTTTTAAACAGCAGGGAAACATGATCTAAGTCTTTAAAAAACACTCTGGCTACTCTTTTTTACAGTGAATACACTATAAAGGAGCAACAACAGAATCAGGGAGGGTTGGAGTCTAAGTAAGAAATAATGGGGGGTTGGATTAGCTTATAGAGTAGAGATAGTGAGAAGTGGCTAGCTTCTGGACTGATTTTGAAGGTAAAGTCATCAGGCTTGGATGGAGAGTGTTAGAAGAGTGAAGAATGAAATCTGTTTTGGTTTGAGCAACTAAAGGGTGAGCGGCCATTTACCAGGTCAGGGAGACTGGCAACAGGTTTTTGGAGAGTTGTTTGGTGTTGCACAGGTTAAAGTTTGAGACGTCTATTAATCAGTCAATTAGAGATGTCACATAGGCTAACTGGAGTCTCAGGTTCAGGTCTGGGGCTGAGATACAAACTTGGGAGTTAAGACCAAGAATGGGATTTAGAAACAGTAAGGCTGGATGGTATCACTAAGGGAGCAAGCGTAGAGGACTGAGCCCTGGGACAGACACTTCAATATTCAGACGTCAGAGAGATGAGAAACCAATGAATAGGGTGAGTAGGAGGCCAGTGCTTTTCACTAGAGGGTGTGCAATCAAGGATATTTTTGCATAAGATACTAAAAGTTATAGCATGTTTATATGGAAATGAACCAATAGTGAGGGGAAATGTGAGAGAAGAGGAGAACAGATGGAGATGTCCTTGAGTAAATCAGAGAATAAACTTAGTGTATAAGAGTCAGCCTCTTCCAGGAGCATGGACAGGACATCCACAGCAACAGAAGTATGGTAGTAGGTGGATAGATAGGATTGTGGGAGTTTGAAGAATTCTCCTGTGAGTATGTTTTTCAGTAAAATAGGAAGGAAGGTTATCCCTTCAAAGCAAGGACAGAGGTGCTATATGTTTGAGGAGGGAGAGGTGTTAAACAGCCAAGCAAGTGACTAGGGGAAACCAAGTATGGTTATTGGGCCGCACCAAGGACGTGTTGGAGACCTGAAACCAGCCAAATAGGTAAGACTTTTGTGCTTATGATCAACTGAACAGTGTAAGTCCTGTTCCACCTTCATGGCTCCAATTCATAAATGCGCTTCTGTGCTCTGCTCCCAGTTCTTATATTATGGATCAAAGTTTTACTTCAAATGTTTAAAAACTTATACATATTTTTAGAATTACACATATTTTCACTTTTACCAATCATGAATGTCAAAAAACCCTTTAAAGACAATCACTACTTTTTAATGGGTATGACTTTATTTCAATGGAAACTAAATTCTTAGATACTTTATAGTCAATGTGATTAATGTTCATTTCTGATATTTTTCAGCACAACTGATTGATAAAGTCAAAATCAAAGGCTATTATGCATTCAAACTGACTGAAGAAAAATCTAAACCCAGATTTGGATTCTTCACATCTGAATTCAAAGCTAAATCCTCAGTTCAGCTTTACAACAAACTGATCAGCAACAGTGGCTTCCCTTCTGACATCACTAGTCCTAGATGCAGTCAGACTCCAAGAAACACAGAGTGCATTGTCTGCTTATTTCTTGTGCAAAAGAAACCACTGATATTCTTTGGTTGTTGCTTCTTCTCCACCCTGGTTCTACTTTTATCAATTACTATTTTTCATAAGCGGAAGAGAAAAAAAATTTGGAAAGCAAAGAACTTACAGCACATACCACTAAAGTAAGGACACAGAGAGGTCTTAGTGAAACTGATCCTATTTCTGTCTGTATGAAAGTTTAAAAAATTCACTCCGGTTCCGTATACTGATAACTTACAGAATTACCTATATTGTAGAAAGACAATTTGAAATACTAGTGGTAACCAAGTGATGACAATCGAGGTCTCTGTTGTGTGGTTCAAATGAATTTTCCCTTAAGGTGTGGACATCAGTGAATTCAGTTCTTGGATCTGAAGGTAAAGGCTTTACCCAGACAGTAAGCTAGGATTATCTGATACACTGCTTCATGAAGTTTGATGAGCTGTTTTCTATCATTCTTCTCTAAATACCAATAGCTACATTTAACAAATTATATTGAAAAAAGTACAACTTTGGTTAGACTCCACAACAGAAAACTTAAAACTCTTAACACTGGATAATCAGTGATTATTCTGTCACTTCTAAGGAGGTGCTTTTCCTCTTTAGAAAACACACAATAGGATTAGTGTTCATTTATCATCAGCTACAGCATAGACTGTTAAGCCCACTGATCCTAGTTTTCAATAGTAATAAAAGTTATCATTTATAAAATATAGGATTTTGTGGTCTCTCCTTGCACCAGATCCAAGTTTTAAAAAACAACTTTCAGGGGCGCCTGGGTGGCGCAGTCGGTTAAGCGTCCGACTTCAGCCAGGTCACGATCTCACGGTCCCTGAGTTCCAGCCCCGCGTCAGGCTCTGGGCTGATGGCTCGGAGCCTGGAGCCTGTTTCTGATTCTGTGTCTCCCTCTCTCTCTGCCCCTCCCCCGTTCATGCTCTGTCTCTGTCTGTCCCATAAATAAATAAAAACGTTGAAAAAAAAATTAAAAAAAAAAAAACTTTCATAACTCATCTCATGGAAAGGTCACAGGACTAAGATAAAGGACAGCTAGACTCACCTGCCTGCTCAACCTCACAACACTGCAAACTCCTTTAGACAAATTGACAGCATTTTCCTTGCTTGATTTTTGTGAAGCAACAAACGAGATCTTACATACTTGGGAAAGCTAAACATTCTAAAAAGATGTCAAGTTTTATTATCAAGTCATCAAAGGACCCTATTAGTCTGTAAGACTGGGTTCTCTCCTGAGCTCCACTGTTCTGATACCATGTGAATATAGGGACCTCTGAGATGTAGAATGCAGGTGTATTTTGACCTTGCAACTGTGCTTTTTGTGTACATGTTGATGGTCTGAAGGAGTTAAAACTTTTTTCATTGTACCTTTTGAAGCTGGGATTAAGTAACTTAAATCTGAACCAGGAGTTTGACTTTCTTAAACTCCATGCTTAAGATTTGTTGTGTATGCTAAACTCGAAATGTAAACCCACTCATACCCATTCATTTCAATCACCACCCCATTACACATAGTAGCTAATCACTGTCCCCCGCTCTCCAGGAACCTGAGTCAAAGTGAAGTTTTATTGTTCAAAAACCCTTGGTAGGAAATCACCCTAAATTAAGGCAATTGTGATTGTTTTCCAGGTCCACCTATGTCAGAAGCCAAATTTTATATGTAACAGAGGTTCTAATTGAAAATAGCAGTGTTTCAAAGATAACTGTAATGAGAGAACACAATTGGTCAAATAAATGCACAAGTGATTGATGGGAAATAAATTTGCTTTTCGGCTGGCTAAATTCAAGCAGTAAATTTTTTTATTTTTCTTGATCCCTCTGCACCCAGTCTTCCACCTTTGGCAATTTTTAGATTATGCTTTTTGTTTTCAAATAATTTTTTTTTTTAATTTCTTCTTTGAAAAGTGAGTGGACCTAAGGCTATCCACGATTACAACTGGTTGTTCTAATGTTCCCTATGTGTAAAGAATGTCATTTAAAAGAATCACTTGGCTGGATCCCCCTCCCCTTTGTGACACATGGCTTCACTGACCCCACAGTTCCAGTGAATATTCTAATTATCAGCTGAACAACTTACCAACTTTTAAACCTCTCAACATCCAACATCTTGAAAAAAGAATGCACATTCAGTATTAGGAACGACAAAGATTTAAGAATTAAATTTAGGTTTTCCTTTCCTGGGGTCTACTTTGTGCTCTTTGATCCAAAAGTACCTTGAAGACTATTTGGCTCTATTGATCTTAGGGTTCAGGAGAGTCAGGCTCTGTGCTCAGTGGGGAGCCTGCTTGGGATTCTCTCCTCTCCCATCTTGCTTGGGCCCTCTCTCTCTCTCTCTCTCAAAATAAACATTAAAAAGATACCTTGTATTTATAATCTTCACTACTTCAGGTCTTTACATTTACACCTTAAGTTAAAACTTGTGTCCTTTTGCGTATTTGTTGCCTTGCCATACATAACCACCAACCCCTGCCCCCCCCCCCCCAGCCCCAGTCAAGTCCTTAAACCAATGCTTACAGCAGTCGTAACACCTAGGAATCATCTTACAAGTTTTTAAGCCACGATCATATAGGAATCCTTAGATAGGTATTTAATCTAAATCATGACCAATTATACTTTTCAGATTTATCCCAGACTCAAATATTTAAGAATTGTCAAGTTATCATTTGAAACTGCTAGTAGCTTTTGACAAGATCTTCAGAATTTAAGCCTGAGACTTGCTGGGGGGCAGGGGGAATCATCTTAAAATCTAATTAACTTGTGCTAAATTTCGTGCGTGCTAGTAGTTTGTGTATTCAATGTGACAAACTGTCTCTCAAGTCTGGTTTATCTGGAAAATATTACAACATAACCATATTTAAAGATCCTCTGTAGATCTCTTTTGCTTTGTTGGTGGCAATGCAAGCTGGTGCAGCCACTCTGGAAAAGTATGGAGGTTCCTCAAAAAACTAAAAATAGAACTACCCTATGACCCAGCAATTGCACTACTAGGCATTTATCCACGGGATACAGATGTGCTGTTTCAAAGGGACACATGCACCCCCATGTTTATAGCAGCACTATCGACAATAGCCAAAGCATGGAAAGAGCCCAAATGTCCATCAATGGACGAATGGATAAAGAAGATGTGTATATATATACAATGGAGGATTACTCGGCAATCAAAAAGAATGAAATCTTGCCATTTGCAACTACATGGATGGAACTGGAGGGTATCCTGCTAAGTGAAATTAGAGAAACACAAAAATCATGACTTCACTCATATGAGGACTTTATGAGACAAAACAGATGAACATAAGGGAAGGGAAGCAAAAATAATATAAAAACAGGGAGGGGGGAAAAAACAGGAGAGACTCATAAATATGGAAAACTGAGGGTTACTGGAAGGGTTGTGGGAAGGGGGATGGGCTAAATGGGTAAGGGGCATTAAGGAATCTACTCCTGAAATCATTATTGCACTATATGCTAATTTGGCTGTAAATTTTTAAAAATAAAGATCCTCTGTAAAAAGGTGGTCAGTACATTTTGACTAATTGTTTAATTCTCAATGTAATTTATTTCAAATAAACAGTTTATGCTAACAGTCTGATCAATTTTAAGAACTATAGAATATGAATGGGTATGGTGTATAATTGGGTTCTGCCTAACACTGCCCCTGTCCATCCTCCCAAGCTGTGTGCATACTGGTGAACTTTCCTCAGAGTTTTGTTTTCTCATTATAAAATGTGGGCACCTAATCCTCAAAGTTGGGAAAGTAACACACAAGTCCTTTTATCTATTGTAGGCACAGAAGACATGGAAGCCCTCCTGGGGAGAGAACTAGATTTTTCTTTACCAACAAAACAACTTACTAAGTGAAAATCACTTCTTAGCTACAACCAGCCTCCAATTGTTCCCCTGGTCTCACCCCGATCAATCCACTTCACTTTGTGAGAAATCACACTTACTTCCATTGTGGCTACCACTGCCTATACACAGACACTCTCAATATAAACACCTCTATCCCTCTAAAATACAGCCATTCGGAAACTTCTTCCTCAAACTTCAAAGTAAGTTTTAAGATCCTCAGTACCTTCCAAAACATTGCTTTCCAATCCCGTTGGTATTACTGTGTCTGTAACTTTAATCTCCCTGGCAACCTAGATACCATGTACTTAGCAAATAGCAATCTGCCAGGCATTATTATTCCGGGTGCTTGGAATATCCCAGTGAGAAAAGATCCATCTTCACAAAGGTTACATTCTAACAGGAAAAAAAAGTGTACAATCCATAATAAATGCTATGAACAAAAACAAGTGAAGCAGAGGTATGTATGTTTAAGATGGAGATGAGGAGTGAGCACAACAGGGTCATCAAGGCAGGCTTCACTGAAAACACTGGATTATAAAAAAAAATTTTAATGTTTATTTTTGAGAGAGAGAGAGAGACAGAGACAGAGAGGCAAAGAATCCGAAGAAGGCTCCAGGTTCTGAGCTGTCAGCACAGAACCCAATGTGGGGCTCTAAATCACAAACCATGAGATCATGACCTGAGCGAAGGTCGGACTCTTAACCAACTGAGCCACCCAGGTGCCCTGAAAACATTTTGACTACAGTCTTGAAGGCTAAGTTGTCACTCCAAAGGGAAAGAACTTCCAGGGGGAAAGACAACTTGAAAGTTTTAAGGCAGTGGTACTGAGAAACAGGAAGGTCAGTTCAGCCAGTGTATCAGGTTAAGAGGAAGTTGAATTTGAAAAAAGGATTCTGATTACTGCTGAAAAGATGAGAGGAGCAAAGCTCACCAGTTAAGACTATTATACTAACCTCCCCAAAAATGTACAGGGCTTTTTATTCTCTACATTATAAAAAAATTTCAAACTTTATATAAGTAAACCCAATGAATCCCCATTGTTCAGTTTTGACAAGTATCAATTTATAGGCATTGTTTCACTTCAAATCTCATCCAATGCCCTCCCCAACCCCACTATAAGTACTTCAAAGCAAACTACAGTTTAACATTTCACTTACATTTCTTAACAACTTAGCACCGAACTAAAGATTAACTTAAAATAAAAAATCCAGTTGGCTCATTTAAAATCAAGATCTCGGGGCTCCTGGGTGGCTTAGTTGTTGGGCGGTCAACTTCAGCTCAGGTCATGATTTCACAGCTCGAGTTGGAGCTTCGAATCGGGCTCTGTGCTGACAGCTCAGAGCCTGGAGCCTGCTTCGGATTCTGTGCCTCCCTCTCTCTGTCCCTCCCCCACTCCCATTCTGTCTCTCAAAAATAAAATAAAATCAAGATCTCAGTAGAGTGCTGAGATGGCTCAGTCGGTTGAGTGTCTGACTTCGGCTCAGGTCATGTTGTCACACTTTTGAATTCAAGCCGTGTCAGGCTGTGTGGACAGCTCAGAGGCCATAGCCTGCTTAGAATTCTATGTCTCCCCTCTGCGCCTCCCCTGCTCGCGCTCTCAAAAATAAGCAAAACATTTAATAAAGATCTCAGTAAGACCCATACATTCCAAATGGTTGCTTTTTCTTAACGTCTCTCTAAACATTTTAAGTAATCTGTATACCCAACATGAGGCTCAAAATCACAACCCCAAGATCAAGAGTTGCATGTTCTACCAACTCAGTCAGCCAGGTGCCCCTCTTGAACATACCTTACTTTGAAGGCAGAGTCTACACTTTTCTGATGGATTTAACGTGTAGTTGGGAATAGGCATCAAGGTTGAATGCTGTTATTTTGCCTGAGAAATCAGAAGGTTGGAGTTTCTATCAAATGAGATAGGGAAGACAGCAGGAAGAGGCTGGGGGCAACCCTGCTAGATTAGTGTAATATGGTAACATATTTAAAGCATGACATAACATTAATTAGATTATGGAAGGGTTATCAGTTTCTAAAAACATCAAGGACTAGCATATGGGAGTAAATGGGTGAGGTAGGACAGAGAGTTAAGAGTGAGGATCTTGGACACAACCACCATATTTATCATGAACACAAAGTAACCTCACTAAGGCATATCACTGTTCCATTCTTCAGCTGCTTTTTCACATGAAGTTACTGGTATAGATAAATGACTCAAGCACATTTACCTCACAATATTCAAATTTATGCCTCTGCAAAATTAGATACCTTCAGGACCCCTCCCCAACCCCCCGAAAGTTCTACATCCAATGAACAAATGGTGTTACCTGTTACTGGTACCGTTTTTCTTGCCTGAAATATCCTCACTAATCCTTCAAAAAACCAAATTCAAGTCAATTCTCCCATTAAATATTACTAGAAAAAAACCCCCATCCTATTCCTTGTTACTGTTCTTAGCACACTACAATTACTTCTGGATGGTTTAATTGCCAAATAGTAGGAAAGGATTATCGGTTTAAGAAAAAGCCCAAATAGGGGTGGACAGGGTGGCTCAGTTGGTTAAGTGCCCGACTTCGGCTCAGGTCATGATCTCACAGCTCTGGAGTTCGAGCCCCATGTCAAGTTCTGTGCTGACAGCTCAGAGCCTGGAGCCTGCTTCAGATTCTGTGCCTCTGTCTCTCTGCCCCTCCCCCTGCTCACGCACTGCCTCTCTCAAAAATAAACATTAAAAAAAATTAAGAAGAAAAAAAGAAAAAGCCCCAAATCAGTATAGTTTTATTGCATCCTTAAAAGTATCACAAGTAAGTCTGAAAAATCATCCGGCCTCTTGCTGTCTCTGTAGCTGGACAACTGTAAAAAGAAATGAAAAATATCTGTCGATTACCATCAATACCTTTGCCCAAACAACTTCTACTCTAAATAATCTGAAACATTTAAAATTATGATTTACTAGTTCATAGTAAAAATGTATGTCAAAATTCTTATTCTGCCAAATTCACGGTGTTCCGGTAAACTTGTGTTGTCATTACAACTCCAGTTTCATATTCTAGTAAATTAAGACCTCTAAACTAAAGCAGTAAGGAAACTTATAAGAACCTACCGTAGATTTTATTCATCAGCCTGCTGAACAGTTCCTTTTTCAGAAACATAGATACCATCCAAAAATTTCCTGATATCCTTGTTTTTAACTGTTGTGGCTTGCTGAATCAAAGCAGCTATTAACAGTAAGAAAGATAAAGACAATTACACCACCAGCCAGACCCATCGTAAAAAAGTATTTTACCATATACTATACTTAAACCTATGTATCTTTGAGACAGCTTTTTATTCCAACTTCTGCAAATGAAAAAGCTCACCAACTGAACAGAATTATCATGTATTCAACTACAAGACTTAAACCAAATTCTGTAGACATAATTAGGCATAGTAAAACATACAAACCTGAGTTTGATACAAGTTCAATGTCATTTCCTTCAAGAATTAACTCATCTTTCTGGGCTTGAGATACGGAACAAGCAACACCTGAAAGAGGAGGTGTTCACATAGTGTCAACATGATATGAAATCTTCACAATATTTACTTTCAAAATATTTACAGTAGCAACTTATTCCATTTAAAATTCCAAACATCAAATCACACTTGAGATTCTGATTTATAGGACCTGACTTTTACCGAGGCAAAATCTGGTTTGTGTTCCTGCTTGAATGAACCTGTTCCAGAGTAGTTAGATTTTCAGTGATTTGGTCAAGGAGTAGAAGACGGTATGCACCTAGTGCAATTTAGCTGTGCAAAGCTGTGTTATCAAGTCTTAATTCTACTGTATATATTTGATATCGCCAAGTTTATTTTTTACTTAACAGTTCCCATTAAGTGTGTTGACCATGTAATGTTTTTGTAGACCCATTAAACTGGTATTTAGAATCCCTTCTTCCCACCCCAATGAAATCAAGAAGCATCAAGAAAGCACTAATTTTAAAATTTTCTAACATTGGGATGGCACCTGGCTGGCTCAGTCAGTAAAGTATGTTACTCTTGATCTCGGGGCTGCAGGTTCTAGCCCCATGTTTGGTGTAATTACTTGAAACTAAAATCTTTAATGTAAAAAAGAATTTTTTTAAATGCTTTTTTTTAAAACAATTTTTTTAACGTTTTTTATTTATTTTTGAGAGAGAGAGAGACAGAGCATGAACGGGGGAGGGGCAGAGAGAGGGGGAGACACAGAATGGAAGCAGGCTCCAGGCTCTGAGCCATCAGCCCAGAGCCCGACGCGGGGCTCGAACTCACGGACCGCGAGATCGTGACCTGAGCTGAAGTCGGATGCTCAACCGACTGAGCCACCCAGGCGCCCCTAAATGCTTTTATGTTTACCATGTATCAAGCCAAAACTGTTCCACATGTATTTCAATTTTAACTCATTTAACCATGAGATGGTTCCAATTTTACAGATGAGTAAAATGAGCTGCATAGAGCAGGTAATTTGCCCAAGGTTGACAAATTTAAACCTAGGCAGTGTATGCTACTAACCACTATTCAAACATTTTTTATTTTTAAATATTTCAATTTGTAAAGACTGAACACAGCTACACATCCTGAAACTACTCTAATGCGTAAGCCTTTAGGAATCCCAATCAGTAGGAGTATGGTATCAAGCCTTAACTAACACCAAGAGTTATCACAAGCATAATCAAAATGGGCAATTGAAATAAATCTGTATTTATAGCCAACCCCAAACACCAGTCTTCACAAGTAAAACAAAACATTTCTGAACCATATCTGAAAGTATGCACATACCTGGCCTCATCCGAACCCTGCGTATGTATTTCTCACCCAAAAAATTTCGGATTTCAACGAGAGAGCCATTCTCCTGAATAACAACGTTGATGGGGAAGTGGGCATACACAGACCTCATCTTGTAACGGAAGCCCTGTTAGAACAAACTATTAGCAAAGCTGAGCAATTTGAAAGACAAGAAATCCAGCTTTTAAATTTTGTAGGATGCTTACATTACACTAGAATTTAAAAATCCAACAATCCTCCCATAACACTCATTGTCATGATTTTGTAACAACAGTCACCTGTACCAAACCCTTACAAACTGTATACATCAACATGTTTTCTCTCTTCAATGGACTGTAAAGCTCTTTAAGAAAGCATGTATTTACTGCTTCCTATACCCACAGTAAACAATGCCAGTTTTTTATTTTTTATTTACTTATTTTTTTAATGTTTTTGTTTATTTTTGAAGGAGAGAAACAGAGCATGAGCGGGGGGAGGAGCAGAGAGAGGGAGACCCAGAATCCGAAGCAATCTGAGCTGTCAGCACAGAGCCCAACGCGGGGCTCGAACTCATGGAACCGCAACATCATGACCCGAGCCAAAGTTGGACGCTTAATCAACTGAGCCACCCAGACCCCCCAACAATGCCAGCTTTTTAAAATGAGAACCCCAAAGTCCTTCATCTTTGGCACTAGATTAACATTTACTGAGTTACTAAAGTATGCCAGATGACAACAAGGATTAAGACAGGCTCTCAAAGAACTTAGCCTGGTACCAAGAGGAAATACGTGAAACATGACCCAATAAGGGGTGTGATGGAGTTGAAGGACAGGATGCCATTTAAAAGGGCTGAGTTTTAATGCAGAGAAAAGCATTTCAGCAGACATGAAATTTATCTTAAAGGCTGAGAGAGGGAGTTAGAAAGAGAATAGTGACATCAAATACACTTGTAGGAAGCTCAGAAATTAGATCCATCCACCTTTTTTCTATCCCTTCAAGGAATCCTGGTGGTTAAGAGGCATACCAAGAAAATCAAAGCCTACCTTACAGGATACATTTCCTACAAAACAACCACAATCTGAAGGTGTGACTTTTATTTGTGTGGGGGGAAAAAAACACCATCAACCTACTTTAAGACCATCTGGTCTTCACCCACATATATCACTTAATCCTAAAGACCTGCAGAAGCCTATTAAAAACTGCCAACATGGGGCACCTGGGTGGCTCAGGCATTGAGCCTCTGACTCTTGATTCTGGCTCATGCCATGACCTCACACTTCGTGGGATCGAGCCTCTGTGCTGACTGCATGAAGCCTGCTTTGGATTCTTTCCCCTCCGTACTCACAGCACACTTGCTCTCTCAAAAGAAGTAATTTTTTTTTTTCCAAAATCACCTTTCCCAAGTACCGCAATAAATTACATAGTAGATGCTCTGCAGCATTTATGCTGCATGCATAAAGTACAGCTGAGAAACTTCCCCTTCCAAAACAAAGCGGTCTGATCAATCTACTTACCAATGTAACACCCTTGATCATGTTCTGTACATGACTACAGATAGTACGGACAGTAGCCAGTTCTTTTCTATTTCCCCACCATTTGTCAACACGGAGCTGTAACAGAACAGAAACTTTAGAAGATTCTTTCCAGTAGTAAGTCGGCTTGAAGAAAAATCCATTTATTCACGAGATTCTAGTATTAGCCCTAATTAAAGCACCCACACAGAAAGCCCTCAATAATTTAACTTTTTTACCACTACGTATCGCAAAAATACTGATTTTCAATTTGCATCATACTTCATTCCTAGAAAGCTAAAATACCAGGCTCACAAGAGCTGCCTGGTTCCTAAAATTTCTACAAAATAATCACAAGGAAAATAAACCTAACTTGTAACAGTATTAAAACCTCGGCGTTCATGATAACTATGATAGTAGGTACTAGTATTGAGTTTTATAATCAGAATTTCCTTTCCCAACTTCACTAACGCAGTAACACTGCAACTAGCTACACTTGTGGACACCAAATTTTAAGCTAAAACATTGAACCTGCATTCCATAACTTACAGCAACCAAATTCGGTACTATTACATCACTACCTTCCAAACAAGCAATTGATGTGCAAAAAAAAAAAGCCTCACCCTCTTCTTTTTCTTTCCAAGAAGACTGAGTTCTACATTGATGTGATTGAAGTCCCTTCGCAGGGTTCCTCTGGGTCCCTTCACAATAACGGTACGTCCCTTGAGAGTGATGTCGACTAAGAAAACAGGTTTGTGAGTCCCCCGAACAAGACAGAAGGCAGGCAATAAAAGACGTTAAAAAAAATACAAACATCAGGTCTCATACCATTTTCCGGAATGTCGACAGTTTGATTGCTGAGAATGGTCTTCATTCTGAAACACAAACACCTGGGGTTATGAGGCCGGTTCAGGCCTGTTTGTGATCAAACTACCCAGCGCGGAGCTCCACTCCTACCTGAGACTGGCAAGCTGAACCCCCGGAGAGGACACGGGAGGACCAACCAGGAGAGCAGCCCAATGCTGCGGCCTGGCCAGGAAAGAGCAGCTCCCAAACGGATATTACAAGCACAGGGGGCGAATTCCCGCTCAGAGCAACCCAAGGAGCACTATTAAGGCGGCGCCATCCCGGCAAGGCTGAGGGGCGGGTGTAGGCCTCTGAGTCCAGTACAGGGCTCGAATCCCAGCGCCACCAGATCCATATGGCGCTCGTCGCGCGGGGAAACAACCAGCATAGAGGCTCCGAGCGCCAGATTCGCGCCCCTGGCTTTCCCAGAGCCGATGGCTTCAGATTCCCCAAACCCACAAAACGCGTATACATCCTCACCTCGCAGTAGATGCGGCAAAGAGAGAGCGTCTTTCGTCATCACGTTTTTGTAGCCCGTAAGGGCTCTGCGTATGGCGTCATGAGAGCGCGACGCTACCAGGCTAAAGCAGCCAATCGCGGAGCAGGTCAAGTTCCCCCGGGTCAGTGGTAGCTCAGATTTTGTGTCATAAACCGAGCGACGGTTTGTGGATCTGTCTTTCCCGGGAATTAGTGATCCTTCGACTCTGCTAGAAAAAAAAGAGAGGGATGTCTCTTCGCTGCTGGGGCGCCGCCTGCACCCTGGGGCCCCGGGTGAGCGGCAGGGCGAGCAGGATGCGACCCTGGGGTGGAGGGGCCCCCATCTCTTCAGAGCGCCCAATGATAAGGCCCGCACTTACTGAGCGTTTACTTTTAGCCGGGCGCTGTGCTAACATTTTTCCTGTAGTGTTCCATTTAATTCTCCCGACACACCGTCAGATTGAGTCTCTGGTACTGGTTTGTTTGTAGGTCTCTCTCGCAGGCGCTGAGGGCTTGCTTACTGCTTAGCACAGTGATCTGTACCCTGTATTGGTTGGAGCATTATAGGAGCACTGCGATGAGCACCCCAAATTCCTACTTTGTGTTGGGCTCTTGTTAGTAAACACCAGGTCTGGGTGATGAGAACACAAGCCTATGCTCTAACTTTAGCGGGGGAGTGGTCGTGGAGTGAAGTAGCAATCTCACAGCACTCCAACAGCACTCATTTTAAATTGTTAAAGGTTGCATGTACTCGTGAATTTTAGTGTTTGGGCTATCTTGCACACGTTTGTGTTCAGATCTAGAAGTAAGTGTTTTGTTGTTGTTGTTTTTTATGGTCAGCAAATGTATATTGAGTGACTACCGTGAATTAAAACGTTAGGTTCGGTTTCTCGCCTTTCAGGTCTCTGAAACCAACTAAACATTATCTCTACATTTTAACACCAATGCTTATCCAAAGCCCAAATAAGAGAGACTTCTTGCAAATTTCCTTTTAAACGTCTTTAACTCAACTTAGGAGTAGAAAATTCAAAGCTGTGGCATCTCCAGTTATTGCAGTTTAAACTTTTGAAAGAATTTTAGCACTTAGGTGGGCTACTTGAAATAGTGACATATGTTAGCCAGTTCCAAAAGTTTCCAAATCTATTGTACATCTAGTAGTAAGCGGTTAGCTCTCATTGTCTTTCAGGTTTCATCTGTTCTCCTTGAGGCTTCTTTAATCCTAGATTTTAACCTTCTATATAGCGCCTGTAAATTGTTTGACATAATTTCTGTATCAGTTGTCTGGCTTTACCCCTTCTTTTAGGTATTGAAATAGGTTAAAACTAAATTATTTCAAACCCCACTAAATACATGTGATAATGAACTCTTTCTTTAGGTATTTGGAAGGTATTTATACAGTCCAATCAGAGCAGTAAGTTCCTTGCCAGAGGAAAAAAAGGAATTCTTACAGAATGGACCAAACCTTCAAGATTTTGTAACTGGTGATCTTGCAGACAAGAGCAAGTGGGATGAGTATAAAGGAAACTTAAAACGCCAGAAAGGAGAAAGGTAATTGAAATTCTGAGATAATTCCTTCATTGTGCATTATTTTCAGATATGACCAATCCTTAGATATAATTTTAATGACACTTGGTATATTTAACTAAAAATCATTAGAAAGAAGTGATAACAGACCTGGAACAGGTAAATAAGTGAAATTGTTGGAATCCTTTTCTTTGTGTCCTTTGACAGTTTTTCTTCTGTCCTTCTAGGACTTAGCCATCTTAAACCACCATCTCCCATTTTGTATTCAGCATCAGATTTCTTCAGACAACAAACATTATCACCTTGCTACTAGTCGGTTTGACCTTGATAAATTTTTCATTGTTACTGGGTGTTGACCTAACTTGTTGCTTCTCCTATTCAACGTACATATGACCTGTGAATACCTTGCTTTAATTTAAAATAATGGTAAGGGAATTTTGTACAGAGTGCAGATTGTTTTGGGACATACCTTATGCAACATCTTCTAGTTCACAAGTGGATATAAGTCTAAGGGAACCTCAGGATATGTAGTCTTCACTCCAAATTTTAGACTTTTTTCCATTTAATAACGATCATAAATTTGGAATGTAGAGCAGAAAGTACGCTTGTGGGATCTCTCCTTACTCTGAACAAATACTGAATTTTTGTCAGTGTTATTCAGTGAGGAATGAGATGTTCAACAACTTCCTCATTTTTTATTAGGACGATTTGCCTTTGCAAAAGGTAGACATGAGCATAGTGCTCTGTTAGACAGTTATGAGTGTTTTCTGAAGCAGTTTGAGCAAGTCTAAATTTTATTCTATGTTCTTACTCTTCTGGCAGAAATTATAAGAATTAACCCAGGATTGTGGGGGGGGGGGGGAGAAAAAAAACCTCTTCACCAAGAATTGTAATAAAGCAAAGTTAAGTTCAAAGCTGTGTGATTATTTGGGAACATATTTGTTAACGAATAGTTATGTTTGGCTTTCCTCAGGTTAAGACTACCTCCATGGCTAAAGACTGAGATTCCCATGGGGAAAAATTACAATAAATTGAAAAATACATTGCGGAATTTGAATCTTCATACAGTAAGTTTCAGTGTTAAATGTCCCTCTTAAGTAAAAGTCATAATGTTTCTACATATGTGTAACTTAAAAATACGGAGCACCTGGGTGGTTCAGTCATTTAAGCATCCAACTTGGCTCAGGTCATGATCTCATGGTTTATGAGTTCGAGTCCTGCATCAGGCTCTGTGCTGACAGGTTGGAGCCTGGAGGTTGCCTTGAATTCTGTGTGTGTGTCTCTCTCTCTGCCCGTCCCTCATGCTCTGTCTCTCTCTCTCAAAAATAAATAGGGGCGCCTGGGTGGCTCAGTTGGCTAAGCGACCAACTTCGGCTCAGGTCATGATCTCACAATTTGTGAGTTGAAGCCCTGCATCAGGCTCTGTGCTGACTTCTTGGAGCCTGGAGCCTGCTTCAGATTCTTGTGTCTCCCTCTCTGACCATTCCCTGCTCTCTTTCTCTCTCTCTCTCTTTCTCGTTCTCTCTCTCTCAAAAATAAATAAAAACATTAAATACATACATACATACATACATAACAAAAACAGCAAAGAAAGTGAATAAAGATGTTTAGGGATGCATCATGATCGGTAATGGAAATACATATAAAAATCATTTTCCCTGCTTGGGGCGCCTGGGTGGCTCAGTTGGTTGAGCGTCTGACTTCAGCTCAGGTCATGATCTCACACTTCGTGGGTTTGAGCCCTACGTCGGGCTCTGTGCTGACAGATCACAGTCTGGAGCCTGCTTCGGATCCTGTGTCTCTCTTTCTGCCTCTCCCCTGGTCACACTCCTCCTTCTCTCAAGAATAAATAAACATTAAAAATTTTTCAAAAAACATAGCTCATAAAAATCATTTTCCCTGCAAAAGAGACAAAAAAGTAATTGTATTTCTTAATTTCTCATTAATAGTACAAAAAAGATTTTTTTTCCTTCAACCTAGGAAATTAGGTTTTTTTTTTGTTTTATATTACAAATTAAGTACATGCTTACTAGACAGAGTATAATATTAAATATGAGATGTCATATATGCAATTCCAAATGTTAACTATACCACTTTAATTTTTTAGCATATATCCAACCAGACCTTTTCTTTGCACATATAAAATGTATACATTTATATCATTTTTATTTTAAAAATGGGATCCTTATATATATATATATATATACACACACACACATATATACACGTATATATGTATGTATACACGTACACATACAGTTTGTGAGTTTAACAGCATTTTTGAATAGTGAATTTCTTCATAAATACGTTGAAAAGAATAGACCGTTTAAAATGCTTGATCACTAATTTCTTCAATTGGTTAATATTTTCAGTTGATTGTATTCCATTCCCTTTTACTCACAGGTGTGTGAGGAAGCTCGCTGTCCCAACATTGGAGAGTGTTGGGGAGGTGGAGAATATGCCACAGCCACAGCCACAATCATGGTAAGAACACCTCAGACTATAAAGTTTTTGTCTGGAAACCGAAAGGAATATTTTATCTTTTTCCTAAAAATGTGCATGATGAATCTCTGACCAGATTTTGTGTTACATGTGAATTTATGAAAAATATGAGGGAAAAAAACCTGACAGAATAATCTAGGCTGATATGCTCTCACCCTTCTCTGAATAACTCTATTATTGATTTTTCCATGTATGTAATAGCTAATCATATGGTGCTTTGAAATATCTCTTCTGTTAACTTTTGGAAATGTTATTCATGATTGCTTAACTTTTCCTCCCCTAAACAATAATAAGCATGTATTTTTGTCTCCCATGTCCCTTCAGTTGCCTGGGGGTACAACTGCTCTTGACTGGGCTAAATTGGACTGCAGGCAATACATTGAAGTCTCAGGGTTCAGGTCCGCTCCACAGAGCTTTATTCTCTTTAGACCAGCAGCTCTCCAACATATTCTTATCATGAAGCATGGAAGAGCACCAGAGGGCAAGCCAACCATCCATGCCCATTTGAGGCTTCTGCTTGGTCATGCCTGCTATTATTCTCTTGGCCAAAGTAAGTCACACATAGCCAAGCAGACAGCAATGGAGGCAGAGACATAAGCCCCCTGCCCAGTTGGAGGCCCTGCAGGTTACATCACAAAGGGTAAAATATATAATCTTAATATGGTAGAGTAAGAATTGGTATTAACTGTGTAACCTACCATATTTATCCAGAGGGGTTTGGAGGTTGAGATGCTAGGGTTAAATCTAAATTGTGTGCAACTGGAAGTTCATACTTACTGGGAATGTCTAAGTTGGACCGGCAGGAGGCTATTTATGTGAGGAACCAAGGCTTATGAAATAAAGTTGACCATGGAGCTTATTCAGGTTACAGTTCTTGAAGGAAGGAGTGATTTTGAACACTCCATTATGGAAATCTCTTGTTTCATCCCTTGCCTGGCTCCTTTCTCCGCTGACTCGTGACTGGTTTCCGGAAAGAGGTCAGTGTTTCAATAAATCCGTTTGAGACGTTGGGACCACAGCTATGAGTCCCCTGTAAGAAAATTAAACCTAAAGAGAAGAGGATCTTTCTCTTCCAAATCTCAACCCATTACTGTGCAGCTTTGAAACTCCAGTGGCCCCAAAACATCCACAATGGCTGTACTTGGCATGTCAGAACATGGTAGTGACCTGTAGCAGCAGGAGCAGTGTCCTGAACAATAGCAGTACCCACAGGAAGCAGATTGTTAACTTTATGTGTTTTCTCTTTCATCTATTTAATAAGAAGGAGCTATGCCTTCCATTTAATTCCCACAGAGACCTGCATGTTGATATGTTAATTGAATGTTTTATTCCCTTTAAATAATTTTTATTAATAATTAAATAAGTACAGGGGCATCTGGGTGGCTCAGTCATTTAACTGTCCTGACTTCAGCTCAGGTCATGATCTCACGGTTCGTGAGTTTGAGCCCCATGTCGAGCTCTCTACTGTTGCTGAGAGCTCAGAGCCTGCTTTGGATCCTCTGTCTCCCTCTCTCTCTGCCCCTCCCCCACTCGTGCTCTCTTGTGCCCTGTCTCTCAAAAAGTTTAAATAAGTACAAAAGAATCTTTATAGACTATATGTAAGTTACAAAGAATAACAATAGGCAGCCTGATACCTCTAGTTTAAGAGTAGAGCATTAGCATTATGTTTGAACCCTACTGTACATCCTTTCCTGCTCCTGTCACCTTTTTAACTTTAATGCTATTTTTAATTCTGAGCTCATTCCCTTTTCTTTCCAGTTTTACTACATGTATTTGTATTCCTTAACTGTATTTTGTTTACATATTCTTTAACTGTATTTTGTTTACTTTGAATGTTTCAAATTTCCTATAAGCAGTATTAAACTGTATTCATTTTTTGTAACTTGCTTTATTCTCTCAACATATGTTCTTCAGGGTCATCCTTCTATTTGATTTAAATTGTAACATCTCTGTTCTAGTTGATGGGTGATACGTGTACAAGAGGTTGCAGATTCTGTTCTGTTAAGACTGCAAGAAATCCAGGTCCGCTTGATGCCAATGAGCCCTACAATACTGCAAAGGCAATTGCAGAGTGGGGTCTGGATTATGTTGTCCTGACGTCTGTGGATCGAGATGGTTAGTGTGTCATCATTGGCTCTTCCAGAAATTGGCTCTTACTAAGTTGTGACATCATCTTGAGCACTGGACTCTTTTGTTTCTAGATATGCCTGATGGAGGAGCTGAGCATTTTGCAAAGACTGTATCATACTTAAAGGAAAGGTACTTGTTTTTGCATTTGCTTGTGTAAACTTAATTTTTTTTAAGTTTATTAATTTGAGACAAAGAGAACGTGCATGTGTACATGCACAGGTGAGGGGCAGAGAGCAAGGGAGAGAGAGAATCCCAAGCAGGCTCCTCGCTGTCAGTGCAGAGTCTGATGCAGGGCTTGAACCCATGAATCGTGAGGTCATGACCTGAGCCAAAGTCAAGAGTCGGACGCTTAACTGACTGAGCTACCCAGCCACCCCAAACTTTGAGTAATTCTTTTTAACTTTCTTTCTTTTTTTTTTTTAAGTTTATTTATTTATTTATTTATTTGGAGGGGGGCGGAGAGACAGAGAGAGAATGAGAATCGGTGGGGGAGGGGCAGAGAAAGAGGGGGACAGAGAATCCGAAATGGGCTTTGCACTGACAGCAGAGAGCCCAATGTGGGCTCAGGCTCATGAACCATGAGATCACGACCTGAGCTGAAGTCAGACACTTAACTGACCAAGCCACCCAGATGCTCCTTGAGTAATTTTTTTTTTAATTTATTTTTATTTAAAAGAATTTTTTTGAAGTTTTTATTTATCTTTGAGAGACAGAGACAGAGCACAAGTGGGGGAGGGACAGAGAGAGAGAGGGAGACACAGAATCTGAAACAGGCTCCAGGCTCTGAGCTGACAGCACAGATCCCGACACGGGGCTTAAACCGATGAACCACGAGATCATGACCTGAGCTGAAGTCAGACACTTAACTGACTGAGCCACCCAGGCGCCCCGAGTAATTTTTTTAAAAAGCATAAAACTGCAGTCTTCCCAACACTAATTTTGAATAAATCATCATCTAGAAGTATATGGATGGGATAAACTCCAACATTGTTAAAATGTGCAAGCATACAGATTTTATCCATGTTTATATGCCCTGGGAAATTTACCCATAATCTACATTTTTATTAATATTTTAATCCCATCTATTTAAAAAGATTTAAAAAAGGAGTTATGTTGGGGCACCTGGGTGTTTGTTTAATTTGGTCTGATGCTTGATTTTGGCTCAGGTCATGATCTCGTGGTTTGTAGGATCAAGCCCCACATCCATGCTGACAGCACCAAACCTGCTTGGAATTCTCTCTCCCTCTCTCTCTGCCCCTCCCCGCTCATACTTCCTGTCTCTCTCCCAAAATAAATAAATAAATAAACATTAAAAAAAAAAAAACCTTAAAAAAAAAAAGGAGTTATGCTTACTTCCTACAGCTTAGTGCGAGTTGAGTACCTAGCATTTAGTAAATGTTTCTTCAGTGATTTCCCCTGTGTTTTCTGAGTTTTTTTAATAGTTTACTTTAAAAAATTCTGTTTGCAACCCACTAAATTGATTTCACAAACTACTAATGGGTCTCAACTTTACAATTAAAAATAAAAGCAGTAAGTTATAGGCTGTGTTCTTTCAACATCACTTATATGCATGAGAGGGCCTTTCCACATCTGTTCTCTCAGAAAATAGCTCCAGAAACTGCCACTGGGTTTGTGAAAAAATTTATCAGCTGTCCTAGTCATTTCTACTGCTGTCAAAGGGAACAGCACTATGACCTAGTTCATATTTTAATGCTTGAATGCATAGATAGAGTCAGAATGTAAATAGAAGATTAATGTTTAACTTGTATTTCATTTAAGCAAAGCTCATGCATGACTCAGCAATTCAGAAAATAGTTTTTAAAACTCACAGCACTTGTGAAATATTTGCCTAGAGGAAGAGAGGATGGCACTATCTGATGAATTTTTAAAGAAATCAAAATTAAAGCAATCAAATGATATTTGCATTCATGTAAGAAATGTCCCAATTTACTTTCCAAAAAATAAAAAGATATTATATATTTAATGTTTTAATATTTATATTTTAATTCCTTTAAGCAACTTTATTTTCTTAATACCTGTTCAATAAAGTATGTCTTTACTTTTTCCTGCAGTTGTGTGTTTTAACCACTATGTACATAATATTTGATGTTCAGAGTGTTTTTTCCTATAACAGTTTATTTATGAACATTTGTATGTTCATGCTTTCCTTGGCAAGATTCTAAAGATTACACTGTTGAACGAAACTGATCCTGAATGAGTACCGGTAATTTCTGTTTTAAGCAATAGATGTCAGTTTTTTCCCTCAGCTTGATACTTATTTTTTTTTTTCCCTATAGGAATCCAAAAATTCTTGTGGAATGTCTCACCCCTGATTTCCGAGGAGATCTTAAAGCAATAGAAAAAGTTGCTTTGTCGGGATTAGATGTGTATGCTCATAACGTAGAGACAGTTCCAGAATTGCAGAGGTGATTACATGTACAGAGTAACGTTGGCAAACTTAGGGACCAGAATCTGCTATATTTTCTCTTTTTTCAGGAGAGAACTTTGTATTGGACTTTTACGAAGTGAGCTGTCTTTCTTTTCTTAACAAAAGCAACATATATCTATCACAGGAAAATCAGAAAATATAGCCAACAAAAACAGCATAAACATCACCCATATTATTTCTACCCAGTAATATTGATTACTATAACCTATACGTATGGGCATATATTTATATGCATGTATGTATGTCTTGGTTCACGCACACATAATGGGCATCTTTTTGATTTAAAATAGTATCATATTGGGGTGCCTGGGTGGCTCAGTCGGTTAAGCTTCCGACTTCAGCTCAGGTCATGATCTCACAGTTCGTGGGGTCGAGCCCCGCATCAGGCTCTGTGCTGACAGCTCAGAGCCTGGAGCCTGCTTCGGATTCTGTGTCTCCCTCTCTCTGCCCCTTCCCTGCTCATGCTCTGTCTCCCTCTGTCTCTCAAAAATGAATAAATGTTAAAAAAAAATTTTTTTTAATAGTATCATATTGCCAGTGCCGATTTTTTTTCAAAAAATAGTTTTCAAAAAAAAAATTATATAAAAGCAAATTATTTTGTAATTCTAAAAAAAAAGACTTTAAAACACTTTTGGCACTAATATATGCAATAAACGATACAAAAGAAATACTCAGATGTATTGTCATTCAGAAGTAGTTTAAATCTCTTAAAAAATGGGTACTATTCTTTCTACTAATGTTAGCAGATAGAAGTATTTACAGATTGTTATCCCACATTAATGACCATATTCATATTTCAGAATGATGAAAATTATTTTAACCTTCAGGCAAGATTAATATGTTTATTTAATTTTAGTAAAGTATTTGGCAATGATCTTATTAGCTTCTACACATCATATGTATCAAAGAACTTGAAAAAAGTATGGTGGACAACCAGCATTTCCACTACAGCATAAATAAATATTAGGGAGCATAACTTAAATTCACTGGAGAAATGCTTTCAAAAGTAATTATGTTTGGTATTGTCAGTTTTGTGGTTATTTTTTTTTTAATGTTTATTTATTTTTGAGACAGAGAGAGAGACAGAGCATGAATGGGGGAGGTGCAGAGAGAGAGGGAGACACAGAATCGGAAGCAGGCTCCAGGCTCTGAGCCACCAGCCCAGAGCCCGACGCGGGGCTCGAACTCATGAACTGTGAGATCGTGACCTGAGCTGAAGTCGGACGCTCAACCGACTGAGCCACCCAGGCGCCCCTTGTGGTTATTTTTAAATCCACAAATTGGTTTCCTTTCTTCCCTGTGTATTGGTCCCTGATGAAAAATAATGACTACAGCAAGTCAGTTACACACAAAAAAAGTGCATTAGAATTCAAGTGAATGCTGGATTAACATCAGCAACTCTCTGTCCTTTTGGCCTTGTCGCCATTTAAAGCATGGTTTGGCTGCTGTTGAAGTCTAGCACACAGCCTGTTCCAACCCTGTCATTTCTCATGATACCACCACAAGTGGGTGCCAGTTTCCCTGGTTTCACTTAAGAAACATTATCCTTGCCAGTGAAAATTCCAGAATCATGCCTTTTTTACCTAAGAGATGTCAATGTTGTGTACTCACCAGCAGAGGGCAGCTTGGGCTTTAGAAAAGAAACAAACTTAAAAATTTTCAGACCTGAAATGTGGGTTCAGGTTAAATAGCTTTTCCTTTGTTCAGTTCAGAGATTTTCTTACTTCCACTCATTTCCCCTCTCTCTCGACTTACCCTCCCTTACAGTCACTCATTTTCAGCTTCAAATTCTGGTTTCTCAATGAGTAATTCCTAAACTGAATTACTTCCATTCTAGTTTTCTCTGCCACAGGTTTGAAAGGCCTTAAAAGTAGATAGAGCTAGGGGGCCTAATGAAGCCTGATACTCATTACAAAAGTAACAGCTAGATATTTGTGCACAAATGGTAGTATGGAACCATATGATTTAACATAATGTTCAGAATGTACTTTTCTGGTCTTTTAGATAGCTTGCATAACTATGTACTTAGTTGAGCTTGTGGTTATTCTTGCTAACAACAGCCCTGCTGTTTTCAAGGAAAGTTCGTGATCCCCGGGCCAATTTCAACCAGTCTCTGCGCGTACTGCAACATGCCAAGGAGGTTCGGCCTGATGTGATTTCTAAAACCTCCATAATGTTGGGTTTAGGCGAAAATGATGAGCAAGTATACGCAACAATGAAAGGTAAAGAAGTTGGAAAATGAAAACTCTTTTTCATTTAATTTGAGTAATAGCAGGAACCCTATTTTGAAGGCCCTCTTATGCCTCCTCCATAGTCTCAGTGAAAGTGCCAGTAAGAACAAAGTACAGGATATGATTATAAACAGCAGCATGAAAAGGAAAGGAAGTATGTTTCTTAGAACCTTATGGAATGATATGCAGAAAGCTCAGGATATGAAATTTATATCCCATTTTATTACCTACTCTTTCATCAAGTGAAAATATGATTTTATCCACTTTCTTGTTTAATCATTGAATAGTTTTTAAGAGCCAGACAGCTACTAGGAGCTCTGACAGGCAGTGACAATTCAAAGATGAATAAAATGAAGCCAGGTCTTTGAGGAAGAGCTTGTTGGTAACATTGTCACATAACATCATGTGCTTTGGACTCTGCTGATTCTTAGTTTTATTAGCCCATTTGCTTTGTGATTCTTGGGCTTCCAACTAGAATGGAAGTAATTCAGTTTAGGAATTACTCATTGAGAAACCAGAATTTGAAGCTGAAAATGAGTGACTGTAAGGGAGGGTAAGGGAGGGTAAATTGTAAGAAAAAAAAAACCCTCTTATTTACATGAGGATCCTTTGCCTACTTGCAGTTATATATCGATTCTAAAGGTAACAAATCCAAATAGTAATTAAAAGCTTCTCTTTGGGGCACCTGGGTGGTTCAGTTGGTTAAGCATCACTTCGGCTCAGGTCATGATCTCACGGTTCGTGGGTTCAAGCCCCGCCTCGGGCTCTGTGCTGACAGCAAGCTCAAAGCCTGGAGCCTGCTCCGGATTCTGTGTCTCCCTCTCTCTCTTCCCCTCCCTCCCTCTCTTTCTCAAAAATAAACATTAAAAAAATTTTTTTTAGAAAAAAATTTTTTAAAAACTTCTCTTTACTAGAGTAAAACTATAGTTTTACTAGAAAGATTTCAATATGTAAGTGGTTAAATCACATCCCCTAGAGCACATCTTGCACATTTGGTAAAACTTAATACAGTGCATCTGGTCTGTAATATGTGCCTTCAGGACTTTCATATACTGTTCCCTTCATCTCTTCTGTCTAACAGAGTCCTGCTCAAAACACCCTTCACCCATATTTTAGCATTTATTCAGTGGTATTCGAGTTATTTGTCCTTTCTGTTAGCCCCTCATGATTGTCTTAATCATTTCTGTGTTTTCAGTCCTTTCATATTCCGTGGCACTTTTGAATGGATAGATCTAGTCTTACTCCCCAACATCAGGATTATAGGCGAGCATAAAGTTCACACTGTTCCAAAGTCAAATTATGCTCTGGGAAATTATGCTTACATCTACAGTTTAAGCACCATAAAAACATCTGCTAATGGGGCACCTGGCTGTCTCAGTCGATGGAGCATGGTTATGAGTTTGAGCCCTACGTGGGGCCCAAAAAAATCTTGGGGCACCTGGCTGGCTCAGTAGAGCATGTGACTCGATGTTGGGGTTGTAAGTTCGACTCCCATTTTGAGCATAGAAACTATTTAAAAATAAGATATATATAGGGGCGCCTGGGTGGCGCAGTCAGTTGAGCGTCCGACTTCAGCCAGGTCACGATCTCG
>NW_024412376.1:135542455-135593386 GCF_014898765.1 Herpailurus yagouaroundi | reverse complement strand
ATATATATATATATATTTTAATTTTTAAAAGGGCCTGGCTGGTTCAGGGTTGTGAGTCTGAGCTCGCATTGGGTGTAAAGGTTACTAGAAAAATAAACTAAATAAATAATAAAATTTTTAGAAAAATAAGTCTTTTTAAAAAATCTGCTAATGTAACGTGTGCCCTTTTTCTGTAGCACTTCGTGAAGCAGATGTGGACTGTTTGACTTTAGGACAATATATGCAGCCAACAAAGCGCCACCTGAAGGTATCATTATCTTGAATTGCCAGATGTTCGCTGGTAATTTGAATTAAATCTTTGCTGTCCATAGGTACAGTTAAGAAGCTGCTAGCTTTTTAGTGTAATGTTCCATGTATATTTCCAAGTCCCAGTTTCCATGTTATTGTCTGCATAAAGCCAGCAGATACACTGGCACTTTTTTGCTGCCCTCAAATTGTACAACTTAAATGAATGTACAGAAAAAGAATTTAGTTGTTGGGAAATTGCATTCATCCACACTTGGGATTTGTTTTTAGAGTTACATGAGAGCCAGAGGAGAAATAAGAAAGAAAAGTCAGTCTTCCTCTTTCTGCATTGGACATTCATTCATTCAAGAAAGTTCTATCAGGTAGTGACTGTGTGCCAGACGCAGTGCTAAGCAGAAGATACAAGACAAGTAAGGCAGTCTGGTCCTCAAGAATCTTCTAGGGGTGATTAATTCTTGCTTATACCTGTTAGGGAAGGAGTAATACAGATACAGAATCTCTATAGATAATCTCATTTTTTTTAGCCTCCGGAATAGTTAATGTAATACAGAGTTGATGTTTCCCCTCCTCTCTAATGAAGTCCTGATAGAATGGCCAAGGAACCAGTAGACAGGTAGTCTGTGAGGAAGGTGAGGAGGAAAGCCTCTGGGCAACTGGATACATTATGAAGTGAAAGCCATCCTGAATGCGTGGGCATAGATTTTCTATAGAATCAAAATGATTTAGGGAAATTCTAATCTATTAGAATTAATGCTTTCAATGTAGGTTGAAGAATACATTACTCCTGAAAAGTTCAAATACTGGGAAAAAGTAGGAAATGAACTTGGATTTCATTATACTGCAAGTGGCCCTCTGGTGCGTTCTTCATATAAAGCAGGTAAGTTACACCACAGGGGATGTTTTTATTTAGACCATAACTTTCATGTTAAAATTATAATAGCTGTGGTTATCTTTTGTAGGAAAAATCATTTTTTTCTGGAACATCCTTGGGAACTTTGCTCCATAGGGGTCCTATTAAGGAAAATTTTCTCTTAAGCTTGGTTTTTTCCTTAAGTAAAGAATCCCCTGCCCCTTTATGACTTGGCCACTGTGAATGAAAGCAGAAGTAATCGGCTTACTCTTTGTGTGGATCTCAATAGTAGATTATTCAGAAATGACAGATACCAGTCAAGTACATAACATGGTTTTCTGAAAAATGTATATTCATGTGACAGTGATGCCAGCTGCATCTCCAAACTCCTAATTTCAGATCAATTTAAATCCTAAAACGTGTCTGTTTGACTGCATTGCTGCTCATCGCGTTATACCTTTGTGTTTTTCCTCCCAGAGGCCGCAGGAAAAAAATTTGTGAGATTATTTTCCATGTAGAAATCTTCAGTGTGTTTACTAGCTACAGTACAGTTCTTCATCTTTGTAATGCAGCTCTTACTTTGATCAGCAGCTTGAGCTGACTTACGAAAATAAATGCCGTTTCTAAGAGATGAAAAGTCTATGAGAACGTATCTGAAGCCCGAATTTAATCCAAAAAATGTTTATAAAGTTTTCCCGTCAGTTGGACTTAACAATTACACTTTCTTGAAGAATAAACCGTTATTTTTTGGATAGGTCTAAACTACATTATTACTGTAAATGATCTTTTAGATGGTTGTGTTACATATTGGGTTTAAATCATAGATATATTTAAGTTAGGCATAAATTCTATTGGTAAAAACTAATGTTCAAGCATTAGTGATATTCAGTGTGTTCCTATAAAGAGATTCAAGACATTTAATGAACAACAGCTTATCCTACATATAAAACCCAAGAATTTGATTCAACACTGACTGACAAGATGTGGGGACTTTGGGAGCAAATAAACTAATTCTTCAAGAAGAATTCTGCTGACAGGCTGAAATATGTAAAGGATAGAACTAACATCAGCTTCTAGAGTAGTTAAAGTAAAATTATTTGAGAGAAGTTTTTATTTTATTTTGTAAGGAAAATTTCTGGCATTAGTGAATTGTGAACTTTTTAATGCTTTTAAAGTGATCACTAAAGTTTGAATTCTGCTGTGTAGAGCATCAGACTCAGATGATGGGCTTGGGTCTGATAATGTTGGTTCTCCTCCTGCCACATTTAGGTAAGGTATGGAGGAGCGTGGATAACTCTCCATTACATGGCTGGGTTATGAACCTTGGGATTCCTGGTAATTGTGTACAGATATGGTCACTGCAGTTGTTTAAGATGACAAAGCGAAGTTCATCAGACTCCTCATAAAATCAGGCCTGCAGTGCTGGGCTCTGACAATAAGCACTGAGCTGCGCTATAACAGTCATAGACTAAATGGAACCCTAATGACCTGAAAAGGGAATGTGCCCCCTCTAAGCAGCTAACTTAATGCACAGGCACAACTGAGGGGGTGGAGAGAAAGCCTATTATAAATGAAGAGCTCTTGCTTCCCTGGAGGGAAATAAGCTAAAGGGATTCCATCAGATGAGTCTGCTCAACTGCATGGAGATCCATTTTAGAAACATCAGATCCAGGCTAATAATGTAGCAGAATTGCTCTCTGAAATGAATTGTGCCAACAGCAATACTTTGTCAGTGATGAGGAATAGATCGTGCACATAAAGTGGAATAGATCTAAAGCAGACCCATAGGTACAGTAGGGTCACCCTTTATAATAGTAGGGTACTAGAATAATAGAGACTGTAGTGCTAAAAAAATTTTTGTAAGCATTGGGGGTAGAGTTTACTTAAAAACTCTACAGAAAAAAAAAATGGTAAAGGTGATGGGACACCTGCCTGGCTCAGTTGATAGAACATGTGACTCTTGATCTTGGGGTCATGAGTTCAAGCCCCCACGTTGGGTATAGAGCTTACATTAATTAATTAATTAATTAATTAATTAAAGAATAAAAGGAAAATACTGAAGTGTAATTTTGAAATTTAATATTAATGTATTTTCATTTTTCCCAAATAGGTGAATTTTTCCTGAAAAATCTAGTGGCTAAAAGAAAAAAGCCCTCTAAAACATAACGAGACCTTCAAGACCACAGGAATTTTTAATACCTGATTCCATTTGGTAATAGAAGTGGTACCAGAATGCCTGGACTTCAGTGGACATACCTCAGTCTCTTTGTCTTAAGAAACATGTCAATAGCTGTGCATATTTAATTAATTCACTTGTCTTTTTGCATGTCTTGTCCTATTAAACAATCGCTTGCTGTGATGTAATCATGAAACATCTTTTAAGGGTTACTATTACCAGTATAATTAAAAAATACATTAAAAACTTCTGGAAAAGGGGTGCCTGGGTAGTTCAGTCGGTTGAGCATCCAACTTCAGCTCAGGTGATGATCTTGCAGTTCATGAGTTTGAGCCCCACGTCAGGCTCTGTGCTGTCAGCCCAGAGCCTGCTTCAGATCCTGTCCCTCTCTCTCTCTCTGCCCCTCCACTATTCGTGCTTGCTCACTCTCTCACTCTCTTTCTAAAAAATAAATAAAACGTTAAAAAAAACTTTCAGAGAAGCTTTTAAGCCTGTTCCCTGTACATCGTGACTGCATTTCATTTCTGAAAAATGACATAGTGTGATGAAATGGTGAGTACAGGTTGAGACTACGATCTGTTTACAGTTGGCATGTGTCCTTTACAGAATTCTGCAGCATCACTGCAATAATTTAGAAAGGCTTAAGAGTTTGAATGTTGATTCTTTACATTGGTATGACTGCTTCAGACCTGCAAAATAGTTTTACATTTAATTGCTTGTTTAGGACTTCTTTGTTTTTGTTTTTTTTAATTTTTTTTAACATACATTTATTTTTGAGATAGAGAGAGAGCATGAACAGGGGAGGGTCAGAGAAAGAGGGAGACACAGAATCTGAAACAGGCTCCAGGCTCTGAGCTGTCAGCACAGAGCCTGATGCGGGGCTCGAACCCACGGACCGCGAGATCATGACCTGAGCTGAAGTCGGATGCTTAACCGACTGAGCCACTCAGGTGCCCCTGTTTAGGACTTCTTTGAAACCAAGATCATGATGTTATCGAAGACAGGGAAATAGAACCTTAGAAAAAGAATATTAACCCTCATTTTGCAGTAGTTTGCTACATCTACATGCACTATCCCATTTGTTCCTTTTATTTTTCACACCACTCTGGTTGTATATGATGGTAATGACATGAAGGATTTTCTTTCCTGGGTACCAAAACTCAACCTCATCTTTTTTTGTTTTTAAAGTTTGTTTATTTAAGTAATCTCTACACCCAATGTGGGGCTCGAACTCATGACCCAGAGATCAAGAGTCACATGCTCCACTGACTGAGCCAGCCAGGCACCCTCAACTTCATCTTTTGACCTTAAATCTTGTTTTTCTACTACATTCTTTTTTTTTTAAGTTTTTATTTATTTTATTTTTTTTTTTTTATTTATTTATTTTCGAGAGAGAGAAAGAACAAGCGGGAGGGGCAGAGAGAGAGAGAGGGAGACACAGAATCCCAAGCAGTCTCCAGGCTCTGAGCTGTCAGCACACAGCCTGATGCAGGGCTCGAACTCACAAATGGTGAGATCATGACCCGAGCTGAGGTTGGATGCTTAACTGAGCCAACCAGGTGCCCCTACTACATTCTTGCAAAGGAGTTCTTAGATGGCTATATTGTGAAATATGTAATGTAGAAGACTAATTCTGAGTTTTTAAATAGGTGAATTGTTTATAAAAGGAATGCATAACTTTGAAAATTAGTTACATTTTAATTTAACTCATGGAAGCCATATATACTTTGGCTTAGTTTCTTTATAGATCCTAATAAATTTTGCTGTGTAAAATTAACCCAACTTTAAGCATCTCAGGCAACCAGCATCCTTAAAATCTGTTATTTCACAGGAAACCTGGATTACTTTTAAGACCCTGATTCTATGATGTAATCCGGATGTTTCCTAATTTTGCACAATATAGGTGAATGATAGTAAAACATTCTAGCAGAAGAATAATTTTGTCAAATGAAATTATCATAGGATTCAATATAAAATAACTAAAATAGTGTTTTATTAGTACGTATGTTACAGTTCCAGATTTGGAACTATGTATAAAAACAGCAAATGATATAATGAAGCTATTTTGATACAAACGTGGGATTGGGGTTTATGGATGGCATTTGCAGGTTTTTGGCAGCCTCAGCAGCACAGTAGTCAAGAAAAACCCGACAAACAGCAAAATAATAGTGAATTATAAAAAATTGTAAGGGGCACCTGGGTGGTTCAGTCAGTTAAGCCTCCAACTCTTGGTTTCAGCTCAGATCATGATCTCAAGGTTCATGGGTTTGAGCCCCACATTGAGCTCTGCACTGACAGTGTGGAGCCTGCTTGGAATTCTGTCTCTCTCCCTGTCTCACTCCCCTGCCTCTGCTCTTGTTCTCATTCTCTCTCTCTCTCTCTCTCTCTCTCTCTCTCTCTCTCTCAGAATAAAAAAAAAAAAAAATTTTTTTTAAGTTAAAACACCTACCCTTGGCAATCTCAGGATACCCTCCAGTTAAACCCAAAACTTGAAAGAGTAGCAGGAAATGTTTGTTTCAAAGTGGAATCACAAATAGTAGCTTCTGGGGTTGTTGTTTCTTCACTCCTTATTGTATAACCGACCATTCTACCATGACTAGAACATGTGACCTAATACCTGGATCTTGCTGGACATTTGAGTGTGGTTAACGTGTGTAGAGATATACTGCCTTGCACAACTGCACAAGAGTGGACAGGCTTGAATCTTAAAAGGCCAGGGCAGAGCTTTGACCTTCCTAAACAATGATGCATTAATCGCATTTATATGCACAGACATGACAGGAGGTCTGTATAAAAATTTTCGATTGAGCAGCACAAAATGCATCAGTGGTCTCCAAATGTTAAAATTTAGTACACGACCATTTCAGCATATCTGATCTTTTTCTTTGTGTAGCACAAATGGCATTTTTCAGAAAATGAAAGTGATAAATGCGCATGGTTTTTAAGATACCAACCAGTACAAGTGTCCTAGCCCCTTTTGCAGCCACTGAATCAGCCAACCCCCAAACCCACTTCCTGTTTGGTGAGGTAATAAATGCATTAAACTAGTTTGAATAGGAGTTTCTCTTACTTGAAAGCATTTAACCTCAGAGGTTTTATCAATATTATTACATTCAGAAACGTGAGCACCAGTGGCCTTAGGCAGAAAAATGGGAATAACATCACAAAGAAGGGTTCAGAATAGAAGTTGAGCAAAATAGCAGGAGCAGCCGTGAGAGCCGTGTGAGCACATGCCCTTCATGTCCCTGAGGATCCAGCCCACACACTTTAACATACATTTGTGTTAATAAAAATAGCATTTTAATCTATTTTACATTGGGCTTCCATGAAAATTTCCTTTGACAATGATTCTCTTGCTAAGATTTTGGCCACTGCGTTGTAACTTCCAAGAGTTCTCTGATGATTCCTTTCTTTTTCCTTTTTCAAAATAGCATCCTGTTCTTGTTTCCTAGCTGCGATTTCTTCTATTTTCCTCTCTGTGGATAGTCTTTTGACATTGTGGTTCACCACATTGAGCACTGTCTCTATTTCCTTTGTTTTAGTCTCTACTTTTTTTTTTTAATGTTTATTATTTATGAGAGAAAGAGAGAGGGAGGGGCAGAGAGAGAGAGGAAAGAGAATCCCAAGCAGCCTCCACACTGTCAGCACAGAGCCCAAAGTAAGGCTCAAATCCACGAACCATGAGATCATGACCTGAGCCGAAATCAAGAGCTGGATGCTTAACCGACTGAGCCACCCGGGCATTCCTTTGCCCTTTGTCTTGAAGGCTGTCCTCAAATGTCTGCTGATCGTTGGCTGTACATGCATACTGAGTGATGAGCCAGTCTAAAGCTGATGGTGGGGCCACCTGGGTGGTTCAGTCGGTTAAGTGCCCAGACTCCTGGTCTTGGCTCAGGTCATGATCTCATGGATCCTGAGTTCGAGACCCACATCAAGATCTGCACTGATGGTGTGGGGCCTGCTTGGGATTCACTCTCTGCCCCTCCTTCACTCTCGCTCTCGCTCTCTCTCAAAATAAATAAACTTAAAAAGTAAAGCTGATGGGAAGCAGGAGTCGGGGGAGTCATCTAACTGATGGAGCTTCACTGTAGTGTTTGGGGGGTGAGCTGGATTTCTTAGTGACAGACTCCCAAATGTTAGGATTATTTCTCTAAAGCCATCTAAGCTTTAAAAAGATAGTAATAATCCTCAAATCTCCTCCTTGAGGGTTATAAACCTGACTGCTGACCTTCTCAGAACCAGGTGAGAAAAAGCAAGCAGGACAGGGGAGTGCAGGTTTTTATTTAGTTCCCTTGTTTCCAGTCTGGCATCTCACTGACACCCTCCCTAAGTCTGAAATTTTCTGATTCTATTCTTCCTAAAAATAAACTTCTACTATCCTGAGAGTGAGGGGTGGGGAAGGTAGTTTCTTCTCATGAGGTAAGACAGAGACTGGGTGCACCTAACTTCCTTATATGTACCATCTTCCATAGAAGTCCTCTGTTTTCAGCCCCACACTGCAACCCCAATTTTTGTGATATCCGGTGCTTCCAATTCTTGAGATCTAAGGAGACGATTACACCAAGAAACAGTCTTTTATATGGGCATTGAAGTTTCTGCTTGCTCTTTTTAAGTTACTTAGCGTCCCCTTGCTTTCTACCTTCTAAGAGTTGGTTCACGTCTCTTATCCATCCATGCCTCCTTTCCCACTCTCTTTGTCTTTGTCTATATCTTTCTCATTCCTTTACTGCCATTTTAGTAAGCTCAAGTAAGGGCTCATTCTGTCATTTCAGGAGAGAATGAAAATAGTACATATGTTCAATTCAACCCAGGTACCTGGAAGTCCAGTCTTTTTTTTTTTTTTTTTTAGGCTTATTTTATTTTATTTTATTTTATTATTTTATTTTTTGAGAGAGGGTGCAAGTCAGCAAGAGGCAGAGAGAGAGAATCCCACAAGGGGCAGAGAGAGAGAGGGAGAAAGAGAGAGAAAGAAAATCCCACGGAGCTCGAAGCAGGGCTGGAGCTCACAAACCTGGGCCGAAGTCAGATGCTTAACGACTGAGCCACCCAGATGCCCTGAGATAGTCTTTTGACTTGATGGCTTTACTTTACGGCAAAGGTGGTATTGGACTTAAAACATAGAAGGAAGGCTTAGTTCTGGTGCAGGACGATACTCATTGCTCTAGTTCTCCCCAACACTTTAATCATTTTCTTTACAGAAGAACCCTGTCCCTAACCCCTCCTGGTTGTTTTAGGGGGCTTGTTTTTGACCCTGGGACTGAGAGATGTCGTCACATGGGGGTAAATGCCAGGCTGCCTGTCATTCTGCTTATAGAGGGAAGACTGGACGAGAAGGTTGACTGTTGAAGTTAAAGACCTTCAGTTAAGCCCCAGGTGTGTGTTCCTCTTTTTCCCATATCCTTTTGGGCAGAGCTTCTGCTGTTCTGCTGCATAGACCCACTCCTCTGCCAGTACTCCAGGAAGCAGCCCTTCTCTGTCAGTACACATCCATCTACTCAGTGCTTTCCAGAAATTTCTTTAAATCTCTTGACCACGGATGGCCCCTTCCTATTCCCTTTGTTGTACTGGATTATGCCTTTTCCCCCTCTTGCTATAATAGGGTCCTAAGAAGGGAGAGGATGTGTGTGCTCAGTGTACCATGCTGACGGAGAGCTCTGCTTTTTGTCTTTTTAATAATGGTTTTGTAGGGGCACCTGGGTGGCTTAGTCGGTTAAACATCCGAGGATATTATCCTAAGTGAAATAGTCCAGTCATAAAAAGACAAATGTGGGGTGCCTGGGTGGCTCAGTTGGTTAAGAGACAGACTCTTTTTTTAAGTGTTATTTCTTTTTAAGAGAGAGAGTGCGAGCAGGGGCAGGGCAGAGACAGAGGGAGACACAGATTCTGAAGTAGGCTCCAGGTTCTGAGCTGTCAGCACAGAGCCCGACGTGGGGCTCAAACCCATCAACTGTGGGATCATAACCTGAACTGAAGTCTGATGAATAAGCTCATTTTCACTTCAGGATCTTAAGAGTAAGGAATCATTTTATGTTCAATCACTCTGGTGTTTGTCTCTTTCTGGAGTTTTGGTTTTTTCACTCTTATCTGCAAACATTTTCTTAAAGAGCTGGATAGCAAATATTTTAGGCTATTCAGGCCAAGGGGCAAAATTGGGGACTTACATAACCATTTCAAATATAATCATATTGGGGCGCCCAGGTGATTCAGTTGGTTAAGTGTCTGACTTTGGCTCAGGTCACGATCTCTTAGTTTGTGAGTTTGAGCCTCACATCAGGCTGTCTGCTGTCAGCACGGACCCCACTTCAGATCTTCTGCCTCTCTCTCTTTCTGCCCCTTCCCTGCTTGTGTTCTCTCTCTCTCTCTCTCTCTCTCTCTCTCTCTCTCTCAAAACATTAAAAAAATCTTTTTAAATATAATCATGGAGGGGCACCTCGCTGGCTCAGTCAGAAGAGCAAGCAAGTCTTGAGCTCAGGGTTGTGAGTTTGAGCCCCGCATTAGGTGTAGAGATTACTTAAAACTAAAATCTTAAATAAAAAAAATATATATATAATCATATAAAATTATAAAAACCATTCTTAGCTTATTTATAGGTGGCTGGCCAGATTTGGCCCATGAGCTTTGATTTGCAGGCACCAGATCTATTTGCTAAATTCCCTTCCGTTCTTACATCATTTGAAAGAATGATGTAATGTCTTTTTCTCAAAAAAGTAAGGAGCAATATTTTTCTTTTTTTTTTTTTAACTTTTTAAATATTTATTTATTTTGGAGAGAGAGAGAGACAGAGGCAGAGCATGAGCAGGGGAGGGGCAGAGAGAGAGACACAGAATCCGAAACAGGCTCCAGGCTCCAAGCTGTCAGCACAGAGCCTGACGTGGGGCTCAAACTCACGAACCACGAGATCATAACCTGAGCGGAAGTCAGACAGCCAACTGACTGAGCCACCCAGGCGCCCCAGGAGTAATATTTTTATAATGTCAGACTGTCGTGACTCATTTGTTACTTGTACTATGACAGAAAATACACTCACGCAATTGTTGATACAGAATATTTTATTTATGTGTTTGCTATCTGTACAGATGTCTCTCATCTTTGTATTTGTTTCTGTATTCTAACTGAACCTCAAAATTCCTAAAGGATGAGGCTTGTATCTGTTTAACTTGATTTGTATACTCTCAGCAGAGCAGAGCATCAGATGGACATCTGGCATATTTCAATAATGATAAAGCATAAGACAAAATCAAAGTCAATAAGACACGTAATAAAAAAGCACATGGAAACATACAAAAATTCTTACGTTAGAATAATGCTATACGTAATTTGTAAAATCTACTTTTTTAAGTTCATACATGAGATTATATTGATTTTCTTATTTAAAGAAAAAGGGGAACTTCAATGAGTTATAGAACTAAAAATGCAAAATGAAGGTAACAAATATTTTTGGCTCTTGAACTAAAAAAATAATGATCAGTGAGAAAAAAAGAGACATGAAGAAGAATAAACTAGACCAATACTGATATTTTCTTCATGTTAAAAAAAAAAATTGCCTTTTAGTCTTATTTGGATTGATTGGAAATGAGCAGTGATGACATTCTTGGGCTAAAAAACCAACAACGCAGCTCGTTCAAACAAAAGGAGCAAAGGAACATTACCCAAACCAAACTTACAGGGTCACTTGTAACATGGAAGCATAGGAAAAATGTTCTAAGCACATCCAAAAAAGAAAGAAAAGGGAAGAAAGAAAGAAAGAAAGAAAGAAAGAAAGAAAGGAAAAGAAAGGAGAGGAAAGGAGAAAGGAAGAAAGGAAGGGAGAAAAGAAAAGAAAAAAGCATAAGGCCCCATTCTATCCACTGAATTTTCCCTGTCTGTTCAGAGAGACAAGAAATGGCTTGGGAAACACCTTACCCAATTAAGCTAGAAACCTCTAAGTCTCCAGGACACTTTCTGAAAGGTTAACAGGTTTAGCCCAGTGTTTAGGACAGCAATTTCACGGTTTAAAATATATATATTTAATAACAAGTAAATAAACCAATGATCAGAAAAACTGAAGAGTGTACATGTGATATTAAAGTGCTGCCTATGGACATTTTATAAAGTAAAAAGTGTTTTAGGTTTAATCTGTATTTTACAAAGATCGACACCATTAAAACCAACATGATTATTTACCACTCATCCAATCACTGAGGTAACAAAATTACAAAAATATGTAAAAAATATTCTAGATTCATAATACCAGATATGCTAATTCCCATATAGCTAGTATAAATTTGATTAAAAAAATAGTTTTGTTTCCTTAAAAACACTTGGTTCATTTACCATTTAATATCAGATAGATATCTGCTATCCTAAAGTACCAAAAAATTTACAAATAAAAATGGCAATGACTATACTCTGGGTTTCTTGTTCGGTGGATCCTGAAGGCTAAACTTTGGAATTTCCCCCGAAGGCGCATATGGAATTCTCTTTGAAGACACCTTTTTTCCAATTGTTTCAATCTAGGGGGGAAAAGAAAGATTTTAGAAAGAAAACCTATTTTTTCCTTTTAAAATCAAAAGAGGGTCTCAAGTTTTCTGGGTAGCTATGAAAGATTTTTGGTTCCTTCTGTATTTTTCATGTTTCTAGAGTCAATCTACATTCCACTCTCCAAATTTACAGCTAGACACTCTTATTCTTGCCATTCCCAACACCAGACCCCCTCAGACTGAGGACAGACTCACATGCCACCACTGTGTCAGCAACATGGATGAAAGCAACTAACAGACAAGATTCCAGTGCAATCAAATTCTCTCTCAAACTCTATTCTCACATCTGTTCCCTTATTCTAAAAAATTTACATCAGCTTGAGGGACCTGGGTGGTTCAGTCAGTTGAGCAGCTGACTTTGGCTCAGGTCATGATCTCACGGTTTGTGAGTTTGGGCCCCGCATTGGGCCCTGTTCGTGCCCTGTCTCTCTCTGTCTCTCAAAACTAAATAAACGTTAAAAAAGAATTGTTTTGGGGCGCCTGGGTGGCTTGGTTGGTTAAGCGTCCGACTTCAGCTCAGGTCATGATCTCACGGTCCGTGAGTTCAAGCCCCGCGTCGGGCTCTGTGCTGACAGCTCAGAGCCTGGAGCCTGTTTCAGATTCTGTGTCTCCCTCTCTCTCTCTGCCCCTTCCCTGTTCATTCTCTGTCTCTCTCTGTCTCAGAAATAAATGTTAAAAAAAAAATTAAAAAAAAAAAAAAAAGAATTGTGTTTTTTTTTTTTTTTTTTAATTTACATCAGCTGTAATAGCATAGATTTCAGGAGTTCAGGCTTCAGAGTCTAAAAGGCCCCAGCTGGATTCCTGATTGCTAATTGTTGTGTCAACTAAGCTCTCTAGATCTCTCTTCCTCATTTGTAAACAGTGTTACTACCACTTACTTCAACAGGTTGTGTTATGGATTAAATTAGATAAAGTGCCCAGTGCAGTGGCCGGCATACAAGTCAGCCTTCAATTAATAAGTGGTAGTCTATTTTTATTTTGCATATTACATTTTAAACTTTTCCTCATATATCTAAAATCACTAATCTTATCTTTAAAGACACTGCTTCTTTAACAATCATAAATTTAGCTCTTCTCTATAGCAAAAATATACTATACAATTTTCACAAATGTCTTTTGAATTAAAAATTAAGAGCACCTGAGTGGCTCAGTCAGTTAAGCGTCCGACTCTTGATTTTGGCTCAGGTCAAGATCTCATGGTTTGTGAGTTCGAGCCCTCCGTTGGGCTCTGTGCTGACAGTGTAGAGCCTGCTTGGGATTCTCCTCTCCCTCTCTATCTGCCTCTCCTCTGCTCATGCTCTCTCTTTCTCAAAATAAAGTAAAAAAAACTTTTTAAAATTAACTATATAATTCTGACTCAAAGGGTTTTTGCTTTGTATTAATCATTTTAGTGACTTACAAATTCCCTTTATTTAGTGATTCCATTCCTCATTTTTTCCATACATTTTTTAAAAATCCGTACTCAGAAAAGTTAACTTTTATAAGAATCCAAGCTTATATTACCTATCTTCTCCCTTAAATGAGTAACACAAGAATGCAAGAAAATGTGTTTACGCCTTGGAAGTAATCTTTAAAAAATAACATTGCTTCAGTTTAAGTCATGACTGGGAAAAGCAGTCATGCTGTTACTCACTAAGGAGGGGTGCAGTAGAAGAATCCCCAAGGTCCCTGATGGAATGTTAACAGACAAGGACGTCATCTGATTCTTGCTGCAAGTGAATCTCTCACGAATGAGAAATGAGCACTGAATTCTCTAAGAAGGATCTTTAACAAGTCGGTGACAGGTTAAGAGAACCAGATCCAATATTCTGAACAGCAGATAAAGACTTCTGGGTACCTTTCCAAGAATGCTGGTGCCGAGCAAATGCACAAGAGCCAGCTCTCAACACTAACCCCTCCCTGCTCTGCCCAGGGACTATGGGACTATGCTGACTACAATCTCCTGGTGTAATTCTTCACCCTCCCAACCTCCCCTCAAGCCTCCCACCCCCACGTACACACTGCTCCGAGGAAATGGAAAGTACCTCCTCCTTATTAATACTCTTGGGACCCTTGGTAAAATTGAAATAGATGCAACATAAAGGTACTGTTCAGGTTTCTGTCAGCTCTCTAAACACTCCATTTAGGTAGCAAACTTTGAATTAAAAAAGGGCCAGTCCCACTAAAGCTCCCATACTTCTCGCTCAGACCTCTCAGGCGCTAGAACAGTGCTGAGCACTCAAAAGGTATAGGATCCTATGCAATATGTGACAACTACACTGCATTTTGCAGTTTTCAAAACATTCAGATAGGAATAAGTGGCCTGGCCCCTGAGGGTGTCAGTGTGGTGCAGATAGTTCATCAGAGCAGCGTGGGTGGCTCTGGGAAGAAAAAAAAATTCTTTTAAATTGTATATTTTCTTACTTGATCTTTATATGAAGTAAGACAAGGTACATTCTATCCCTATGTAATAGATAACTACTGACTCCTAGATACCATGTAAGGAAGACCAATACTGAATGATCTTGAGATTACAAATTAAGGAGGGAGTGGAGTAATTACACAAATCGCATAGAGATTTTCCAGAGAACTGACATGTTGCCCCCATGTTATGTTATTGCTAAAGAAGGGAATATTAAAATTCTAAAACTCAAACCCACTAAAAAGCAAATGACCAAACAAACAAAACAAAACTGGTCCAGGATCATAATTAATTACCTGGAAGCCAATGGTTTGTAGTTCGTTGTGGAGCCCATCCAAGACACGTCGTCCATCAAAGATAAAGGCTGGCTTCAGCATTTTTTTATGAATGCGTTCATAATCCAATTCCTATAAAGACAGAAATGAAACAATTAGAACATATACATGAACACATACTCAACCCCTACTGATAACAGAATACTTCTAAAATTTTCTTTCATAGTACTTGTCACTTCACCTTAAACATGTCCCACTCAGTGCAAATAACCACAGCATGGGCACCATCACATGCTTCATATGGATCCTTGGAAATGGTCACGAGCCGGGACACTGTAACAACAGCAACAAAAAATTGGCAATAAGAAGGGAATTATTTGAAATTACGCATTTTGGGGCGCCTGGGTGGCGCAGTCGGTTAAGCGTCCGACTTCAGCCAGGTCACGATCTCGCGGTCCGTGAGTTCAAGCCCCGCGTCGGGCTCTGGGCTGATGGCTCAGAGCCTGGAGCCTGTTTCCGATTCTGTGTCTCCCTCTCTCTCTCTGCCCCTCCCCCGTTCATGCTCTGTCTCTCTCTGTCCCAAAAATAAATAAACGTTGAAAAATAAAAAATTAAAAAATTAAAAAAAATGAAATTATGCATTTTAATACTAGGGTTACTAGGAAGGTCTGACAGAAGTGAAATAGTCTGGTTGAAGTGAGAATGAGAGTAATGGTGGGGGGGGGTGCCTGGAGCACCTGAACCTTACCCTAGAAGCATCTCCTTGGAACATCTGGGGCTTCTTAGGGTATGTTGGAAAAATCATCAGACCAACCCACAGCCAGTAAAATCAAAGTTGATAGAACAATGTCTAAGAGTTTAATTTTAGAGAAATGAGGCAGAAAAGAAGGCCTACCCATGATAAAAATAGAACAACCATGGAAGCAGCACAAATGTCCATCAACAGATGAATAGATAAGGAAGCTGTACCATACACACACACGCACACACACACATATATATACACATACACACATACATATGCATACAACAGAATATTATTCAGCCATCAAAAAGAATGAAATCTTGCCATTTGCAATGACATGGATGGAGCTAGGGAGTACAATCCTAAGTCAATCAGTCAGAGAAAGACAAATACCATATGACTTCACTCATATGTGTAATTTAAGAAACCAAACAAATAAACAAAGGAAAAAAAGGGAGAGAGAGAGAAAGACAAACTAAGAAACAGTCTTAACTATAGAGAACAAACCAGAGGGGCAGGTGGGGGGAATGGGTGAAATAGATAAAGGGGATTTAGACTGCACTTTATCACAAAGAGCACTGAGTAATGTATGGAATTGTTGAATCACTATATTGTACATATGAAACTAATATAACATTGTATGTTAACCATACTGGAATTTTTTTTAAGTTTATTTATTTATTTTGAGAGAGAGAGAGAGAGAGAGAGCGCCGGGGGGAGGGACAAAGAAACAGGGAGAGAGAGAATCCCAAGCAGGCTCTGTACTGTCAGCACGGAGCCTGATGCAAGGCTTGATCCCATGAACTGTTGAGGCCATGACCTGAATCAAAATCAAGAGTTGGATGCCTAACTGAGCCACCCAGGCACCCCTAAAAAAATTTTTTTAATGCAGCATTTCATTAAGAAACAAAAACAAAACAGAACCACCAAAGGTTTCTAGAGAACAAACAAGTTTTAGGCCCATATTCAGTGATTCATAAGACTCAAAGCCTTACCTTGGTCATCCTCTGAAACTCCTGGGTGAGAAAGATCCACAACTATTTGTTCCCTTGGTACTTTTGGATCATATATATGGAGATGTGCACCTTCATCCATCAAATATTTGCTGATATATATGCTAGAAGATTCTCTAAAGGAAAAAACATCAGTATTGCTAGGGAGTATAATGAAACAAAATAGCATATATTCTAATACCTAAGGAGTTTGTAGAGGGAAAATTCTATTTCTTGTGAGGATACAGATGTTCACTTTACTTTTATTCTTTATACTATATATATGCACATATATTTCACACACACACATCCACTATCAAAAATCAAAATAAGATGAGCAGTTAGTACTCTCAAAGGGGTTGAAATATTTTTAAGAACTGGTACCTCGTATCACCGGTGTCCTTTTTGAATGCAAATCCCAAAATAGCTATCTTCTTATCAGTTACTGTATTAAACAGACTGTCTATAATCCGGGAAGCAAATCTCCTTCTCTGGTAGTCATTCATATCTATGACCTGAAATTACATGTACAATTATACAACGTATACATGTACAATTAGTGCAGTTAAAAGAGGTGAAGCCTATGCCACACACTGCTCACAGTTTTATAGTACTATTGTATGAATACCAGCCTCATAAAGTAACAGGAGGCAAAGATTAAACAACCTCTTCAGTATCTATGAAAAATTAAAAAAAAAAAGAATTACCATCCCACACTTAAAGTCATCCTGAAAATTTTCACTTGGCTTCCATGCACCAACCTCAGATGGGATGGATGTAAAGATGAGGAGCACAGTTAAGTTTCAACCCCACTTGAGATCCAGCTATAATAGCTGAAAAAAGGCACAGAGAAAACAGAGTTCTCCTTTGCCAACTTCTCCAAACCCTATGGAAGCAAGGCTGTAAGCAATCAAATCCCAAAGCCCCACCACCACCCTCGCCATATACGCTTACCCCTCACCGAAACTGAGTGGAAGTAGAAAGTGAGCAGAAAACAGTTGAACAATGCAGAGTTATAGCTGCCTCTTGATAAAGCATAGCACTCCTAACCCTTGGCTAAGTTTTTAACTAAATATTGTAAGAATAAAAGTCTCTGCTCGCCTAACCCTTTACTCTCCTAAGAGTCTATAAACAGACTTCAGGAGCACCTGGGTGGCTCAGTGGGTTGAGTGTCTGACTTCGGTTCATGTCATGATCTCACGGTTCATGGGTTCGAGCCCCATACGGGCTCTCTGCATCAGCACAGAGCCCACTTTGGATTTTTGTCTCCCTCTCTCTCTGCCCCTCCCCCGCTCACACTCGCTCTCTCCATCTCTCAAAAAAAAAAAATAAATAATAAACATTTTTTAAAAAGTAAAAATAAATAAATAAACAAGACTTCCTATTGGTGGCCAGTATATAAGGAAAGAGACTAGTTTTTATGTGGTTTTTTTTTTTTTTTTTTAAGGCACTGAATTTCTAGGGGCTGTCTCAAAACCTGAGAGCTCGTGAAATGAGCCCAGAGTGTTGGAAAATCAAGACTTTATCTGCATTTTGCCATGATGGACAGGAAGCTAAAGTCATCATGCTGGACTGAATGAAACAAACTTTTACATTGTACATTTTCCTTAAAAATGTACATTTCCTTATACTGTCACCCACTGCTGAAATCTAAAAAACTACAAAGTTGCAGAAAAAATATTTGGGAAAGATATGTATACCGGCTGGTATCTTGGACATATTACTTAATGTCTGTAAGCCTCAGTTTCCTCACCTAGAAATGGGGAATATTAGTGATGAGGACTAAATGAAATATGCAAAGTACCTAAGAAAGTGCCTGGCACAGGGAAAGCACTCAATTAATGTGAAACTCTATTTTCAGTTTGGGAAGGGTCTTTAATTTTAGCTCTGTGAATCTCAAAGGGACAAAACAAATATCAACACACACAAACCACCTTGAAAGCATTACAATACAGGTTCTTCCTTTGTTACGATTGTCTGCCTTTTAGGATAGAGAAGAGTTGTAATTAATAGTTCTTGCTTTACCCTGAGAGCAAATGTGTTATAAAACTAGAAGACAGATAGTTTATCAGAAATTTCCATCAGAGTTGATTAGCAAAAAAGACAAAAACAAAGAAGCCCAATAAGTAAACCTAAAATAAAGAAACTGAATATAATGTTTGAGTTCCTGGAATAAATAAATTCTGTCAAAAACATCTCACAAAGGGTGACATGTTTTAATCATAAGTTAAGCAAAAGTTGTGACTAGAAAGATTAATACCTGCTGCCAATACCGAGCTACTTCAGGCAAATTCAGAGCCTCACAGAGATAAACCAAATTCAGAACATCTTTCTGAAAGCAGCTTCCACCAAAACCTGAAGAAAAAAGTGACAGTATTTTTAAGAACCACAACTGAATCATGTGACAAATCTGTCACACTAAATCAGAGGGCCTAAGCTAGAATTTTTTTTTCTTTAAGTAAACTCCACCCCACACATGGGGCTCAAACTCACAACCCCGAGATCAAGAGTTGCATGATCTACTGTATTAGAGTTGCATGCTCTACTATGCCAGTCAGGTGACCCTATGCTAGGATTTCTAATAATAAAATTTAGATGTTGGAAAGTTATTGGGTTTAAATAATGTGTGAAATTTGCAAGCAACTAATCAACTCTAAAATAATTTCTAGATAATCTTCTAGTAAATGTTTTATTATGGCTACATTTTCTATTTTATCCCTTATTCATCTGGTATCACTGCCCCACCTCTCTTAGTTTAGCACTTAGTTTAGCACAGGGCTGGTAAAGTTTTGTGGGACAAATTGTAAATATTTTAGCCTTTGTGGGCCACATAATCTCTGGCACAAATATTCAACTCTGCCTTTGTAGCTCAAAAGCAGTCATAGACAATATGTAATAAAATTGGCATGGCTGTGTTCCAATGAAACTTTATTTATAAAACAAGCTAGGGACCAATTTTAGCCTGAAGACAATAGTTTGCCCACCCTGTTCTAATACAATTCAATATACAGTAAGGATTGGCATGTGCTTTGGAGTCCAAAACACCTAGCCACTCACTAGTTGTGTGACTTACAGCAAGTTGTGAAAATTTCCCTGATCCCTAACCATCTCTATAAAGGACATACCAGCACCTTCTTAACAGGCTATAAGGATTAATAAATGAGATATATAAAGTACTAGTTCAGAACTTGTTGCATAAGAGACCTTCAATAAATAGTAGCTATTTTTTTTTAAATGGTAGCTTAAAGAAAATACTAAAAAGATAGAAAAGGGCAGGGAAACCAGAATTGAGAAATGGCATTAGGCCCCAGAAACACACGAAGGGCTGCCTATGGCCCAATCTATAAAACTCTATTTACCCTTAGATCAACCATGTTAACTTATATCCAAAAACACAACCAATTCTCATTATCTACTAGTTACATTCTACAAAATTGCCACAAATGTGGAATTAATGAATACTAAAGCATTGTTTCTAGGCAAAATAAAGAGTTAGGTTCCTGTGAGCTTATGGTCACATTTCACCAACAAATTGATACATAATCATTTTACTTTTATTAAAAATTTATTTTATTAGACTTTTTAATGTTTTTATTTTTTTGATTTTCAATTTTAATTTCAGCATAGTATATATACAGTGTTATGTTAGTTTCAGGTCTACAATATAGTGATTCAACAATTCTACACATTACTCAGTGTTCATCATGATAAGTGTAGTCTTAATCCCCTTCATCTATTTCACCCCATCCACTTCCCCTCTGGCAGCCATAAGTATGTTCTCTATAGTTAAGAGTCTGTTTCTTGGTTTGTCTCTTTTCTCTTTTGTTTGTTTTATTTCTTAAATTCCACATATGAGTGAAATCTTATGGTATTTATCTTTCCTTAACTGACTTATTTCACTTAGCATAATACTCTCTAGATTCATTCATGTTGTTGCAAATAGCAAGAGTTCATTCTTTTCTATGGCTGAGTAATATTCCACTGTGTATATGTATATATATGTGTGTGTGTGTGTGTGTATATATATATATACACGTGTGTGTGTGTGTATATTATACACACACACACACACATATATATATGTATATGTCCATTGATAGATGAATGGATAAGGAAGATGTGGTGTGTATATGTATATATACACATATATATATGGGTTGCCACCATATCTTGCCTAGTGTAAATAATGCTGCAATAAACATAGGGGTCGATATATCTTTTTGAATTAGTGTTTTTGTATTCTTTGGGTAAATACCCAGTAGTGGAATTACTGGATCGCATGATAATTCTATTTTTAATTTTTGAGGAATCTCCATATATTGTTTTCCACGCTGGCTGCAATAGTTTTTATTCCCCCCAACAGTGCACGAGTGTTCCTTTTCCTCTGTATCATTGCCAACATTTGTTGTTTCTTGTATTTTTTAGTTTAGCTATTCTGACAGGTGTGAGGTGACATGTCATTATGGTTTTGATTTGCATTTCTCTGATGATGAGTGATACGGGGCATCTTTTCATGTGTCTGTTTGCCATCTGTATGTCTTCTTTGGAGAAATGTCTGCTCGTGTCTTCTGCCTCCCCCTTTTAAGTAAGTTCTATACCCAAAATGGGGCTCAAACTCATTACCCTGAGATCAAGAGTTGCATGCTCTACCAACTGAGCCAGCCCAGTGTCCCTGTTCTTGCCCTTATGAGTTTAAAGACACTTTATTTAATATATATTATTGATTCATTAACATTAAGTTCATAGCCATCAGCACTATAGCTCATGCCTGAATAAAGCTTATCTAACCACACGTATTTTCTCTGTGAGGTACATCAGAGTCTCCTGGCACTTCAAAACACTAGGCAGCACTTTGCAATATGCCTGAGGGCCATTTAGAAAAGTGAAACCACCAATAAAAAGCACAAAAATGTAAAAAATGTGACACTAAATAGACCACAAAAAAAGCACTTGTTTACAGAATGGGAGCTGAAACAAGAGCATTGCCTTATGCAACTTCAGCTGGAAATGTCTGTGTTGGGTGACTCAAATTTTTTGCTGCTGTGTTGTGTCTGCAAATGACCGTGAAAGCACTAGGGGCACTGATTTTGGGATTAAAAATAAATTTTAGCAAATAGGATAATTCAGAAGTACAGAACTGGCAACTAATAAGGACCGACTTACTTCACCCAGGCCACATTTCCAAAAGTATATTAGTAGGCAAAGTAAATGATAGGAAATTTGTTTCCTGTTTGCTTCAGTAAGATATTGAGTTATTTCCTATGTGGTCTCTGGAACTTACTCTTCCTAAATGTTCGAACTGAATACCAATTAATGCTCCTAAAACAGTGAACTCTGTTTATCCTCCTAATCAATCAGTAATTATTAAACAAGTTAAATTATTGCTGCACTTGGGAAGTTCCAGATAGGTTGAAGATGTCACATGTATAACAGAATCATTATTTTGAGGGCATCAAGTTAAACAAAGATTTCTTTGGGGCGCCTGGGTGGCTCAGTTGGTTAAACGTCCAACTTCGGCTCAGATCACGATCTCACAGTTTGTGAGTCTGAGTCCCTCCTTGGGCTCTGTGCTGTCAGCGCACAGCCTGCTTCTGATCCTCTGTCTCCCTCTCTCTCTACCCCTCCCCACATTCTCTCTCTCTCTCTCTCAAAAATAAATAAATATTAAAAAAAAAAAAAGACTTCCTTAAAGTTAGAGACCCAGCTAAATGAATCTATTTTATGTACAGAAAAATTTCAATTTACCAACACTGGCTTTCAGAAACTTATTTCCAATTCTCTGGTCCATTCCAATGGCTGTTGCCACCTCTTCTACATCAGCCCCTGTTGCTTCACAGAGGGCACTTATAGAGTTAATACTGCTGATCCTCTGGGCAAGAAAAGCATTTGCTGCCTTCGGGGGGGAAAAAAAGGAAAAGTACAACGAGTTAAAATGGCAATTTTAAATGTCTGGATTATATTTCACTGAGTTGATACAAATTACTGAGGGAGATATAAAAGTTACTGATGGCCTCAATTTGAGGAGGCTATGAATGGGTTGGTAAAGGAAAATGTTTTAAATTCGAGAAGAAAGATGATTAAGAACGGGAGTAAAAAAGGGAAAGAGTGATTTTTAGGACTACAGTTTTAATGAACCCTTCATTTTATGTTATATTTTATTAAAATGTAGCACTTTCCAAAATATTTTATACCCCAATATTTGATTTCCCTTGTGAAAATTATTTCATAATGGACAAGAATATTGTCTTCAAAAGCATACCTTTTATTTAATATTAAGAAAGTACCTGTGTGGCTTATCAGGCTTAAGAGAAATAAGTCCTTGGCTTTAAATTAAATGGAGAGTTGAATGCTCTATACCAACCAGTTTGGAAAGTTCTGAAGACCAAGTATTAGTGGTGAGGATCTTTTCTCTGGGAACCCAGTGCTCATACACAGCACACAGTGCCTGCACAGCTCTCTGGCCCTCTGGCGTTTCATCCCCTCCAATCAGTACTCTGTCTGGGTTCTTCAGGTCCTTGATGGCTGTTCCTTCCGCCAAGAACTCAGGGTTGGACAGTACCTAGAATCCCAATGCAAAACAAAGTTGTAAGCCTAGAATTAACCATGGGCAACTATAAGCAGCAGTATTTACATAGTATCAGGTTCTAACGCTTCCTTTTTTTATACCTGTAAATTCAAGTTGGGTTTTGTGTTTGCATCAAATATTCGACGAATACTTTCTGCTGCCCTCACTGGAACTGTGCTTTTCTCAGTCACAATTTTGTACCCATGTGAGTTTTGCACAATGCGTCTGGCACAAGCCTCAATATACTTCAGATCTGCCGCACGGCCTTTCCCCATTCCATAGGTTTTGGTTGGAGTGTTCACCTGATGAAAGCATATGGGATTAAGAACAAAGTATCTGTGAGATATTCACTGATTTCAAGATAAACCCTGAATCATCAATTAACTAGTTAAATGCGAAGTTAACTATCATCATTAGCTTTATTTATTTATTTATTTTTTAATTTTCTTTTTTTTTGAACGTTTATTTATTTTTGGGACAGAGAGAGACAGAGCATGAACGGGGGAGGGGCAGAGAGAGAGAGGGAGACACAGAATCAGAAACAGGCTCCAGGCCCTGAGCCATCAGCCCAGAGCCTGACGTGGGGCTCGAACTCCCGGACTGCGAGATCGTGACCTGGCTGAAGTCGGACGCTTAACCGACTGCGCCACCCAGGCGCCCCATCATTAGCTTTAATTTAACCCTCTATTAATTCCATAGAAATAATACATTTTATAAACATAATCACCAGACAGAACAGCCTGAAGCATCAACTCATTCAATAAATTTTTGTTGAGAAGCTACTATATAGTGACAGATATCAGGGAAGGCAGGTTGCAAGCTAAGCTCTGGAGATATAAAGATGAATGAGACTGTTCTTGTCATAAAGGAGTTCCCAGTCTGAAATGAAATATAAGTTTTCTTTCCTCTCTTTATTGTATGTAATAAATTATTATCCTGGTCTTTATTTTATTTTATTTTATTTTATTTTTTAATGCTTTGTTTTAAATTTATTTTTGAGAGAGAGAGAGAGAGAAAGAGCACGCAAGTTGGGGAGGGGCAGAGACAGAGGGAGACAGAGGATCTCAAGCAGGCTCTGCGCTGCCCAGCAGAGAGCCTGATTGTGGGGCTTGAACTCACAAACTATGAGATCATGACCAGAGCTGAAGTCAGACGCCCAACCGACTGAGCCACTAGAAACCACTATTATCCTGGTCTTTGTTTTTTAATTTAAAAAATTTTATTATTTATTTTTATAATTTACATCCAAGTTAGTTAACATATAGTGTAATAATGATTTCAGGAATAGAATTTAGTGATTCATCATGTACATACAATACCCAGTTCTTATCCCAACAAATATCCTCCTCAATGTCCCTTGCCCGTTTAGCCCATCTCCCCCCCAACAACCTTCCAGCAACCCTCAGTTTGTTCTCTGTATTTAAGTCTCTTATGTTTTGTTCCCCTCCCTGTTTTTATATTATTTTTGCTTCCCTTCCCTTATGTTCATCTGTTTTGTATCTTAAATTCTACATATGAGTGAAGTCATATGATATTTGTCTTTCTCTGACTCCTTTCGCTTAGCATAATACACTCTAGTTCCATCCACATAGTTGCAAATGACAAGATTTCATTCTTTTTTATTGCTGAGTAATATTCCATTGTATATATATACCACATCTTATTTATCCATTCATCCATCGATAGACATTTGGGCTCCTTCCATACTTTGGCTATTGTTGATAGTGCTGCTATAAACATTGGGGTGCATATGCCCCTTTGAAACAGCACTCCTGTATCCTTTGTATAAATACCCAATAGTGCAATTGCTGGGTCACAGGGTAGTTCTATTTTTAGTTTTTTGAGGAACCTCCATACTGTTTTCCAGAGTGGCTGTACCAGTTTGCATTCACACCAGCAGTGCAAAAGGGTTCCTCTCTCTCTGCATCCTTGCCAACATCTGTTGTTGCCTGTTAATTTTAGCCATTCTGACAGGTGTGAGGTGGTGGTATCTCACCGTGGTTTTAATATGTATTTCCCTGATGATGAGTAATTTTGAAAATTTTTTCATGTGCCTGTTAGCCATCTGAATGTCTTCTTTAGAAAAGTGCCTATTCATGTCTTTTGCCCATTTCTTCACTGGATTATTTGTTTTTTGGGTGTTGAGTTTGATAAGCTCTTTATAGATTTTGGATACCATTTTCCTAGTCTTTTAAACCAAATTTTATTTTTAATTAAAAAAAATTTTTAAGTTTATTCATTCATTTTCAGAGAGAGAGCACAAGCAGGGGAGTGGCAGAAGGAGAGAGAGATTCCCAAGCAGGCCCCACATTGCCAGCATAGAGCCTGACTTGCGGCAGAAGCCACGAACTGCAAGATCATGATCTGAACTGAAATCAAGAATTGGTTGCTCAACCAACTAAGCCACCCAGGTGCCCCAAAACCAAATTTTAAGTTCCTTTTCTATCCTCCTTGTTTATAAACCTATATCCATAGCTTTTTACAAATATTTGCAATATCATTCACAAATGTCTTCTTGGCTCATTAAAGCTAGACATTATCTAGCATCTTTAGGATTTCCAATACTATGTAAATAAAGTCTATCAAATAGAAAGAAATATAAACCATGTAACTGGAGTCTAGGCATTTACTTTTGACTTAGCTATACCATGTAACCTTAGAGACATGTAGCTGCCTTTGCTTCAATTACCTCATTGGAAAATGAAGATACTATGCTCTTTCTAAAATCTAGCAAGTGGGTTTTTATAATACTTTGGTAAAAATCAAAGCACTCTGAAAAGGCTAAAATTCTATATAGGCATAGTTTTTGAACCAGTAGTAAGTATACCAATTCTTTTCTCTTGACAAGCTTATAACCTAATGGGAGACTAAATAAAGGAAGCAAGCCAAAACAAATAAAAACTTGAAAGCTGCGTGGAGGTGTGAAAAGCAGGAGAACGAAAGTTGTTTATATGCATGGAATGACTTAGGAAAAGCCTGAGACGTGGAAGTCAGGGTGCACCAGAGTACGGAAGAGCCAAGACAGCTAACAGGATAAGATGGAACATGCTAAAGATGAGAGAAGATCAAACAGCTTTCCCTGGCAAGGTGCTCTGGAGATGACAACTGAAAACTGATTCATATGAAACTATTCCTACCTGGAATCTGTCTAAAAATAACGTGGGGTAGGAGGCAAAGGAGAGAAGTAGCAAACAAAACAAGATCAGCCATGGTAACTGCTGACAATAGGCAAAGGGTAAATAGGGGTTCATAATATTATTGTCTTCATCTTTTGTATAAATTTGATATTTTCTACAATGAAAAGTATACAACAAATAAATTTTTAAAAGCTGATCCAGAGAATGATGGGAACTCAATGTGAGTTATACAGTAATAAATTACCATAACAGGTATATACAGTAACAGCTTGCAAAGATTCAGGACAGCTCAGGCTAGATCTGCAGAGGCAAGTATAAATTAGCTATCTGGCCAGACTACCCCCTGGATTCTATTGCTTGAGAATATTCTTTCTGAATATTTTTTACAGAAAATTCCCCTACTCTCACTCGAGGCTCTAGTTATCCTAAAGTTGGACTAACATAACTTCTTTTTTAAAAAGATTTTTTTAATGTTTATTTATTTGAGAGAGAGGGAAGGAGGGAGCAGGGGAGGGGAAGAGAGAGAGGGAGACACAGAATCTGAAGCAGGACCCAGGCTCTGAGCTGTCAGCACAGAGCCCAACACAGGGCTCAAACTCATTAACCATGAGATCATGACTTGAGCTGAAGTCGGATACTTAACTGACTAGCCACCCAGGTGCCCCAAGGATAACTTCTTAATTTTATCCAAGTACCTAGCTACTCCAAAATCTTTTCTCATTTTCTATGCCTCTACCCTAACCTTCTGTAAGCTTAACTAGTAGATAGGTAGGCAAGTCACAAAAGGTGACACCAATTTCTCTGAAGTAATTAATGCCAAAAGAGAGATTTAATTCATAACAGTTTTACCACAGGCTTCATTACTACTTTCTTCTGGAGTTAACATATCTTAATAGTATTTCTTTTGTCTCATCAGTCAGAAAACTCTTAATTCAACAACTTATAATCATTAACAATATGCATAATCAATTCAACAACATCTACCCTCTATGGACCCCATGATATTTCTTTCCCTTAGTTCATGGAGCTCAGTCAAAGCTTACAACACTGTAAGCTTTCCCTTTTTTCTCTAAGGCCCTAAAGGTCTTGAGTCATATAACACCCTAGCTCAGCCACAAATTGGTGACTACTATACCATCAGCCACAGAATATTTGAGTAAATGGCTACCAGGACAGCAAGAAGTAAAATACTTGGTTCAAATATTACATTACCGGAGTTTACTCCTAAGCATTGATTCTATTTTTTTCATTACAAAGGTACAACAGGCTAGTCGTATCATGAGCTAAGATACCTGTGGACTAGCCTGTAACCTAACCAACCCAAGCCAAATTCCAAAAAGTTAATTAAAAATGACTTCTGGTAGGGTGTATGGCTGGCTCAATTGGTAGAGCATGCAACTCCTGATCTCAGGGTTGTTAAGTTCAAGCCCCACACTGGGTATAGAGATTACTTAAAAATAAAATCTTAGGGGGACCTGGGTGGCTCAGTCGGTTAAGCATCCAACTCTTGATTTTGGCTCATGTCAAGATCTTACTGTTCGTGAATCAAGCCCTGCACTAATTGGACTCTGCACTGATTAGCATGGAGCCTGACTGGGATTCTTTCTCCTCTCTCTGCCCCTCCCCAGCGCACGCTTGTGTGCTCTTTTTCGTTCTCAAAATAAATAAATATAAACTTAAATGCACACATTCTCTCTCTCTTTAAAATAAAAAAAGAATAATAAAATGACTTCTGGAACAATTATAAGTCATCTAGAAAGGAGAGTCCCATAAGTTTGCACACACACTTTACCTGGTTCTCTTTACCTCACCTCTACCAAGCAGTGGTTCAAACAAGAAATGATGACACACATACACTATTACCACATGGGCTCATACGTTACCAACACTTCCTAACTCTAGATCCCAGATAGAACTTTCTCCAATTATTTGTTCAGTGATTGGAAGTGATGCATTTGACCAGATGATTATGGGGTATGGTGAAGTGTTGGACAAAATGACAACCTAAATTCAACTGGACTCTATACTAAGCAATGATGTGGATTAATACCAATGGATTACTATTAAAACACAATAAAACTTCTATGTAGACAATAATGCATTAAAACTCACATAGCAAGGGGCGTCTGGGTGGCTCAGTCGTTTCAGTGTCCCACTTTGGCTCAGGTTATGATCTCATGGCTTGTGGGGTTTGAGCCCACGTTGGGCTCTGTGCAGACAGCTCAGAGCCTGGAGCCTGCTTCAGATTCTGTGTGTGTCTCTCTCTCTGCCCCTTCCCCACTCACACTCTGTCTCTGTCTCTCTCTCTCTCAAAAATAAATAAACATTAAAAAGAAATTTTTAAAAAACCTCACACAGCAAATGAAAATACTTACAGAAATAAATACAAGATCAGCTTCTTTAATGGCATCATCAATATCGGTAGAAAAAAATAGATTTTTTCCTCGGCAGGATTCTACCACTTCTTTTAGTCCTGGCTAAAAAGAAAAAAGAAGGAGTTGTACACACAGTTTACCAGTCATATGAGATAACCTAAGTGTATAGAATTACATTACAACACAGATTTGAACTGCACCGGTCTGCTTATATGTGAATTTTTTTTCAATGAATATAGTACCATATTGTCAATGTATTTCCTCTTATGATTTTTTTAAATATTTATTTATTTATTTTGAGAGAGAGAGTGAGCAGGGGAGGCACAGAGAGAAAGACAGAGAATCCCAAGCAGGCTCCACATTTGTCAGCGCAGAGCCCAACACAGGGACTGAACACAGGAACCATGAGATCATGACATGAGATCAGGTCATGCTGAGCCCAAGAGTCAGACATTTAACCGAATGAGCCACCCACGTGCCCCTTTTATGGTTTTCTTAATAACACTTTCTTTTCTGTAGTTTACTTTAAGAATGCAGTATACAAAATAGGGTCAACGCCCCACACCCCCACAGGGTCAACTGTACATCTTTATAGGGGCTTGCACTACTAAAACTCTTCTGATTTTGGTTCACCTTCGATGAACTACTCTTCATTGCTTCCCTATGGCATTTTCTTCTCCACCTACCATCAAACATTAGCGTTTTCCTGGGTTCTGTCCTTGACTAATGCTCTGTTCTCTCTACAGACTCTTCTTGGGAGAGTTCAATTACTCTGATTTCAACTACTACCTGTACATTCCTAACTTTACACTTCCAGCCCTGAATCATTTGCCTAAACTTCGGATACATATCCAACTGCCTCCTGAACATCTCTACTTGGATTTCCCAAAGCCTCTATAACTAAGTAGGACAAAACAGAACTTGCCATTTTATCTCCCACTATCCTCCACAACATCCTGCATTCTTGAACTCAATTAGTAGCACAATCATGCACCTGTCATCCAAATTGGAAACCTGGATATTATTCTTGATTCCTTCCTCTCCTTCACCTTTCTTTAAGAAAGTATTTTTAAGGCTTATTTATTTGGGGGGGGGGGGGGGAGAGAGAGAGAGAGAGAGAGAGAGAGAGAGAGGGAGAGAATCCCAAGCAGGCTCCATGCCAACCCCATAAACCGTGAGATCATGATCTGAGCTGAAATCAAGAGTCAGACCTTAACCAACTGAGCCACCCACGTGTCCCCTTCATCCTTCTTTTATGATCAACAATCAAGTCCTATCATGTTTCCTTCTAAATATTTCTCTAATTAGTTAGTCTCAGAGTAGATGGAGTGATGGCAGAACAACTCTCAAGGAGACTGGGTACTCAAAGGGGCATATTAAATGCTATAATTACATATTGTAGTATTTCTCTATCAGTGACCATGAGTTAAACGTTAGTCACAATTAGAGACTTCTGACCTGAAAACATAGTATTTACAATGAAAAATCAATGCCACAGATTTTTATAATTATCCTTGAAAACAAGTATTTATTTGGTCATTGGTTTTTAAATGCATTATAGGATACAGATTTACAACAGCAAGGTGATTACAAAGGTGTTCAAGGCTGCTCTGGACATAAAAGTATTCTTTTGCCTTGTCCAAGGCAGGTAAGCATAAAGTTACAACTAGTAACAACAAATATAAGCTACTCAATAAAGCAATTCAGAGAGCATTGTGAATTCCAGTTAAACCCACCATTTGTTTTTTCTTCTTTTATAATTCTTCCTGTTTGACATTTCATGTAACATTTTACATCTCCAATATGGCCAAGAAAATGTATAGGAATACATAATTTTACAACATAAAATAAAGAAATAAAAACAGAACAAAGGCCTAATATATCTTTGAAAATGGAAAATTGGGTCACACAATTCATTCCCCAAGTTGTTGTTGCTTTTTTTTAAACACAACTTATAGAAATCACCTTTATTTTCTGATTTATAAATTCCTTAAGTGAGCATCTTTTAACTGATGTCTAAGAAAGCCTGAAGTCATTCACTTGCTAAGAGGAAAATCATTCTACTTGCTGAGACAATTCCTTCTAGAATTTTAAAGTAGCAGTGTCATGTTTTTAACCTCCAAAACCAGTGGATTTCGGAAAAAGATTTCATTTCTTTTGTAGGCTACACTAAATAGCACAGAACTAAAATAGCTGCTTATGGTATCATCTAATTTTCTGGAACAGACATATTAAAATGACATAAAAAAGGCACCTGGGTAGCTCAGTTGGTTAAGCGTCTGATTCTTGGTTTCAGCTCAGGTCATGATCTCACAGTTTGTGAGATCGAGCCCGGTGTGGGGCTCTGCACTGACAGCATGGAGCCTGCTTAGGAATCTCTCTCTCCCTCTCTGTCTATCCCTCCCCCACACACATGCGTGCTCTCTTTCTCTCAAAATAAATAAATGGATTTTTTAGAAAATGACATAAAAATAAAACTTAAGCCAATACAATTATGAGATTTCAAGGTTTTGAGAACTCAGACATTGCTTCTAATGAGTTTCTAATGAGCACCTCTAGCTAGACTTTCAAATCCTTTATATTCTTTTTAAAGAGATTTAAAGAAGAAAAACTTTATCTACAAAATAAAAGCACAAAAATAATAAATGCTTGTTTCTTTGTTTATAAAAGGTTATTGAGAAAAAACAAGTATGATATGGAAAAGAAATAATTTTAGATCTTAACTCTCTCAATCTAACTATATATCCCAACTGGATTCAGTGTCAATGTACAACATACTTTTTTTTTTTTTTTAAGAAGGCTTATGCTCAACATGGGGCTCGAACTCCTGACCTCAAGATGAGAAGTCAGATGCTCTACCAACTGAGCCAGTCAAGTGCCCCTATTTTAAATTTCAAGCACTGAAGTCTTAGGAAGAAGAGTTTCAGATTTCAATTAATATAAATAGTAACATCTACAATAAGAATCTGGCCATGAAATATGCCTGGCCAGCTGATTTTTTTGTTTTCTCCAAGAAAAATGTCAAATTCCAATACATTATAGATAGCTTATATTTTTTCTAATTCAGGATACCTTTTTTTTTGTTTTTAAATAAAATTTGTATTGAAGTAAAACAAAATACATAAAAATGCATATATATTAGTATAGAAAAGTATATAGCTCAATTTTCACAACTGAACACACTTGTGTAACCATTATTTATAATGAGAATTATAACATTAACTGTAAATCAGAACCTGCAGTATGCCTGTGCCCTCTTCTAGTCACTACCACTGCTCAAATTATAATCATGCTGAATTCTATAATCAGAGATTAATTTGCTTATATTTAAATTTTATGCAAATGAAATTATACAGTATGTACTACTCTGTGTCTGGCAACACAACACTTTGGGAGAAGTTAACCATATCCTTTCTTAAATTTTTTAAAGTTTATTTATTTTGAGAGAGAGGGAGAGAGCACGTGTGAGTGAGACAGGGTCAGAGAGAGATGGGAGAGAGAATCCCAAGCAGGCTCTGCACTGGCAGCACAGAGCCCAGTGAGGGCTCGATCTCACAAACCGGGAGACAACGACCCAAGCCAAAACCAAGAGTCGGATACTTAACTGACTGGGCCACCCAGGTACCTCAAACCATATTCCTGCATGTAGGAGTAGTTTCATTGATTTTCAGTGCAGTATAGTATTTTATTGCAGGATTATGCTATAATTTGTGTATCCATTCCAACACTGATTAACATTTAGGCTGCTTCCCATTTGGGGCTATTATGAATAACACTGTTAATATCTGTCTTTTGGCCACACATATGTATGCATTTCTATTGGATATACACCAACAAGTGGATTTGCTGGGTCAGACTCTGAATATTTTCAGCTTTAGTAAATACTGCCAAGCAGTTTTGAAAGTGGCTATACCAGTCTACATTCTGACCAGCAATGTATAAACGTCCAATTGCTCTAAATCCTTGTTGACTCTTAGTATTGTCAGTAGTAGTAATTTTAGCCATTCTGACGGGCGCCCTTTGTTTCTGAAAACTAGAGTACGCTGCTGGCAGAACTGATTACTGAATGATTGGGTACAAATATGGGTTTCAAATGATTTGCGGCCCTTTTATGGTTATCAGAATTCTAAAATTCTTATGTTTCCAAAATGTTTTTTAAAATTCTCCAAAGCCAAATATAGTAGTAATGTCATAACAGGGAAAGAAATGCTATAGCACTAAAGTATTTATAGTACTAAAGTACTTATGGGTAGTACTAAAGTATTTATGGGTAGTTCATTCGGTAGAAAAAGAAAGGGTAAAGTACAAACAGAAGGCACAATTCAGAGGTTTGCTTTTTTGTTCTAAGTGTGATTCCGATAGGATTAAATCCATGATGTTGGGTAGCTACTATTCTGTGGGTGCTTTTTCATGGATTTCTATATTTCATATGCCTATAAACCTGGTTGAGACTTCCCTTCCAAAGGACTAATACATTTAAAGACTACGGTTGATTACAATCTTACAAATAACAAAGTTTTCCTGAAGGAAAAAAGGAGAATATATTAATGTTGGGAAGAAAATGCTACCATCAAATTCTCAAATGCTTCTCTGCTGGGTTTCAAAAGCATAATATTCATGAACTCATTTTACAGTGAAATTTTAAAAAATGGGATCCACATAGCTTAATAAAATAGAAGCATATTTTCCTAACTATACACTATCTAAATTCACAGAAGTTTTGAAATTTCAATTAAACAAATTTGTGATACTAGGTACTAGATATAAAAGACATCATTTATCCACCCACGGTTTACCTAAGTACAATAACGCCCAAATATAATAGACTTACATGAATTAATATTATAAACATCCACAGTTCTACCATTTTAATTTTATAGAATACCCTTTTAAAATTTTACTATTTACAATATGGTAACCATATTAACAGACAAAATGAGAAAAAAGACGAGAGAAAAAAATTACCCACATTCTCATTGCACTAATACAACCATTATTAATATTCTAATATATTTCCTCCCATTTTCCCTGGGCATACTTGACATAACTATAATTGTAATGTCCATAACATGTGGACCTAGATTTCTCACTTAGTTTCTTATCAGCTGTAGTCATAGATTTCTACATTAATAGTAATTTATTTAACAAAAACAGTAAGAAAACAAAGAACATAAGAACAAAGAGTTGTTTAGTATGGTTTTACCTCATAAATAGGGAGAGTAGGAGAGTTCCATGCATTGATTCTTGATTCATTGACATCAACAACCGTTACTCTGATTTCAGGGCACATATGAGCAATGACACTACATGTAGGTCCTCCAACATAGCCCGCACCAATGCAACAAATCTTCTTAATTTCAAACATGATTGAACTAGAAGGAAAGCGGTAAGACTATTCTATTGAAAACAGAAAATTTAAAGAAATCACACTGCACATTTATCACACTTTATAAAAACTGTCAAGGTTACAAATATCTGGAAATATTTCCTGCATTCACACTCATTAAGCATTATTAAAACAGTGATAATACGTAACCTTCCAGTTGGATGACCTAGTTCGTTCTCGGCTGCATTAGCACCAAACATGGAAAAAAATATAACTGATATTACTGAAGTGCCACAAAAGTTATAATGATCTAATAATTAGAAATTCAAGACACAAAACAAAACCTTACTTAGACCCCTACTACACCAGGGGAACTTTGATTGCTGAGGGAAAATTCAAGGGTAAACACACCAATGCAATTCTCGCTTAAATAAATGCTGGTTTACAAAGGTCAGCCTTATGGCAGGTTTAGACTAACATGACAGATATTAAGAAACATGGCAGATAATAAGATTAGTCTGAAAGTCTAGAATTGGTTTCTGTGGTCATATTCCCTATATATTTTGGCTTCAGCAGTTTATTTTTAGGTATTTGACAATGATCTTAAACTCCATTTCAACTTTAATCAGAAACTATGAGATGGTTAAAGGAAAGTAATTCTGTAGTTACCAAAGCTGTTACACAGACTTTGATGGGTTTTCAAAAGCCATTTAGGTGAATTGATTCACACTAATCAAAATGACAAAGGTACTGATTTACATATAAGAATGTCAGTTAATTCATTATAAAGAGAACAAGAACTGTCAAACTGATCAGATTCTTAGAATTTTAGTCCTTGCCAAGACCTCTGGCATCATCTAATCTAACCCATTCACCGATTCCAAGGAGAAGGAAAATGGTAATCAGAGAACTTAAGAATTTGTTAGTATACTCCTGCATGGATCAGAGAAGGTACTATGGAAGGCTGATCTCATTATAATGATGGGCAAGTACAACCCGATCGTGAAAAAAGACACAAACTACATAATTAAGATGATCCAATTCTCTTCAATCTAAATCTATAATCAAACAATGTTTTAATTGCTGGTTTTCTGGGTAGATTTCCTTACTGGAAGAGAATAAGCTGAACAACCAATACAAGTATCCTGAATGTTTATAGCAGCACTTTCAACAATAGCCAAATTATGGAAAAAGCCTAAATGTCCCTCAACTGATGAATGGATAAAGAAATTGTGGTTTATATATACAACGGAATACTACGTGGCAATGAGAATGAATGAAATATGGCCTTTTGTAGCAACATGAATGGAACTGGAGAGTGTTATGCTAAGTGAAATAAGGCATACAGAGAAAGACAAATACCATATGTTTTCACTCTTATGTGGATCCTGAGAAACTTAACAGAAGACCCTGGGGGAGGCTACGGGAAGGAAAAAAAAAAGGTGAGAGAGGGAGGGAGCCAAACCAGAAGAGACTCTTAAAAACTGAGAATAAACTGAGGGTTGATGGGAGGTGGGAGGGAGGGGAAAGTGGGTGATGGTCATTGAGGAGGGCACCTGTTGGGATGAGCACTGGGTGTTGTACGGAAACCAATTTGACCATAAATTTCATATATATATAAAAAAAAAAACACAAAGCTGAGCTTTGCAAATTGCCAAAATATTAACATAAAAAAAGAAACAATCTCGTTTATAAATCAATCTTCAGAGGCCATGTTTAGAAGATATCAACTCAGAGTCTATCTCTAATGACCTTTAAAAAACTTTATTTTTTAAAAAATGTTTATTTTGAGAGAGAGAGTGCACGAAGGCATGAGCAGAAGAGGGTCAGAGAGAGAGAATCCTAAGCAGGCTGCACACCTAGCCTGGAGTTAGACGTGGTCACGAACTGAGCCAAAATCAAGAGTCGGACTCTTAACCAACTGAGCCACTTAAGTGGCCCTAAAAAACTTTAAAAAGAACAGAAATTTGGTAAAACAGTAAATATGAGCAAAACTTGGAATCTATTGATTCTACAAAAGAAAGCAATATTCTTAGTGATACACATACAAAAAACATTTTTAAATTTTTTTGCTTTGAATAGGTAATAAATACATATGGTTCAAATTAAATCTGTATAACAAGGTATATAGTAAGAAGCCTCATATCTACCTCATTCCTATCTACTTTGCTACCCACTACTTTGCTTCTACCAGCAACCCTTTTATTAGTTATTTGTGTCTCCTTCCAGTATTTCTTATACAGTACAAGTGAATACAAATATATATTCTAATAATCCCTTCTTAGGGCACCTGGGTGGCTCAGTCAGTTGAGAGTCTGACTTCGGCTCAGGTCATGATCTCATGGTTCGGGACACAGAATCTGAAGTAGGCTCCAGGCTCTGAGCTATCAGCACAGAGCCTGATGCAGGGCTCAAACCTACGAACGGTGAGATAATGACACAAGCCAAAGGGATGCCCAACCGACTGAGCCACCCAGGTGCCCCACATTTATTCATTATTTTTTAAGTAGGATCCATGCCCAACGTGGGTCTTGAACTCATGACACTGAGATCAAGAGTCACATACTCTCCCAACTGAGCTAGCCAGGTGCCCCTGGTAGATTCTCTCTTTTATAACCTAAATAAATGAGAGGGGGGTGGTACCTCGGTGGCTCAGTCGTTAAGTGTCTGACTCTTTATTTCAGCTCAGGTCATGACCTCATAGTTTGTGAGTTTGAGCCCTGATTTGGGCTCTGTGCTGACAGTGCAGAGGCTGCTTGGGATTCTCTCTCCCTCTCTCTGCCCCTCCCTCCCTCACTCCTCTGTCCCTCTTTCACAAATAAATAAACTGCTACCATACTATGTATACTGGTTTTTTAAAAAATAATCTAAATAAATGAGTTAAGAGTTCCCTACTATCACCTATGAAGTCACACAAACATGATATTCCTATTAAACTTCCATGGTTCTAAAACTCACCCCAAGAAAAATACTAAGCCTGACAAAATTTACTTCTGGCAACCATCCATCTTTCATTTCTTCACCCTTCTTCTACTCTTCAGTTCTGCCTTTTACTACTCTCCAGGCCTCAAGTGCCCTGTACACAAGGAGACAGAGAAATTGCTAGGAGGAAAAGACTACACTGGGACTGCCAAGTGGCTAAAGGTCAGGGGAATGTTCTGAAAAGCTCTCACCTGTGGGACAGCCGAGCCTGGAACAGGCTTACCAAAGATGTGTCTCTGGCATTCACTGCCACTGTCTGTACCCCTATAGTAGAAACAGCTTGGCATCCAGTTTTGGAAATATTGCTTCAACTTGCTTCAGGCCTAGTCCCTTGTTCTCCTTCATGAAAAATTCATATTCCCAATATAAGGGTCTACCGTGTGGGCACAGCAGAGAATCTGGCCACAGACACAGGTCCTGACATTCAAGAATTTAACAATTTATTTAGGGAAAAATTCAATTGAAAAACATTTATTAAACACCTTTCTATGTTACAGCCACTATTGTTCTATGTACTGTGGATACACTAGTGAACAGGACAGGTACAGTTCCTACTCTTACATAGTTATATTCTATAAAACAAAATAATGGCAGTTGTGATAATTCCATATAAAGGCAATAAACAGGTAGGCGAGAGACAGAGACACTATGGGGAAAGAACTACTTTAGATAGGGTAAGTTAAAGAAGGACTTGAGAAGATGACTTTTTTTTTAAGGTTTATTTGTTTTTGAGAGACAGCATGTGCAACTGGAGGAGGGGTGGGGTGGGGACAGAGGATCTGAAGTGGGCTTTGTGCCGACCCCTATATAGGCCTCAAACCCAGGAACGGTGAGATCATGACCTCAGCTGAAGTCAGATGCTCAACCAACTGAGCCACCCAACTACCTTTTTTAAATTTTTTTTTTATTAATTTTTTAATGTGAGAAGGTGACTCTTAAGCTGACTTAAAAGATGAAAAGGAGGGGGCGCCTGGGTGGCGCAGTCGGTTGAGCGTCCGACTTCAGCCAGGTCACGATCTCGCGGTCCGGGAGTTCGAGCCCTGCGTCAGGCTCTGGGCTGATGGCTCGGAGACTGGAGCCTGTTTCTGATTCTGTGTCTCCCTCTCTCTCTGCCCCTCCCCCGTTCATGCTCTGTCTCTCTCTGTCCCAAAAATAAATAAACGTTGAAAAAAAAAATTAAAAAAAAAAAAAAAAAAGATGAAAAGGAGTTAATAGCACCCAAGTAACATATGAGGCAGTATAATCAATTAAATGACAAAATGAATGCTAAAGTCCAAAGCAGGGGGGGCGCGCGGGGGAGAATCAAAATAAGAAGGTATCTACATCAGGGAAATGTAGAATCTAAGCTTGGCCTAAAGAGTAAGTAGGATATAGTGGGCACCAGGATGGCTCAGTCATTAAGTATCTGACTCTTTATTTTGGCTCAGGTCATGATCTCACAGTTTGTGAGTTCAAGCCCTGATCTGGGCTCTGTGCTGACAGTGGAGTTAGTTGGCTTGGGTTTCTGTCTCCCTCTCTCTCTACGCCTACTCACACTCATGTGTGTGGGGGGGGTGGGGGAGGGTGTGTGTGTGTGTGTGTGTGTGTGTGCACGTGTCCTCTCTCTCTCTCTCTCAAAAATGGATAAACATTTAAAAAACATTAAAAAAAAAAAAAAAAGAGAGAGGGGTACCTGGGTGGCTCAGTCAGTTGGGCATCTGGCTCTTGATTTCATGATCTCATGGTTCATGAGTTCCAGCCCCACATCAGGCTCTGTGCTGATAGTGTGGAGCCTGCTTGGGATTCTCTCTCCCTCTCTCTGTCCCTCCCCTGCCTCCTCTCTCTCTCTCTCTCAACATAAATAAATAAAAACTTAAAAAAAAAAAAGAGTAAGTAGGATATAGAAAGAAATGGGAAGTGGGGGAGGGCATTCCAGATGAAAAAAAAAGGAATAAATAAGGACTCATATACAGAAAGGAGTCCAGAGAAGTGAGATCTGCCTAGCTGGATAAAAATATGGGTATTAAGAAGTGGTAAGAGGTAATAACTGTCTCTTTAATTTTATTTATTTTTTATTATTTATTTTAGAGAGAGAAGCACGCACTGAGCAGGGTAGGGGCAGATAGGGAGGGAGACAGAGGATCCCAAGTGGGCTCTGTGCTGACAGCAAAGAGCCAGATGGATGGCTCGAACTCATGAACCGTGAGATCACAACCTGAGCCAAAGTCAGATGCTTAACTGACTGAGCCATCCAGGCTCCCTAGTTTTTTTTATCTTTAAGTAATCTCTACATCCAACGTGGGGCTTGAATTTACAACCCTGAGATCAAGAGTTGCGTGCTCTACCAACTAAGACAGCCAGGTCCCCAGAGGTAATAACTGTCTCGTAGGGTAGAAATGAATTGAAAGTGGGTCTCGAGTGCCCCTTTCAGGGAAGCATGTCCATGACATTAAGGAGACTATAATTTAACAAGTTAAAGTAACATAGTTGAAAGTAGCCATGACAATCAATGGCATTAGTGCAGCTAAAATCTAATAAATTCCACTGAAGGAAAATAAAAAGGAGGATCAGCCAGCAGCCTGGAAAGAGGGAGTTAAGAACAAGAATGACGTGGTGTTTATTTCAACACTGTCTAGAGAAGAATGACACAGAATCTGGAAGTCAGAAGTGTTCTGGTTGCACAGAGGTGGGGCAAGAATAGGCTTTCCCAATGCCTGGATGGAATGTTCTCCTTAGATTCTTTGCTCTGATTCCACTCTCTCTTATGAATTCAGATTCCCAGGATAACACTAGCAAGGGGTGACCCAGATTTGGGACAGAAGAATTCCAGGCACTGTAATAAAATTTCCCTACTCTAATACCAAAGTTTCATTCTGGTGTATCCATTAGTCTTTTATGAGTTTAATCATTGTAAATTAACATCTAAAGCCTCATTAACTCTGGGTCCATGGAGGAAAAAATAAATCTACCTTCCAGATATGCAAGGCAGAAGATCAAGTTCTGAACTGTGATGAACCTAAAGAACTATCACACTGTAACTCCCTTACTGAACAGCTAGCCAGCCTCTCTTATCACAACCGGTATATCTAGAATACACAAAAAGAATTTCAAAGTATTTTTGGACCAGAGGATGTTTTGGGGTTACCATTTAATCCCATAGCCAACAGGTTATTAGGGCATCCTATGCCCTCAATCTCAACCAGAACAGGCTCTGTTAACATTATTATATAAACATAGATTGAATGTCTACATGATGCAACTCTTGGGTTCAAGGAGCTCACAGTTTAATAACATGCTCCTAGGCTAACAGTTCCTATCTGTGGCTGTTACCTCAGCACTTAGAACAGTAGGCTCTCAATAAATACTAACTGAATGAATGAGTAGCTCTCCATGAGAGCCTGTTTGAGATGAAGACTGTTAGCTGAATAGCTTTAGCTCAGATGGCTAATCATTGTATCTTTGCTGAAATTGTCCAGAATTCTATCATCCTCTTTTTTATGTAGAATTTCATGCCTTTCCAGAGTTACTTCTTATCCACCTTGATTGCCAGGCTGTATTCACCATGCCTTACATATAGCAGCTGGGGTAAACTATTGATGGACCTATATTATAGAACTACATGTGTTTTGGGTTACCCTGCATTGCTATTTCATATGAAGCATGGCTTGTAGATGACAATGGGGAAATTACTAAAGAAGCTAGATGTAGAATCTGTGCAAGTCTCCATTAATGGTCACTTGAAAGTTTTAATAAAATCTTCAATAAACTTTATTATGCAGCTTGATACAGTGTTAGTGATATACTGTGGCTGACACAGATGTCTTCTGATTCCATATTCCATTTCTACTTTTGTGTACTTTCTGACCTTCTGTTGTGCTGTCAGGGAAATGGGAATGTTTGCTTACTGAATGTATCAATTTGAAATGAGCTTTCACCTCTGTATTTTGGGAAAATCTCAACAAACTAGGCTGTTCCAAAACTACTCTTCACCTAAAATTTTATAAATTCAGATCAATACTTCAACCTAGAAGATGTGGCTAACAAATATCGAAGTCCCTATTACAATCTACGCTGAATATAATCGCTTCAGTATACCCTGCATAATTATCCAGTAGCTAAGGCAATGGACGTTATAGTTGGATACATCAACTTCACACACACACACACACACACACACACACACACACAATCAACCTTAGTCATTTCCAAAAATTAAGTACTAACAGATGCCTGACCCAAGAAAAATATTTCTTCAGTGAGAAAGGCAATGTTAACATTGTATCTAAAGGGCATCATATAAAGCTATGAAAGTAATAAGAGGGAAGATAAAGTATGCTTATTAGTTACAGATTTTATGTCCCAGAAAGGAGTACAGCAATGGGAGAAGAAAGGCGATCCTTTCAATCAGGATTGTCTACCACTTACCTTAAACTAGATGCTGGGTACTAACAAGCACATCTCAGAACAGACAGTAAGCTCTTTCATTTCCAGAACCTCCCTGAAGAAACAGACCAGACTACTGTTCTCCATTTCTTAGGGGGTTTGAAGAAACTCAAAGACTCACTGTGTCTTTGAGGGCAGTCAATGGACAGCTACTCCTCTGTATATCCGTGAAAAGCTCCCTAGCAGTGAATCCCTCCTTTCTATATACCAGAATATTCAAGCCTAGTCAGCTATCTTCCTATATATAAGAAGTATGATTTTTCAAGGTCTCACACAAACATGATCTCCTGAAGCACCCAAGGAGGCCTTCCCCGACATGAAATAAAGCAACTATACGGTGTGGCTGCCAACAATGGATTCCAGGACAGCCCATGCAGATGTCACGATAGAATGTCTATCGTGGGATAGATAGGATTTCGCCCTCAAAAGGGCTTTCTAGCTTCGTTTTCATTGTAGTTTCTTAAGGCTAGTGACAGAAGGAAAGCAAGCAGCTCCCCAGGTGAACAGACTAAACACAAACAAAAGACTATGACTCTGAGATCAAAATGGGGTCCCTAACCAGAGGACGACTTCCTTAGGTGGACGTTTGGCTTTCTGGGGAAATCTCATTTGTTTCAAGCCAGAAAGTGAGAAAAAGCAGAAAGAGAAGCGGCTGGAAGACTCGCGAGTCTAGAATAAAAAGCTCAAGCTATTCCATCCTCAGGGCAGAGGACCAAAAGGCGATTCCCACCCTGAGCCCAAAGGAGGCCAGGGTCGTTGAGACTGGGGAGCCCTGGACCGAGCGCACAGCGCGACCGAGAGCAGCGCGCACTCCCCCGCCCCGCTCCCTGCACATCCCGCCGGGACCCGGGACTTTCCCGACGGGGCGGCGGGGCGAGCCCGGGCAAGGCGCTTACCCACTTCCAGACACCAAGCGCAGCGGCCCCTCCTATCCCGACGGCTCGGACAGCTCCTCGCTACCCGCCGCGCTGCCGCAGCTTCTTCACTCTCGCTCTGCTCCGCCTGACCTCCCCTCACTGCACGCCCCTCCCTCAGGCTGCCAAGCACTGCACCCAGAGTCCCGGGCCGAACCCGTATTTAAAAGCTCCTGCCCGAGAAGGCGGAGGCTTCATTCCCCCGCAGTCAGGCCCTCCCGGACTCTGCACTCCACCGCATCCCTGCTCCTCCTCCCGCCACACTAGGCCCCGGGGCCCGCCCCTATTTCCTGCGGGCCCCAGGGGCGGGGAGACGGGGAGGAGCTAGTCATAGCTAGGAGGGGAGGCTCCGCCCCCAGCCGAACCTGGGCGAATCCGCTCGGGCCAGCTCAGCTGTCCCGCCCCTACCGCGAGCGGCACTGGGCGGAGCTGCGTGCGCGTCAAGGCCGCTGAGGCCCGTGGGCTGCGGCTCCAGGTACCGCCACGCCGGGCGCTAGTGTGCCAGGCCCCCTTCGCTTTCTGTGTCCTCGTCCCCGCTGACTGCCGGCGCTGAGGTGGCGCCGCGTGGGCGCCACGTCGGACATAATCTAGGGTTGCGGGGGTACTGAGCCAGCCGGCTGCGGCGCGGGGGGACCGGAAGGTCCCGCCCCTTTCCGGTCTCAGCAGCAGCCCGAACGGGTGGCCTAGTGTTTCGGCCCCCGAGATTTTGCGGGTCCCACTGAGCCGGGGCTTACTCCCCTCCCACGTACTCCGGGCCAGAGGCCCAAGGTTTAGTCAGATCTCTTGGGCTAGGATGCTGAGTCCTGTCATGACTGGACTAGTTAGTGCCTCCGCCTGATCCCTGGGAGGAAAAGCATAACACCCACGCCCTCCCAGCCATATTTTCCAGAGATACTCCTGCCAAATTCGGGATTTGGGATGTCTGTGCATGATACGTAGCAGATAATTTGCAACATGCAAGTTCCGTGCTATCAGGAAGACTAAAATTAATGTATGGAGACTTCCCGTTTTTAATGAGGTTAGTTCTATTCTCTTTCTCCCTTACAGAATCATCTTAAACCTCAAATCTAAGAAGAAAAGAAGTCATGACTTTTCTTGTGTGTTCCTCACATAATTTTTGTACTCGAAGTCAAAGACGATTATTAAATACAGCGTCATAAGGAATGTGTTTAGAAGTTTATAAAGGCACATTAAAATACCTGATAGGGGCGCCTGGGTGGCGCAGTCGGTTAAGCGTCCGACTTCAGCCAGGTCACGATCTCACGGTCCGTGAGTTCGAGCCCCGCGTCGGGCTCTGGGCTGATGGCTCAGAGCCTGGAGCCTGTTTCCGATTCTGTGTCTCCCTCTCTCTCTGCCCCTCCCCCGCTCATGCTCTGTCTCTGTCTGTCCCATAAATAAAAAAAAAAAAAAAAAAAAAAAACGTTGAAAAAAAAAATACCTGATAGATGATGAGGGGTTTTTGTAAGTTTTTTAAAAGTTTTATTCTTTTTTTTTTTATGTTTATTTATTTTTGAGAGAGAGAGAAACACAGAGTGTGAGCCGGGGGGAGGGACTGAGAGAGAGGGAGACACAGAATCCAAGCAGGTTCCAGGCTCTGAGCTGTCAGCACAGAGCTCCATGCTGGGCTCAGACTCCTGAACCCAGAAATCATGACCTGAGCTGAAGTCCCACAGTTAACTGACTGAGCCACCCAGGTGCCCCTTTTAAGTTTTATTTCTAATCTCTATACTCAACATGGCGCTCCAACTCCTGACAGGACAGCAAGAGTCACATGCTCCTCCAACTGAGCCAGCTAGGAACCCTAGGATGATGGTTTTCTTGACAGGATCATGACAATCTTAAGCAAGCTTATGAAGGGGCTGAGTCTAGGTGGTTCAGTCGGTTAAGTATCTGACTTCATCTCACGGTTCGTGGGTTGAGCCCCAGGTTGGGCTCTGTATTGACAACTCAGAGCCTGGAGCCTGCTTCAGATTCTGTGTCTCCCTCTCTCTCTGCCTCTGCCCTGCTTGCACTATCTCTCTGTCTCTCAAAAATGAATAAATGTTAGGGGCGCCTGGGTGGCTCAGTGGGTTGAGTGTCCGACCTCGGCTCAGGTCATGACCTTGCAGTTTGTAGGTTCCAGCCCTGCATTAGGCTCTGTGCTGACAGCTCGGAGCTTGGGGCCTGCTTCCATTCTGGGTCTCCCTCTCTCTCTGCCCCTCCCCCGTTTGTGCTCTGTCTCTGCCTCTCAAAAATAAAGACACAAAATAAAAAAATCAGCGTTAAAAAATTGAAAAAAAAAAAAAAGAAAGCTCATGGATACTGCTTAAACAGTTTGCTATAGATTGTAGAAAGTATGATAAGATATGTAGGTGTTGTATATTCTATGCAATATTCTGTATTGTATGGATTCATTTATCCAACAAATATCTAGTGCCTATTGTGTGTTAGACATTATCCTGGAGACCAAAGATGCAAAATGGATTAAGACCCAATTCCTTTTTCCAAAGCTCACAAGCTAGTAGAAGAGATAAGTGAATAAGTAATTGCAATATATGTGACAAATATTGTACTATAATAGAGTTATCTTTTTGAACTTGGCATATAAATAGATTTAAATTTCCTTTTAGAGGGGCATCTGGGTGGCTCAGTCAGTATCTGACTTGATTTCTGCTCAGGTCATGACCTCAACAGTTGATGAAATCCAGCCCACCTAGGGCTCTGAGCTGAGTGTAGACCCTGCTTGGGATTCTCTCTCTCCCTCTCTCTCTGCCCCTCCCCCACTTGCATGCTCCTTCTCTCTCTCTCAAAATAAATAAATATTTAAAAAATAAATAAAAATAAAGTTCCCACTGCAGTTAGTTTTGTGATAAAAATTACTTTTATATTATTTCTTCCCTTTGTTTTGAATTAATCATTTTTCTACCTAGTATTCACTTTACATTCTTTGTTAGTATTTTGATAATAATCATAATCTTTGAAACAGTACAATCTCAGAAATTAAATCAGAATATCAATACTAGCTGGGGCGGCCTGGGTGGCTCAGTCAGCTAAACATCCAACTTCAGCTCAGGTCATGATCTCACAGTTCATGAGTTCCAACCCCATGTCAGGATCTGTGCTGATAGTTCACAGCCTGGAGCCTGCTTTGGATTCTGTGTTTCCCTCTCTGTGCCCCTCCCCAACTCGTGCTCGCTCTCTCTCTCGCTCTCTCTCTCTCTCTCTCTCTCAAAAATAAATAAGCATTTTTTTTAATTAAAAAAAAAAGATTTAGAAATAGCATGTCCAGGGTAGTAGCCATGGACATTCAGAGAAATAAAGATACTAAAGAGATGATCAGGGAATAAAAGCAACAAGACTTTGGTAATATTCTCCACCCCACCCCCTTCCCCCACACCAAAAGTGACACTATCCTGGTGTCTGACAATATATTTTAGTTCTGCCTTACACAGATACATTTAAGGGAATCAATTTCCAGCTCTTCAGCTTCCACAGGTACCCTTTCCCAAAATGAATATGCCTAAGACTAATAGTCCATTTTACAAAAGAAAGGCTTACCTTTTACCCAAGTGAAACCTTGTTAGGATCCGTTACCCTGGGGTGAAATTCTCCTGAGTGCCAAAGGAATAAACTGGATTCTTGTTTTTGGGCAGCCCCCTAGAGTGATTAATCAAGACACCTCAAATCTGTCTTTCTTCATTTTATACTTATTTTTGCTGAGGCTGAAGTCCAGTTAGAAACAGGACATGTTGGCCTATGTTAGGGTCTTCTGAATTCCAAACAGAAGATACCATAAAATTAGTGACCTTGATTCTTTTGAAAGCAACTTGACTATTTTGCAGGACTACTAAAATTAAAAAAAAAATTTTTTAACGTTTATTTATTATTGAGAGACAGACAGACACAGAGCATGAGCAGGGGAGGGGCCGAGACATAGACACAGAATCTGAAGCAGACTCCAGGCTCTGAGCTGTCAACACAGAGCCTGATGTGGGGCTCGAACTCAAAAACCACAAGATCATGACCTGAGCCAAAGTCAGACGCTTAACCAACTGAGCCACCCAGGCACCCCAGGACTACTAAAATTTTTAAGAGGTATTGAATAAAATAGAAATGGAGAAACTTTACAGTATTTATTCAGTTAAATAAATATTTATTTAACTTAGTTATATCAAATCTTTTTTTTAATCTAATTTTTAAAAAAATTTAAATCCAGGGGCGCCTGGGTGGCTCAGTCGGTTAAGCGTCCGACTTCGGCTCAGATCACAATCTCACAGTTCGTGAGTTCGAGCCCCGCGTCAGGCTCTGTGCTGACAGCTCAGAGCCTGGAGCCTGCTTCACACTCTGTGTCTGTCTCTCTCTCTGCCCCTTCCCTGCTCATGCTGTGTCTCTCTCTGTCTCAAAAAATAAAATAAACATTTAAAAAAATAAAAAATTTATTTCCAAATTACTTAGCATATAGTGCAACAATGATTTCAGGAGTAGATTCCTTAGTGCCCCTTACCCATTTGGCCCATCCCCCCTCCCCCACCCCCTCCAGTAACCCTCTGTTTGTTCTCCATATTTATGAGTCTCTTCTGTTTTGTCTCCCTCCCTGTTTTTATATTATTTTTGTTTCCCTTCCCTTATGTTCATCTGTTTTGTCTCTTAAAGTCCTCATATGAGTGAAGTCATATGATTTTTGTCTTTCTCTGACTAATTTCACTTAGCATAATTCCCTCTAGTTCCATCCACATAGTTGTAAATGGCAAGATTTCATTCTTTTTGATTGCCAAGTAATACTCCATTGTATATATGTATACCACATGTTCTTTATCCATTCATCCATTGATGGACATTTGGGCTCTTTCCATACTTTGGCTATTGTTGATAGTGCTGCTATAAACATGGGGGGGGGGAAGTGTCCTTTCAAAACAGCACACTTGTATCCCTTGGATAAATACCTAGTAGTGCAATTGCTGGGTCGTCGGGTAGTTCTGTTTTTAGTTGTTGTTGTTGTTGTTGTTGTTGTTTTTTTTGAGGAACCTCCATACTGTTTTCCAGAGTGGCTGCACCAGCTTGCATTCCCATAGTTATATCAAATCTTAAGATAGTTTTCCACTTATAGTCTTCATTTTGTATGATGTTTAATACTTTTTATTAACAAAATGGAACTCACACCTAGGAACATATTAAGTGTCAACTTAAAATGTGGGAGGCATTGACTGAAGTCAGAGCCATTCTCCAAAATTTCCAAGCTGTTTAATCACACAGATGCTGGCACTCTGGACAGCACCTAGGACTGTAGTTCTTTTAATGTTTTGGAGCTATCCAGTTTTATGTACAAGTCTTGCAAAACCTCTTGTAGTTTATGCATTGTGATCTTGCTGTCACTAGAGTCTTTACCCAAAAATTGAGTAAGACAAATGGAGGCAATTTTGAATGTGGAGTAGAGATTCCACTTGGTTTGGTCACTGACGGAGCCAAGTAAGTTCAGGTGAAAAGGTACAAGTCAAGGCTTAGATTCCCTATTTTAGCCAAATAGAGAAAAGAATTAAATGACACCAACAATATGGTTAGTTGAGCAAGTGGATTGAAATGAGAGAGACATATATGAACCTTTGTTAAGGGAGAACATTAAGATTGCTTTGCATTACACTTTTTTTTTCTGTTTGCATTGCACTTCTAAAAGAAAAAAGTGTGCAAGACAATACATAGTTTTTCAAAATTCTTTTAGGAATATACAAGCAATAAAGTTTGAAATTACTAGGTCTAGGGGAGCCTGGGTAGCTCAGTCGGTTGAGTGTCCACCTCTTGATTTTGGCTCAGGTCATGATCCCAGGGTCATGGGCTCAAGCCCTGTGTCAGGGCTCTGTGCTATGAGCATGGAGCCTGCTTAAGATTCTCTTTATCCCTCTGCCCCACTCCCCTGCTCATACTCTAAAAAAAAATTTTTTTTTAATTAAAAAAAATTTAACAAATACCAAAAAATTACTGCTCTAAGATAAACCAATGGGAGTGGTTGGCTGCAGTTGTGTGGAAAACAAGATGGCTGGAGGAGGAGAGGTCAAAGGACTGAGTATTGGAAAGATTGTCTACTTGGATATTGACACCACTGAGAACGATGATAGGAGAAGTGCTGAAAAAGTCAGGCAGAAAGTCCAGTGCTAAAATCATAGATCTAGGGATCTACGACTTTGGAAAATAGGGTATCATATGGAATGCTCTGCCAGTATGAGCTTTTAAAGAGTTGAAGAGTTTTGGTGAGGAGAGAGGGATAGGCGGGCAGCCAAAATGGGAAACTGGGAAGAACCTCACTCTACCTCGACATACTTTGGTTAGAGGGTCTGGAAAAGACAACAGCTCCCATTAGAGAGGGCAATGGGAGAGTCAGTGCCCTTAAGTAGATGCCAAATTTGGTGAAGGGAGTGTTCAGACAAAAGGGTGAAGGTATGAGGCTTTTGCCTATGATGGCCTCTCAGTTTAGGATGTTTGAGGCATATGGAAGGGTATAAGATTGAATCAGGTAAGGGGGATGGTGGAGTGATACCTGGGAGTCTTGGACTTATAGTGGATGCTGATAGAAAGAGGGGTATAGGATGTGTTTAGATTACTCATGATAGTCTGTAAGGCCAATTATCATAGTGAAGCCATGAGTGTAGGGAGAGTATAGGAAGGCAGGATTAAGGAAGCCTTGGCAAAAACATGTAGATCTCAATGGGTTTTCCTTTCAGACATGATGATAGCACTGCTGAGGCCAAGAAAGAGGTGACATCACTGGGGAAGTGGAGAGGGCTCTGTGGGTATCTCTTCACAACTCTGCAGGTAATCATATTTTCCATCTGATTAAAACAATAAAAATATCTCCTTCTCATCCGACTCCTATCCCACTCAAATTACTGCCCATTTCTCTGCTCCCATTCATTGTAAAACTCCTCCAAAGAGGAGTTGTACTTCTTCTCTCTTTCTGCACCCCAGTTCTTTCCTTAACTACTCCAGCTGGGCTTTCATCCCCATCATTCCACCGAAACATATCAAGTTCACCAGTGAGTCCTTTCTGCTGAAATGTTGAATTATCCATCCCCATGATTTGACTAATCGGTAGAATTTGCTGTCACTGAGCCTCTCAAATGGTTTCCTTTCACTGGATGCTCCTTCTCAGTTTGTTGGTTCCTCTTTCTCAACCAGAGTTCTAAATATTGCAGTCCTGGGATTTCTTCTCTTCTGTCTTTACTGTTTTAAGTAATTTTATCCAGTGCCAAAGATTCAAATATTATCTATATTCTGTTGCCTTTTAATTTATATCTCTCTTTGTGATGGAACTTTACTTAGCTCTATAAATCTATCCAACTACGTACTCAAAAGCTCCATTTGACACCTTAAAATCATCATAGCCAACACATAAGTATTGTTTTTCCTCTGTGGCAATGACTGCCAGCTGACTCCAATAGCCACACTTATTTAGTAATAGAATCTCCAAATTTGCTGGGCAGATATGTTCCAGGATAAAGACTACACCTTGCCTCCTTTGGGTATGGTCATGTGACTAAGTTTTGGCCAAGGGAATGTGAATGGAAGGGATAATGTACAACTTCCAGGACAAACCTTAGAGTCAACAGGTAGGCCCCTCCTTGTTTCCTTCCCTTCCGGCTGAAGCACTGACCCAGTGGGGATTGTGGTGAACTATCTTCAACAATGCAGAGGACGACGTTGGGTGGACAACACAATTTGAGAAACACTGCTCTAGGGATCAGTGGAGCAACCAGATGAGAGTCTGAATTATGAATACCTAAAGCAAGCATTTCAGCCCTACACTGCTTATGTATTTTTTTGATGTTTATTTATTTATTTTTGACAGAGAGCACACATGGAGGAGGGGCAGAGAGAGAGAGAGAGAGAGAGAGAGAGACAGAATCCAAAGCAGGCTCCAGGCTCTGAGCTGTCAGCACAGAGCCTGACGCAGGGCTCAAACTCATGAACCGTGAGATCATGACCTGAGCCGAAGTCAGACACTTAACCGACTGAGCCACCCATGTGCCCCCCTTTATTTATTTATTTATTTATTTATTTATTTAATTTTATTTTTAACATTTATTTATTTTTGTGAGAGAGAAGACAGAGACAAAGCACAAGTGGGGGAGGGAATATTTACCCTATTAACAGTTGTAATCTAAGTCCTTGCAAAGTAATAATCCCACTTTCTTTTCCTTCCTTCCTTCCTCCCTCCCCACCCCTCTCTTTCTTTTTAAGAGCCTTCACATGAACTGAACAGGCTTCTGTTAGGGCCATCCATGAAGTATAACATCTCCCTTCCTCATCCCCACAAGAAATAATTGAGAAGATAAAGGCATTGTTTTTACGCATTGGGAAAAACTGTGAAATATCACTAGTAAAAATAAACTAAACATAAGGTAGCCTTTTTTTTTTTTTTTTTTTGAGAAGGAGACAGCATGAGCAGCAGGGGAAGGGTAGAGAGAATCTTAAGCAGTCTCCACAGCATGGAGCCAAATGGGGTGCTTGATCCCATGACTATGAGATCATAACCTAAGCCAAAATCAAGAGTGGGACACTTAACCAACTTAACCACCCACGAGCTTTAAAGTTTAGCATTCCATTCTTTATACCAGCAGTTCTTACCCTTAGCTGCTACTGGATTCACCTGTAGATGTTTAGGTCAAAGCCCTAACAGAATCTCTGAGGTATAGGGCCAAAGCATCAGGTTTTTTGTTTTTTTTTTTAATGTTTATTTTTGAGAGAGAGAGAGAGAAACAGAATCCGAAGCAGGCTCCAAGGCTCTGAGCTGTCACCACAGAGCCCAACGCAGGGCTTGAACCCACAAACCGTGAGACCATGACCTGGGCGGAAGCTGGATGCTCAACAGACCAAGCCACTCAGGCACCCCCAAAGCATCAGGTTTTTATTTTATTTTTTTAATTTTTTTTTTCAACGTTTATTTATTTTTGGGACAGAGAGAGACAGAGCATGAACGGGGGAGGGGCAGAGAGAGAGAGGGAGACACAGAATCGGAAACAGGCTCCAGGCTCTGAG
>NW_024412376.1:135498504-135542355 GCF_014898765.1 Herpailurus yagouaroundi | reverse complement strand
GAGCAGAGAGAGAGGGAGACACAGAATCGGAAACAGGCTCCAGGCTCTGAGCCATCAGCCCAGAGCCTGCCTGATGCGGGGCTCGAACTCACAGACCGCGAGATCGTGACCTGGCTGAAGTCGGACGCTTAACCGACTGCGCCACCCAGGCGCCCCAGCATCAGGTTTTTAAAGATCTTAATGTGCAGGCAAAGTTGAGAACCACAGTCTAATACTGTGCTCTTTAGCTTTCATTGCAATGGATTTATTAATCTATTAGTCAAAATGTATTTGCTTTCCAGTTTCCATCCAAGGATTTTAAAATCTTGATTGGAAACTGTGATATTCTATTTAATGTTTTAATCTTCAATGTTTTTCTTTTGCCACGTCTGACCTAAAGGTTCCATTGTCCATTCTTAGTAGAGTGAATTCTTTCCAATGGAAATTCAGTGTTAATGCCCCAAATTTCCAGTTTCCTTACAACTTAGGTTTTGAAAAGGGAGAGTGTGAATGCGTATGTGTGTGTGTGTACATGTGTGTATGTATGTATATTGGGACGATGAGAGCCTTTATGTAACAATATTTATTTAGGACTTTACAAAGCATTTTTACAAACATTTCATTTGCTCTTCACTTCAGTTGTCTGTAAAGTGGTAGGTATCATATTTGATAAGTAAATGAGGAAAGTGGTGCTCCGAATTAAGTGGGCTCCCCAAGGTTCACATAACTTGTTTTCCTTAGTCAAGGTATATAGGCTGCTCAAAATACCAGTAGTCATTTAGTTATCAAAAACTAACATTCACACGGTTTCATGAGAAGGGAACATGTAACATATTGAATGTAGAAGTAGAAATAAAAAGCCAGCTCTTTTAAGCTAGCTATCAAAGAGTTTTGCAAAAATGTAAAACAGTGCCACTCTTCTCACTAAATTTTCATTTTGGAAAATGGTTATTTTTTCATAAAAACCTTTTTACTAATATGTATTGGGTTTATTATTTTAAAATACTTAATACTTTTAAATGTTCTAATTTTGGACACAGTATATATATTGATAGATATAATGCATAATATAAACAAAAGTTCTTTGGGGCTCCCAAGCCAGAAAGTTTGGGAGTCACTACTATAAGCTATATGCTATCTTTGAATTGTGAGAAGAACTAAATGAATTGTTTACCTTAGCATTAAGCCAAACTCACACAAAGCTACTTGAGTACTTTTTCCCCAAGGCTAAAACACTATTGGCGATACTAAATATTTTTATTGCATGAGACAATCACTACAATTAAAATAGAAGTTTGAGAATTGGACAAAAATTACAGAATGATAAAAAACAGCTTTTTCAACAAAAACACCCTTTTAATATCTTTGATACTTTCATAGATTAGCATCAGAATTTATTACAAGATTATTATGATTATTTTTATTACAAGGATATTACTACAATTATTCAACCTTAACTGTTGCTAGTTTATACCTATTTGACTCTGATTTCTTAAATATTACAACACAATGAAAAGAATACTTTTGATGTTGTAGAGAGAAAATTACTACCCCTTCAATGGAGAAAATATAATTTTCAATTATACTTTATTTAGCCCAATAGTTCCTTAAGCCTTGTATTTTCTGATTGAACTTTGGCTAACAGAATCATGCTTGAAGCCTGAGAACATCAGCTTTCAGTAGGTTGTTGCTGGTGAAACTCTCTGGGAAATAGGATGTTGACAGAGGTATAATGTAAAACAAAATAGAGTAAAATGTAATTTTAAAGAAAAGGTTGTTAGATTAAAATTGAAGGCTAAGCAAATTTGCAAAGATATAAATCCTTTTTTAATATTTATTTCAGAGAGAGGAGAGGGAGAGGAAGGGACAGAGAGAATCCCAAGCTGACTCCGCACTGTCAGTGCAGAGCCAGACATGGGGCTTGAACCCATGAACCATGAGATCATGACCTGAGCCAAAATCAAGAATTGGACACTTAACTGACACCCACAAGGACGTAAATCTTTTTTTTTTTATTTTTTTATTTTTATTTTTTTTAAATTTTTTTTTCAACGTTTTATTTATTTTTGGGACAGAGAGAGACAGAGCATGAACGGGGGAGGGGCAGAGAGAGAGGGAGACACAGAATCAGAAACAGGCTCCAGGCTCTGAGCCATCAGCCCAGAGCCCGACGCGGGGCTCGAACTCATGGAGCGCGAGATCGTGACCTGGCTGAAGTCGGACGCTGAACCGACTGCGCCACCCAGGCGCCCCAAGGATGTAAATCTTAATCCATGTGTTGGTAGTGTAGGCTCTGGTGTCAGATTTGTATTTGTTCTATATGTTGTAACCACAAAATTTTACTTGCTGTATTAATTGTTAAGGAATCACCTTTAAAACATCCAGACTTCCAAAGTTTAATGTTTCTATACTAATTAGTTGTCAGGGAGAGCTGCATTCAGGCCAGGGTCTGTAATGCCTTTTGAATGTACAGTGCCTCTTCCTTTGGCACTGAATTAATGAGTAACTATATAACAGATTCATTTAAAAACAACATAGGAGACTTATTCTATAATGCTGAACTTGCTATGTAGTATTTGTGCTCTTTAATTTTGCTCAGTTCTTCACAAACAATGCAATTCAAATTCATTAATCATCAAGACATAATATGTGTGTCTGAGTTATGAGAATATAGGAACCAGATTTTTATTTTTATTTATTTAAAAAAATTTTTTTTTCAACATTTATTTTTGGGACAGAGAGAGACAGAGCATGAACGGAGGAGGGGCAGAGAGAGAGGGAGACACAGAATCGGAAACAGGCTCCAGGCTCTGAGCCATCAGCCCAGAGCCTGCCTGACGCGGGGCTCGAACTCACAGACCGCGAGATCGTGACCTGGCTGAAGTCGGACGCTTAACCGACTGCGCCACCCAGGCGCCCCAGGAACCAGATTTTTAAGAGGTAAGACCTCTGGTATTGCAGGGATTGTAAATATTTTTTTCTCATTCCCAAATTTCCTAGAAACAAGAAGAGTTTTGTATAAGGGAATATTACTTTTTGATATGAAAGTTGCCTTATTCTTTTTTTTATTTTTTTAAAAAATTTTTTTTCAACATTTATTTATTTTTTGGGACAGAGAGAGACAGAGCATGAACGGGTGAGGAGCAGAGAGGGAGACACAGAATCGGAAGCAGGATCCAGGCTCTGAGCCATCAGCCCAGAGCCCGACGCGGGGCTCGAACTCACGGACCGCGAGATCGTGACCTGGCTGAAGTCGGACACTTAACCGACTGCGCCACCCAGGCGCCCCGAAATTTGCCTTATTCTTAAAATTACACATATTATTCTTTACCCGTACATATTCCCTGCTTCCCAGACATCTTCCACCTCCCTTTCAATAGACGTCTTAATTTGGCATCTGATGATTTAAAATGGTTTCCGTAATCTAATTTTGAGTAACACCCATTTTAAAGCAGAAACAGTTTAACAATTAACAAATATAAACGCTTGTTGAAATGTTTACTGAACCAACATAGTCCATTTGTTTGAGAAAAGACATGCAAAGTTAAGTTTCCCATGGGAAAAGATCACCTTGATAACTCCAGTTTTTAAAAATCTGAGCGTGATAGATAATCACAGTTGGTGTTTATGGAACTTTTTGGTGGGGAGAAAAACCAACTCTATAAACTGAGATTTGGAGCTGAGAAAACTATCAGATGAAATGGCAGGAAGAAAAAACTTATTAGAATTCCACTTTCTAAGAGGAAAACTAATACTGCAGAACCATTTAATGAAAACTTATCATTACAGGGGTTCAGATATCTACTGACATATGTATGACAAACTTGAGATTGAAATCATTAACTGCCTTCAGGAAATTATGTATTTCACAAATTTTGCTGTTTTAAAGAACACTTAAATATCACAAAGACACTGATACCATAACCATGCCCAGAGCAATTGTAAAATTGCTTAAAAAATTGTAAAATTGTCTAAAAATTTTTTTAACAATCTTTATTAACATGGGGGATTAACAATCTTTAGTTATCTGGATGCATTCCAGGTCACAGGACAAAAGCAAATTCTTACTTTGGCATGTGTTCAGTACAGTTACATGTCTAGCTCCTTTTAGGTAACATCTGTCTGCTCAAATAATTAATACTATTGGATATTATTCCCTCAAAGCAAATGTCTATTAACCCTGTATCCTAGAAGAAATTTAAAAAACAGTAACTAAAGAAATGTAATTGTAATCTAATTTCCTAAAGATTTCTCAGAATCCCTACTTCTGAATACTGGCCCTACTGCTATTATAGAAATGTTTTCCTTGAAAATTCCATTTCTCTATGGAATGTCTTTAGTTAGGAGTAAAAAGTCTTACAAAGAAATTGTTTAATAAAGAATGTTAACATTTTACTAAGCAAAAGATGTTTGCTTCAATTCCCACAAAAGCCAAACAGAAAACAATGCATTAGTAACGTTTTCTATTTATTCATTAATAAAAAGTGCATAGTACAAGCCCTTTATCCCAGTCCAAGTACTCAGTAAAAGATTACAATAAACCCTGGATGGCACAGACATGATTTGTTTGGCATGATTTAAACATTTAAAAACAGCAATTAATATTTAGTACATCACATGACCACTTTTGCTTTTAACAAAGCAATCATCAGACATGGTAACAAATACATATGATTTTTCATTTAGAAATATTATGTTAAGACTAAACCTACTATTGCAACAACAAAAATTTAACCCATTATGTGTAAACGCTTCATTTCTCCTTCAAGTTGCTATTTTGTATTGTAAGCTGATGCGCTGGTCCAATTTTAGCACATGTTTATGTAGAGTGACAGACTTTAATTCAGAGTGACAAATTTCCAAGGTTTCTTTGAAAATATAAAAATTCAGTAATTCTATAAATACTACCACATCACATACCACGCAATGACACTAAAAGTAACCATGGAATAGCTGAACCTAACAGTTACTTTGGAAAATCTCTGCAAGTTTAAAATATGACTTGCTGGCTATGGGATAGTGCTTGGGTAGATACATGATAAAATCTTTTACTATACACAGTTCCAATGTTAACTTTTTCCATATGGAAAGAAAACATTACTTTGCATAAGGTACATCAAATCACTCTTAAATAAAATTAACTTAATGTTAGTTGTGGAATATTTAAGAGCCAAAAATTAAAGTGTGAAGCTTTAGCTTTCTTTTTTCCAGATTATTTAAAAATGATTGTAGCCACAGTTCAGGTGAATGTTTACAAGCCAAGTAATGACTAAGAGTGTGCTCAATAAGAAGGCCACATGTAGAAGTTTAAGAATTAAATAGAATAATATAAATTACTAGTTAGGTTAACAGGAATACTTTATATGCAGTAGTACATGGTCTTTCTCAGGAATACAGAGAAATTTTATAAGCAAAAAACCCAAAACTACTTCTCTAGGAGCTTTGTTGCTAATTAAATAGATGGTCCATATAGAAAAGGTTAATATTCTAGATGTACTATCAATTAAGTGTACATAACAGAAATGAAGAACCAGGAATAAGAATCTAGATTTGCAGGTCTCTAGCTAATACTAGACATTCTGTTTCCAGGTCTAGGCCAGTTGGCTTCAACCAAAGCCAATTCTCAATTATTTGTGAGCCACAGATTCAGTAAATACATCAGTATCTCTGCCAAAGATTGGCTTTGTAGCAGCTTAGAGAAAAGACTGTTAGGATATATGTGTAAGCCTTCAAAGTCTAGGGGGCAAGGGCAGAAAAAGGAATGCTTACAGAGATTTAGCTCCATCCTATGCCATTCCTGCCCTTTCTGCATTAAATACTCTAACAGCTATAAAGCTGGGAAGGTTTCCAGGCCCAGCAAGAGGAAGAACTTTAAACTTCTGGTGTTCAATTATCCAAGATTTGACTTACCTGTGTTATGATACCCTTCAATTAGCATAAAGTAATTGAGTAGGTTATATTATGTCAAGAAATTAAGCACAAAGCCAAGATGCACAAAAGGAATGCAAGCAGTCAATATTGGATTATATAATGAATGAAGCCCTTAAAATGTTTATGGCCTAAAATGTAATCATAATAAAGGGGGGAAAATACCCTATGAGCATCACACAATTGTATCAGAGACTCTATTAAACAGTACAATGATATAGAGAAGTTTATTAATTCATACAAGTAATTTCTCAGATCAATACAGTGAAAAGCTAGACTCATCTGGGGGAAAAATCCTTACATTGATAGCAAAAGATCTTCTAGCCCCCATAAACCATCTGTAATCACTTGCTAAGAAAAAATTCCATAACCACATGGGTCATGCAGACTTCGTTTTTATGCCATTTGTATTTTCTTTCAAACTGAGCAAAACAATGCAACCTTTTACTTTTCATACATTTCAAAATTTTACTTATATTAATACTCCTCCTCACCCCAATCCATCCTATTATAAACAAGAATGAGATAAGGGGTGAGAAAAAGATCCTTGATTGCTTTTTCATTTTCCTCCTTCTCCCTTGGAGTAAACTAAGAATTCATCAAATATATTTTAAAGTAAGAAGGATAATAAAAGATTCAATTTTTTCTTCACAGAAAAAAGACTAAATAAGTAAAGAGCATCCAAATATCAGTAACCAAATAGGTCCCCAATACAGCTTTAAGATAGTTCCATTTAACAGGGAAGTGTTAGAACAGAAAAGAAGGTTCCTGAGAGGCACCCATTTAACAAATAAATTATAGCTTAAATTATTACTGTATAGAATATACTTGGCAAAGGCAGAAAGAATTAACTTTTTTCCTCCTTTCACAAACCTTGTAAGGCTATAATGGACTGTAAATCATCCACCATATTTAAATCATGTTTAAAGTTCTCCTAATATTAGACATTTTTACGGGAATAAAAAACTTAGTAAACAACTATTTCATTTCTTCTCCCTTCCTTTTCTAGCCACATAAGCCAGTTGTAGTGGATGACACAGAACTGTAAAATATTCCAAAGGCTGCCACAGTCCCAAGAACTAGAGATAACTGCCACCCGCAAATCAAGGTAAATGTAAATACAGTGTGGTTCTAATTTTTTTCATACAATCTCAGACAACCCCAAGTAACTTTATAAATAACTAATGAAAAAAAAAAAAGCAATTTTAAAACCTATCAAAACTATTTAAAATATTTAAATGCAGAGATCTCAAATTTCCTTCAATCAGGCCAGAAATCATCACAAAAATTATGATCACAGTTACAAACAGAATGAGTGGAATGTTTAAGTGTAGGATAACCAAAAAAGCCCATGTAACTTTTTTTTAATATAATCATTTACTCAAATATGCTGTAAAAAGGAATGGTGATAACACAGGAAGCAAAAATAAGCTTGCAAGTGAAATTTCTAGAGGCTCATGAAAACAATACCATCCCATATTGCAGATGCAAAAGGAAAAACAGTTCTAATGGGGTTAAGAGTACTCTGGTCATCTTCGTTCATTTGGTCGTGCAAGGTGTTAACTATTTTCACTTCCCATATCACAAAGTTAGTCCACAGGAGGGGCTGGTGGATCTTGTCCCTGGCATTAGAAAGACAGAAATTATGGAATTTACTTCTTAAATCCCAGTGCAACTAATCTAACACATATAGTAAGTGTTGAGCAGCATGCCCACCACCCTCCAATCCCTAATCATATACTTATTTGAACTTTTTATATGTTTCTGCACAAGGGAACACTAGATTAACACTGTAATTCACCAATGTTTGTTTCATTCCTCCCTGTAGCACAGAAGAAAGGAAAACTGTATAACAGTAGTATGATATGGAGGAAACTGCTCTTGCTGACAGCTCCAGAAGTGATATTTAAACCAATAAAGGTAGCATCATCCCTCTTGCTAAGATGACTGAGCTCAGTACAACCAAAGAGAAGCTAGAGATTTTTGTTTCTCACTACAGAATGTCAATGAGGAAGCATGTGACTCCAGATGCTGTTGGCAGGCATCCTATGACCACAAAGGGAGCTCACTTTGGAATGAAGCTGATGGTCTGAGGAAAGAAAGTAGGGCTTCGATGATACTGTTAAACAACCTAAAACACTGATCCTACAACCTTTCTGGATTTTCTAATGTGTAAACCAATAAAGCCACTTGTTTAAACCAGGCCAAGCTGATTTTTGTTACTTGCAAGAGAAAGTATTTGAACTGTAAAGGAAAGATCAAAGCTTTAGAAACCTTCAAGAAGATTCCATTTATTTACTGTGACCTGCTATAGGAGGCCCCAGTTGAGGGTGGTCAATTTTTCAAATAAGGTCAAAATGTGAACTATAGCCTAAAATTAGTCAATATGTTTTCTTGCTTATTCTTAGGGCAGTGGGCCTACTCTTCTAGAACTGCTGGCCTACAATGAAATAAGATTTAGTGACTATTATCTTAGATTTCTGTCAGTTTTGATGGCTTCTAAACCAGCTTATTAAGTTGAACTTCTTTAGCTCCAAAAGTTGAGGAAGTTGGTCTTTGATATGAAAGTAGTAAAACTATGCATAGAAAGTAAGAAAAAAGGCTGAGGAGAAAGCACCTTATCAAGACAACATACAAGCTGTTTTATGGATACCTTCCTCTCCATGAAAACCAAAAAATAAATTTAAGGCCCTTTATATCGTGCTAATGATGCTTTCTTTCTTAAAATCAGCATGGCTACATAACTAAATGTTCTATTAAAAAAAAAAAAGCACTGATTATCATTTGCTTTCTCCTATGTAAGAAATTAGTTTAACTAAACTTCTAATAATAACAACACAGATTGTGGAAAAGAAGAAATTATTTTAGCAATTCCATATGGTGAAGGTTGGAGAAGGGAATTAGTGGGATAATTTGGTGTTCAACAATGAATTCATCATGGAAATATTTTTCAAGAGATAACATCCAAGTCAAATAGAAACCAAACCAAATGCTGGTTCTCCAAACAATTAAAAGGAATCCTTCAGTGGAGTTTCTTCTATTCAAGATAGCACAAAACACTCACTGTTGGGTCACTTTATTTATGCTATTTTTTACCTAGGTTCTATAAATGGTAGTAATCATGACTATCAAGATTTATCAACATGAATGATCCTATCTCTCCTTTGCCAGCATTTGATCTATTATGATGCAGAACTGGATGAGTTTTTAAGAGAAACTGGATGGGAAAACAAAAGGAAAACAGGATTTAGCCAGATAGGCTCAGGGTCTCTACTGAATTTAATAGCTAGGACAGAAGGGGAAAAAGTGAAGTAGAGGGAAAAATATGAACTATAGCTAGTAAGAGAATTTACAGAACGGGAACCATGAGAAGCAAGGGATCAACTGTGAGGAACTGGGGAGTGAAAGACTGAGATTTGAGAAGTACTGCTGTGGATTATTATGAACTGGATCATTTTCTATGTTGAGAAAGACTGGAATGTGAGTAAAGATTGGAATTCATTCTACAACTCTTTTTGGGCTACTGGTCTGTGTTTCTCTCTATATGTAACTCCATGAAGATTAAGCCTTTTGGGGTTGCAAGATTTACAAGAACTACACAGGAAGAACTTATTCCATGAGTTAAATCTTCCTTTTGCTAATTCAGATATTTCAGTCAAAACAAACTCCTCCCATTCCCAGGCCACACCCACCCCTACCCAAATGAATTTCTAATCCACAACACTTACATTATGAGGACTGGTTGGCTTTCCAGTAAGATTGGATCCTCTTAGATTAGGAGGTCTCAGTAGAAACAAAATCACTGCAATAACCATCCAGGCCATCAAGATCATGGTAATACTGATGCCATTATCACCAGAAGGTCCTGGCACTAAAGACAAACAACAAATATATTTGCAACAAAAAATGTAGCATGGTTATAATATTGTTAGATAATTTAAGAATAAATTCTAATGTTCAAGTGCCATTTTCAAAAATTGTATTACACATTTGAAAATATACAATGAAAAATTGTATACACATTTTAAGAAATACAATTATGAAATATTACATCTTGAATTTTCCTTTCTTCTTGTGAGAAAATCTAAATGGTAAATGGTACAAAATAGTCATAAGACAAAACCTATTAAATGAAGATTTTAATATACAGTGGTTCTTAATATTTTGGTGTGACAGAATCCTTTGAGAATTTTAGAAAAATTAAGGACTCTTTCCACTCTAAGAATCCATGTATACACACTCAATTTTGCATATGATTTGGGAAGGTTCATGAACCCACAAAGCCACCCATCCCCAGATATACTGAGATCTACAAAACCCAGGTTAAAACCACCTGATGTACAGTAAAGACACTCTACCTCAGGACAGGAAAATTCTGAATTTTAATTACAAAAGCAACATGAAAAAATAACAGAGCTTAAGGAAAAGGAACCATGTGAATTGTATAATATATAAATTAAAGATCCCTTGAATGATATTCTCAAAGAGATAGTAATTTGGCCTTCTTTTTTAACAAAAAGAAGTTGGATTCAGATACAGATATTCTAAAATCTATCCATTTATCAGGAGAAAGAAGTCAGGGCTGTGTGTGTCAGTAATAGTTTCTCCCAGCTCCTCAGGCAGCCATGTCTTATTTAATTCATTATTACAAGTACCTAACACAGTGCTGGCCCATGGTATGAGCCTAACAAATTTCTGCTAAATAAAACAGACTTATAATTGATGTATATTAGAGAACTCAGTTGTCATAAATGAAAATTACAGAAGACAGATTTCTTTTTTTTAAGTTATTTATTTATTTATTTATTTATTTATTTATTTATTGAGAGAGAGAGAGAGAGAGAGAGAGAGCGCGCGCGCGAAGAAGGGGCAGAGAGAGGGGGAGAGGATCCACACTGTCAGCACAGATTCTGATGTAGGGCTTGAATTCACGAACTGTGAGATCATGGCCTGACCTGAAATTGAATTAGACACGTAATCAACTGAGCCACCCAGGAGCCCCTATTTTAAGAGATAGAGAACGAGAGTGTAAGCAAGGAAGGGACAGAGAGAGAGGGAGAAAGAATACCAAGCAGGCTCCGCACTGTCAGCACAGAGCCCTACATGGGGCTCTATCTCATGAACCATGATATCATAACGAGCCGAAATCAAAACTCGGAGTGTGTTAAGGGACTGAAGCCACCCAGGCACCACATGAGAGGGTTTTTGTTGTTGTTGTTTTTATTTTATTTATTTATTTATTTTTTCAACGTTTATTTATTTTTGGGACAGAGAGAGACAGAGCTTGAACGGGCGAAGGGCAGAGAGAGAGGGAGACACAGAATCGGAAACAGGCTCCAGGCTCTGAGCCATCAGCCCAGAGCCCGACGCGGGGCTCGAACTCACAGACCGCGAGATCGTGACCTAGCTGAAGTCGGACGCTTAACCGACTGCGCCACCCAGGCGCCCCTGTTGTTGTTGTTTTTAAAGCAAATACCATTGGGACACTTGGGTACTCAGTTAAGTGTCTGAGTCTTGGTTTCAGTTCAGGTCATGATCTCACAGTTCATGAGTTCAAGCCCTGCATCAGGATCTGTGCTGACAGTATGGAGTCTGCTTGGGATTCTCCCTTTCTCTCTGCCTCTCTCTCTCTCTCTCTCTTTTTTTTTTTTTTTCAACGTTTGTTTATTTTTGGGACAGAGAGAGACAGAGCATGAACGGGCGAGGGGTAGAGAGAGAGGGAGACACAGAATCGGAAACAGGCTCCAGGCTCCAGGCTGTCAGCACAGAGCCCGACGCGGGGCTCGAACTCACAGACCGCGAGATCATGACCCTAGCTGAAGTCGGCCGCTTAACCAACTGAGCCACCCAGGCGCCCCTCTTCCTTTCATTTTATAAGTAATCTCTACATCCAGCATGAGGCTCGAACTCACAACCCTGAGATCAAGAATTGAATGCTCCAACAACTAAGCCAGCCAGGCACCCCAGGTCTCTTATTTTTTGATACTCTTTGCACATAAAATATTCTTCACGGGGTTGAACCTTGGATCACTAATTTACTAATTCATGTCTTTGTAGACATGAAAATGCCTACTCTCACAGTCATGTTATGGTTCTCAGTTTCCTGTAACTGTCTCCTAGCTTGGTTCTTATTCCTGTCTTTCTTTTCTGCATATTGCTGCCAGAAAAGTCTGCTTAGAACACTGCTCCTAACAGATCTGCTGACCAACCCAGTGACTTACTCTCTGACTACTGCTTCAACTCTGAACTCTTTAGCCTGGCCTTTCCTCATAGGATTTGGCCCTACTCATATTAACTCTAAATATTTCTCACATAAAGCATCCTCTCGTTCTAGTCAACCACAGTATCTTCTTCCTTCTTTAGCCATTGGTAATCTGGTCTGTCTATGCTTAAGAATAGCCTGTGATGACAGCAATACCACAGATTCTACGGCTCTACCTCACACCATCTAATTCAGGAGCAGCTCAGGGATGGGGTCAGGAACCAACAATATTTAAAAAAATTTTTTTTTTCAACGTTTATTTATTTTTGGGACAGAGAGAGACAGAGCATGAACGGGGGGAGGGGCAGAGAGAGAGGGAGACACAGAATCAGAAACAGGCTCCAGGCTCTGAGCCATCAGCCCAGAGCCCGACGCGGGGCTCAAACTCACGGACCGCGAGATCGTGACCTGGCTGAAGTCGGACGCTTAACCGACTGCGCCACCCAGGCGCCCCAGGAACCAACAATATTTTAAAAACTTCCCAAATGAACATGATGCAACAGTTCAATGCTAGTTTGGCTGAAAGAATTTGACAATTTTACAAACTCAGTCCTGGGGTACTCATGATTTTTTCCCTGTCTAGCATGTGCTTACAAATAACCACCATTTATTCACCTACATCACTCTCTTCTATAAAAATCTCCATTTTTGGGGTACCTGGGTGGCTCACTCAGTTGAGCGTCCAACTTCAGCTCAGGTCATGATCTCACGGTTTGTGGGTTCAAGACCCACATCTGGCTCGCTACTGTCAGTGCAAAGCCCGCTTTGGATCCTCTGTCCCCCTCTCTCTTTGCCCCACCTCTGCTTGCACTCTCTCAAAAGTGAATAAACATTTTGTTCTCACTTTTGAGAGAGAGAGCATGAGCAGGGGAGCGGTAGAGAGAGAGCTAGACACAGAATCCAAAGCAGGCTCCAAGCTCTGAGCTGTCAGCACAGAGCCTGATGTGGTGCTTGAACCCATGAACTGTGAGATCATGACCTGAGCCGAAGTGGAACATTTAACCAACTAAGCCACCAAGGCGTCCCAAAAATGAATAAACATTTTTTTAAAAATCTCCATTTTCTCAGTCCTCTCCTTCCTTTCTTCTCTGGACTAGTGTAGCATTCCTAGTTTGAAGGAATGGCTTCCTATTTGTTCTAATTAGGACATTAACTTTTCAAGAACTGAGACCATTTTATAGCTGTTTGACTCCATTACTTCTTAGCTATATAATCTCTGCGCCTCAATTTCTTCACCTGTGAAATGGAAATATTACTATCATCCCAGAGAGTAGTTGTGAGGATTGAAATGATCAGTACATAAGGAGCAGTTAGTACAGTGACTGGTACACAGAAGGTATTTAATACCAGTATTGAATACCCCAGGAGGTATTCATTACCAGTATTATGCACACAGAAAAGTCTGAGTGCAGATATATCCTGGCGTGAATAACTAGGCTGGATAAGATGCTGAAGTGGGAATGGAAAAGGGTCAAATACAAATAGTACTAGGATGGGAGAAGCAAAACACGTGGTGACTGACTGGACTGACAGTAGAAGGGGGAAGAAAAGAAGTTAAAGATGCCTCTAAAGTCTGTGAAGGGTAGTAATGTGCAGTAAAATTTCTCTACTTAAAAGGCTAAAAAAAAAAAAAAAAAAAAAAAAAAAAAAAGGTTAAATGGATATCATTTTCCTAACCTTCAAAGTTTGATAAGTTCATTTCTCTTATTCTCCAATAACTCAAGGCCCCTCTCAGAATAAAGAATAATAGCTAAATCAATTAAAGTTGAACCTCTTGGGGTGCCTGGGTAGCTCAGTTGGTTAAGCATCCAACTCCTGATTTTGGCTCAGGTTATGATTTCATGGTTCTTGAGACTGAGCCAGAGCCTGCTTAGGATTCTCTCTCTCTGTCTCTCTGTCTCTCTCTCTCTCTTTCTCTTTCTCTGCCTCTTTCTCTCTCTCAAAATAAATAGACTTAAAAAAAAAAGTTGAACCTCCTGACCATAGTCAGTGTTTTTCTATTTATACTAGCCCCATAAAATTAAGATGGCTCTAGAATGTATTTTCACATAGGTATACTGTGCAAGATTATTTTTTTTTTAAAAACCTAGAAAAAAATAGAAACAAACCTAAATGCCTGCCAAGAGTGTCTGATTAGTAAATTAGGGGAACATGTGCACAATGTAATACCATGAAGCTGTAAAAAAATGTTTAGGGAAGTTTCCATGAGATATGCTATTTTTTTTTTTTTTTTGACTAAAAAAAAAAAAAAGGTGAGAAACTGTGTACCAAGAAAGGAAGTAAATAATATACAGTTTGCTTGTACATGAATGAATTCTGGAAGGATACATAAAAAGCTAATAATACCTGAGACAGCACCTGAGTAGATGAGAAAATGTAAGGAGGAAGATAACTTTTCAGTGTTTATTAATTAAGTCCTTGATTTGTGAACTATATATAAAAAAATAAATTGAATTAAACAAAGTTCAGGATTGGAGAGCCTGCGTAGTATCTGAACTGAGTTGGACTTCTTGAAATATTCAGAAACAGACATGAATAGAATCACTGATGGCATTCTGTGATTATTTGTAGTCCCTTATGACAAGATTCGCTTTTTCATAAAGTCTCCAAACAGGTATGCTACTCAAACTCCCTCATACTACATGTAGCTGATACAAACAAATATAACAGGCAGCTATTTTTTTTAATTTATTTTTATTTTATTTTTTTAAGTTCGCTCCATGCCCAATGTGAGGCTTGAACTCACAGCCTTGAGATTAACAGTTGCAAGCTCTACTGACTGAGCCAGCCAGGTGCGCCTAATTTTAAGTTTTATTTTCATTTAAGTAACCTCTATACCCAACATGGGGCTTGAAATCACTACCTCAGGATCAAGAGTTGTATGCTCTTCCAACCGAGCCAGCCAGGCACCCCAAGGAACAGAGATTTTAAAGTCAGTATAGAGAAGTGAACAGGCACTGGTCCCCGGGGTTTTTACTGTGATAACTTTTTGACACATACAAATATTAAGGGGCACAATCACATGGGAGATATAAAATCTGTTTCCTCACTGCCTGGAAATGATTTGCCTTAAGAGAGTAAATACATTTTGCTGTATCATCTGGAAAGATGTCAAATCAAAAAATGTAAAAGGACTCTGTGCATCAAAATACAGCATTCTGCTTTGCTTAACGTTTAAGTCTTTAGTTATAAGCAAATATATTACAAATAGCTTGTCAAATGGAATATTCACAGTGAAGCTATGAACTTACCTGGACACCAGGAAGATGAAGGAGTAGAGAGGGATGCTCTAAGAGCTGGTAGATCCCAAGGGATTATTTCTACAAACTTACATAGGCTTCCAGTGGAAAAGCAGAAATAGAACAACAGTGAAAGTGGTGCATTAGCACCAGGAGGCTTTAACTCTGCAGTTTTGGGGCTGTATGGAGTAATTACATTATCCTCACAGTATAGCTACCTGTTTTCAAGTTGATTTACTCCAGAATTAAGTTAGTGATAGAGCTGGTTTCCACACAACACTTTATCTGAAAGGCAGTCTTTCAGAAGAGTGAGCGGAATTGCTCCCTACTGCTCTAGAGAGCAAAACTATGGGTGGACACCAAAATGAAGTGGGAGTTTAGCTCAATATAAAGAATCATGCACTATTCGGTGATCCATACTTACTATTGTAATGTCCTCTTAATAAATTGATCCTTTTGTCATTTTGAAAAAAAAAAACAGAATCCTGTACCAACTGAATCTGCTAATACACTGCAGCTAAATTCTGCTCCCACACAAAGTAATGAGCTCAGATTCAATTAAATCACCTCAAATGTATGCAACAAACCATGGCAAGCACAATGAGTCTTGTGATATAATAAGAAATATAGGGGCATCTGGGTGGCATCGTCGGCTAAGCGTCCTGACTCTTGATTTCGGCTCAGGCTGTGATCTAACGGTTGTGATACTGAGCCCTGCATCGGGCTCCATGCTGGGTGTGGAGCCTGCTTAAATTCTCTCTCCCCCTCTCCCTCTGCCATTCCCCCTCACCTGCATGTGTGCACACATACATGTGCGCGCGCTCTCTCTCAAAAAAGAAAAAAGCAAAAACAAAACAAAAAAGGAAAAAAAAGGAAAAGAAAAAAATATATATTTGGTCTTCATTCCAGTTCCTAGCACAGAAATCCTAAAACTCTTGGAATTTCCTGAGAGATAGGAAAGAAATGTCATTTTGTAATTAATAATAAACGTTTCAACCAAACCTGAGTTTATGCTAATGAAGTGACTTTGGGGGGCCTCTGTAGGCTTCAGGATGGGGTCTGGTTGCCAGAGTTTGACCATATAATTAGAGAGCTGGAACTTCCAGCTCCACTACCTAACCTCCAGGCAGGAAAGTGGCTGGAGATCAACTTACTCACCAATGGCCAATGATTTTATCATTCCTGCCTACAGAATAGAATCTCCATAAAAACTCTAAACAAAGGGGTTCAGAGAGCTTCCTGATTGGTGAATACATCGAGGTGCTGGGAAAGTGGCACACTCAGAGAAAACAGGGAAACTCTGCACCCTTCCACCACATATCTTGCCCTGTGCACCCTTTCTATTTGGCTGTTCTTGAGTTGTACCCTTTATAATACACCGGTAATGTAAATAAACTGTTTTCCTGAGTTCTGTGAGCCATTCTAGCAAATTACTGAACCTGAGTAGGGGACAGTAGGAACTCCAGATTAAAATATATTTTATGAAAACATGGGGCGCCTGGGTGGCGCAGTCGGTTAAGCGTCCGACTTCAGCCAGGTCACGATCTCGCGGTCTGTGAGTTCGAGCCCCGCGTCGGGCTCTGGGCTGATGGCTCAGAGCCTGGAGCCTGTTTCCGATTCTGTGTCTCCCTCTCTCTCTGCCCCTCGCCCGTTCATGCTCTGTCTCTCTCTGTCCCAAAAATAAATAAATGTTGAAAAAAAAATTAAAAAAAAAATAAATAAAATATATTTTATGAAAACAGCATAAATTCACTGGAGAAAATTTAGAATACAAAGAAAAGTAATTCTAACACCTACAGGAAACAACTGCACAAACCATTTAAAAACATGACTTTCAGAAAGGATTTCCACCAAACACTAAAAGAACCAGGGAAGAAAAACTGGCCAATATAACTAAATTAATATTTAAGCTCTAGAGTTTTGTCTTTATGTTTAGATTAAAGAAATGACATTTCATTCAAAGAAGTAAGAGTATATTTGGTTTACAGGTGGGGTGGGGCTCTAGGATCACAGATGCCACAAATGTAATAAATACTTGTTTTTCCATAAGAAGTTCAATAAGATTATTTTCAACTAGAAGAACAGGTTTTAGCTTTACCTGCTGGAGGAAAATTTTGAGCTGCTTATCAGAAAGCACACTGCAGATTAATGAATGCTACTGAAAAAGCAACATAAAGAAATCTGGAGTGGGGGAAACACCACACATCACCCCAACAACCTAACACAACATCTACACATTACCATTACCTTCTTGTCCAGAAGCATATAATTACTACCCTGATGCACCAATGGAAAATGTTCTGACAAAATTTCTACTTTGGGCTAAGCACTGTAATAGCTCCTATTTCTCTAAGCTGTTATATTTACAGAATTTAATGGGACACCCAGTTCACATAATAGTAACAATAATTAATAATGTAATAACAAGTGCCTTTAAAATAGTACCTTACTATGTTTTAGCTTCATTACAAAATAAAGTGGAGCTCAGCTTCGGGATGGTGTGTATAAGCACAGAGCCTATTAATAAATGCAATTTAGTAACATGTCAAAAATCTTAAAATGTACATAAAATGTAGCAAGGGAAGTTAGAATGTTGAGATTTAGAATGGGATCAAACTTGGGGCACCTGGGTGGCTCAGTCAGTTAAGTATCCGACTCTCGATTTTGGCTCAGGACATGATCTCACAGTTTGTGGGATTGAGTCCGGCTCCTTGCAGACTTAGGATTCTCTCTCCCTCTCTCTCTGCCCTTCCTCTGCTTGCACACTCCCTCTCTCTCCCAAAATAACTAAATAAACTTAAAAAAAAAAGAAGTTTAAAAAAAGAGAATGGAATCAAACTTAAGTTATTGACTTAAAACAGATGGCTATTAGTTGTTATATGTAAACCCCCAAACAAAAACTTAAAGTAAACACACAAAAGATTAAAAAAATATAAGCATAACACTAGAGAAAGTCATCAAACCAGAAAGGAAGATAGCAAGAAAAGAACAGAAAGGAACTACAAAAACAGCCAGAAAACAATGAACGCTATGGCAACAAGCATATGCCTATCATTAATTACTTAAACTGTATTTTTTTTTTCTTTTTTAAGAGGGAGGGCACACGTGAGAGGGCAGAGAGAGATGGAGAGAGAGAAGAGGGGCTTACCGAAAGCGGGGCTAGAGCTCACCCGAAGAGGGACTCAAACTCACGAACTGTAAGATCATGACCTGAGCTAAAGTCAGATGCTTAATGACTGAACCAGCCAGGAGTCCAGTACTTTAACTGTAAATGAACTAAATTCTAATCAAAAGACAGAGTGGTGGGGCACCTGGCTGGCTCAGTCGGTAGAGCATATGACTCTTGATCTCAGGGTTGTGAGTTCAAACACCACGTTGGGCATAGAGCTTATTTAAAAAAAAAAAAAAAAAAAAAGATATAGAGTGGCTGAATGGATTAAAAAAACAAGACCCAGGGTGCCTGGATGGCTCAGTTAAGTGTCCTACTTCGGCTCAGGTCATGATCCCGTGGCTGAGCCCTGTGTCTGGCTCTGTGCTGACAGCTCAGAGCTTGAGACTGCTTCAGATTCTGTCTCCCTCTGTCTCTACCCCTCTCCCCGCCCCCTCTCAAAATAAAAATAAAACACCAAGAACAAAACCAAAACAAAACACAAGACCCATGTATATGCTGCCTGTAAGAGACTCACTTTAGATGTAATGACATACAGAGACTGAAAGTAAAGGCATGGTAAAAGATATTCCATGCAATAGAAACCAAAAGAGGGTGCCTAGGTGGTTCAGTCAGTTAAGTGTCTGACTTAGGCTCAGGTCATGATCTTGTGGTGCATGGGTTCAAGCCCCGCATTAGAGGGGTCTGGAGCCTGCTTCAGATTCTGTGTCCCCCTGCCACCTTGCCCCCGCTCTCTCTGCCCCTCCCCCACTTGTGCTCACTCTCTTTCTCAAAAATAAAGAAATAAATGTTTAAAAAAAAAAAAAGGGGGCGCCTGGGTGGCGCAGTTGGTTAAGCGTCCGACTTCAGCCAGGTCACGATCTCGCGGTCCGTGAGTTCGAGCCCCGCGTCAGGCTCTGGGCTGATGGCTCAGAGCCTGGAGCCTGCTTCTGATTCTGTGTCTCCCTCTCTCTCTGCCCCTCCCCCGTTCATGCTCTGTCTCTCTCTGTCCCAAAAATAAATAAACGTTGAAAAAAAAATTAAAAAAAAAAAAAAAAAAGAGGGGTGCCTGGATGGCTCAGTCAGTTAAGCATCCAACTTTGGCTCAGGTCATGATCTCACGGTTCGTGGGTTTGAGCCCCATGTCAGGCTCTGTGCTGACACCTCACAGCCTGGAGCCTGCTTCAAGTTCTGTGTCTCCCTCTCTCTCTCTCTGCCCCTTACCTGCTCATGCTCTCTGTCTCTCTCTGAAAAATGAATAAACATTAAAAAAAAAAAAAAAAAAGAAACCAAAAGAAAGCTGGGGTAGCTAATACATATATCCAACAAAATCAATTTTATTTATTTATTTTTGAATGTTTTTTATTTGTTTAGAGAGAGAGAGAGCATGAGCAGGGAAGAGACAGAGAGATAGATGAGAGAGAGAATCCCAAGCAGGTTCCACACTGTCAGCACAGAGACTGATGAGGGGCTTGCTCCCATGAACTATGAGATCATGACCTGAGCCGAAATCAAGAGTTGGACACTGAACTGACTGAGCCACCCAGGTGCCCAGACAAAATCAATTTTAAAACAAAGACTACATAATAAGAGACAAATAAGGGCATTACATAATGATGAAGGGGTCAATCCAGTAAAAGGATACAATAGTTGTAAATATTTATAGGAGCACCAAAATATATAAAGCAAATATTAACAGACCTCAATGGAGAAATAGACAGCAATACAATAATAGCAGGGAACTTTAATACCTCACTTATGCCAATGGATAGATCATCCAGACAGAAAATCAATAGGGAAACATCAGCCTTAAATGACATGTCAGATCAGACGGACTTAACTGTATATATAGAACATTCCCTCCAAAAGCAACAGAATATACATTCTTCTCAAGTGCACAGAAAACATTCTCTAGAATAGATCATATGTTGACCACAAGTAAGTCTTAATAAATTTAAGAGGACTGAAATCATATCAAGCATCTTTTCCAACCACAGCAATATAAAACTAGGCTCCACACTGAACATGGGGCTTGAACTCAGAACCCTGTGATTAAGAGTTGCATGCTCTACCAACTGAACCAGCCAGGCACCCCAGAAAAATTTTATACAATCAAAAATATCCTGAAACAAACAAAAATTCAATTATAACACTAAAATTTTGGGGATGCAGCAAAAGCAGTTCATTTACTATTATTATTTTTATGTTTTATTTATTTTTTAGAGTGAGACAGTGTGAGTGGGGGAGGGGCAGAGAAAGAGAGGGACACAGAATCCAAAACAGGCTCCAGACTCTGAGCTGTTAGTACAGAGCCTAACATGGGGCTCAAACTCACAGACCATGAGATCATGACCTGAGCCAAAGTTGGATGCTTAACTGACTGAGCAACCCAGGCACACCACGAGCAAAAGCAGTTCTAAGAGAGAAGTTCACAGTGATAAATGCCTACTTCAAGCAATAAGAAAAGTCTCAAATGATCTAACTTTATACCTCAAAAAGTAGAAAAAAAACAGAATAGAGCCCATAGTTAGTAGATGTAAGGGAATAACAAAGATTAGAGTAGAAATCAATGATAAAGAAATTAAAAAGATACTAGAGAAGACTGATAAAACTAAGAGCTAATTCTCTGAAAAGATAAACAAAATTGATAAACCTTAGTCAGACTAACCAAAAAAAGAGAGAAAGGACTCAACTAAAATCAGATATGAAAGAGATGTTACAACTGGTACTATAAAAATATAAAGGATCATAACATTAGTATGAATAATCATACACCAACAAACTGGACAACCTAGAAGAAATGAATAACCTCCTAGAAACATACAGCCTACCAAGACTGCATCATGATAAAACAGAAAATCTGAGCAGACTGATTACTAGTAAGGAGACTGAATCAGTAATCAAAACCCTCCCAACAAACAAAAGTCCAGGACCAAACAGCTTCACTGGTGAATTCTACCAAACATTTAAAAAAGAATTAACACTAATCCTTTTCAAACTCATCCAAAAACAGAAGAGGAGGTAATTCTACTAAACTCATTTTATGAAGCCAACATTACCCTAGTACCAAAACCAACAAGGATACCACAAGAAAAAAAGGTACAGACTAATGTCCCTTATTCACACAGATGTAAAAATCCTCAAAACATTAGCAAATAGAATTCAACAATACTTTAAAAAGATCATACATCATGATCAAGTGGGATTTACTCTAAGGATCACAAATCAGTCAATGTGATATATATTACATTAACAAAATTAAGGATAAAAGTCATATGATCATCTCAATAGATGCAGGAAATGCATTAGACAAAATTAAACATCCATTTATTACAAAAACTCTCAACAAGGTGAAAATGTACCTCAACATAATAAAGCCCAAAGCTAACACCATATTTAACTGTGAAACCGAAAAACTTTTCCTCTAAAACCAGGAACACAACAAGGATGTTCACTCTGGCCACTTTTATCCAACACAGTATTAGAAATCCTAGCCAGAGCAATTAGGCAAGAAAAAGAAATAAAAGGCAACCAAATTTAAAATGAAGTAAAAGTGTCACTATTAGCTGATGACATTATGTATAGAAAACCCTAAAGACTCCATCAAAAAGATGTTAGAATAAACAAATTCACTAATATTGCAACATATAAAATCAACACAAAAACCTGTTGTGTTTCTATACACTAATAACAAGCTAGCAAAAAGAGAAATTAAGAACACAATCCCATTTATAATTGCATCAAAAAACACCTAGGAATAAATTTAACCAAGGAGGTGAAAGAGCTGTGTGTTGAAATGAAAGAAATTGAAGACACAAATAAAAAGATACTCCATGCCCACACACTGAAATAATTGTTAAAATGTCCATACTACTCAAAGCAATTACATATTCAATTCAATTCCTATCAAAATTCCAAAGGCATATTTCACAGAAATATAACAAACAATCCTAAACTTTGTATAGAACCACAAAAGACCCCAAAGCAATCTTGAGAAAAGAAAAAAGTTGAAGGCATCACAATCCCTGATTTCAAATTCTATTACAAAGCTAAAGTATTTGGGGTGACTTCAGCTCAGGTCATAATCTCATGGTTTGTGATTTGAGCCCCACGTCGGGGCTCTGACAGCTCAGAGCCTGGAGCCTGCTTCAGATTCTGTGTCTCCCTCCCTCTCTCTGCTTGCACTCTGTTTCCCTCTCTCTCAAAAATAAACATTAAAAAAAATTTTTTTAAGTTATCAGAAGATCTGAATAGACATTTTCCCAAAGAAGACACAGATGGCAAACAGGTTAAAGTCACCTAACATCAGGACCCTGCAAACAAAACCACAATGAGATATCATCTCATACCTGTTAGAAAGCCTATTACCAAAAAGGTAAGAAATAACTAGTGTTGGTGAGGATGTAGAGAAAAAAGAACCCTGTGCACTGTTGATCAGAATGTAAATTGGTATAGCCACTATGGAAGACAGTATGTAGGTTCTTCAAAAAATTAAACAAGAACTACCATTATATGACCCAGCAACTCCACCTCTGGGTTTTCCCCAAAGAAAACAAAAACATTAATTCAAAAAGATATATGCACTCCCATGTTCAATGCAGCACTATTTACAATAGCCAAGGTATGGAAACAATCTAATTGTCCATCCACAATGAATGGATAAAGAACTTATGGTGTATATATATATATATATACACACACAATAGGATATTATTTAGCCATAAGAAACAATGAAATCTTGCCATTTGTGACAACATGGATGGAAGTGAAATAAGGGAAACAGAGAAAGATGAATACTGTATTATCTCACTTATATGTAAAATCTAACAAAACAAAATAAGCTCATAGACACAAAGATCCAATTGGTGGTTGTCAGAGGTGGGGGCTGAGGAGTGGGAGAAATGGGTGAAGTAGAGGGAAAAGGTAAAAAACAGAGGCACATGGGTGGCTGATCCAGTTGAGGGTCTGACTCTTGATTTCAGCTCAGGTCAGGATCCCAGGGTCATGGGATCAAGCCCTCTGTTGGGCTCTGTGCTGACAGTGTGGAGCCTGCTTGAGATTCATTCCCTCCCTCCCTCCCTCCATGTCTCTCTGTCTCTGTCTCTCTCTCCCTTCAACCCCCTCCCAAACTTGCAAGCGCTCTCTGTAAAATGAAAAATAAAATTTTAAGGTAAAAAATAATTTAATTAAAAATATGCATATAAAGGATATCCGTTCAACTATTATTTATAATAGCAAAAAATACATCAGCAGGCTAAGATTCCAATAAAAGGAAATCACTTAAACACTGATGTATTCCCAAAATGTATTATTATTTAGTCAGTAACTATTTTTAAGATAAATATACACTAATATGTTTATAATACAGTGGTGAAAAACAATACACACAAAGTGATCCCATTTTCACAAATGTATCTGAAATTAATTGTGTCAGGTTTCACCTTCCTGTTAATGTCATACTTCCATTCTTACAGTCAAATCATTATGGCTAAGACAGAACTGGCTTGAATGTTAGGTATTAGAACCCCTCAAGTTATTTGTGTCTTGTAAAAAAGGTGCTTCACCTAATAGCCACCAAGTCTATCAGCTATATTCACAATGCAGGATCCATCTTTCTCTTCTGATTCTCCTTTACCATCACCACTGCCCATAAAGCCATATTGAGAAACTTCCCAACTGCCTTTGCTCCCTAGAGAATGCTAATGTCAGAGCCAAAGCCCCAAAGCCTCCACACCCTGGGAAAGAATGGGCTCCTCTCCCCATTCAAAAGTTCCCAAAGCTGCCAATGGATGCAAAAAAGACATGGTAGAGAAAGGGTGAGGGGTTTGCACTAGCAGCCTTGCTGTTCCAGTGTGACCAGCCAGAAGTGCACGTTACACATATATTTGCCAAGAAAAAGGTCTGAAAGGTTTTATAGCAAGTTGTCAATAATGGTTATCTTTTAGTATTCTGCAAGTTTTTCCTTATCTATGATTTAAAAATTTTCTTCAATGAAAATTTGTTTTTGAGGAAGAAAAAAATGTTTAAGTCAAAAAATGAAATATTTAAGTAGGAAATACATTACTGAGAACCATTTCCTTGAACAACAAACCATAAATACAATTTCCAACATTCACAGTCATCTGTCCTCTAATTCTGCCCCAATGCAAGGCTCTTCCTGTGCCATCGTTACTTACATTCTTGAAGACATTCTGTGTCTGTGCAGTAGGACTGGGACTGCCTCAACTACAATGAATAAGAAGAAAGGAGAGTTAGCCATTGGATTTAACCAAAAGTGGTTAATCTTTATTAGAAAGATCTTTTTTTTTTTTTTAATTTTTAAACAAATGCTACCGTAGTAGATATATTGTACCTTCAGAATCAGATACAAACATAGACTACACTAAGGAGCAGTCGAGCTTTGGGGGATTTTTTCTAGTCAAAATAATTTTCAAATACACTGTGATCTAGCACAATTCACCCATTTATATTAAGGAATTAAAAAAAAAATCACCTGTGACCTACCTAAACTGCTTCACATTATTAAACTTCCCAAAGAAGAACACTAAACTGTAGAGGAAGACTACTAGAAAGAGAGTAAACTTTGTTAATGAGATTTTTTTCTCATGGAAAATTCGAAGCAGAGGGAAAAAAAAGATTCTATTTGTAGAAAATGCATCTTTGAAAGGGAAGAACAAATACTTTCCCTTTTTTGCTTAGATCTGCATAAACCATGGCTATAAGGAACTAATAAAAATGGATACCACAGGGGTTGGGGGTGGAATGGAGGAGTAGACTCTGACAGAGATGAAAACTAAAGTTTTCAATATTTATCTTTTTACACAATTTTGGGACCATGTGATTATTATTTTTAAAAAGAAAATTTAAAAGAAAAAACTATCAATAAATATACATCATCCTTTTATGAATGTCCACCCTATGCTGAGAAATTTTATGATGTTTAGAAATGACATGATGAATCTTAAAATAGAGATGGCCATACAGTAAAAGAGAATGAGGAGCATGCAACTTTTTAATTCAGCCTTGTTACTTTATAATGACACCCTCTCTCCATTAAAGCAGTAACTCATGACTTGCAATTGCTTGGGAAAACAACAGAGCAGGTGTGCTTAGCTGGTTAAGTATGAGAGCTCTGCAGAAAAGACCTGGATTTAAAGTCTGGATCTGCAAACTTCTAGAGTTTCAAAGACCTTGGTCAAGGTCTTTGAACACTTCTAAACTTTAGTTTCCTCACCTGGTAAAATGGGGATAATAGTACCTATATTTGAGTACTAGTGAGGATTAAAATAGATAATGCAAGTGAACTGTAGTAAGAAACCAAGGAACGTTAGCTATTATTACTACTGTGCCATACCAATTAGGACCTCATCTAAACAATTATTGGAATTAACAACTAAACAAATCGTTTTATAAACTGTTCTCTAAGACGATCAGGCGTGCTTTGGTATATACCTCTAAAAGTAGTCCTACTTGAATTAAAATGGGAAGACAGATCTTAACCCTAAATAAGAAAGGGATCTATCAAAAACCTCTTTAAAAATTATACATTCTATGGCTATTATCAAAAAGACAAAAACAACAAGTGTTGGTGAGGATGTTGAGAAAAGGGAACTCTTGGGCATTATTGGTAGGAATGTAAATTGGTGCAGCCACTATGGAAAACAGTATGAAAGTTCCGCAAAAAATTAAAAATAGAATCACCATATGATTCAGCAATTACACTTCTGGGTATTTATCCATAGAAAATGAAAACACTTATTTGAAAATATATGCACCGCCCCCCCATTTCACTGCAGCCTTATTTACAATAGCCAAGACATGGAAGCAATCTAGATGCCCAGGAATGGATGAATGGATAAGGACAATGTTGCAAATATATATACAATGAAATATTATTCAGCCACTAAAAAAATGAAATCTTGCCATTTGCAACAACAGGGATGGACCCAGAGGGAATTGTGCTAAGTGAAAGAAGTCACAAAGAAAAAGATAAAGGGGCACCTGGGTGGCTCAGTTAGTTAAGCAGTTAAGTGTCTGACTCTTGATTTCGGCTCAGATAGTGATCTTATGGTTCATGAGATCGAGCCCCTGCTGACAGGGCTTTGTGCTGACAGTGTGGAGCCTGCTTGGGATTCTCTCTCTCCCTCTTTCTCTCTGCCCTCCTCACCCCCCACCACCTGCATGCACGCACGCGCACTCTCTCTCTCTCAAAATAAATAAACTTTAAAAAAAAAGAAAAAGAAAAATAGCGTATGATCTCACTTATATGCGGAATCTAAAAACAAAAAACAAGCAGAGCTCATGGATATAGAGAACACATTCAATTCATTTTGCCCAGATCCATCAGAAGAATCACTACCTGAGGCAGCTCTAGCCTGATGAAATGTATTTTTTAAGTAATAAGACTGGAACGTTAAAATGATTCCTTGATCCATGGGGCTGCAGAACAGATGTTGTAGCAGGCATGAAAACAACATTCATCACCATCACAGCTCTTGAGTGACCAGGTCCACCGTCAATGAGCAGTAATATTTTGAAAGGAATCTTCTTTCCTGAGCAATAGGTCTTAGTGGTGGGTTTAAAATATTCAGTAAACCATGTTGCAGACGTGATGTCATGGAAGCTTTGTTGTTCCAACAGAACACCAGCAGAATAGATTTAGCATAATTCTTAAGAGTCCTAGGATTTGGGGAACAGTAAATGAGCATGAGCACTGGCTGCAACTTAAAGTCAGTCCCTGCATTAGCCTCGAATAAGACAGTCAACGTGTCCCTTGAAGCCAGGCATTGACTTCTCTGGCTAAGAAAGTCCTAAATGGTATCTTCTTCCAATAGAAGGCTGTTTCATCTACACTGAAAATCTACTGTTCAGTGTAGTTACCTTAATGAACTATCTCAGCTAGATCTTCTGGGTAACTTGCTGCAGCATCCAAATCAGCACTTGCCACTTCACCTTGCACTTTGTTATAGAAATAACCTCTTTCCTTAAAACTCATGAATCAACCTCGTTAGCTTCAAACCTTTCTTCTGTAGCTTCCTCACCTCTCTCAGCCTTCATGGAATTGAAGAGAGTTAGGATCTTCTTGCTCTGGATTAGGCTTTTGCTTAGGGGAAGGTGGTAGCTGGTTTAGTCTTCTATCCAGACCACTCAAACTTTTTCCATTATCAGCAGTAAGGCTGTTTTGCTTTCTTATCATTCATGTGTTCACTGGAGTAGAACTTTTAATTTTCTTTCAAGAATTTTTCCTTTGCATTCACAGCTTGCCTAACTGGCCCAAGAGACCTAGCTTTCAGTCTATCTTGGTTTTTGACATGCCTTTCTCACTGAGCTTAATCATTAATAGTTTCTGATTTAAAGTAAGAGATGTGGGACTCTTCCTTTCACTTGAACACTTAAGAGACCATCACAGGACTATTATTGACCCAATTTTAATGCTTTTATGTCTCAGGGAATAAGGAGTACTGAGGACAGGGAGAGAGATGGGGGGCGGGGCGGGATAGATAGCCAGCCAGTGGAACAGTCAGAACACATACAACATTTACGGATTAAGTTCGCCATACTATATGGATGAAGTTCATGGTACCCCCAAACCAATTACAACAGTAATATCAAAGACCACTCATCACAGATCACCATAATAAATAATAATGATAAAGCTTGAAATATTGCAAGAATTGCCAAAATGTGACACAGAGACATGAAGCAAGCAAATGCTGATAGGAAAATGGTACTGGTAAGACTTCGATCAATGCAGGGTTGCTACAAACCCTCAATTTGTAGAAAATGCAGTATGTATGAAGTGCAAGAAAGTGCAATAAAATGAGGTATGCTTGCAGTTTAACTGAAACACAGCCACACGCATTCATTTATATATTGTCTATGGCTGCTTTCACTACAACAGCTGAGGTTATAATTATAGAGTCATCGAGCCTAAAATATTTACTATTGTGCTCTTAAATCATTGAACTTACTAGGAAACACACATGGAATAAGAGAAAAAACAAATATTTCTCTGTAGCCATATAAGAATGTTCATTTAGAGGGCACCTGGGTGGCTCAGTAGGTTAAGCATCCAACTTTTGATTTCAGTTCAGGTCAAGATCTCACGGTTTGTGAGACTGAGTCCCATGTCAGGCTCTGTGCTGACAGGAAAGAGCCTGCTTAGGATTCTCTCTCTTCCTCTCTCTCTCTCTGCCCCTCCCCCACACTCTTTCTCAAAAATAAACAAACATGTTTTTAAAATGTTCATGTAGAAATGTGAGATGCTCATGAATTACATCTATATAATAATAATAATGCAACAATCATTTGTTCACTTATTCATTCAATATACTTATTAAATGCCTACTATGTGCCAAGTACAGATCTAGGCACTGAGGATATAGTATGAAAAAGACAAAGTTTCTACTTTTATGGATCATACAGTCTTGTGGGGGGAAATCAGACGATTAACAAATATATTATGGGGTGCCTGGGTGGCTCAGTCGGTTAAGCATCCGACTTCATCTCAGGTCATGATCTCACAGTTGGTGGCTTCAAGCCCCATGTCAGGCTCTGCACTGACAGCTCAGAGCCTGGAGCCTGCTTCAAATTCTGTGTCTCCCTCTCTCTGCCCCTCCCCCACTTGCACTCTGTCTCTCTCTCAAAAATAAATAAACGTTAAAAAAATTAAAAATATATATATTATAAAAAATTTCAGAGAGCCATGCAGAGAACAAAAACAGGATGGCATTATATCTAAATCAGGCAGAGAGAGGCAATAACACTTAAGGGGCTATCTACGGGACAGTAAAGATCAAGGGATTGAGCATTCCAGGCAGAATAAACAACTAGGAAAGGGACTTAGGTGAACAGGCTCCTGTGAGATAGTGATGAAGAACCACAAAGTCACTTGCGGCTGGGGCATAAGAGCCATGTTACTTAGCTGTTGTATTTAACCCCAGAACCAAATGCTCTCTCTGTATGCTCAAATCATCACAGTATGCTACTGATGTCATTTGTCTGACTGCCTCCAATTCTGAGACATAGCAATATATAACAGATACCCATATGGTTTATCATTGTGGAATTGGGAATACTTTCTCATTTTCTAATATTTGGGACATATTTAAATAAAAATTATATTACTTTTAAAATTGTATTACTTTAAAAAGTGACTTATTATAACTTAAATAATTTATTATAATCACAAACACTGGAAACTTGTATGTGGTAGGTACTGTAGTAAGAACTTTAACTTGTTATTTAATTCTCAACCAAGAGCTGGAGACAGGTTCTATTATTGCTACTTTACTAGTGGATGAAACTTGAGTTTGGGAGAGGTTAGCTAACTTGATTATCCAGTACTAACTCCAAAATCTAAATCCTTAACACAATTCCATTCTACTTTACAATGTACAAAATTTTGTATCATAATTTTATAGTTAACAACGTATCATTACATTCTCTCAAGCACAATTCTGAATTGTTACAAAATACTCCCATGAGTTGATGTACTGTATAATTGAACTGAAGCAAAATCTGACTAAAGTGAAAATAACCATATGTGTAGTTATTAAGTAGCTCTAAGACCAACATAGCCAATGTTTTCCTTCTACACTGAAAGAGATCTCTCTTGGGATACCTGGCTGGCTTAATTGATGAGCATGTGTCTCTTGATCCTGAGTTAGAACCCCACCTTGGGCACAGAGATCACTTTAGAGAGAGAGAAAGAGAAAGAGAGAGAGAGAGAGAGAGAGAGAAAGAGAGAGAGAGAGAGAGAGAGGGAGGGAGGGAGGGGCACCAGGGTGGGTCAGTCAGTTAAGCATCCGACTTCAGCTCAGGTCATGATCTTATGGTTCATGGGTTCGAGCCCCACGTAGGGCTTTGTGCTGACATCTGGAGCCTGCTTCAGATTCTGTGCCTCCCTCTCTTCCTGTTCCTTTCCCACTCATGCTCTCTTTCTCTTTCTCTCTCTCAAAAATAAACAAACATTAAGAAGAGAGAGAGAGAGAGCTCTTCCTTTAAGTGCCAGGGGAAGAAAGAGTAGGCTTCCCTTTGGGACTATGACAAAAAATGGTAATGTACAATTTGTCCTGCTATATAAGTTTCTAGAAAATTAACTAATTCACATATAATTGGTAAAAAGAGAAATTATGTCAGTTTAATGTGGAAGCTGTGTTGGTTCATAATAAGTGGTTTTTTCTAGGTAAGGGCAGCCAGAAGAGTGGGAGTCAAATGATTTTCAACAGGAAATGATAAATCCTTTGGCTCATGCTAAGCAGACAGGAGCTCTTTCAGCTTTAAGAAAATTAAAACTGAGTGCCTACGGGCATGTGCATGCACTGCCCCCCCCCCCCCCGCCCCTCCCCTCCCCCCAACCAAGAATGAGAAGAATTTATTCATTGGAAGCCTGGCTGAGTGCAGCACTTCAACTCTAGTCCAAGCTGCAGTGAATATTTGGGACATTCCACCAAGAGCTGTGGTTGGACTCTGCTCTTCTGGCAGGTCTTCTTTGAGTTCCTGGCTACATTCTTCACGTTCACAAACAGGCAATGCTGCAGGCTCTGAATGATGAGGTGCCAAAGTATCATGATCAGGACTACGTGTTTTTTCCAAACCAGTGTTTTGGAATATATTTTCAGTATTCAGATTCAAACACTTATGATGAGTAAATTACAGTCTTTAAAGAATTAAAAAACCACTATTTAAGGGCACCTGGGTGGCCCCAGTTGGTTAAGCATCTGGCTCTTGGTTTCGGATCAAGTCATGATCTCACAGTGGTGAGATCAAGACCCAAGTCGGGCTCCATGCTGACAGCATGCAGCCTATTTGGGATTCTCTCTCTCCTCTCTTCTCTGCGCCTTCCGTGTTCATGTACAGGCACACACTTTCTTTCTCTTTCTTCCTCAAAATAAATAAATACACACTTTAAAAAAGCCATGCATTTAAATACAAGAGAATCTCACTGTTTTGATGGAACTGTTTAAACAAAGGCCTAATTTACACCTTAGTTTTCTCTTGACTTATTTGGAGAATACAGTGGTACTATTGATGCTAATTTTGGCTATTCCAATAGGAAACTATTTGCAAAAACAAATATAATTAGAAGAAAACCAAGGATAATATGTGAAGGAAACAAATGACAGGATCTACAGGATGGAGTCATAAACTTCAAATATTTTCTGTATTACGGTGGAGGCAAGGGGAAGAACCACATGTGGACTATCTATAGCCAACAATTGTTGTCCAGGTAAATTTCATGTTAACACTGATCCTGGGATCCCAGAAAATAACTAAAAGTAGATTTAAATCTCTCCATCTAACCAGGATGGTCATGGAAAGTTTTTGAAGTTAGCCTGCTTCAAAATCACAGAGACAGCATAACATGAGTATAATAAATGTGTTTACTCATTAGGGAAAAAGGCAGAAAACACAGATTTAAAAAGACTGAAAGAATAAAAGAGACCTGGCCAAGAGATTTCACATTAGGGAAATTGATGAATATAAAATAGTCTGTTATGATACCCAGGAAGCCTAACAGAAACCCTTGGCTGTCAGAGGTCTCTGGGAAAAATGTAGATCAAAGAGACAATTCTTTTTTTTTTTTTTTAATCCCCCTTTTTAAAAAATTAAAAAAAAATTTACATCCAAATTAGCAGACAGTGCAACAATGATTTCAGGAGTAGATTCCTTAGTGCCCCTTACCCATTTAGCCCATCTGCACTCCAGTAACCCTCAGTTTCTTCTCCATATTTATGAGTCTCTTCTGTTTTGTCCCCCTCCCTGTTTTTATATTATTTGTTTCCCTTCCCTTATGTGCATCTATTTTGTCTCTTAAAGTCCTCATATGAGTGAAGTCATATGATTTTTGTCTTTCTAATTTCGCTTAGCATAATACCCTCCAGTTCCATCCACACAGTTGCAAATGGCAAGATTTCATTCTTTTTGATTGCCAAGTAATACTATACCACATCTTCTCAAAGAGACAATTCTAATGACAAAAGCAGATAAATGGATCTTTTTGAGAAAACTTACTTTGGAGAAATTCACTGAAAAGAATTATAAAGAAAAGAAAGTCTCTCTCTGGAGTTACCAAAATGTACCTACTATAGACTGAATGTGTCCCAACTTCACTTGTTGAAGCCCTAAATCCCCAATGTGATGGTTTTTGGAAGCGGGGCCTTTGGGAGGTAAACAGATTTAAACGAGGTCATAAGGGGAAAGCCCCCATGATGGGATTAGTGCCTTTATATTAAGAAGAGACTAGAGTCCTTATTCCCTCTGTACCATGTTGAAGATACAGCAAGAAGGCAGCTGTCCGCAAACCAAGTAGAAAACCATCACCAGACACCAAGTCTACCTGTACTTGATCTTGGACTTTCCAGACTCCAGAATTGGGAGAAGTAAATGTTTGATGTTTAAGCCACCTATCCGTGGTATTTTGCTTTAGCCACCCGAGTTAAGACAATACCTGAACTAGAACTTACTTCTATTTTTTTTATGTCTGCCCAAGAACCTCACATATATTGGAAGTCATGTTCTTTCCCATGGACAGTAGCTGCCTGTGTACTGGTAAACAGAACAGTGGTTAAAAAGAGAAGCTTTAAAATCAGAGGTATATGGGTTCAAATTCTTTATCTGTTACTTTCCATAAAGTTTCAAACTATAAAAGACATATATATGACCTATTAATGTTATTGGGTCACTCGGTTGACCAGATACCAAGGTGCATCTTGTCCCAGATGCACCCAGAGTTGGAGACCCAAGACCAGAATGGGGAGATAGAGTTTACTGAGTAGGTAAGTATATTTTCAAGAGAGAAAGTGGGCCACTGCCAGAGCAAGAGTGGCAATGGCCCCAAGACTTTCTAACTGCATCCTTTTAAGTTTGCTTTTTCTATATGTAATTTTGGCTTTGATTGACAGCTGATGGTTACATAACATTTTGGCTTCTGTGCATGCACGCAGCCATGATGCATTGTTATTTATTTATGTATTGTCTATTTATGAATTTCTAATGAGTTTTTGCTGTGATCTTAAGGCAGCTTGCACCTTTTGTATTCATCCTCAGCTCTTGGAAGTTCCCTTGTGGCTTTTGAGCCAGCTCTGTGGCTAGGCCTTTCTTGTTCTGTTAGCCCTGGAGTGGCTCTGAAGGTGTGGCTGTTAACCCTGGGTGGGGTGGCTCAGAGTGTATGGCCAGCATCTGCTTTATCCCACCTTGTTCATGCCTAACTAACTGCTTAACATTATGAACTTTAAGGCATTATGAGGATTAAATGATATAATTAAACATATAAAAAATTAAACATGTATATAAAAATCCCAGTTCATGGTCTACAGGATAACGTTTTTAGATCACAGCAATTTGCAGGAAAGTGGGAAAAAGTCATTTTAATATTAAACAGGGCTGACTGTGTAAATAAGCATGCTCAAATTTATCACTATTATTTTTTTTAAAATGAAATTCTAAAACTCACAACAAAAAGTACTTTCAAAGTAATGACTAAACGGTTGGGTCAATGTCCTCTAACACAGCTCATGGTCGTAAGTTCACTTGAAAGTCTCTGAGCAGTGAGATTCCTGTGGCTTTCCTCAAAACAAAAATAGAGAAAAATATTCATTTCTTTGACAAATATTTAAAGAGTGATTTTTTGTTAAAGTTTGTTTATTTTGAGAGAGATCGAGCATAAGGAAGGGGCAGAAAGAGAGGGAGAGAGAGAATCTCAAGCAGGCTCCCCACTGTCAGCAAAGAGCTGGATGTGGGGCTCGAACTCAAGAATCATGAGATCATGACCTCAGCCAAAACCAAGAGTCAGACACTTAACCGACTGAGCGACCAGGCATCCCAGGAGTAATTTTCATGTGCATTTTGTCAAACTAAGGTTTTCAGATTTTAAGAGACTATTTTTTTCCCTAAACTGCTCAGAGGAATTATATGTATATTATTTGCAACAACTAAACTCCTTGCCAGTTTGAGAGCAAGATATTGAAAAAAGAGGATGAAAAAAAACAACAACAGGTGTTCCCATTTTAAAGTATTCTCACAAATCATCAGTGTTAGGTCAGGTGTTCCAATATGCAGCTTGGGAAATAAAGTCATAAGACAGCAAGTATATATTATGGATCCAAAGATGTAGTAGGGAGCCTAACACATAAAATAACAATATAAGGGTGCCTGGGTGGCTCAGCTGGTTGAGCATCAACTTCAGCTAAGGCCAGGATCTCATGGTTGGTATGTTTGAGCCCTCTGCCTTGGGCTCACCGATGTCAACACAGAGCCTGTGTCAGATCCTCTGTCCCCCTCTCTCTGCCCCTCCCCTGCTCACATTCTCTCTCTCAAAAATGAAAAAACATTTATTAAGAAAGAAAAGAGAGGCACCTGGGTGGCTCAATCAGTTAAATGTCTGATTTCAGCTCAGGTCATGATCTCATGGGTTCGTGGGTTTGAGCCCTACATCTGACTTGGTGCTGACAGCTCAGAGCCTGGAGACTGCTTCTGATTCTAGGTCTCCCTTTCTCTAACCCTGTCCCACTTGTGCACTCTCTCTTTCTCAAAAATAAACATACATTAAAAAAATTTTTAATTAAAAAATAAAATAAGAAAGAAACATAAACATAAAGCCCCATTAAAAGAACAAACAAAAAACCCAAAACACAACATTTCCTACGTTCTAATGGAGCTCAGTAGCTCAGGAATGTTCTAGTAGTTCTTAGAGCAGTGACCAAAATCGACAACATCCCACCATATGATGATAACTATTTGTTAGCATTCTGGTTACTATATTCCAGACATTGATATTTGTAAAATAGTTGATCCCTGAACAACACAGTGGTAGGGACATTGACCCCCTTGCATAGTCAAAAATCCATATATAAGTTTTGACTACAGGAGACTACTGTAGACCGAAAGCCTTACTGATAACATAAAGAGTTGATCAACACACTTTGTATATCTTTTCATGTTAGCAAATGTCTCAGTTTACTTTTCTAAAACAATACTACAGACAGGGTAGCTTATAAACAGCAGCACAAGACAAGAAATAACAAGCATTAGTGAAGATGTGGAGAAAAGGAAACCCTTGTGAACTATTGGTGGGAATGTAAATTGGTGCAGCCACTATGGAAAAAAGTATAAGGTTTCTCAAAAAAAAAAAAAAAAAAAAAAATTAAGACCAGAATTACCAGTACATGATCCAGCAATTCCACTTTTGGGTATTTATCTGAAGAAAATTAAAACACTAATTTGAAAAGATATATGCACACCCATGTGCACTGCAGCATTATTTTCAGTAGCCAAGATATGAAAACAACCTAAGTGTCCACTGATGGATGAATGGATAAAGATGATGGTGTGTGTGTGTGTGTGTGTGTGTGTGTGTATACAGAGACATAAAAAGAATGAAATCTTGCCATTTGTGGCAATCCAGATGGACCTTGAGGACATAAGCTAAGTGAAGTAAGTCACAGAAAGACGATAATCTGCCTTATACATTTAATTTAAAACAAACCAAGCTAATAAATACAGAGAATAGATAGGTGGTTACCAAAGATGGGTGGTAGAGGGTGGGCAAAATGGGTGAAGGAGGTCAAAAGGTACAAAATTCTAGTTATAAAATAAGCCATGGGGATGTAATGTAAAACATGGTGACTATAGTTAACAACACTATATTGCAGATTTGAAAGTTGCTAAGAGGGTAGATCCTAAAATTCCTCATCACAAGATGAAAAATTTCTTTGTAACTATGTATGATGTTGGATGTTAACTAGACTTACTGTGGTGATCATTTAGTAATATGTAAGTATCAAATCATTTTGTTGTATACCTGAAATTAATATAATGTCAAATATACCTCAATTGAAAAAAAAAAAAAGGATGGAATATATTTCCTCTCCTCTTGAACCTAAGCAGGCTTGTGATTGCTATAATCAAAGGGCTGTATGCAATTTCTTAGGCCAGGTCATAAAAAGTATCCAGCTGCTGGGGTGCCTGGCTGGCTCAGGCAGTAGAGCATGTGACTCTTGATCTTGGGGTTGTTGAGTTAGAGACCCATGTTGGGTGTAGAGATTACTTAAGGAAATTAAAAAAAAAAAAAAGTATCCAGCTGCTGGCTGGTTCTCCCCCTTCCCAATCCTCCCTTGAGATGGATACTTAACCTTGGAAGCAAGCCACCACACTCTGAGGAAGCCAAGCATCCATATGAAAAGGTCATATGTAGGCTGGGAGTACTAGGTAGGGTTTCAGTCTACCAGTATCAGCTGCCAGACAATGAGTGAGTGAGCCTCCAGATGCTTCCTGCTCCCAGCCTCTGAGTCTTACAGCTAAGAACCCAGACATTGTGCAACACACATGTCATCTCCACTATGCTCTGTATGAACTCCAGACACAGAGTTTGTCATCTTAATAAAAGGTTTTATACCACTAAATTTTTGAGTAATTTGTTATGCGGTCATACAACTGGAATAATATAAAACAAATGTTAACAGCTTATATTCAGTAAAGAAGCAATGAAGCATTGGAAAATATAGGGAGATTTTTATTTTCTCTTTTGACAGTATACTGCTTGAATTGTGTACCATAAGGACATGCAACCATTATTTTATCTTTTTTTTATTATTATTTTCAATATTTATTCATTTTGAGAGACAGAATGCAAGCAGGGGAGGGGGGCAGAGAGAAAGGGAGAGGCAGGATCCAAAGCAGGCTCCAGGCTCCGAGCTGTCAGCACAGAACCCGACCTGGGACTTGAACCCACAGACCATGAGATCATGACCTGAGCTGAAGTCGGATGCTTAGCCAACTGAGTCACCCAGGCACTCCCATATAACCTCATTTCCTAATTGGTAAACTGAATTATACCTCTAACCACAGAAGGACTAACTAGTCTTCCAGTGCCTGGATGACATTGATAAAAAACATTAAGATTTGAAAGTAAGAAATTGACTAAAATTTCCTTTATTAACTAAAATAAAACCCAGAAGTTAATCAGATGATTAAAAAAGGCTTTATACCACATGGAAGATGCTAAATACTATTATTAAATTGGGGATATATACTTCCCTACTTTTACTTTTTTTTTAATGTCTGGTTATTTTTTGAAAGAATATATTCATGTATTATTTCAATAAGTGTTTTACAAAAATTAAAATTAAAATAAATAGAGGCTCCTGGGTGGCTCAGTTGGTTAAGCGTCATACTCTTGATTTTGGCTTGGGTCATTATCTCATGACTCATGAGATCAAGTCCCATGTTGAGCTGACAGTGTGGAGCCTACTTGGATTCTCTCTCCCGTTCTCTCTCTGCCCCTCTTTCACACTTATGCATGCTCTCTCAAAAATAAATAAATAAACATTAAAATTTTTAAATAAATAGAAAAAGATACTAGCAGTAGATATATTTGCTAGGTAGACAGGTTTCTCAAGAAATTTTTCAGGCACACACATTTTTCTTCCAAGAAAAAAACCAATCAATCTTAATGTAACTTATTTAAGTACAGTGAACATTAGCCACAATTTACAGGGCCTTCAGGCCTATAATGAGGACTCTGACCAAAGATCTCCCAGATCACATGCTTACAATACTGTAATACAAATACAACTTTAAGTAAATTAAAATTTTAGAGGTTTCAGTTACACTGTTTAGATGTGAAATACAAAGCTCAACAAACCAAAAAAGGGATTATCTTATTTCAAATCTTAGGTTACAACAGAGAGCAGGAAAAACACAAAACATGATCCAAGTTCACATTACTAAATCTATCTGTTCTCTCTTTCTGGAACTCCTATCATTAATAGAAGAAATTTTATGCCAAGAGACAGCCAGTCAAGGAGAACAGAGAAAGAAGGAGGTATCAAGGAAGCAGAATAGGGTGAAACCAGAATAATTCTACAAATGGCTTCAATGGGAATGGAAAAAGCCCCCTGCAGGCTGTTTTTATTGTTGTAAGGAAATATATTAAAAAAAAACAACAACAAAAAAAACACACACACACACACACACAACTAAATACAGTTGTTGTAAGGAAATGCCTTTTTTTTTTTTAAAGAATACTAACTCCACAAGGGCACACACAAAAAAATACCACACAACTTTAAAAAATGACTGATTTATAATGAGATTACAATTTTGTGCTGGCATCTTTCTACACATGTAGTAGTATTCTACCATATCAAGAAAAATCCATACTTATCACTAAGCATGTTTCCATATTAAATCAAGTAATGCAACATAGCATAACTTGATGAAAAGAACTGATTTTAAATGAAAGAAACTCACTGTATATATATATTTTATCCACTTCTTTAAAAGAAGTCTTACCAACCAGTATTTAATGAGTAAAGCATTAATTATGAAAGAAATAGATTGTAATGTCAGAAAATGCCTCCTTTTATTAATGTTTCTGAACATTGTGGAGACAGAGACATAAACAAACTTAGCAAAGTACAACTGTGTTATGAACCTGTGTGTAACTCAATGATGTAATTAAGTCACCAGAAGTACACCTGCCAAGTGAATAAGCAAAGCTTTGTCATGAGCACCCCAAAATGGGCACTCTTTGTACTGCAGTCTTATCAACCTTAAACGTAAATGCAGCTTATAATGTATTATTTAAAACACTCCTATAATACAACCGGAGATATAATCATTTGCTTTTAAAGTCCACACTATAGATAGACAATAAAATGAATGAAAATCAGATTTATATTCTTTATACTGGTACAGCCTAAGAGTTAAACAATCAAAATTTACATAAGCACTGATGAGGCAATAGTAAAAAAAGCACTGAATTGTTGTTGTAGCCATTTTGCCTTAGGAGACATACAAGTTTTTTCTATTTTTATATATTTTTTATATGCTGATGAGAAAAAAATCTACCAATTTAGAAATCAAAGAATTAAGAACAAAAGAAAGTCTTATTAGGATTACTGAAGAGCTAGGGGCACCTGGGTGGCTCATTTGGTTCAGTGTCCCACTCTTGATTTTGGCTCAGGTCATGATCTCACAATTCATGAGATCAAGCCCCACGTGGGGCTCTGTGCTGACAGTACGAGCCTGCTTGGGATTCTCTCCCTCTCCGCCCCTTCTCCACCTGCTCGCGCGTGCTCTCTCTCTCAAAATAAATAAACATTTTTTGAAAAGAATTATGGGAAAGCTAAACATAATATCTTTTCTTTTCAAATCATATAATAGTATACTCAAAAATTTTCTTCTTCAGTGAAAAAAGTCTGTACTACATATTGTGTATAATTTTACTGCTTCTAACGCCTTTGAAGTAGCTTACAAAGTTTTATCTTTTTTTTTTTTTCAACGTTTTTTTATTTATTTTTGGGACAGAGAGAAACAGAGCATGAATGGGGGAGGGGCAGAGAGAGAGGGAGACACAGAATCAGAAACAGGCTCCAGGCTCTGAGCCATCAGCCCAGAGCCCGACGCGGGGCTCGAACTCCCGGACCGCGAGATCGTGACCTGGCTGAAGTCGGACGCTTAACCGACTGCGCCACCCAGGCGCCCCAGTTTTATCTTTTTAAAGTTTTACTTAAGTAATCTCTGTACCCAACGAGGGGCTTGAACTCACAACCCCAAGATCAAGAGTTGTATGCAGAGGTTTTTTTCTTTAAAAATTTTTTAATGTTTATTTAATTTTGAGACAGAGAGAGGCAGAGCATGAGCGGGGGAGGGGCAGAGAGAGAGGGAGACACAGAATCCAAAGCAGGCTTCAGGTTCTGAGCTGTCAGCACAAAGCCCAATGAGGGGCTCGAACTCATGAACTGCAATATCATGAACTGAGTCAGCCAGGTGCCTTCCGAGTTTTATTTATTTATTTTTATTTATTTATTTATTTATTTATTTATTTTATTTATATATGAAATTTATTGTCAAATTGGTTTCCATACAACACCCAGTGCTCATCCCAAAAGGTGCCCTCCTCAATACCCATCACCCACCCTCTCCTCCCTCCCACCCCCCATCAACCCTCAGTTTGCTCTCAGTTCTCAACAGTCTCTTATGCTTTGGCTCTCTCCCACTCTAACCTCTTTTTTTTTTTTTTCCTTCCCCTCCCCCATGGGTTCCTGTTAAGTTTCTCAGGATCCACATAAGAGTGAAACCATATGGTATCTGTCTTTCTCTGTATGGCTTATTTCACTTAGCATCACATTCTCCAGTTCCATCCACGTTGCTACAAAAGGCCATATTTCATTTTTTCTCATTGCCACGTAGTATTCCATAGTGTATATAAACCACAATTTCTTTATCCATTCATCAGTTGATGGACATTTAGGCTCTTTCCATAATTTGGCTATTGTTGAGAGTGCTGCTATGAACATTGGGGTACAAGTGCCCCTATGCATCAGTACTCCTGTGTCCCTTGGATAAATTCCTAGCAGTGCTATTGCTGGGTCATAGGGTAGGTCTATTTTTAATTTTCTGAGGAACCTCCACACTGCTTTCCAGAGCGGCTGCACCAATTTGCATTCCCACCAACAGTGCAAGAGGGTTCCCGTTTCTCCACATCCTCTCCAGCATCTATAGTCTCCTGATTTGTTCATTTTGGCCACTCTGACTGGCATGAGGTGATACCTGAGTGTGGTTTTGATTTGTATTTCCCTGATAAGGAGCGACGCTGAACATCTTTTCATGTGCCTGTTGGCCATCCGGATGTCTTCTTTAGAGAAGTGTCTATTCATGTTTTCTGCCCATTTCTTCACTGGGTTATTAGCTTTTGGGGTGTGGAGTTTGGTGAGCTCTTTATAGATTTTGGATACTAGCCCTTTGTCCGATATGTCATTTGCAAATATCTTTTCCCATTCCGTTGGTTGCCTTTTCGTTTTGTTGGTTGTTTCCTTTGCTGTGCAGAAGCTTTTTATCTTCATAAGGTCCCAGTAATTCACTTTTGCTTTTAATTCCCTTGCCTTTGGGGATGTGTCGAGTAAGAGATTGCTACGGCTGAGGTCAGAGAGGTCTTTTCCTGCTTTCTCCTCTAGGGTTTTGATGGTTTCCTGTCTCACATTCAGGTCCTTGATCCATTTTGAGTTTATTTTTGTGAATGGTGTGAGAAAGTGGTCTAGTTTCAACCTTCTGCATGTTGCTGTCCAGTTCTCCCAGCACCATTTGTTAAAGAGACTGTCTTTTTTCCATTGGATGTTCTTTCCTGCTTTGTCAAAGATGAGTTGGCCATACGTTTGTGGGTCTAGTTCTGGGGTTTCTATTCTATTCCATTGGTCTATGTGTCTGTTTTTGTGCCAATACCATGCTGTCTTGATGATGACAGCTTTGTAGTAGAGGCTAAAGTCTGGGATTGTGATGCCTCCCGCTTTGGTCTTCTTCAAAATTACTTTGGCTATTCGGGGCCTTTTGTGGTTCCATATGAATTTTAGGATTGCTTGTTCTAGTTTCGAGAAGAATGCTGGTGCAATTTTGATTGGGATTGCATTGAATGTGTAGATAGCTTTGGGTAGTATTGACATTTTGACAATATTTATTCTTCCAATCCATGAGCAGGGAATGTCTTTCCATTTCTTTAAATCTTCTTCAATTACCTTCATAAGCTTTCTATAGTTTTCAGCATACAGATCCTTTACATCTTTGGTTAGATTTATTCCTAGGTATTTTATGCTTCTTGGTGCAATTGTGAATGGGATCAGTTTCCTTATTTGTCTTTCTGTTGCTTCATTGTTAGTGTATAAGAATGCAACTGATTTCTGTACATTGATTTTGTATCCTGCAACTTTGCTGAATTCATGGATCAGTTCTAGCAGACTTTTGGTGGAGTCTGTCGGATTTTCCATGTATAATATCATGTCATCTGCAAAAAGCGAAAGCTTGACTTCATCTTTGCCAATTTGGATGCCTTTGATTTCCTTTTGTTGTCTGATTGCTGATGCTAGAACTTCCAGCACTATGTTAAACAACAGCGGTGAGAGTGGGCATCCCTGTCGTGTTCCTGATCTCAGGGAAAAAGCTCTCAGTTTTTCCCCGTTGAGGATGATGTTAGCTGTGGGCTTTTCATAAATGGCTTTTATGATCTTTAAGTATGTTCCTTCTATCCCGCCGAGTTTTATTTTTAAGGTTATTTGATTAGGTAGTACATTCACAGTTTTAAACTGTACAAACACAGTGAAGAGTCTCTCCTTCATTGCTTTCTTCTATCCTCCTAATGTTCCCTTGATCACAAATATAGTGTTTTTAATTTTTTTTTCAACGTTTATTTATTTTTGGGACAGAGAGAGACAGAGCATGAACGGGGGAGGAGCAGAGAGAGAGGGAGACACAGAATCGGAAACAGGCTCCAGGCTCTGAGGCATCAGCCCAGAGCCTGACGCGGGGCTCGAACTCCCAGACCGCGAGATCGTGACCTAGCTGAAGTCAGACACTTAACCGACGGCGCCACCCAGGCGCCCCACAAATATAGTGTTTTTAAAGGTGCTTGAAGGAGACCAACTGGCAGCAGCAGAACAGAACAGGGCACTAAAGAAATAGTACAAGGCAAGGGCACCTGGGTGGCTCAGTTGGTCAAGTGACTGACTCTTGGTTTCCGCTCAGGTCATAATCTCACAGTTAGTGGGTTCAAGCCCCACATTGGGCTCCGCACTGGCAGTGCAAGACCTGCTTGGGAGTCTCTCTCTCTCTCTCCCTCTCTGCTCCTCCACTGCTTGCGCCCTCTCTTTCTCAAAATAAATAAACTTAAAAATTTTATTAAAAAAAAAGAAAACAAAAGAAACAGCACAGGGCCTAGAGCTAAACTGCCAGAGTTGAATGTGCCTCTGCCACTCTCTGTTCAGCTCTGACACCTGGAAAGAGTGACTTAACTTCTCTGTACCTCAGTTTCCTCATTTGTAAAAGGAAAACTTACATCATGGGCTTAAGCTAGTACCTAGACTAACTTGAAACTCCTCAATATAACCATTATTATGAGCTCCAGTATACCCCTTGGAAACCATTCCTATGTATTTACAAACATATACTGACCTACACACACACACACACACATCCCCCACATGTTCTCACACTCCAACCCCACAAAGGCATCTCTATGGCTTTCACTATCTTTTCTCAGATACTTCTAAAGAATGTTTCTTGTATTTATAATAGTTTTTGTGTTCTCCGTTGTTCAAGACATAAAGGTCCATATTTTTTTGATGAATTCTATCTTTTGTCAATATTATTTCCATGTTCCACTTAATTGTTTTGGCTTTGAATTATATCGTGTCTAAGATTAAGAGTACTGCATTCTTTTGAGATAGCTTTTTCCTCACTCCTTTATCACATACCTACTATATATATATATATATATATATTTTTTTTTTTTTTTTTTTTTT
>NW_024412376.1:135485373-135498404 GCF_014898765.1 Herpailurus yagouaroundi | reverse complement strand
TTTTTTTTTTTTTTTTTTTAGAGAGAGAGAGAGAGAGAGAGAGAGACTGGGTGGGGGGAGAGAGGGGCAAATGGAGGGAGGGAGGGAAAGAGAGAGAGCGAGAAAGAATCTCAAGGAGCCTCCATGCTGAGTGTGGAGCCCAACTTGGGGCTCAATCCAATGATCCTAGGATCATGACCTGAGCCAAAATCAAGAGTCAGACACTCAACTGACTGAGCCACACAGACACCCTAGTAACTGTCTTCCTTGTAAATAGCATTTCAGACTCCAATCTAACTCTTTTAACAGGGGATGAGAACCCACTCACACATAACATTTTACTTGTGCTTTCTATGAACTACGTTTCTCTTCTTTCTTCTTGCCTACCTTCATAAGCTTATTTGGGTTTCCTCTTTTTTTTAATGTTTATTTATTTTGAGAGAGTGCATGCACACGAGTGGGGGAAGGGCAGAGAGAGAGGGAATGAGAAGGAATATCAAGGAGGCTCCACGCTGTCAGAGTAGAGCCCGACACAGAACTCGAACCCACGAACCTGTGAGATCATGACCTGAGCTGAAGTCCAGAGTAGGCCTCTTAACCATCTGAGCCACCCAGGCTCCCCTCCTTTTTTTTTTTTTAAACTCTACTTCTCCTCCCATCATATGTTCTCCAATGTGTCAGTACCAGGGCATCGTGGATATCTGAGAGGCAGATCTTCGATTGTTGTGACTGGCTTACATCCCACATGACTTTCAAATGTCCTGCCACCTATTCACATAAGTGAAAAATCTGAGCCTTTAATCTAAGTCCATTAAAAAAATAACAGCAAGATATTTTTTGGTTAGCTGACACTAAATTACCAAGGAATTTAACTGGAATTCAGCATTTAAATCAAAGGAATATTATACTTAGTTTTGTTTATAACTTTACAAAGAATTGTTCACCATTTCAGAAAATCATGTTGCTGGTGATATTTAAGACCAGGACAACATACTTATATGAAGCTGCACTTATAGCCATAACTTGCACAATGATTTTTCATATTAGACACATCTAATTATTTCATCTTGTCTTTGAATGTAGCTAGCTATGCCCAACCACACTGTGGTCCTCTTATTTTCTTCAACTGCTTTCTTGTTTTCCTCTTTATAGTTATTAAAGGATCAGGATGGTGACAGCGTATACAAACAGCTTTCCTTATCAAGGAAGGATGCAGGCAGGCTAGAGAACCTCTTAATGCTCAAAGTAGGGAAAGCTTCATTCTAAGGCTTTATATATAGCACATTTCATTTCTGAACCATCTCCTCTTTTATATCCACTAAAGGTCTGGGGTTACTCTGGCTTCTCTCTTGATCCTTAACATCCAACTAGAAGCCCTCCCCATGAATATTTTCTACTTTTCTTAGAAAGCAGTAACCTGGTTTTAGCCGGTAGCAAAGGCCTCAACCAGTCACCTTACATTCCATGGAGGAATGTACACAACATATCCAGCTACCTAATAGACTCACACCTTGTCTTTTTACTCCTAACTGGAAGGTTTTTGCTTTTTGTTGTTTTAATTTCTATTAGTTATTCATGTATACAATTCAGAGTTAAATAAACACTTTTGCCAGTCTGTTCCGAAAAAAAGCAGTTCCTCATTTCTGCATACCTATTTCTCCTCCCATAGAGGAACGACTTTCACCTTTTAGCTGATTATTTTAGTATTTACCTCCATGTCTTTATAAATATGCATTATTGCTACTTCTTGATTTTTCAGTTTTAAGCAATACCCATTGATTCACCAGTATAGACTAAGAAGACCTAGTTCTCTCTTTTCTGAACCCAACACACATGTACACTCTTCCCATCTGCTAGTAATTAAATCATAAATTGGTTTAGCTCAATAGTTTTAACATTATTATGACTATGTAAATGCTCTTCACATTTGAACCATGTAGTAAATTATAATTACTTTTTCTTTTCTGTACTATTTTCTGTATTTCCTTAAAGTTAAATGTTCTTTTTTCCCCCCCATTTGCTTGGTTTTCTAGGACTTTTGGCAACTTGTTTTCAGCTTTTTAGATCACAAAATGTCTCGACTCACTAGGTGTTCTATCAATTCATCCTCCTGAAAAAGTCTCTGCTACAGCTGTGTGACACCCTCTCAATGAAACCAGCTGTCTTGTATCCACAAACCTGACGCACAGCTATCACCTTGGGATTTCCATTCACCATTATCCTGGAAGTTACTTTTGCTTCTTGCATGTGCTAGACCTCTCACTTTCTACACTCAAATCTTAGTCTCCCTCCTTGGTTTATGTCTTCATTTTGGTGAAAAATAGTTCATTCTTTAGCACCTTTCTAAGTAATGGTACATGAGATAGGATTTTTGAAGATTCTCTCCTATTTGATTGACACTTTGGTTGAATACAGAATGCTGGATTTGTAATAATTTCCTTTCAGAACTTAAAGTCTTTGTGCCAATGCCTTCCAGTTTCGCTATAGAAAAGTCTAAAGTCTTTACACTATCGATCATTTGTGTGTGACCTGTAAGAGGCCAGAACTGTTAGACAAAATGAGCAAAAGGGAAGAGTGGGGTGGAGAAGGGACAGATCATGTAGGGCTATGTAAATTTTTTTTCACTTTAAGTGTCATGCAGGAGTTCGAGGGAAGGAGAACATTATCTGTTTTATCGAAAATAGATCACTTCAGCTGCTGTAGTGAAAACTAAACTTGCAGAAAGTGGGGCATGGCAAGGGGGTGGAAGCAAGGAGACTCATAAAGAGGCTAATTTAATAATCCAGGCAAAAGCTGATGTAGACTAGAACAGGATGCTACATGGAAAGTGTGAGAAATGTCTGGATTCTAGATATATTTTTAAGGTTGAGTCAAAAGGATTTGTTTCTGCATTAGCTATGAGGCTGAAAGAGTAAAAATTGACACAAAAGGTATTGCCTGAGCAACCAGAATAATGGAGTGAATAGAAGAGACAAGGAAGTTTAAGCCTGGGGGCAAGAAAAGAAGTCTGGTAATGCACATATCATGTGTAAGATGTCTACTAGTTATCTAAATGGAGATGCTGCATCAACACTTGGACATACGAAAGTCTAGAATTCAGGAGCAAGCAGCTTCTTGGCTGCCCTAGCTCTGCAGCACGACTTTGGCTCCCTCTTGTTTTGGCACTTACCCTCCCTTTGATCGTATTCATTTTCCATGCTAGGTTCTCCTAGTCCGTGCTAGTGTGAGCCACGTACTATCCTTTTAATAGGTCTTTTTCTGCTTAACTCAGTCAGAACTTCTATAACCTATAATAAAGAACCTTAACTGATATCATTACTAAATTAGGAAAAGAATTTAGTTTTAAATTGTGAATGAACAGAACTTTATTAAAATGGAAAGGAAACAATGGTAAAATCTTAACTGCTCCTAAGCTGAAAATATCCCTTGGCAAAGCCCACTTATTTCCACAGAATAGGCAAAACTAAACTGCAGTCCAGTACACAATTAATAATCTAACCATAAATAATCATTAAAATCTCTAAGTGTTCCCAGGTTTTTACTTGCTATTAGCACCTTAAATTCTCAGAATTTGATAATACTCTAACCTACAAGAAAATCCAATTTGGTTATACAAAGGAAAAAGTAACAAAAATTCCAAATTAGAACCTAAAATTAATGAGATGCTACTCTATTGCAAAGATGAGTTCAATGTCTACTTTTAGAAAGATGAGGGTAATAAACCTCTGCTCTGTCATCACCAATATATACCCATGAGTTTTCTGAACAGGCAGACATCTAAATTCTGGTAGTTACAACTAATACAAAAAAATTATACCATCAGATAAACTGCTTTTAAATATAGACTGGGGGGTTAGACTTCCACAGAGTAGTTAAGATAAAGGTACTAAAAACAGGTCCTCTGAAGTGTAAGAGTAGAAGATAACGAAAGCATGAGAGGTATAAAAGCCTAGTACAGTATGAAAGAGTGCTGACAATGTTTAAATGAAAAAAAAAAAAGATTCTTTTTGTTAAATAACCCTTTTCCTGAGTATATCATAGAAGATACAGAAAACTATAAAAAAAAAAAAAACCCTCTCACCTTATATTCTACAATCCAGAGATAAACACTGTTAACACTGACATATTTTCTTCAAGGCTTTTTTTCCTATGCACATGTATATATACGGTGTGTGTGGGTACAGAAAAGCAAGATGATGCTAAATGTCATTTCTAGATGTTGCCTTTATTCATTTCACATATGAATTTCCCTTCTGTTATGATGTAATCTTCAAAGACATTCTTTTAAGCCTCTGTATAAGATTCCACCACATGAGCAAACCATGATATAACCACTACTGGCAGACATTTAGGTTGTTTATAACTTTCACTACTAGAAATAATGCTATAGTAAACAGTATTACACATTTCTGAATTTAGAGAACTTAGAGACCTCATGGCTGAACTTCTGAAGTTAGAGACATTATTTCTGAATTTCTGACGTTAGAGACATTGTTTCAAAAGATACTCTTTCAGTTTAGAAAGTACTTAATATCGATAAGGTAGGTATGGCCCCCAAATGCTGCTTGAATTGGAGTTTAAATAAAAGAAGAAATAAAAACTATAAAGCACAATTCAAATCAAACAAATGTCTATCAAGCCTAATTAGCAAGTTTCCTCATTGAAATCAAGTGAGTTTCTCCTCCCTTCTGGAATCTTCAATACTGCTATCAGCAATTTATACACTAGCAGATCACCCATCCAGGATCACCCATCAGTAATTTACATCATGTGAAAATATCCAGCATAGACTAAAAAATGTACACTGTACACTTTTAAAGGTTTGTAAAATCTAAAACCTATTTTCACATAAAGTACTTCACACTAGGATTGCTATCAATAATGTCCCATCAGGTATGAATGTGCTCATTAAAAACAAAACAAAACAAAGCTAAACATGAGTTTTCCTGACAACCTACTGAAGAGAAAAAAAATGTACAGGGGATCATAAAGAGTAGGGCTTAGTTTTAGTCATCTCTAAAAAAAAAAGCAGCAGAGCTAAGAGAAAAAAGCATAATAGATACTATTAAAATAAAATAAAATAAAAATAAAAAGATGACACTAAGAAAAAAAGAGGTAGTAACTCTTATTAAAAACTGATCTCCTGGGGCGCCTGGGTGGCTCAGTCGGTTAAGCAGCCGACTTCGGCTCAGGTCATGATCTCGCGGTCCGCGAGTTCGAGCCCCGCGTCGGGCTCTGTGCTGACAGATCAGAGCCTGGAGCCTGTTTCAGATTCTGTGTCTCCCTCTCTCTGACCCTCCCCTGTTCATGCTCTCTCTCTGTCTCAAAAATAAACGTTAAAAAAAATTTTTTTTTTTTAAAAAAAGAAAAACTGATCTCCTGGGAAAATTTACCAGTTAAATTACAAGTCTATTTTTTGTGCCTAGCCTCACATTTGAAAAAAAAATTTTTGCCTTACCCTGAAATTTAGACATAAAAGCTATCAGCTATTTAACATCATAAATCAGAGAAAATATTTTAAATATTCTCTCCTTAGACTCATCTATTTTTACATCAAGTTGTCAGAGATATAACATTCCTATTTTATTTCTATAACCACAAGTCTTATTAATTTTATAAGTTCTTATTTTATTGATTTCCCTGTAAGAAATTTTTTAGGATCATAAGTCCTAGCATATGTTGACTCTAAAAGGAGTATCATTCACAAGAAACACACTTCTGATCACGACATACAGACACTGAGTCAGCGGAAAACCTGCTTATTAACCACCAACAACTCAAATATTTGAGCAAATGTTTGTTCCTGCCTTTATTACCTGGTCTATGATAATATACCTCTTTACAAGAGCTTTCTAGAACAACAAAATGTTATGTCTAACATAATAATAATACAATATACTTATTGTTAATAGTCAAATTTCTTCTTTTGTACATAAAAAAGGTATAAAGTCCTGTATTTAATACATAAAGACTCCTGTATTTAAGATTATAAGACTAGGAGAGTCTTAAAAACTTTACAAATTCAAATCTCACAACAATCAATTCAATGAGACTATCTAAAGCATGTTGTTCAGAAACCTGCCTCTGTCAAATAATTGATTTGGACTTGGAAATGCTTTATATAGAAATTTTTATTGTCATGCCATTTATTGGAGTAGGATTTGAACCATGTCACAATAGGAACTATAACTTCATAGCAGTTTATCAGGTAAACAGCTCCATATAGCTGAAGACTATATATTTGTTAATATAGAACAGAAAAGGCTACACACAAATGTGTCATCTTCCCGTGATGGTGATTTCACCAAAAGAAATCTACCATAAATAAAAGGTAGCAATCTGTTTTTTGGGTTTTTTTGTTTTGTTTTGTTTTTATCTCTAATAGAAGAATTGCTGGCAAGCACTTTAACCACTATGACTTAAACCATTGTGGAATTTCAATTATGAAATAATTTTAGTGACCATCAGATGAAAATTCTCTAATAACCAACATTCCCCCCCTGCCCCCCACTCCCCAAAAAACAGGACAGAAGGGATACAGTTCAATTCTGAATAGGACCATCCCACTCATCTCACCAGATTGATCAGCCTTCTCATCGCATGTTCATGAGAGCAAACGCATTCACAGGGATCAAATCCACCTTCTGCCATGATTTCCCAGTTTGATTTAACTTGACTGTTTAAATCTAGGAGGAAGGAAAAAATGTTGTAAGACTACTGTTCAGTTATTCTTTCCCTTAAGCTATGAAAAATTCTTAATATAACAGGTCTCTTAACTAATAGTTCTCTTAAACTAAGGATAGTTCATATTTATTATAAACTATGTAATTTATGAATCCACACAAATGGTTGCCTACCTGTTCTGCCATCAGACTAATTTCCTACAAATGTGAATGTCTTCTGATGTTCTATACTGGGCCCTCCTGTGAAACAGATGATGCTAGAGTCCTACTCTGCTTAATAATTTAATTCTTTGTTAGCTATAGTACTGCTATAGAATAAATGTTTGTGCCCCTGCTAAAATTCATATTGTTACAAAGGAGACAGCAGAAGTGAAATAAATCAGTCAGAGAAGATATCATATGTTTTCACTCATAATTGGGATTTGAGAAACTTAACAGAAGACCATGGTGGGGAAGGGAAGGAAAAAAAAGTTACAAACAGAGAGGAAGGCAAACCATAAGAGACTCAAATACAGAGAACAAACTGAGTGAGGGTTGATGGGGTAAATGAGCGATGGGCATTGAGGGCACTTGCTGGGATGAGCACTTGGTGTTGTATGTGAGTGATGAATCACAGGAATCTACTCCTGAAGCCAAGAGCACACTGTATATTAGCTAACCTGACAATAAATTATATAAAAATAAATAAAAATTTAAAAAAATAAAAAGGAGATACCAGGCAACAAAATGGAGTCACTTGTGCTAAACTCCATGTCAGCAAGCCAAGTCCTAATAACCTATCTAATCGCAGTTTCAACCTCCCCCTACCCCGTCAAGAATGGTAACCTTTAGCCAGTCAACATGGAATTATCTCACTAGTCAGCACTAGTGAGATAATCCATCCACAAACCCCTTCCATTCCCTGTAGGAAGGTGACCTTGCCTAAAACAATGCATTCTTTGCTAATAATTTCCCTTCTCCACCCCCTTTCTGCCTTTAAAAACCTTTCCTTTTATACAGCTTGGTGGAGCTCCTTGCTATTTGTTACATGGGACACTGCTCAACTCATGAATTGTTGAATAAAGCCAAATCTTTACATTTACTCAGTTTAATTTTTGTTACTTAAAGAATGTGGTGAAGGCAGCAGGACTAAAGGAGACTTCTGACATCTTTGGGGACAACAAGAAACATAGGTGTGGTACCCCATGAAATATTCGAGTTTACTTTCTTTCTAGACATTTCTGAGGGCCATCACGGAGTTCTTGTCAGTTCTGAGCTCTGTACTCTTTGCTGAGCTCTTAAGCTAACTGGCTTTCCAGTCCGGTCAGCTTGAGCTGGCACACAGTTCCATCTGAAACCTGAGTCCCTACCTCTTGGCTCAGTCCACAATGTTTGGAATACCCTTCCAGTTCTAGTCTATAGTCTCCACTTACTGGGATTTGGTGGTTTAGTCTTTTCCCCAGTTCCAATCCACAGTCCCCATTTTACTGGAGTCTGCTGGTTTAATCCATGCTAGGAATCAGTGATGGTACGTAAAGCCTTCTCTTGGCCAGTCTACAGTAACATGTTATGGTTGCTGCTGCTATGTTAGGGTGCACATGTTTGTCTTATTTTGTATAGATAAGGGCTATAACTAACAGGAATCACATAAAAAAAAAGCCACAAAAATTGGTGGTGGGCACTGGCACAATACTTCAGAGCTGTTAGTGTATTCATTACCTAACTCAAAGACTCTGACATCAAGTTGGTCACAGAACAGGTTAGGCTGACTCTAGGTCACCTGCCAAACTCAAGAAAACTTCTGTGCAATGATGTATACCGTACAATTCCCAACCCAGAGGCACATCCCTTTTAGGTATTAGTTCAGCTCTGAGAAACCTAAACTTGGCTTATGGGATCCTTAAACTCTAAACAGTCAAGCATATTTCCTTCCGGCACCTGTGCTTATTTTATGCCTAAGAACTATGGTCCAGAAGACACAAATATTAATAGAAATGGCAAAATTTTGCGAAGATTTTTTGTGTCCTGAGAACTTGGCTTGGTAACCATCAGATTGGCAGCCCCAAAATATGGCCAGACATAAATGTGGGTTACACCCCATTTGTGACTAGATATGGCTGCACAGAAAAGGCGAGTTAAATTCTAATTGTGGCTAGGGTCCTACCAAACTGCTACCAGTCGTCAGAGGAATTACAACCTAGAATTACAATGGCCATTATGAGAAATGTTCCAATTAGATAAGAGCATTTAACAAGTGCCCTTAAAAGCAAGGGCTTCCAAATCAAACAGAATGGGATACTATTTTAATTGGTATGCAGGAGACTCCAAAAGGCTTCAAAATTCCAAACTAGCTTCATTAAAAGATTTGTTATAAAAGGCTAGTGAAAAATTAAAGATGTAAAAAGTACTTAAAAGCAAAAAAACTGATATAACTCTTACTGTTTTCCTCTATCCTCCTTTATTTGAATATTCATTCTAGTACTCCTCTGAGTTGCCTTTATGGACCATAAACAAAAGTCTGCCAAGTTAATGACCTTTCAGTCATTCCCATACCTGACCTCAAAGGAGGGCTCCTCTCAAATGGGACTCTAAGAGATTTTCTGGCAAAATGCTACATTATTCTCTTAAATAGCCAAAGAAAAACTAACATTAAAAATAAAAAATCTTGCCAAATTCTGGTAAAAAACGGAACTACAGATGGGATCCTGGAAAAACTGGAAGAAGCTGGCTAAGGATGAACATTCTTATTAGAGTCAGCACTCAGATCTGTCTGTAGTACCCAATAAAGAAAGGAAAATAAGTTACCTTTTGCACTTTCGTTGGGAATCCCTCCCATATATCCAAGGGGGAGTTACTCAATATGGCAAGAAATGTTTGCTGTTTGTCCCAGATGAAAACTGACAAGACACCTAAAAGAATTTTTAAGTAGCTCTGTGACTGGAAATAGGCTAGATTGAAAGCTGACATACAGAGCCTGTTAAGAATGTTTTTTTAGGCCTCCTCCCCTAAGCTAAAATAAAATTAGGTACCCAGAAGGAAAGGAAAAATCTTTTAAAGTCTTTGTAAAAGTCTTTACTAAAAAAAAAAAAAAAAAAAAAAAAATGTGTAATTAGATGGGTGGATCAACCTATGATGTCACTCGAATTGCAACCTCATTCTTTGAGGAATTGAAAGCAATTGTCTACATCTTCTTACATATCTTAGCAAAATTAGAAATGCAGCTCTACAGGCAATTCAATGTTCACCTATTCCTTTTACTAATTCTAAAACCTCCTTGTTTAGCTCCTATATATTTATTTATCTCTTATTTACCAAAGTCCTCAGGGGAACCTGAATTCTTCTGCCATGCCTTTAAGGTGTAAATATAGGGGCGCCTGGGTGGCTCAGTAGGTTAAGCATCCGACTTCCGGTCAGGTCATAATCTCAAGGTTTGTGGGCTCAAGTCCTGCATCAGGCTCTGTGCTGACAGCTTGGAACCTGGAGCCTGTCTTGGATTTTATGTCTCCCTCTCTCTCTGCCCTTCCCCCACTCATACTCTATCTCTCTCAAAAACAAACATTAAAAATTCTTTTTCAAAGATGTAAATGTACATACATTTTTAAATAAGAACTGTCTGTTTAAAGACAGTTTTTATTTTTATTTTACTTTGAGAGAGAGACCATGTGGGCAAGTAGGGAAGAGGGAGAGGGAAAGAGAGAATCCCAAGCAGGTTCTGCACTGTTAGCACAAAGCCCCCAATGTAGAGCTTACTTTAAAAAACAAAAACAAAAACAAAAACAAAACACAGGGGTGCCTGGGTGACTCAGTTGGTTAAGCGTTGGACTCAATTTCAGCTTAGGGCATGATCCCATGGTTGGTGGGTTTGAGCCCAGCATCAGGCTCTGTGCTGACAATGCAGAACATGCTTGGGATTCTCTCCCTCTCTGCCCCTCGCCTGTTAGAGCTCTCTCTCTCAAAAATAAAAACATTAAAAAATTAAAAAAACAAAAACAAAAAACAGCTCTGTTTAACTGGCTTAAAAATAAGTGCTTATGGGGGCGCCTGGGTGGCTCAGTCAGTTAAGTGTCTGACTCGGTTTCAGCTCAGGTCACGATCTCACAGCTTTGTGGGTTCAAGCCCCACATTGGGCTCAGTGCTGGCAATACAGAGCCTGCTTGGGATTCTCTCTCTCCCTCTCTAGCTGCCCTTCCCCCACTCGTGCTGTCTCTGTCTCTCTCAAAATAAATAAATAAAATAAACAAAAAAAAATTTTAAAAAGTAAGTGCTTATGAAGTACTTGTAAATCTCAGAAATATAATAGAAGTGAACCCAAGTGTTTTTCAAGTTCACATGATCTAGGTCAATTTTCAGTATAAAAGCTAGTTAAAGTGTGTTGGTTTAATTTAAAGCAGACATGTCCTTAGAGTTATCAGGCTAAATACAAACTTTTACTCTGCCTGAGTTTACTAGTCAAATAAGTTCATTTTATCTCTCACAAAATTTGTCAGCTAAAAAAACATCTTGGGGCAATGGCTGGTCTTGTCTAAGGTCTAATGGCTTTTGTGGGTAATCTAAACATAATGGTTAAAAACAATCAAATAGATGCTAAATAGAATAAAAAGTTTTAGGTAAATTTTAGTTTCTCCCAAATCTTTTGGTAACCTGAAACCTTAAAATTTTATTAAGTTAGATGATAATTTAAGTTAAATTCATTAAATATCCAGATCATTTCCAAATAAGATAAAATACTGAAACACTAATTACTGAACATAGGTTTATCAATTTTTTGGTTTCATTTTACAGAGGAACTAAAGACATTTGGGGAAAGCATGTTTCTAGAAATTATAAAAGTACTTATTAAAAAAAAATTTTTTTATAGAGAGGGAACGTGCACACACACACACACATACACACACGTGTGCCCAAGTGAGGGAAGGGCAAGGGGCAAAGGAGCAACAGAATTTCAAGCAGGCTCTGCACCCAGTGCAGAGCCCAATGCTGGGTTTGATCTCACAACCATGAGATCATCACCTGAGCCAAAATGAAGAGTCAGACACTTAACCGACTGAACCACTCAGACACCCCTAAAAAGTATTTAAAGTCTGCCAAGCCACAGGATGTTAATGCAAATGACAGTTCACAACTGTTTACTTTTTTATTTTCACTAGAAACTAAGATTTCTAAAGGTTAAAAACTTTAATATGTGTAATTAAGCTGTAAGAAATAATAAGGGAAACCTCTCCATATTCAAGGAAAGTCAGATGTGTGTTTTCAGTTAAAAGTGGACTGGATCCTGAATTCCAGGTTCCCTCAAATATTTGGCTATGACACATCAAGCTAATGTTCCCAGTTTTCTCCCACTCTTCTGATTTGGAATCATTAAAGAATAAAGACTGTCCTTAAATCTCCTTCAAAGGTCCTCCTCACTACCCAGATGATAGGGACATGAACCTTAGATACACATTTCAAAGCTGACAAACTGCACCTGACATCTGGTCCTGCACAAACACTGGGGGCCTCTACATCAAATTGACTAGGAAGATTAGCTAACAGCAAGATGCTTCCTCCCAAGACACTGGATCAAGACTTTAACTAAACAGGAATACTAAATACTTTAAACCCTTTCTTCTTCACTTTCTTTTCTTTACTCTGGCACTGGCCTGGAAAGATAATACTACCACCTCCCAGGCCACTGCTAAGGCCAGTGAAATTTAGAACTTTTTATTTCAGGCTAGGAGAAAACCTAACTGACCCCTGACTATGACAAGCAAACACAATTCTTGTGAATGAATCTATTAACAATACTGCCTGAACAGGAATGGTTTGTGCCCTCACAGGGTTTGTCTTTGTCTGCAGTGGTTATCATTCTCCTTGGGCCTGTAAATGCTTAGACAGTTGGTGCAGATTCAGGCAAGGCCTCTTTGGTTACCAAAGTGTGCTCCTTTTGGTCAACTCTTCTGAGTTTACATTGTCAAGTTAGAAAAGACCTACCAGGAGGCTTTCAGGATTCAAGATTCACTATCTTTGGCAGGGCCCTACTTCCATGGTTAGGAGTAAATGTAAATGAGGCTATGATTAGAAACTTTTCCTTAACTCTTGAAAGTATTGTAAAATCTACAATAGCTATCCAACAAAAACCCTTAGACTGTCTGGCCACAGTTGTTTTTGATAACAGAATAGCCCTTGTTCATCTTTTAGCTGAGCAAGTAGGTATCCGTGCTATGGCCACTACTACCTGCTACACCTGGATTAACATTTCTGAGAAAGTGAAAACTTCAGTTACATAAGATCACTGAGCAAACCACTTGGCTTAAAAAGATGAGCTCCTGGGGGCACCTGGGTGGCGCAGTCGGTTAAGCGTCTGACTTCAGCCAGGTCACGATCTCGCGGTCCGTGAGTTCGAGCCCCGCG
>NW_024412376.1:135405793-135485273 GCF_014898765.1 Herpailurus yagouaroundi | reverse complement strand
CTCTCTCTCTCTCTCTCTCTCTCTCTCAAAAATAAATAAAACATTTAAAAAATTATTTTAAAAAAAATTTAAAAAGGTAACCTCCTTCAACAGGGTCTTTCTTTGACTTGACTTACTTGATTTTCATTGGTTTTGGTCTTGGGGATCATAGCTCTGAAGTGCACTCCAAACTTTGGGAAATTATCTTCTTTCTAATAATTATAATAATCTCTCTGCCACATTGTATTCTCTCAAAATACATGCATGTTCCTAGCTACTAGCTACCATGCAAATAATCTCCCTAAGATGAGAATATCAGAAAAGGAACAAAGAGAATGACTGACTTAAAAACTGTTAACCTGGAGGGTGCCTGTCTGGCTCAGTTGATAGGATGACTCTTGCTCTCGAGATTATGAGTTCAAGTGTCACATTGGGTGTAGAGATTACTTAAAAATAAATTCTTTAAAAAACAAAACTGTGAGCCTGAAGTTGTGGCCTATTACAGAGACTAAGCAGAAAAGAAAAAAAGGTAACAACCTATGAATATCCCAAATAAAAAACGTACAAAATCGGTGAGAACTTCAGAGCTGAGAGTGGAACTAATGTCTTAAATTGTGATCACATCTCTCAGTTAAGCTGAGAGTCTCATCAAAAGGGGTGAATTGTTAAAAAGGAGACAGCAAGTCAAAATGGAGTCCCTTGTGCTAAATTCCGTATCAGGAAACCAAGACTTAATATACAACCTGACTGAAGTTTTGACCCCCCAGGAATGCAACTTTTAACCAGTCAACATAGAATTTTCTAGTCAGCACTAGTAAGATAATCTTCCTGATAGACCCTTCCATTCCCCTTAGGAGGCTGACCTTGCCTAAAACAATGCATTCTTTGCTAATAATTTCCTTTTCTACCCCCTTTCTATCTTTAAGAACCTTTCTTTTTCTAAAGCTCAGCAGAGCTCCTTTCTATTTGCTAAACAGGATGCTGCCCAATTCATGAATTGTTGGATAAAGCTAATTTTATCTTTAAATTTACTCAATTGAGTTTTTGTTATTTAACAATATGTTGAGGCCTTAATAGCCAATTTGATGGTATTTGGAGACAGGACCTTTGGGAGTAATTAGGTCATGAGAGTGGATCTTTATGAATGGATTTAGTGTCTCTAAGAAGAGACGTGAGAATGATCTCTCTCTGTATATATGTGAAGAACACATAAACCAGGAAGAGGGGGTGCCTGGGTGGTTAAGCAGGTTGAGCATCAGACTCTTGATTTTGGCTCAGGTCATGATCCCAAGGTCATGGAATCAAGCCCCACATCAGGCTCCTCACTGAGTATGGAGCCTGCTTGGGACTCTCTCTCTCCCCCCTCTACCCATCTCCCCTGCTCGCTCGCTCTCTCTCTCTCACAAATAAAAAAAAATAAAGTAAAAAATAAAATAAAAATAAATTTTTTAAGATGAGTCCAAAAAAAAAAAAAAGGAAGAGGGCCCTCACCAAACTCTGAATCTGCCTGCACCTTAATCATGCACCTACCAGACTCCAGAACTATGACAAATAAATGTTTGTTGTCTAAGCCACTCATTCTCTGGTATTTTGCTGTAACAGCCCAAACTAACAAAGAGAATTCTGCAGCCTCTATCCTACCAAGAAAGCTCTCTGAAGGAAAAAAAAAAATATGTTATCTAAAATGATACCAATGTGGCAGGCGGGGGGGGAGAAGGGTGCATGAAGTAACTGGACAAAAGCAAGGAAATAACTAGGAAGATTTGAAAAATAACAGTAACAAGTGAGAGGCCAAGATGGCTAACTAATATTTAAAAGAATTTTTTTTAATGTATATTTTTGAGAGAGAGAGAGAGGGAGGGAGAGAGAGAGAGGGAGACACAGGATCTGAACCAGGCTCCAGGCTCTGAGCTGTCAACATAGAGCCTAACATAGGGCTCAAACTCACGAACCATGAGATCATGACCTGAGCTGAAGTCAGACACTTAATTGAATGAGCCACCCAGGTGCTCCATGGCCAACTAATATTTAAGATTTAAGATCAACGGAACAATTCATAAATTAACTAAAGGGAACTTCATTCAATCAAAAAACATTTAGTACCTATATTAGGCATTAGAAATATAAAAATGAGGGGGGTGGCTGGGTGGTTCAGTTGGTTGAGCGTCAGACTCTTGATTTTGGCTCAGGTCGTAATTTCATGGTTCATGAGTTCAAGCCCCATGTCAAGCTCTGTGCGTTGACAGTGTGGAGCCTGCTTGGGATTCCCTCTCTGCCACTCCCCCTCTCTCTCAAAATAAATAAACTTAAAAAAAAAAAGAAATATAAAAATGAGCAAAATCTGATACAGTTCTTCCCTAACAGTGTTCACATTCTAATACCAAGACAGATAATTACCTAAATATTTTTAAAATTATAAATACAAACTTGTAAATGCTATAAAAGATAAATGGACCAAGGGGTACTGAGATGGCTCAGTTGGTTAAGTGTCCAACTCTTGATTTCAGCTCAGGTCATGATCTCATGGTTTCATGAGTTCAAGCCCCACGTTGGACTCTGTACTGATGGTGCAGAGCCTGCTTGGGATCTTCCCTCTCTCTCTGCCCCTCTCCCACTCTCACTCATGCTCTCTCAAAATAAATAAACTTAAAAAAAAAAAAAGATAAATGGACCAAAAGACTGAAAACACAAACCACAAAATGAGAGAAACTATTTGCCTATCACATATCTGATAAGAGTTTAATATCCAGAATATATGAAGAATCCCTCTAACACAAGAAAAAACCCCACAATTTTTACATGGGCAAAAGACTTGAATAGACATTTCTCTAAAGATATATAAATGACCCATAAGCATATGAAAAAATGTTCAATGCCATTAATCATTAGGGAAATATAAATCAAAATCATGAGATACCGCTTCACACCTATTAGGATGACTATCATAAAAAGATAAGGGGCGCCTCAGTGGCTCAGTCGGTTGTGTCAGACTCTTGATTTTGGCTCACAGTTCCTGAATTTGAGCCCCACATGAGGCCCCGGGCTCACAACACGGAGCTTGCTTGAAATCCTCTCTTTCCCTCCATCTCTGCCCCTCCCCTACTAATGCCCACGTGCTCTTTCTCAAAAAATAATAAACAAAAAAAAAAGTCATGTGAAATTAGAAAGAACCCTTTTGTATTGCCCATGGGAACATAAAATGGTATAGCCTCTCTAGAAAACAGTTTGGTGGTTGCTCAAAAAGTTAAACATAGAATTATCAATGTCCCACCAATTCCACTTCTAGGTATATACCCTAAAGATTTGAAAATGGACTCAAACAGATAGTTGTATGCTAAATATGCATCACAGCATTATTCATGATAGCCAAAAAGTGAAACAACCCACAAGTCCATCAACTGATAAATGGACAAACAAAATGTGGTATATGCACACAATGAAATAATATTCAGCCATAAAAAAGAATGGAGTTCTGATATACCATGAAACATTATGCTAAGTGAAATAAGTCAGACACAAAAGGACAAATATTGTAGGATTCTACTTACATGAAATATCTAGAATAAGAAAATTCATACAGAAAGTAGAATGGTAATTTCAAGGGGCTGGGGAAGAAGGGATTGGAGAGTCATTGCTTAACAAGTACAGAGTTTCTGTTTGGGATGATAGAAAAGTTTTGGCAATACATAGTGGTGATAATTGTACAACACTGTGAGGGTAATTAATGCAACTGAACTATAAACTTGAAAGAATGGTTAAAATGGCAAAAGTTCTTATATTTGTTTTACTAAAATTTAAAAAAGAAAAAAACATTCTAGTTGTCCAGGACTAGAGTGAGGGCTTGAGGAGAAATGAGGACTGACTGCTAAATGCTACTGGCCTTCTTCTGGGGTAAAGATAATGTTCTAAAATTGATTATGGTGATGGTCACATAACTTCATGAATATACTAAAAGCCACTGCATTTTACTTACACTTTAACTGTTGCATTGTACGGTGTGTGAATTACGTCTCAATAAAGTTGTTATTCAAAAAAAAAAAAAAAAAGGGGCACCTAAATGGTGCCTAGACAGCACATACAGGTTCTAAACTTATCTAATCAGGGAAGAATTTATCAAGAAGCTAACTTTAGGGGGTGCTTGGGTGGCTCAGCTGGTTAAGCGTCTGACCCCTGGTTTAGGCTCAGATCATGATCTCAGGGTTTAAGAGTTCGAGCCCCACATACAGAGCCTGTTTGGGATTCTCCCTCCCTCGCTCCTCTCTCTGACCCTCCCATGCACGCTCTCTCTCTCAAAATAAATAAATAAATTTTTTAAAAAGTTAACTTTGAGTTTAAAATGGAAGAATGCACTGGAATACAATAGGGCAAGAAAGAAGGTGTGAGGACAGAGGTCCAGAAGGCATTCCAGACACAGAGGGAAAAGCTGGGTAAAGACCCTGGAGTAAGAGTATGACATAGTGGAAGAACTCAAAGAAAGCCACAATGTGCTGGCATCCAGAGAGCAAGAGTAGCCTGAAATGAGACCAGAGAGGTCAAGAGATGGGCCACACACAGTGCTTTAGGCCATGGTCAAGATTAAGTCTTCATCCAAATAGCAATGTGAAGCCCATAAAAGGTTTTATGCTGGTATGTTTTGAAAAGATCATCTCAGCTGCATTACGGAAAACAGGAGGGAAGCTAATCAATATAGGAAGCCTAGTCAAAATGCTCTTTGAATAGGTCAGAGATAATGGTGTTCTTTCTAGAATTATCTAGGTTTGATGACAGCACATTAAGTTATTGGAGGGAAGACAAATTATTCCGTAAGTGATGTAAGGCACAGCTGGCTCCCTACCCTCATTCCTTACACTAAAACAAATTCTAGACGCGTTAGTGGTTTGACTTTTTAAAATAAGGCCACACATAGAAACAATCAACTAGAGCAATGGATTAGAATAGAATGCCCACATTGGGGCACCTGGGTGGCTCAGTTGGTTAAGCATCCAACTTCGGCTCAAGTCATGATCTCACGGTTCTTGGGTTCAAGCCCTGCATCAGGCTCTGTGCTGCCGGCTCAGAGCCTAGAGCTTGCTTCGAATTCTGTCTCCCTCTCTCTTTGCCCCTCTCCTGCTTGCACGCACGTGCACACTCTCTCTCAAAAATAAACATTAAAAAAAAAAAAAGAATGCCCACAAACTGACCCATGATTTTTGAGGGGGATTTATAAAGGTACCGCTTTCAACAATCAACTATTAATAAGTGCTAAGATAACTTTTTTTTAAATTTTAGTATGATGCATACATAAAAGAGTGGAAAAATATACATCCAACTTAAAAAGTGATTAGCTGTAGGGAAAAGAATATAATTTTAAGGACAGACTTTCATTTTGTCAATTTTTAAACATTTCTTATAATGAATGTATACCCATATATTAAGACTTTCAAAATATAGAAAAAGTTTAACTTTTAAAAGTCACAAATTTTTAACTACAAGAAGACAAGTGGGATATATGCAGAACATAAATCCGAGAAACTATAAAGGAATAATACTTTTGTGACAGCCAAAAAATTTAAAAATTTCTATCAACCAAAAATATACTTAAAATAAAAAGACAAAGAACTTGGAAAAACACTTGCAACACATATTAGGTTAATTTCCTTAATTTACAGGAAACTCTGAAAAGTCAATGCAGAAATGGCAACCTAACAAAAAAATGAGCAAAGGTCACATTCACAGGAAAATACAGAGGCAATGAACAAAAAACAAAAGAGGTACAAATCAAAGTATCACTTTCATCTATCAGAAGATTGGTAAAAATTAATTTATCTAGTTAAGTTGGATATCCATATCCAAATAAACACGCAATGTTGTTGTATAAGGATGTTCATTGTTTACAAGAGCAAAAAATGATAAAGCAAAGTGTATATCCTTCATCCCTGTGGTTCTGATTAAATAAATGATAGTATGAGTACACAAAACCCTATACACCTGTTGAAAAGAATATGGCGGATTTCTTTATAATGATTTGGGGAAATATCCAAGATAGATTGAGGTGAAATCAAGTTGCGCAACAGTCAGGGCAAACCTACTTCCCATCTAGTATCTTCTTAGATCTGTTTGCCTGGGCTAAGCAGGAGTTGGGGGTTGGAAGGGGAAGAAGAGTTGCCAACCACCTAAGCTGGAGAGCCTAACTCTCCAGAAGGTAGGAAATACCAAATACAAACTCTGACTACCTCACAGGTTTGTCTGACCCCAACTTTAAAAAAAAGGGGCACCTGGGTGGCTCAGCTGGTTAAGTGGCCAACTTTGGCCTCAGGTCATGATCTCACGGTTCGTGGATTCAAGCCCCGCGTCGGGCTCTGGGCTGACAGCTCAGAACCTGGAGCCTGCTTTGGATTCTGTGTCTCCCTCTCTCTCTCTGCCCCTCCCCTACTCATACTGTCTCTCAAAAATAAATAAACATTAAAAAATATTAAAAAAAAAAAAAGATTAGCCTTCATGTCAGAGAACGGACTATACATATCTAACACAGAAAACCTGAAAGTAAATATATCCTACACTTACAGATAAAATTCACCCTTAAAAGCCTGTTTCTCACCTCTTTGCAAATTGTCCATAGGGATAAAAGGGCTCAGACTGTACTGGTGTAGACATAAGCAAATACTGGTCCACTTATAATACTGGTCCTTCCTTCCTATCTGTGCCTCCCCAGGCCAATAAAATGCCATTTGAAATTAAAAGATACTATAAGTTTTTAAATATGAAATTCAAATACTAAAATGCCTAATACCTACCGAGTTCTGCAGCCTCTGAACACTGAAATGCTAACAAATTGTCTTTTATAAAGGGAGACCTGTTCCTATCATCATCCATAAAAATTGTAAAACACAGCTAGTTTCAAGTCTCCTTTTAATTCATTTGATTGGCAAAATTAGATTCCACCAATATCACCATCACCTCCGCCTACAAAAAGTCCACAGCTTCTTGAGGGCAGGAACCTATTTTAGTCATCACTCTGTCTCCAAATAACTCCTTTGCTGCTTAAGCCACAGCCATTAATAAATATTTGTTGAATTTCTGAAGTTTATTTTCTCTGTATCTATATGCCAGGAGCACGTAAATCACCTAGAATTTTAAAGTATATGTCAGTATTAACTAGTTCCAGTAAAATGAGAAAACGCACTTATAAACAGGACATTCTTCAATAGCACTATGCTTCTGTGGAACTTTTCCTCACATAAACTTTAGCTGTTTTAAGTACTATTCAGTTTTCAGTTAGTAGTTTCCACTTAAAATTATTTGTTTTTTGAAAACAGAATGGAAACAGTTCTCTTTTGGCTAGGACCTCAGAACAAGCATCAGTGCACACAAGCAGCTAAGCACTAGAGCAAAAAAACTTAACCAATCCTACCTCACATTTAAATCTCATGTGTCCAGGGACGCTGGGTGGCTCAGTCAGTCAAGCATCTGACCTCAACTCAGGTCCGTGGGTTTAAGCCCTGCATTAGGCTCTGTGCTACAGCTCGAAGCCTGGAGCCGGCTTCAGGTTCTGTGTCTCCCTCTCTCTCTGCCCCTCCTCCACTCACACTCTGTCTCTTTCTCTCTCTCTCTCAGAAAAATAAACATTAAAATATAATAGTAATAAAATAAATCTCATGTGTCCAGAGACATTAAGAAGTTGCTCTATCAGGGGCACCTGCGTGGCCCAGTCGGTTAAGCGGCTCTCAAAATAAACATACATTAAAAAAAAAAAAAAAGCAACCTATAAACTGTCGGTTAATTTATGCCCACAGTCAGATTGCTATCGCAAGTATTAACTGTAAAATGAAGATTCTAATATATAAAATGCTTATTATTAAAAATTTCAAAATATGAAAAAGTAGAATTGTGTAGGAACTCTCCAGAAGCTGTCACCCAACTTCAGTAGTTATCAACCAATGGCCTGTTTCATTTCATCTATTTTATCTATGCCCATGTGTAATTCCTCCTCTCCTCCCCTGGATTATTTTGAATTTTTTCAGTGTATTGTTCATATTTTCATGACTTTGACATTTTATGACCAATTGCAATAAAGCTGGTTGTAAGAGTCAAGCTCATGATTTTGGTATTCTTTAGCACTGTTCTCACATATATTGAGGAGGTGAACAACTCTGAAACAAGGACACCAAAAGAATTGTTTTAATACCCTTAGGTATTTGTAAAATACCTTTCTGTACCTTGACATAAATTCTAGGTATTTGTAAAACACCCTGAAATAAATTCTAACATACCAAGATTCTGATTCAGGAACCCAGTTCTGTCTTGCCCACAATAGAGCAACTTTTTTAAAGTTTATTTTTATTTATTTTGAGAGTGAGACAGAGAGCAAGTAGGGGAGGAGCAGAGAGATAGGGAGAGAGAATCCCAAGCAGGCTCTGCAATGTCAGTGCAGGGCCCACATGAGGCTTAATACTACAAACCGTGAGTTCATAACCTGAGCTGTAATCAAGAGTCAGATGCCTAACCGACTGAGTCACCAGGAGCCCCTAAAGGTTGCTTTTACGCCTTAAAAGGGCAAAACAAATGCACACATCTAAATCTCTCAAACTATCCTCTCTTAAACAACTCCTACCATAGAAAAGAAGTGAAATAATACACTCTGAATGTTGGGAGGGCAAATGCTCTGATCCGGGTCATTTCCTCCTTCCACTGCAAATAACAAACCTTTCCCAGTAGAGTTCAGCTGCAATATGTCAGTTGAGTCATCCTGTTTCTATATGCTGAGGGAATTTTCCAGTGCTGTTAACCGGTTTATAATCTGCTATTAGAACCTTAAACACTCCAGCTCATGCTGGGTGGGTTTAATTTACCTTATTTCACCTCTGGGGAGTCAAATTTAATTGCCAGCTTATAACTCTGGGAAAGGTAAAAAAGTAGATATTGTAGTTTCACTACACTAAGTCTCTAGAATTATGCCATGGAATTACATGCTTATACACAGGATTGATTCCTTGGGAAATAAACTTCTTAAAAGTGGTTCCTAATGAGGCTAAACACTCTTAGTAGCAAATCATAGAACAGCAAAGTTATTAGTGTTAGATTTTTAGCAGATCACCTGGTATCAGTAATATCCCCAGAAGTACACAGAGTAAAATGAAAAATGTCAACTTTCCCATTCCTCCCCAACTCTCCTCCTTTCCCCAGAGGTACCACAGTTAACAGTCCAGTGTGAATACTTGCAGGTCTTTTCACATGTATTTACACCCTTATAAATATGTATATACATATATCATTTTGGTAGATCTTATAGATCACCTCACACATGTTCTGCAATTTACTTTTTTGTAGCATAAAAAGCCTTCACACCTTTCATTACATAAAACTCTACTTCATACTTTTTAATGGCTACATAAGACTCCAAAAACATGAACATACAATTTTAGCATTCCTTTAGTAGAGATTAGTTAGGGACTTTCCAATTTTTTTTTTAATGTTTATTTATTTTTGAGAGTGCGTGCAAATGGGGGCCAGAGAGAGGGGGACAGAGCATCCAAAGTGGGCTCTGCACTGATAGCAGCAAGCCCAATGTGGGGACTGAACTCACGAATGGTGAAATCATGACCTGAGCCGAAGTTGGGAAGCTCAACCAACTGAGCCACCCAGATGCCCCCCAATGTTTAACTAATCTCTACCCCCAATGTGGGACTCAAACGCATGACCCTGAGATCAGGAGTCACATGCTCAATGGACTGGGCCAGCCAGGCACTCCATGGACTAATTTTTTTGTTAATATTGCAACAAACATCTTTATGCCCATATTTTTGTGGGGCTGAATACAAAACAAATTAAATCTCTGGGTCTAAGGACATTTACAAAAAGCCTTTGCAAATTTTAATTCTATCAACAGCACACAGCACATGTTACTAATTGTATAACACAGTAATTATATACAGTATTATTATCACTGATAGTACAATAACATGGATATGTTCAACTATATATGGATATACTAAAAAAAATGTCAGGCTCCCAAAATATATATCATTGTTTTTAATTTCCTAATTACAATAAGGCTGCATATCTTTTCATATTGGCATTTATATTTCTTCTTCAAACATTTTGTCTTATTGATTTTAGCAGTTTATATTATTGAATATTTATCAACTGCCATATCAGAGTAAGATTGAGAACTTTTTATAGGTTATTCGCTTCTCTTCCTTCTAGGTGGCTCCAGAGCCAGATTCATAAGTTTCTATTTTTACATATTTTTCTTTTTAATTTTTTTAATGTTTATTTTTCAGAGAGAGAGACAGAGTGCTAGTGGGGGAGGGGCAGAGAGAGAGAGGGAGACACAAAATCCGAAGCAGGCTTCAGGCTCCAAGCTGTCAACACAGAGCTCCATGAGGGGGTTCAAACTCCTGAACCTGGAGATCACGACCTGAGATGAAGGCGCCCTATATATTTTTCTATTTATTTTTTTTTTTATTTTTTTATTTTATTTTTTTTATTTATATATGAAATTTATTGTCAAATTGGTTTCCATACAACACCCAGTGCTCATCCCAAAAGGTGCCCTCCTCAATACCCATCACCCACCCTCTTATATTTTTCTATTTAAACATTTATCGGGGCGCCTGGGTGGCTTGGTCGGTTAAGCGTCGGACTTCGGCTCAGGTCATGATCTCACGGTCCGTGAGTTCGAGCCCCGCGTTGGGCTCTGTGCTGACGGCTCAGAGCCTGGAGCCTGTTTCAGACAGGCTCTCCCCTCCCTTGTTCATGCTCTCTCTGTCTCGAAAATAAATAAACATTAAAAAAATTTTTTTAAACATTTATCTATTTCTCAGATAAAAGATAAATTATTATCTGCCCCTCCCTTGTTCATGCTCTCTGTCTCAAAAATAAATAAACATTAAAAAAAAAATTTTTTTAAACATTTATCTATTTCTCAGACTATTAGCTAAAGAGTTAATACACTTACAAACCATAAAAAACAGATCTAAAATCCTAAGACAGCAATGGAAAATAACATCCAGGAACACCTGGGTGGTTCATTTGCCTAAGCTTTCTACTGATTTTGGCTAGGTTATGATCTCATGAATCATGGGGTCAAGCCCTGCATCAGGCTCCATGCTGACACTGCAAAGCCTGCTTGGGATTCTCTCTCCCTCTCTGATCCTCCCCTACCCTCTCTCTTAAAATAAACTTTAAAAAAAAAAGAAGAAAAGAACATCCAATGACCATATGAAATAATATTTGTAAGTATTTACATTTTCTTTAAATGTTTTAACACCTTGACATGCTGACATGTTACATGACATTGTTATGAGTAACAACGAACCCTAGATTTTCTTTTGATAATTTTACTTAAATTTACTTAAATTTTGATAATTTTATTTAAATTACTTAAATTTTCTTTTATTTTGGAGCTATTTTTTGTTGCCATAGAGGTCAAGGATTCACGTGAAAAAAAATGTCTTCCAAGCCATTAAAGATTTCGGGAAGAAAGCATTTCTATGTTAGTATGCATATGTGAGTTTTCATTTTCTGTAAGTGGTTCCTCTTACAGAAGAAAATATTTGGTTTGGTGAGATCCTTTTAAGACACTATTATATTCTAAATTCTTTTAAGAGAGAGTATTTTACAAATACCTGGGAGTAACAAAAATTCCCAAATGTAGCAAAATGTTAACATAGGTTTCAAGGTGATAAAAGTCGCTTTCAAATGGGTTAGCAATTTTTATAATACATTGCAAAATAGTAAATATTTTAAAAGTACTTTTAACACAAAATGCTTGGAAGATTCACTCATGAATTTTTAAAGGATATAATCCAATCATATCCTAGATTAACCTATAATAGTTCTCACATTAATTTGGAATGGAATTACCATTACATGAACTTTACCTATAAATGGCCTTAAATTGTTTACTTCTTAACCAATGGATAGCAAATTTCCTACCAATAGGTAAAATGTAAGAGAAACAAGAGAAAAAATTTTTAAATACAACAAGACTAAGAAAGAGGATATGGTCATGAAAACTGAATAAAAGACAAAACCCTGAAGATCATTAAAATTAAGGGCTAGGGGCGCCTGGGTGGCTCAGTGGATTAAGTGTCTGACTTCAGCTCAGGTCATGATCTCATGGCTCATGAGTCTGAGCCCCACATAGGGCTCTGAGCTCACAGCTCAGAGCCTGAAGCCTGCTTCAGATTCTGTCTCCCTCCCTGCCCCTCCTCTGCTCACATTCTGTCTCTCTCTCTCTCTCTCTCAAAAATAAACATAAATAAATATAAATATATAAATATTAACGGCTAGTAAGCAAAATGGTAAATAAATCTCTTACATCTCTAAAAGACAAAGAGTTAAAATAGCCAAGAGAGGCTCTAAAAATTTTTTGAAATAGGTAAAGCCAAAGGGAAAAGATAATTCCCGTAAGAGTCATAGTTAATTAACAAACATAAAAAAAAAAAAGTCACCCTGGGGCACCTGGCTGGCTCGGTGGTAGAGCCTGAGACTCTTGATCTTGAATTTGAACCCCAAATTGGGAGGTAATTTACTTTAAAATAAACCTCGGGGCGCCTGGGTGGCTCAGTCAGTTAGGCGGCCGACTTTGGCTCAGGTCATGATCTCGTGGTCTGCGAGTTCGAGCCCCGCGTCGGGCTCTGTGCTGACAGCTCAGAGCCTGGAGCCTCTTTCAGATTCTGTGTCTCCCTCTCTCTGACCCTCCCCCATTCATGCTCTGTCTCTCTCTGTCTCAAAAATAAATAAACATTAAAAAAAATTAAAAAAAAAAAACCTCACCTTAACTATGTCATCAAATACCTGCAAATCAATGTAAACTTTTACCTGAAAACAAAACACAGAAAGTTCAATGAAAGTTTACTCATATACTGCTAAGTCCTACAGCTAATAGCTACAACACTTTGGAAAAGTAATTTGGCAATATGTATCAAAACTGCAGGGGTACCTGGCTGGCTCAGTCCATAGAGCATGCTTCTTGATCTTGGGGCCGTGAATTCAGGCCCCATGTTGGGTGTAGAGTTACTCAAAAAAAAAAAAAAAAGAAAGAAAGAAAGAAAAAAAAAAACACCTCTAAAAATGTTCTTGTCACTGACATGTGTTTTATCTGTGATTTATTTTTAAATACTCCAACAGAGCGGGGAAAGCAGAACGATGGAAAGGAATAAATCTTCCGTACAGAATTCCAAATACTGTAAGTAGATTTAACCCCTCGAAGAGGTAAAGCTTAACTCTCCTCTGACCTTGAGTGTGGACTTGACTTAGTGACTTACTTATAAAGAGTAGAATATAGAAAGCAAAGGTGACTTTATAGTGGAGAAACCTAGCAAATACTACCTTAAGCAAAAGATCGAGGTATATATCATGAATGATAAATCATGCTGATATTATGTACTCTTTATTAATATGTGATGAGAAGGGCAGTTCATGTCTGTGGTATTCTTCCCCCCAAACACTAAGTCTAATCATGAGAAAAAATCATCAAACCCAAACTGAGGAATTCTACAAACACCTAATCAATACTCCTTCAAAACTGTCAAGGACATCAAAAACAAGGAAAGAACACAAAACTTATCACGGATCAGAGAAGACAAAGCAGACTAATACTACTTCCAGGTGATCCTAGGAAAGTCCTTACAAATGATAAAAAGAAATAGATTACTGACATTTTACTTATCTTAAATTAGTAATATTGGGTAATATACTATTAATTCCACAATTATCCATTGCTCTCCAGAAACTTTTTGGGATCACCCTCCCTATAATTCTATCAAGAGGCTAATAAATTAATTTTTACTTGAAGTAGAGTACTGTATACTAGGCCTTTCGATGTTTCAATCCCTTTACATTTTATAACTTAGCGTCTCTGGCCTCTGCTGTCCCTGCTTCACTGAGGTCTCAACATAAACTTAACATGACTTAGCATACCACAAACTTTCCTTTTAAAATAAATTCCCTCTGGTATCCACATAAAAACATAACAAAATGTCAGCTTATCCTTTATACATCTCGGATCCATTCCTTAAAATAGGGCTCCAGGCTGGCTCAGTCAGTGGAGCATGTAACCCTTAATCTTAGGGTCATGAGTTCAAGCCCCACATTGGGTTTATCGCTTAACTTACAAAAAAGGCGGAAGAGGAGGAAGAGTAGGAGGAGGAGGGGAAAACAATCAGTTCTAACAATCCAGAATTACTACAACTTGATTTTTCCTTTATTTTTCTCAAGGCTGAATTATAAAAATACATACCCTTATTTAAACTCCCTACTTTTTTGCCAATCTCTAGTTGTTTCTCTTCTTCAATAAAGGTTAGTTCCCTACCCTGCTTCCAAGAGCAATATTACTAAAAATTCATTTCCGTCATAAGAAATGAGTCAGAAATCCAGTATGCACAATGTGAAATTCTTGTGGTTAAGGAAAAAAAAAGTATGTAGAATTACTATATGCCCAGAATTTAAACCCAGGGAAGAATTATGCTACGTTAAAATGACTGTACTGGTTCTGTTAAGGAGATCAGATGATGTTTTTTTCTTCTTCTTTTCCTAAGTTTCCATACTACATTTTACTGCTTGAATCAAATTATATATTTACGTAAGGGTATGTTAATTTGTATATACATATAAACATTCATATACACATTAAACAAATGATTCTACCCAAAATACTAAAGGTTGTTGCCAAAACTCCCACACATTAATAACTTAAACATGAATTTTTATCTATAGAGAGAGGTTTGCAAATAGTCTAAAACCTTAAGAATTTAGTATTTAAAAGTAATTATATAATTGGTTGCCTCTGGAAAGGGTGGCTAGGGGACAGAAGTAGTAACAACACTTCTGAACTATTCAAAAAAATATTAACTTTTTAAAAGAATAACCTTACTGGAAGTTTCTTGTTCTTCCCACTACCAGAACCATTAGCTCTAGGAACAAATAAATGAATCTCAATTTTCTCTTGAACTGAATATACTAAATTTTCTTAACCCTCTGTCTGACCCTCTGTCATCACTGAATTTGTTGGCTAGACTTAATATATAATAAAAGGGCTTCTAAACTTTATAAGTAAATGTATTACAAAATGAAACAAATCATATCAACAAGAAATGACTAAGTATATACATGGATACTTGTAAAATCAGTCTTTGCCCTAAATCTGAGATAATCATTCTTTGCAAACTCAGTTTTCCAAAGTTTATCTTTCCCTAAAAAATATGTACACTTATCATGATGAGTGAGCACTGAGTAATGTACACAATTACTGAATCACTGTATTGTACACCTGAAACTAATATAACACCGTATGTTTACTATACTGGAATTAAAATTAAAAACTTAATAAAAAAAGTTGACCTTTCCCTGCTCCTACTCACTCTCTGGTAGAAACTTTAAAAAGAGAAATCAAAATGTTGAAATAACAGTATAAATACCACAAACTATCAATGTTTATATAATGCTTTGTCAAACTGAGTTTAAAATGAAGGCAGGGGCACCTGGGTGGCTCAGTCAGTTAAGCATCCAACTCTTGATTTCAGCTCAGGTCATGATGTCACGGTTCCTGAGTTTGAGCCCCAACTCGGGTTCTGCGCTGACAGCATGGAGCCTGCTTGGGATTCTCTCTCTCTGCCCCTACCCTGCTCGTGTTCTCTCCCTCTCTCAAAATAAATAAACTTTAACAAAAAATGTTTTAAAAAAATACACAGGGGCACCTGGATGGCTCAGTAGGTTGAGCATCCAACTTCAGCTCAGGTCATGATCTCACCGTTCCTGAGTTCAAGCCCTGCATTGGGCTCTTTGCTGACAGCTCAGAGCCTGAAGCCTGTTTCAGATTCTGTGTCTCCCTCTCTGTCTCTGCCCCCTCCCTGGCTCATATTCTGTCTTTCTCTCTCAAAACTAAATAAACATTAAAAAAAATTTGGTGGGGGGGAGGCCTGTGTGGCTCAGTCGGTTGAGCATCTGACTTTGGCTCAAGGTCATGATCTCACAGCTCTGTGAGTTCGAGCCCCGCATCGGGCTCTGGGCTGATAGCTCAGAGCCTGGAGTCTGTTTCAGGTTCTGTGTCTCCCTCTCTCTCTGCCCCTAACCCACTCACATTCTGTCTCTGTCTCTCTCAAAAATAAATAAACATTCAAAAAAAATTTTTTTTATATACAGACAAAAAAGAAAAAAAGGAAAAAGGACTGGACTAGTTTTGTTTTCACAGGGCAAATCCAGAATCAAAGACATCTTGGATGCACATCATAGGTGGGATAACAAGCAGAAAAACAAAGGTGGAGGAAGGAGAGGGATAAAGATAATACAACAACCTAGTAAATAAGTAAACCTAGGAAATAAGAAATAAATTCTTTTTATAGAATTTTCTGAACATACCAACCACAAAATGTATTTATCTATACATCAAAGCTTAAATCACAAATGAATGAAGGAATCAGTATTTTAATAAATGGTCTTAGGAAAACCTGCTAACAGTTAAGAAGGAAAAAACCCATCAGTAATTCTAGAAGGCAATTTAGGTGAATATTTATTTGACCATTGTGGAAGAACTACCACACACAATGGAAAATACCAACAAATTTACAACATAATACCGTGTACATTAAAAAAAAAAAAAAACCCAAATAAAATAAAAAGAGCAAAAGAATTGGGGATAAACCACATTCAACTAATATGGCTCACAAAGGCATCTTAATAACAGAGCATATGCAAACAGATTCTTAAATAAATTGTAGAATGCATTTGAGATTACAAATTATAATAATTTTTACGGCAATATGAATCCAGAAGTTAAAAAAGGCTCGTGGCCTCTGAATAACTCAGTTTCTATTTTTAAAAATCGGAAACACAAAGAATTATGTACAAAGATGGTTCTCATAACAGTGAAAAACTAGAACAATCTAAATGGGTAAAAGGGAATGGTTAAATTATGATACATTCTATGAAGTATTAGGCAGCCAAATGTTTCATTTTCTTTCATAATGACATGGGGAAATGATCACAACACAATATTAAAGTATATCAAATAGTATATAAAAATAAGCATAGCACATGCACATGGTTAAAAAAGCACAAGAAAACACAAACTCAAAAAAGTTGAAAGCATGCATACCAAAAACTTCAACCTTGGGTATCTCTAAGTGACAGGATTTTACCTTTCCCTTTATACGTTTTGTTTTTCTTAACTTTTGAAAAAAGTTTATTCACTTATTTTTGAGAGAGAGAACGAGTGAGCACAAGTGGGGGGAGGGGCATAAAGAGAGGGACACAGAATCCAAAGCAGGCTCCAGGTTCTGAGCTGTCTGAGCCACCCAGGTATCCCTACACATTTTATTTTTGAAGTATCATATAATGATCATACATGAACTCTTATAATAAGGAAAAAATTTCTGCATACTGCAGCTAAACCCAGGAAAACTAACTCAGATTTACCAGTAAATAAATGGCAAAAAGTAAATAAACAAAACATTAAGATATGGCAGGGATATGGTTAAGAGATTTAGGAGGTATCAATTAATTAAATGCAATGTACAGACCTTGTTTGAATCCTGATTCAAACATTATAAAAGGACATTTATGCAAGAACAAGGAACTCTGAATACTGACTGGATCAAATAACATTTAGGAATTACTAAATTTTTTTTTTAACATAACTACAATGTCAATTACACATCTAAAAAGAGTCCTTATCTCTGAGAGATCCTACTAGGTATTTTCAGTTACCAAGATATAATGCCTGGAAAGTAGTTGAAAATAATCCTGCAAGGGGGAAGAATACACAAAATAAAACAGCCATGAGTTAAATAATTGTTGAAGCCAGTTGATGGGTACACAGGAACTCATTATACTATTTTACCTTTTAGTACCAAAAATTCAAAAATTTCAAACATACTTAAGGTTTTTTTTTTTTTAACATAATTTTTTTTTTTTTTTAATTTTTTTCAACGTTTTTTAATTTATTTTTGGGACAGAGAGAGACAGAGCATGAACGGGGGAGGGGCAGAGAGAGAGGGAGACACAGAATCGGAAACAGGCTCCAGGCTCTGAGCCATCAGCCCAGAGCCTGACGCGGGGCTCGAACTCACGGACCGCGAGACCGTGACCTGGCTGAAGTCGGACGTTTAACCGACTGCGCCACCCAGGCACCCCATTTACTACAGTTTTAAAGAAAAAACACACTTCAGTTTCCCTCCATGCAAACATAGGGCTCTTCTTGAGAAAGCAGGGATAACCAAGGCTGTTTCAAGAAGGATGAAAATAATCTTTCTACTGTGATTTTAAGAAAGTGATTTATGATGAAATCAACTTTTCAAACAGCCAATCGAATCTTTACAGTGATCAAGAATGGTATCAAAATTCTTTCCCTTCAAAAAAATAAAAATAAACACCCACAGCAAGAGCACAATGCAAAGTAACAATTTAGAATGCATGCAATTTGTTTTTTAAGACAGAAAATAGAAATGATGGTCAATGAAATGGGGAACTCAGAATAAGTATTCTATGCATTTTTTTCTAAAAAGCATCAATTCTACTGATGAAGACTTGAAAGTTATAAAACCAAGAAAGTGAACCAAATGCCAGAAACTGCTAGAACTGCTTCCAGGACATTCAGGGAGACTATACTTGAGTTTGCTTTCCACTCTTATTCTTTTTTTTTTTTAATTTTTTTTCAACGTTTATTTATTTTTTTGGGGGACAGAGAGAGACAGAGCATGAATGGGGAAGGGGCAGAGAGAGAGGGAGACACAGAATCGGAAACAGGCTCCAGGCTCTGAGCCATCAGCCCAGAGCCCGACGCGGGGCTCGAACTCACGGACCGTGAGATCGTGACCTGGCTGAAGTCGGACGCTTAACCGACTGCGCCACCCAGGCGCCCCTGGACTCTTATTCTTAACCTTATTCCCAATTATATCATATAGGGAATTACTCACCTCTAAAAATAATTTCCTTCTAGAAACACCTTTCTGACCCCAAGTTTTTATGCAGAGGTTTTTATTCCATAGTAAATTAGACAACTGACAAACAAAAGAGAAGAGATATCCCAAAACTTTGGCCATCTTTCATATTAAACATGGAGAACAAAATATTTGTCTATCAATTCGAGTAAAATATTATTATCATGCTATATACTAATATACTACAATTAAGCGGTTGGGATTAATTTTATCAGATGATCCAACATCTCAATGTAATAAGGTGTTCAAATTCACTCATACACAACACATATTCACTTGCTCTATTCTTTTATCAGAAATGGATCTTAAGCAAACATAGCCATACCTGTAGTTTATATTTGCCTGTAGCTTAACTAACTACTTTCACATGCTATCAACACCCCTTCTGACAAAGTCAAAGCAGGAAAATGATCCCTGTTTTTAAATGAAGAAAATAGGAGGCACCAAGGTGGCTTAATTGGTTAAGCATCTGACTCTTGATTCGGCTCAGGTCGTGATCTCACAGTTGTGAGATCAAGCCCCACATTCAGCTCTGTGCTGAGCATGGAGCCTGCTTAAGATTCTCTCCCCCTCTGCCTCTGACCCTTTCCCACTCATGCATGCCCGCACTCACTCTCTCTAAAAAATAACATAACATAACATAACATAACACAACATAACATAACATAACATATAAATGAGAAAAATAGGTTCAGGGAAGCTAGCAATTTGACCATGATCACACATCTAGTATGAGATGAACTCTGGACAGGAAGTGACAATGTAAATTCCTGACCAGGGCTCATTCCACATCTTTCTGATATGACCAATCATGCTAGTGACATTTCTTTCAATCTTACAAAGACAACTTCAGAGCAGTACAGAAATTAGATGACTATCAACTGACTTCCTATTACTTCTTATCAATGACTTACTTTTCTCTTAAACTACATTTGCATCTCTGATGGGAAGTAGACAAGAAAAGGATACAGACACAAGTTCAAATTAGTCAATCATTTGCTAAAAACTGTGCTAAAGCTATGTCTGGGAGAAGTTAAAGACATTTTATGTTTTTAATTTAAATGTTGAGGAGCACCTGGGTGGCTCAGCTGGTTAAGCGTCTGACTCTTGATTTTGGCTCAGGTCATGATCTCACAGTTCCTGAGATCAAGCCCCACATCGGGCTTTGTGCTGGCAGTGCAGAGCCTACTTAGAATTCTCTCTCTGCCCCTCCCCTGCTCATGTGAGCTCTCTCTCTCTAAATAAACTTCAAAAAAATAAAATAAAATAAAATAATTTAAATGTTGAAATTAAATCCCATTATATACCCTAAATATTACAATCTCTGTGCTTTGGAGTTGAGACTCCCTGAATTCTATCACAACAAATTTTAAAACTCAAATTACTAGCCAAGCAATTATAATTACAAATTCCCTATAATATTCCCTATACTGATCCAATAGGATGACCCTATATTGTTCCACCTAGAATGAGCTATTTGTAAGAGAAAGTACAGTAAGAACCATCTCTGAAATTCTTACAAAATATTTTTACAGGATTACAAAAAGCTTCAAGGCACTCTTTCAGAAAGAGCATACTATTCAAAAGGAAGAGATCAAAGCAGGCTAGAAAGAATAACAACAAAATACTTATTTTCCACAGAGTGTAATGGGAATGTATACAAGAAACAAGATGAGTGTTACCAATAGGTCTGTGCAAGATATCACTGTATAGGTAGGGTATACATTACCTACATGTATGAGGATGACAAGCCTTCATTTACTCATAATTCAACAAATCACAACTTCACAAGTGTTACTATTAAAACTTTGGGGATGCAGCAGTTCTCACCTATTCATTTAAATAGAGAAGAACTGAGGTCCGGAGAGCCTCAGTGACTTACCCAGTGTCACAAAGCAGAGGTGTGATTCAAACCCATGTCTTCTCTCACTTCTCCTTTCCTCTGAAGTATATATCTAACAAGGCTTCGGGGGACTAAGTAACTGGCAGAAGAGTTCAGAGGAGGATACAAAAGAAATAAAAGGCATCCCTTACCTCTAAGAGCTGCAATCAATCATTAATTATAATTAACTCATATAATAATACATACCAGTGTATAATTAACAGCCAAAATAAATGTCACAGACAAATGACCTCTCAGGAGAAAGCTCAAAATCAAAGAATTATTTCTCTCCTCAACTAACCTTCCACCCATCGCTTCTAAAAGCTTAACTCTTCAAGGACATCAAGAATTTCTTCAGCTCCTTAATTCCTCCATATCTCTGCAGGATTCTATAAAAGGTCCACCCCAGGGCTGCCACCACTATTCTAGAAACTCTCAGTTAATGTACTCGATTTCCCTATGTCTTAGACACTACCTTCTCTTTCCCCAGTGACCTTTTTCTTCCTTTACCTGTATTTGATTGTATTCTAGGAATCACCTTAGGCTAAAACATCATGGGATAGCAGAATACATCTTAGATAAACAATTCAAGTTACAGCAGTGCTGAGAAAAGGATAAATTAGCTTCTCTTTGACTTCACTTTCTCTATCTATAAAACAAGAGCAATAACTGAAACTATTCTTTTTAAAGGGTTGTTTCGAAGATCAAGCAAGAATGTGTAAGAGTGCTTTATAAGCTGTAAAATGCTCTGGGCCAATTCAAGTCTTAAGCCCTTATGTTTTAAATTTATCTTGAACTCTCAGCCTGAGATCTCTGTATACTGCTTTGGCAGGTTTGTATTTCCCTGGGGCTCAGCTATCGCTCTTCTGCAGAAAAGATACAAAGCAGAAAGAAGTCTTCTGTTCTGAATCTTGGTCCCTCACCTATGAATTTCCTGACCTTCCCTGGATGTTCCTTACTTTTGTACAGTCCCAAAGATTCTCTCTCAGTCTTTTATTTATTTATTTATTGTGAATGGTCTGTAAAATTTATTGTGAATGGTCAAATAAAGGAAAACTTTTTTTTTTTTTTTTAACATTTATTTATTTTTGAGACAGAGAGAGCATGAACAGGGGAGGGTCCGAGAGAGGGAGACACAGAATCTGAAACAGGCTCCAGGCTCTGAGCTGTCAGCACAGAGCCCGATGTGGGGCTCAAACTCACGGACCGCGAGATCGTGACCTGAAGTCGGCCGCTTAACCGACTGAGCCACCCAGGCGCCCCAAAGGAAAACTTTTCAAATGAACCATCTTTGTATCCAATATCATAACCAAATTTTTCATATTCTAAAAATGTTTTCTAAAATTTACACAAGAATACTTATTAGACATGTTCTGAATTTAAAAAAATTTTTAAGTTTTTAATTTACTTTTTAAAGTAATCTCTATACCCAACATGAGGCTTGAAATCAAGACCCCAAGATCTAGAGTCGCATGCTCTTCCAACTGAGCCAGCCAGGCGTCCCCTGAATAAAAAACTTTTAAACTAAGGAAAAAAGTCTGTTTTTCCTAAGTTACAAACAGAAAAATTCAACCAAAGATGATATAAAAATTCCATACTATGTAATACCAAATCATAGTGGATACAGGTTACTTATGTTAAGAAAGCAATTTTCAACAGCTCTTGTTACAAAATATAGTACTAGTGTGTTCTGAAATTGTGAAGTACATCACAAGTAATATTACAAGTTTGTGAATAATTTACATCATTCAAAGGGAGTGGAATCAAGACTTTTTCTCTCATTCATTTGCTTGCTTATATGATTTCTTGAACAGAAAGAAATATGGTTACTGCTCTCCCAATTCATGTAATCCCTCTCATCCATGCTACAACCTAGATAACACATTTATAGACAGATGCACATAAATGCCACTCGTGATGATAGGAAAAATGCTTAGACCCAATGTGATAAAGAAACCAATATTGTTAAAAAATGAAATTTGAATAAACACCACAGATTTTTTTGTCTTCAAAATTTTAAGCAAGTCAGTTTCTTTTATATTACCTTTGCTAAGAGTAACAAAGCAACAAAATACATACTATGTAAAAAAATTAACTTGTGTTTTAAAAAGTATATAGTAATATAAAACAAGCTAGCAGCCAGAACACCGCTAAGTCTGTTGCATATACCAGGAAGATGCTTACTGCTTTCCTATCTTGATTTGAAACATCTTTATTTTAAGCTGTTAAATTCTGAAAACACTGCACATGTAGTACTTATCAATGAGTGCAGTCAAGCAAAAACCAGCTTCATTTTGTATTTTTAAAAAGCTGAGACTCACATCTGTGCCATGACCTAAATTTAAAATAGGAAATGAAAATTCAGTAGGAAAATAAGCTATGAGAAGGTAACTTTCTCCAAAACAAGAGCACTGAGGTTTAAAATGTTATTAACAAAATAGAAACCCTATTACACATCTAAAAATTAGGTTTTAGTTTAGAAGAAAGATTTTAATTTTTCAAAGGAGTTGATTTTTTTACATTTATTTTTTAATTTTTTAAAATGAGAGCATGAGCAGGAGCGGGGGGAGAGACAGAAGAGAGGAGAACAGAATATCTGAAACGGGCTCTGTGCTAACAGCAGCAAGCCTGATGCAGGGCTCAAACTCACAAACTGTTAAGATCACGACCTGAGCGGATGTTGGATGCTCAACCAACTGAGCCAGCCAGGTGCCCCAGGACTTGATTTTTTTTTAAACAATACACATTTATAGTTTCAAAATTCAAATAACAAGAAGTTTTTTCTTTTTTAAAGTAACGTTAAAAGTACTTTTCTCCCCTCTGAGGTAATCTCTATTAAAAACTTTCATGTAGGGGCGCCTGGGTGGCTCAGTCGGTTAAGCAGCCGACTTCGGCTCAGGTCATGATCTCGCGGTCCGTGAGTTCGAGCCCCGCGTCGGGCTCTGTGCTGACAGCTCAGAGCCTGGAGCCTCTTTCAGATTCTGTGTCTCCCTCTCTCTGACCCTCCCCTGTTCATGCTCTGTCTCTCCCTGTCTCAAAAATAAATAAAACATTAAAAAAAAAAACTCTCATGTAAATTTTCTAGGCATCACAAATACATGTATACTGTATATACTTGTCAAATTACAATTAAAATCACTACATTTCAAATCATTAAAAAGTCTTAAATATAACTTAAAAAAAAGAATTAGACTGGTTGCTCTAATCATTGAAAGCTTAGGTTAACTTTTATTTTTTTAAATTTTTTTTTCAATGTTTATTTATTTTTGGGACAGAGAGAGACAGAGCATGAACAGGGGAGGGGCAGAGAGAGAGGGAGACACAGAATCGGAAACAGGCTCCAGGCTCTGAGCCATCAGCCCAGAGCCTGACGCGGGGCTCAAACTCACGGACCGCGAGATCGTGACCTGGCTGAAGTCGGACGCTTAACCGACTGCGCCACCCAGGTGCCCCAGGTTAACTTTTAAAGCCATGGTTCATCACAGTATCATTTATAATGGTGAAACTGGCAACTACACTCATGTCCAACATTAAATGAAAACTCCAAGTAATCAAGCTTATTCAAAATATCTTCTAAAATATAGCCAGTTAAGGGGTGCCTGGCTGGCTCAATCAGAAGAGTGAGCGACTCTTGATCTTCGGATCTTGAGTTTGAGCCTCAGGTTGGGTGCAGAGATTACTAAAAAGAGAAAGAAAGATTTTAAAAAAATAAAAAGTAAAAAAAAAAAAATGTAGCCAGTTAAAAATAAAAAAGTTTCTAGAAATCAAGAAAGTAGAAAGTTTCTAAGGCCATGGTAAAAAGCTCATTAAGTTAAAACAAAAACAAAAACAAAACCCCACAAAACTAAACTAAGTACAAGCTTATGTGGGTATTACATCTTATTGACACCAAAGATGAAGTTTATTTTTTATTTAAAAAAATTTTTTTAAGTTTATTTATTTTGGGGGGAGGGTGGGGCAGAGAAAGAGTAGAGAGAGAATCCCAAGTAGGCTGTGCGCTGTCAGTACAGAGTGCAACACGGGGCTCGATCCTATGGATCTCAAGATGGTGACCTGAGCTGAAATCAAGAGTCAGATGCTCAACCGACTGAGCCACCCAGACGTCCCCCAAAGATTCATTTTAAATAAATAAATAAAAGACTGGAAGAAAATGCCATGTACAGAGATAACTTCTGAATGAGAAGATTACAGATTTTGTTGTGTTGGGCTTCATATACTACCGTCTTGCAGCTTTTCATAACAAGCATCTCTTATGTTAAAAAAAAAACAAAACACAGGGGCTATTAGAAATCCATCTTCAATTCATGAAAGGAGTTCTACTAGCATATTCTGACAGCTGTAAAAAGTAGGTTTACTTACTATAACTTCTGTGATCATGGAAGATCAGTCAATACTGCTGCCATATAAAGTCCATGAGCTTTGGGTCAGGGGAAAATTGGGTTTGAATCCCAACAGTACCAGTGGCTTTACCCTGGGCAACTTACCTAACTAGTCAGAGCCTGTTTCCTGCAGTGTAAATTAGGAATAACAGTATCTGACTTGGAGGACTGATGTGACAAGTAAATGGGAAGTGTGTGAAGGAATTCAAGGGGCTGGCAAATATAGCCATAAAAGGTAAATGCCACTATTATTGATATTCAGGCAGGTAACCACTGTTTAATTTCAGACTCAAATAATTTTCAGCCCTTTTTCAAAATGGCTTTTAAAGTGCCCAAACTGCTCTTTATCCAAATGGAGGATCTGCTGATATGTGCCCAACTACAGAAACAACCATTCATATGGTTAGTACTTATTATGTGGGCCAAAACACGAATATGCACATAAACACGTACCAAAAGAATACCTTTACTTATAAGCCTGTAGCATGTATCAGTTAATCATCTAAGAAGTTTTATGGTCATAAAAAGTCCTTATAGAAGCCAAAATATAACAAAGAACAGTTGGGAGTGCTTCACTTTTTGCAAAATCTTTATATTTCATATACCAATATATCACTATTTATTAATTTGGACAATTTAGGGTCTTGTATTGAGGTTTTGTTCTAAGTCCTATTAAATTATATGGGAAAAGATCACAAATAATTCCTTTTAGCAATGTACCATTTTTTACAAACACAGATTAAAGTTGTTATTTTTCTTCTTTTATTTGTTACATCAACATGCCTACTGATTGTCTAACTGGTCCTCCCTGACCTCATGGGTCTTCCGATCAAATAGGCCAGATAGCCACAGACAATTAAATACAGAAAGTGAAGTGATGGGATCAGAAACATTGCTATTTACAGAAGCCTGAGGTGGATGAGGACAGAGCTCTGGTAAAGGTCTTGTGTGACCTGAGCCTCCAAAGATAAACACAGTTAGCTAGGCTTAAAGACTAGGAAGAAACTAAAGACAACCAGTATTTTTCTAGATTAAGTTCCCCCACCTCAAAAAAAATCAACACACCAATCAAATTTAACATTTTTTTAGCTCATTTGGAAAGGGGTCTTGCAGTGAAAAATCTATTCAGTTTACAATGATCCAATGATAGTCCAAATAGTTAATCACTCACATCAATGGAGAAAATACAGAAAGAATTCAAATGACTACATAAGCAGGCAGAAAGTGGTAGGTTTTTGGTGTGTGGAAGACAAGGTAATGCACAGGAAGGAGAAAACTTTAAATACTTAAAATGTACTTTAAGCCTGGTAGGCTCTCAATACAACAAAGCAAGAAGACCTAGGAGTTTTTACAGAGGTCCTCTCCCTCTGCAACTTTGCCTGTGCAACTTCAGCAAAAAGACCAACAAACCAATGGACTTCATTAAGGATTGGATTGGAAATGATAGAATACACTATCTTGCCCTTAACAAAAACATGGTCTATCAAAACCAAAGTACTGTGTACAATTCTAAACACTAGTTCAGAGGCAGTAGGGTATAGTGATTAACAGATATGTTCAAGTCCAACTTTCTGCCACTTACCATGTCACAGTTCCTTCATGTGTAAAATGGAAGTAGGAATACCTACGTCAGAGTTGTTCTACATCTACAGTTAACTGAAAAAACCTGTAATTTTTTAGCATAGTACCCAACATGTAAGAGAGTTCCCCAAAATGGTAGCTATCATTATTACTACAAAGCAAGAAGTAATCTCCCAGAGAAAAGCCATTAAAATATTAAGAAACATTCTCAAACTTTGATATGCATTAAAATCACCTCAAGGGCTTGTTGAAAATGCAGATTCCTGGAACCCATTCCTCCCAGAGATTAATTCTACAGTTCTAAAGTAGAATGTAACCACGCTCTGGCCCAAACATCAAGAATTACTGAAGTAAGAGAATCAAGGCACTGTCCTATTAAAAAAAAAAAAAAAAAAAAAGACTCAAAACTAGGATTCTTCTATATAAAGGGCTTATCTAAACTGACAGTATCTTCAAGAGGAATACAGACATGTTCAGCAAGTTCATTCATTCAACTAACATTCATTAAGTACCTACTAGGCAGAGAATAGGAAAACATCCCCAGGATCCCAATTTTCACAGTTTAACTTCTAGCATAGGAAACAGAATATTAAAAAAAATAGGGAAATTCCAGATAGTGCAAAATGTTATGAATAAAATAAAAGAAAATGGAGAGAGAACTGGGGAGAAATTTCCTCAAAGAAACATCTGAAACCTGAATGACATGATGGAGTCACCCATAGCAAGATCTGGGAGAATACTGAAGCCACAGGGTACAGCAAGCTCAAATGCCCTAAGGCAGGAACAAGCCTAGCAAGTTCCCAGCTTGTCCTAGTGGGTCTAGAACACAGGAACAGACATGGTCAGGCCCTAGGGTACTAATCTAGGCAGAGCAATACAAGGTGAGTTAAGGGAAGGAGGCTGTTCCAGAACACGTCGTTTGTATTTTATTCTGAATGTGAGGAAAGGCTCTCCAAAAACAAGGCAACATAATTTACACTTTAAAGGATCTCTGGGCTGTGGTAAGGGGAATTACCATAAAAAGCCAAAGTGGAGGCAGGGAGGTCAGGAGGTTACTACAGTAGGCCAGATATGGTGAAAGGTGACAAAGGTAGAGGCGGTAGCGATGGGTAGTAATGGCCAAATTTAGAATATAAACACTCCAATTAAGGTAAGTCAAAGAAAAAAGAACTAAGTCACAAAATAAGTAGTAAGCATCTGGGACTAATTACCCAAGAGATACAGAATAAAAATAGACTTAAAGGTTCTAGGTAAGTTCACAACTAACAGATGTAAATAGGTTATTAGTATACTTAGGATACTTCCTAGACAGTACTTATCTTTTGAAGCTGAGGTGAAGGGAACATTTCCTTCTCTTTTGGCACCACCAAGAAGGCACTGGGCTAAACGGGCATACATCCAAGACTCTTCAGTGTGATTCATAAAGGCAAATCTTTCAGGACCTCACTAACGGAGGCCTGGACAGCTGGTCAGCATTTGGAGCACAGTGTAGCTATGGAACAGAACTAAAGCTTTACCTGAATCAAATCACTAAATTAGTAAAACTCTTTTAAACTACCTGTTATCAACTTAGGGTATTTTGTGCCTGCTCTCCCAAGGGTTAAACAAGAAAACCTTCCACGGCTACACAATGCATATTAACTTCTTCATATTATCATAAAAGTTTGGGAGGAAAGGTTTGGCAAATATACAGTGAATATACCCTAAAAGATAGGTTCCAAAAGTCCGTATCTATTAAAATATAAATTTTGTTACTCCAAAGTACTACTATGAGAAAAAGCAAGGTTACAGAAAAGCATATGCAGTTATGATACCATTTTTGAATAAAATGTCTAACTGCAAAAAAGAAGTCTGGAAGGATATAAACCACTAACATTTTGGTCATCTCTGGATGGCAGGATTATCAATGACTTATTTTCTTGTTTATTAATTGTAATAATTCTCCAATTATTACAAATTATTGCATATAAGCAAAAATATTCAGTTACAGGTTACATAAAAGGTAAAAAAAAAAAAAGAACTTCAAGAAAACAATTTCATTTTTCTAAATCAGCAGGATTCCAACTGTGGTATTAAGAAAAAAGATCTCAATTGCACATATAGGAGAAAGAAATTCGTTAAGAAGTGATCCATGTTATACCACTCAAGGATACACCCTTCAAGGGAGTAGCCTAAATTCCTAAGTACTCTTTCTAGATTTCATAAGGGGCAATCAATTAGCACATACGTGTTTTCTCCTTTCTTGCCATTTACCAAAGAAACACCTCAATCAGTTTTCTGGGGACCAAACAACAACAACAAAATCTTCTTTTTTTAAACACCAACTGAGGGCAAAAAGGAGGTTTGGTCCTCTTGTCTCTGTGCTGTCGAGGGGCGCAGAGGGTGGCAGGGTTTGAAGCAGCCTACACTAGAAGAATCTGCGTGGCCGGCCACCTGAAGTCAAAGAGAACACAAGCTTTCTGCAACCTCCACTGAATAGGGTCTAAAGACTAAAACACCTGAAAGGTCTTCCACCGTCCTTACACCTCAAGTTATCGTGCATGTAGAGCTGGCAACGGTTTACAACAATAACACACAAAAACTGGAAGGTCTCTTCAACAAACGCAGATATTACGTGCGTGAGGCTCATCCGGCTCTCCATGCAAAACCAAGACATTCTAATAAGGCCGAATCTTCGATTCGGCAAACTAGGACAAGTGAAAACATCCTATCGACTTTCTACAGCTAACAAACATCATCTTGGCTAAAATCCTAACACACACAGAAACAGCCACTTTGGAAAACTTTGGCTTTAAACGGCAACACTGGACTTCAGGTACTCCGGTAACCAGTTTATCGCACATTATCTATCTTTATAAAGGGTAATACCTCTTTACCGTCAGCTCCAGTTCTACTAACTGAACAAACAGAAAAAAGGAATACTTTAAACTCCCACCACAATAAGAGCTAAAAAAGCTCCCGCTTTCTGGATGGCAGCTTTCCTGGCTCATCAATCACAACAAAGGACGCATTCTAATGACTTCATCAAACCTAGAGAAATAGAGGTAAATGACAGAGTGTAGGTTTCAGGGTTTGTGGGTTTTTCCTTTCAGCTACGATTCTCTTCTTTTTACTCCATTATACGCCTCCACCCGAGCTGACGGTCTTGCCCTAAAAATAAAACCACCCGTGGCTACCGTCCACTTTCCTGCCAAGCCCCGACTCTGGTTTCCTGCAGAGAGAGCCAAATTGCAGGTTCTCTGCCTCGCTCTTCGCCGGGGGGCGCGGACTCGGCAGCAGCGGGCTTCTCCCGGTGCAGAGTCACCAGCCCGGCCGAAGAACCACCAAGCCTGAGAAGCCAGCCCCGCTCTGCCGCAGCCGCCGCAGTTCCCCAGAGCCTGAGGAACCCCCAAGAAAAACAGGGTGACGGGAGGGTGGGCCGGCAAACGGCGGTGGTAGAGGGGGAGACACTCACCCGCCCAGACAACAACCGACGGGGCGGGGAGGATGGGGGCCGGGACCCAGGCTCGGCAGAAAAACCGCCTGAAGCTTCCGGAACGCTGCGGCTGCTCGGGACGCCGCGGCCGCTGCTGCTCCTGGCCGCTGACTTCCTCCCCTCCTCTGTTTTGATTCGACTGACCACGTCACTCTAAGCCACGAGACCCGGATCTGCCGGCTCCCGCGGGCGGCGGCGCAACAGATTGCAGCGACTCGAGACGCCAGCAGCCCACCTGCGGAGCATGCGCGCACCCCGCGCCTGCCCAGTGCGTTGGAGGAGGCGGGGCGGGCGCGAGCGACACGCTATTCGTGGGGGCGCACGGCGCGGGGGTTGCAGTTCCGGTTGGGAGGGGTGGGGCCGAGCGCTGTGAAGTGAGGAGGGCGAGGCCCCGGTTTGTTTGACCAGCGTAGCCTCTGTTTTGTGTTTGGTGGACAACGTCCTTTGCTGTGCGCTTCCCTTTGTCTGAGCTGGTGGCTTTCTCTGACCCGAATCCTTAGAATTGCGAGGGTAGAAGTACAGGTGGGCTCAAGTTCACGGGTGCTGAGAAAGGGTACCTCTGTAGAGATTTTTATTTTTTTTATCACTCAGGCCCGAGTGAAAATTAGGAGATGAGTATTTAGTCTGATGCACAAAAGTATGTCAGATGTAGCAGTTATTGATCTTCTTTACCCTCCCTTAATGTTTTTGCACCCGGAAAGCTGTCTAAAATTAAGCTTAGAAAAAGAGAATATGTCAGCATCGATGACTTGCGGGTCGGGAGACAGTGAACAGGGAGGGGGTAAGCATTGTTGGGTGGCACCCCTAAGCTTTAATTGCAGGAATGCTATTAGGGGAGTAAGAACCCTAGTTATTTTTGGACCAAGTTGGTGCTTCCTGCTCTCCCATTCTGGCCTTAGTCTACCAGCTAAACCTTTGGGGCCCCGGAAATTTCCCAATTTGGCAAAACTTACATCTACTCTATTGTTTCTTAGGCCCAGGAATTAACAAACTTTAATTAGAACAGGACCAGTGGCAAGTAAAAGTGTAAGTTCCAAACAAAGATTTCACAAAGGCAGATCCTCTCTGCCTATCCTCCAGAAGCGGTGAAAACTCCCAAGAAACTGTCTTCCTTACCCTGATTTAGTGACCTTAATGAATTTCTACCCAGCTACTTAGTAAATCATTTCAACTGATTGAGTCACCTTTAGCAAATTAGTACTATAATCTGAAAGATATTTTTCATGTGTAAATCTTTACACAGCTGAAGATTTCTAAATAATTTAAGGTTTCTGGTAAAAAAAAAAAAAGTGTTTACTAGTTAATTAACAGATTACAAGTAAATAGAAGTCAAACTTCTTGGCCCTTAATCTGATATCTTGAACTCTACTCAAATTTAGAGAGCTTGAGGTGGAATCTAAGGCCCTAATGAAGTTCATGTTGCTATAGCAAAGGATCTTGAATTTGTGGAACTTTAATTTGTGGAACAAAGTCTTTGGGCGCCTGGGTGGCTCAGTTGGTTAAGGTTGAACATCCGATTTTGTCTCAGGTCATGATCTCACTGCTTATGGGTTGGAGCCCTGCATGGGGCTCTGTGCTGACAGCTTGGAGCCTGGAACCTGCTTCAGGTTCTGTGTCTCCCTCACTCTCTGCCCCTCCCCTGCTCTCTCTCTCTCAAATATAAATAAACATTTAAAAAAAAAGAAAGTCTTATATGCTTGAGTGCACTCCTGTGCACAGATGTGTTTGCAAACACAGCTGTGTTTATTTTTTTTTTTAATTTTTTTTCAACGTTTATTTATTTTTGGGACAAAGAGAGACAGAGCATGAACGGGCGAGGGGCAGAGAGAGAGGGAGACACAGAATCGGAAACAGGCTCCAGGCTCTGAGCCATCAGCCCAGAGCCCGACGCGGGGCTCGAACTCACGGACCGCGAGATCGTGACCTGGCTGAAGTCGGACGCTTAACCAACTGCGCCACCCAGGCGCCCCAACACAGCTGTGTTTAAAACAACAGTATGTCACAACTAGAATCATATGGGTTGTTGCAAAATTATCAATATTTGCTTTAATAAAGTAAACTACAGGAAAAATCAAGATGTTAGGACCCTTGGTAGGTAGCTTCCAAGGTAAACTCCAATGATTCTCACCTCTGTAAATGTAGTCAGCCTCCAGCACTTTTGATTCAGGACTAAGCTGATCCATAGAATACAGCTGAAGGCATGTGACTTCTGAGGCTAGGTCATAAAGGCACTGATTGCAGCTTTCCACCTCATTCTTTTGGTTTGTGTGCCATAGGGGAAGCTAGTCTACACACCACTCCACTCAAGCACCTCTATGAAGGGAACATGTGAAGAGGAACAAAAGCCTCCATCGACAACCACACCAACTTACCAGCCATGTGAGTGAGCTACTTTGGGCTGATCTTGTAACCCTAGTCAAGCATTGGATGACTGCATCCTTGTCCAGCATCTGTTTGTAATCTCATGAGATAGAAAGGGCCAGCTTTACCCACAAACAGTGATTCGGGATCTTATATGGTTGTTTGCCCAGTCATAAAGTTCAACCTTTCTAAACTTTAAACAATAGGAAAAAAAAGTGCATGTGTAATTCTATATGTAATTTGAAGAATAACATAGAATCCTAACACAGTACATGGAACATAGTAGATACTGAATAAATATTTGTTGAATGGCCCATAAAAGACATACCCCTTGGAAAATACTGGAAATAAATATTGATAAGGGAGTAACACCATAATATATGAAGGACTCATACAAATTAATAAGGAAGATATTACTTGTCTCCAGTACTTGTGTAGGTGTAGAGTATGAACTGATGGCTTACACACAAATGGAGATACAAACAACTAATATTTGAAAATCTTCAATCTCATCAAAAATGCAAATTAAAGTAAGCTTTCCTTTTTTAACTACTACCTTATGAGACTTTTTTTTTTAAGGTTTTTTATGTCTCAGTAATCTCTACACCCAACGTGGGACTTGAACTCACAACAACCCTAAGATCAAGAGTCACATGCTCCACCGACCAAGCCAGTTAGGCATCCCTGGAGATATTTTTAAATAGGAGTATCTAATATTTGTACTATTAATACTACTAGTAGAAACTTAAGTTGGCAGTTAGCTTTTCGGAAATCAATTTGGCGATATATATGAAGTTCTAAAAAAAATTGGCTCAATTTCACTATTAAGAACTTAAATAATTTAAAAGTAAGATTATGAAGATATTAATTACATTTATATGATGGAAATAAAAATATGGAAATAACCTATGTGAACAATGGTAATGGAAAGTATAACCTTGTTACATTGTGTGTTATGATCTAAGAAACTTGAGGATAGAAATAATTTAAAAAGAAAGATTTTAAGAAAGTTAATCACATTTTGTATGATGGAGAAAAAAAATCTAAAAATAATCTAAACATGGAATGGAATGGATGAATATGTTAAATTATATGTTCGGGATTGACAAACTTGAAAATTTCTTCCCTTTCTGAACCAGACCCTAGTTTGATTCTTGATCTAGAAGAAGAAAGTGTTTGTAAATAATACATGCTTTATATATTCATAAAAGCATTCTGGAAGATATTCCTAAAACTACTGACACTGATTACTGGGGACAGGGAAGGGGGGTGGAGAGGAGGAAGTGATGAGAGACTTCCTTATGACTTTTTACCCTTTTGTATGGTTTGAATTTTTACATAGCCATATATTATTTTTGCAATGAAAAACATTACTAATTTTTTTCACTTTTTTTTTTGTGGTTGTATTAGTCTGCACAGGCTGCCATAGCAAAATACCACAAACTAAATGGCTCAAACGACAGAAATTTATTTTCTCAAAGTTCTGGTGGTAGGAAATCCAAGATCAAGGTGCCCACAGGTTTGGTTTTTGGCGAGACCTCTCTTCCTGACTTACAAACGGCCACCACCTGACTGTCCTCACATGGCCTTTCTTCTGTGCATAGGCCCTCCTGATATCTCTTCTTCTTATAAGGACGCTAATGCTATTGAATTAGGGCTCACCCTTATGACCTCATTTACCTTTAATTACTTCCTTATAGGCCCTATCTCCAAATATAGTCACACTGGGTGTTAGCCCTTCAACACATGAATCTGAGGAGACCTAATTTAATCCATAAAGAGTGGTTACACATATATAGCATGAAATTTACTATTTTAACCACTTTTGATTATACAGTTCTATGGCATTAAATACATTCATGTTGTGTGTGCAACAGTCACCAACATCAATCTCCAGAACTTTTTCATCTTTCCCAATTAAAACTCTGCCTGTTAACACTAATTCCCCATTCCCCCTTCTCCCAGTCCCTGGCAACCACCATTCCACTTTCTATCTCTGTAAATTTGACTACTCTTGGCACTTCATATAAATGAATCATACAGGGTTGTTCCTGGCTGGCTCAGTCAGAAGAACATGTGACTCTTGATCTCAGGGTTGTGAGTTCGAACCCCATGTAAGGTGTAGAGATTACTTAAATAAAACTTAAAATAAATGAATCATAAATGAATAAATGAATCATCACTTAAAATAAATGAAAATGTCCTTTTGTGACTGACTTCTTTCAGTTAGCATAATTAAGGTCATCCATGTTGTAGCATATAGCAGAATTTCCTCCCTTTTTAAGGCTGAATAATAATATTTCATCATATGTATATACCACATTTTGTTTATTCATTCATCCATTGATAAAAACTTGGGTTGCTTCTGGGCATCTGGGTGGCTCACTGAGTTGAGTGTCTGATTCTTAATTTTGGTCTCAATTTTGGTCTCAGGCTCATGGGATCAGGCCCCACATCGGAGTCTGTGCTGACTGTGGAACATGCTTGGGATTCTCTCTCTCTCTCTCTCTCTCTCTCTCTCTCTCTCTCTCTCTCTCTTTCCCCCCCTCCCCAAATGTCTCTCTCCCTTGCTTGTGCTTTCTCTCTCTCTCTCCCTAAAGAGACAAAGCAACAGCAACGACAACAACAAAACTTGGGTTGCTTCCACCTTTTGGCTTATTGTGAAACTGCTATGAACATGGAAGTACAAATATCTATTTAAGTCACCGCTTTCAATTCTTTTAGACATATACCCAGAAGCGAAATTGCTGGAGCATATGGTTATTCTATATTTAATATTTTGAGGAGCCATCATACTGTTTTCCACAGTAACTACACACTTTTACATTCCTACCAGCAGTGCATAAGGATTCGTTTCTCCACATCCTCACCAACACTTGTCAGTTTCTTTTTTTTTTCCATATCAGCCATCCTAATGGGTGTGAGGTGATGTATCATTATGGTTTTGATTTGCATTATCCTGACAGTGATGTTGAAAATCTTTTCATGTGCTTATTGGCAATATGTATATATCTTCTTTAGAGAAATGTCTATTCAAGTAGTTTGCCCAATTTTTAACTGGGTGGTTCTTTTTTTGTTGTTTTTGAGTTGTAGGAGTTGTTTATATATTCAGGATATTAATCCCTTATTAGATATATAATTTGCAAATATTTTCTTTCATACCATGGGTTGCCTTTTCACTCTATTGACAGTGTCCTTTACACAAAAGTTTTAAATTTTGATAAAGTCCAATTTATCAATTTTTTTTCTTTGAAATGCCTGTGTTTTTGGTGTCATATCCAAGAAATCATTGCCAAATCCAATGTCATGAAGTTTTTCCCCAGTTTTCTTCTCTTTTTTTAAAATATTTGTTTTTGGGGCACCTGGGTGGCTCAGTTGGTTAAGCGACCGACTTTGGCTCAGGTCATAATCTTGCGATCCATGAGTTCGAGCCCCGTGTCGGGCTCTGTGCTGACAGCTCAGAGCCTGGAGCCTGTTTCAGATTCTGTGTCTCCCTCTCTTTCTGCCCCTCCCCCGTTCATGCTCTGTCTCTCTCTGTCCCAAAAATAAATAAACGTTGAAAAAAAAAATTAAAAAAAAAAAAAGTAAAGACGGTTGTGTTAGGAAATGAGATCATTCCTGATCATATCACGTTTGAGATTTTAAAAATATATCAGCAGTTGAACTACAGTCTGAACTAAGCATATTAAGAATTATCGTGTTTTGGGGTGCCTGGGTGGCTAAGTCAGTTAAGCATCTGACCCTTGACTACGGCTCAGGCCATGATCTCATGATTTATGGGTTTGAGCCCTGCGTCTGCTTGGATTCTCTCTCTCCCTCTCTCCCTGCCCCTCCCTTCCTTGTGCTCTCTCTCTCTCTCTCAAAATAAATAAACACTAAAAAAAGATTTACTATGTTTTTTAATATTAATATTCTGAGAGTATAATCCATTAATCTGAGGTTTTATCTCAGATGTAAAGGTTTTGAATCTATTAAAACAGTTTACAAACTGTTAAAATGCCTGAGATAACTTGAAGTTCAGAGAGGTTTATATTTTTATGTTTTAGCAATTTGTATGAAATATTTAAGAAAGATCTCTACTCTTTACCATATTTGCTTCCAATGTTTTACAGTTGCTTTTTAGTAACTATAATTTTTAATGTGCTGAAATTAAATTTTTAAAATTTAGTAAAATATTTCCTAGTTTCCTTTAAGGTTTTTTTTCTTCTAAGCCTAGGTTATATTCAGTTCAGCAGATGTTTGTTGAATAAATACCTACTGTGTGTTGGTCAGTAGGGGCACATTTATGAATATGAAAATCATGTGGCCTACAAAGAAAATACAGATCCAAACATTTAATGAATATTTATTTATAATTTCTTCTAAATTCTCAATTATTTTTTATATGTAAACTCTTAATTTACTTGGGATTAATTTTGGTCAACAATGCTTCTACAGTTTTTTGGAAGTTAATGAGGCACTGCAAATTCACATTAGAGCTGTTTTATTACTCAAGTGTAAAACCTTAATGTTAGCCAGTTGAAGATGGTTTTATACAACTTAAATTCAAGAGAATTAGATCTTGAGAAAGTCTATTCACTTTTATAGTCATCAGAATAAATCAAGTTATTCATATTTTGAAGAGTTTGCTGTTTCATTACTATCATGCTATTTCCTCAGATAGAGAACATGAGTTGTATCTTCGTAATTTAAAACTGCAAAGGGAGGAGTGCCTGGGTGGCTCAGTCAGTTAAGCGTCTGACTCTTGATTTCGGCTCAGATTGTGGGATCAAGCCCCCCACCTTGGACCCTGTGTGGGGCATGGAGCCTGCTTAAGATTCTCTCTCTCCCTCTGCCCCTCCCCTGCTTGTGTGCACACATGCTCTCTTGCTCTCTCTCTCTCTCAAAAAAGAAAAAAACTGCAAAGAGAACCAAACAAGATTTTGTATGTTCATTTTTTTTCTATATAATAATTAATAGTAATCTATTTGCTAATTTTTTAGAAAGTAATAAAATTAACATAAAATTTCTAGAATGGTTTTTCAAATTTTTGTGTAATAGATATGGAAGAAGGGGATCTGATGAAGGAAAAGATCAAAGTTTCTTGAGTAGAAATTTGAAAAAGAAAGGCATTTAGGGTGAAGAAAATTAAAGGTAAACTATTTGTCCTCTAACGTTGCAGATAATGTTTAAGTAAGTGTGGATAATGTTTAATAAGTGTGGAGAAGCAGTGTGATAGCTTCAGTATGGTAGCCCTTTGCCCTTTTACATTTCTTCCTTTAAAAAAAAAATGGGTTTTTATTTTGAGAGACATACAGAGAGAGAGAGAGAGAGAGAGAGAGAGAGAGAAAGAGAGCAAGTGGGAGAGAGACAGAGAAGGGGTGGGGGATAGAATCCCCTCACATTTCTTCCTTTTAGAAGATATTACTTAGGGGCATCTGGCTGGCTTAGTTGGTAGAGCATGCAATTCTCAATCTTGGGGTTGCGGATTCAAGTCACACACTGGGTGTAGAGATTCCTTAAAAATAAAATCTTAAAAAAAAAAAGATATTACTTATTTCATTCTCTGGAACACATTAAACATATACACATAAATAAAACTAGAGGAGAATCTGTGTGGTTCAGTCGGCTGAGCATCTGACTCCTGATTTTGGCTCAGATCATGATTTCATGATTTGTGAGATCAAGCTTCATGTCAGGCTCCAAACTATCAGCCTGGAGCCTGCTTGGGATTTTTCTCTCTCCCTCTCCTCTCTCTCTCAAAATAAAAAATTTTAAAAAAGCAAACTAAAAATTATTGAGTTCTGACAGTTATTTAGCTATGTCTGTTTTTATTCCCCAATCTCCACCTAACTGGAGTTAAATATTTCAGTCACAAAAGTATTTCAGCCTCTTTAAATTGTAAAAGATAACATCTTCTGCTAATGGGATATTCTTTCTCCTAACGTGTTATGTAGAATTATAAATCTTGAAGGGACCCCAAGCATTACAGGAGGATTGTAAGTGCCTCTTTCTATTCCTGGCTATTATCTCTTTGTCTAACTAAATCCACAGACTTTTAGCTTCAACCATATTCCAAAATGCCACACTAGCAAAGATTATAAAAATTATAAAGAGGAAGAAACAGAATCAGGGAAGAGTCAAGAAGTGCAGGAATTCCACTGGGCCCCTTCCATGGCCACCTATTTAACTTTCCCTTGCTAGTGAAAATCAACATTATACTATGGACTTTAAATTTTAAAATGCACTCTTTTTATATGTAACAAAGATAAAGGTAGACATGCAGATGGTACAAAAATCCTGAAGTGCATTCCAAATGAAATTGTGCTTTTTAAGAACCTAAATGTCAAATTAATAGGAGATTAAAATAGGTGAAAAGATGTTCCTTTCCTGAACTAGGCTTTAGTCTAGGATCAGCTATGACTAGAAATCCTGTGGCTCTGGGAAGGAGGCTGTGTGCCTTGAGAAGGAAAGATCATAGGAAAGTAAAATGGGATATCAGGGATGGTCTGGAATGTTCATGGTCTCAATCCCATAGGATTATGGGTCAGCAACATCCTGGGCATTTAATTAAATGACATAATATATATTAAAATGCCCTGTAAATAGTAATGAACCAGAGAATTAAAAAAAACAACCAATTCTGAATGATTTGTAATATTAGTCTTATACACGTATTTGCAAGTCTCTACCACAAATGTTGCACTTCTGCTTTAATTGTATGAAACAGAATTTAGAAGGAATCCAACTCAATTCATTGTGTCAGGGATTATTTCATTTTAGGTGAAATAGGGTCCTGTTTTTGAGTCCACAGCTAAGAATACATGGTACTAAAGACTACCCTCCCCTGGGACACCTGGCTGGTCAGTGGAGCATGGGACTCTTGATCATAAGGTCATGAATTCAAGCCCCACATTGGGTGTAGAGATCACTTAAAAAAAAAAAAAAAAGATTACCCTCCCACATCCCATTCTGTGTTTGAGGAAGCATCAGCTTTTGGAGTCTATCCCTCCCCCATTGGGTCTAGTGAGAGGTACTAGTTGAGAAAATTCGCACTACCACCACCATTTCCCCCTCTCTCACATAAGAGAAGACAGAAACAATAAAAGTTGTATTTTGGAGGGAATACAGTATTCTAAAGAGAGGGTATTATCTCTCCTTACATTGTGAGGGAGGGTAGAGAATTTCCTCCTTCCTCAAGACCAGGAAGGGAGTTACCAAAAGAATCATTCAAAAAGTACAGGTGTTTGAACCCTCTGAACATGCTTCAATACATGCTTCAATAAGTTGAGAATCAGTGATTGCCTCTGGTCTAAAACTTGCTAAGCCAGTCACCTGATACTGCTAGGGAATAGAAGAAGAGACATGAGGGGCACCTGAGTGGTTCAGTTGGTTGAGCATCTGACTCTTGGTATTGGCTCAGGTCGTGATCTCACGGTTGTGAGATGGGCCCCACATTGGAATAGAGCCTGCTTGGGATTCTCTCACTCCCTCTCTCTCTGCCCCGCACCTACTTGCACTCTCTCTCAAAATAAATAAGCAAATAAACATTAAAAAAAAAAAAAAAAGGAAAAAGATACATGAGAGGGGTGCCTGGCTGGCTCAGTCAGTAGAACATGCATGTCTTGATCTCAAGGTCATGAGTTCAAGTCCCACATAGGGCATAGAGTTTACTTAAAAATAAATACTAAATAAAAGTTTTAAAATTTAAAAAAAGACATGAGAAAGTGGGTAAAGCTGAGAGAAGGGAGTGTCAGCTGAGTAATGGGGCAGTGTGTATTTCTACTGTTCAGAATGGCAAGTTTCTCAAGAGTCAAGTTTTACCACATGGTATAGCAGGGCCCTAGACAACTGCCCCATCACCACACCTGTACAAATGCACATGCAATGCATACCCACACAAGCTATGTATTATCTCCAGCTCAAGCAATCTAAAGAAATTCAATTCCAAATTCTGAGGAGAGAAAAACCAATTAGCCCAGCATAATCTACTCCTGGTCCAATTGACTAGGGACTGAAGAGCAATATTATGTGTGAGCAAACTCTTGGAGCAGGAGGCATGGGCAAGCTCACTTAAAGAAAAGGAGGGGTGCCTGGATGGCTCAGTTCATTAAGCGTCCAATTCTTGATTTTGACTCAGGTCATGATCTTACAGTTTGTGGGATTGAGCCTCAAGTCGGTCTCTGCACTGACAGTATGGAGGCTGCCTAGAATTCTTTCTCTCTCTGTCTCTTTCTGCCCCTCCCCCAGGCTCCCTTTCTCCCTCTCAAAAATAAACTTAGGGCACCTGGGTGGCTCAGTTGGTTGGGCATCTGACTCCAGCTCAGGTCATGAAGTTGCTTCCGTGAGTTCGAGCCCCACGTCAGGCTCTGTGCTGACAGCTCAGAGCCTGGAGCTTGCTTTGGATTCTGTGTCCCCTCTGTCTCTCTACCCCTCCCCTGCTTGCTCGCTCTCTCAAAACTAAATAAAGATTTAAAAAAAAAACCTTTTAAAAAAAAATAAACATGGGGCGCCTGGGTGGCGCAGTCGGTTAAGCGTCCGACTTCAGCCAGGTCACGATCTCGCGGTCCGTGAGTTCGAGCCCCGCGTCAGGCTCTGGGCTGATGGCTCAGAGCCTTGAGCCTGTTTCCGATTCTGTGTGTCTCCCTCTCTCTCTGCCCCTCCCCCGTTCATGCTCTGTCTCTCTCTGTCCCAAAAATAAATAAACATTGAAAAAAATAAATAAAAAAAAATAAACTTAAAAACAAAAAAGAAGTGGATAGGTGGAAGTTAAGTGAGAGACATCACAGCATAGTTATCTGCAACCAATATTTTGATGATAACACCAAAGTAGGGAAACTGACCCATTGTAAGAGAAGACATGTTCCATTTCCTGACCAAATCTTCCATTTTGAGGTAAAAATCTCAGGAAAAATGTCATTGTCCTATGATATTGAATAATGTTTAATATAAAATTTAATTGCCATTATGACATGACTATAGTTGGCAAAAGTGGTTACATATTTTATCTCCCATTAAATTATTTACGGAATATCCTTAAAAACAAACAAACAAAAAAACTCAAGAACAAAATGAGAAAGTACTCATTTGGAGTAACTGTAATTTTAAGTTAATTATTATGTACCTAACTTCTAGGCAAAATGTTTTTTTGGCCCAGAAGATGGTTCCGAATATACGAGTAGTCCTCACTATCAACAATATCAAATCCCTATCAAGCACTTATAGAAGGTCAGGTCCTTATGCTGAGACTTGAATTGCATCATGGTTCAGTTCAAATAAACTGAGTGCCTCCTGAAAGCAAATCACTGTGTGCTGGTGCTGGGATAACTGGGAATCCATATTAAAAACCTAGGTAGGGAGCGTGAAGGACTCCACAAATTCTGTTTGGAGGCATCTTTGAGCTCGCCGAGTAAGCATCATGAGCAAAGCTCACCCTCCCGAGTTGAAAAAATTTATGGACAAGAAATTATCATTGAAATTAAATGGTGGCAGATATGTCCAAGGAATATTGCGGGGGTTCGATCCCTTTATGCATCTTGTGATAGATGAACGTGTGGAGATGGCTACTAGTGGGCAACAGAACAATATTGGAATGGTGGTAATTTGAGGAAATAGTATCATCATGTTAGAAGCCTTGGAACGAGTATAAACAATAGGTGTGTTCACCAGGAGAAACCAACTGCTTCCACGTGTCCCCTTCATAGCACCAGTTTTACTACAATATAAAAATCAGGTCATGCATTTTCATAGTGAACTTTTTTGTTAAATAAACTTTTTTAATAGTCAAAAAATGCTTTCTCAGACATTCCAAACATGGAAAATTGAATGTTAGCTTTCACTATAGTTTTTTCTAACACAAACTGTTCCTGGTTGAGACTGATTTATTCCAAAGCTTTTATGCATTAATATTGAAGAATCTGATTAAATGTGAAGCATGGCTAGGATGGCCTTTTTTCATCTTTTAATGGAAAGATAAAGAACCTGCAAACCTGAGCAGATTTCTTCTGAAACATTAACTGTAATTTTCAAAACTCTTGTAGTAGTTTTGATGTACTCTTGACTTTTCCAAGTACATCTATATTCCAAGTATACTGCAATTGAAGTAAAACACAGGAAGTAACGATATAGTTGTTTATTTTGAACATAAACAGGGAAGATTTTTTGAATACAAGAATAGAAATAGAACTCTAAAGAAAAACAAAAAAAATAAAAATTAAAAAAAATATAAAAAAAATTAAAACCTAGGTAGGGGCGCTTGGGTGGCTCAGTCGGTTGAGCATCCGATTTTGGCTCATGATCTCCCGGTTTGTGGATTTGAGCCTCACATTGGGCTCTGTGCTGACAGCTCAGAGCTTGGAACCTGCTTCAGATTCTGTGTCTCCTTCTCTCTCTGCCCTTCCCCCACTTGCTTTCTATCTCTCTCTTTCAAAAATAAATAAATGTTAAAAAAAATCTAACTATACAATTTGAATTTTTACATATGTGAACACTCACATAACTGCCACCCAGAGCAAGATATAAAATATTTCCAAAAGACTCTCTCATTCCTCTTTCCACTCAGTACTTGGAGGAAGGCCTTTAAAAAGAAAATTACAGCCAAATAAATCCCTGGGGAATGTAAAAAAAAAAAAAAAAATAGGGAAAGGAGAGCACAGTTAGCTAGTCTGAGGCTAAGAAGTGGCCTGAGGCTTAACAGCAGAAGAGCTTGTTTCTATAATAACTTAAAAATGTTTTAATAGAAAAATTGCTATCCACGAAGTTTATTGTAAGTGGTTTAAAATGTTAAGGGTCAGGGTTGCCTGGGTGGCTCTGTCAGTTAAGTATCCAACTTCAGCTCAGGTCATGATCTCGAGGCTTGTGAGTTGGAGCCCCACACCAGGTTCCCTGCTGTTAGCACAGAGCCTGCTTCAGATCTTGTCTCCCTCTCTCTCTGCCCCTCCCCCACTTGCTTGCTCTCTCTCAAAAATAAATAAACATTGTATGGAAACCAATTTGACAATAAATTTCATATATTAAAAAAATAAATAAACATTATTAAAAAATATTAAGGTCGGCTAAGTAATTTCATAATTTCTAATTCATTTTTCAAGTCCAAATAAATCTGAAACATTAAAGCTAATTAAGATTTTTTTTAAAGATTTCATGCATCTTGGGGTGCCTGGGTGGCTCAGTCGGTTGGGCGACCGACTTCGGCTCAGGTCATGATCTCACGGTTCGTGAGTTCGAGCCCCACGTCGGGCTCTGTGCTGACAGCTCAGAGCCTGGAACCTGCGTCGGATTCTGTGTCTCCTCCTCTCTCTGCCCCTCCCATGCTCATGTTCTGTCTCGCTCTGTCTCTCAGTAATAAATAAACATTAAAAATTTTTTAATAAAAAAATAGATTTCATGCATCTTTAAAAAGACAAAATGATGGTACATGGTAGAAAGATGACATATCTCTAATTTCCACCTATTCTATTCAGACTAAATCTTATTGCTCAGATTCCCCCCTCCCCCATTGCACATTAAAAAAATCTGTAGACCACTGAAAAGGCTTAGAAGCAATAACCAACTCAGTGGCAATGAGCACCCCAAACACCTAGATTATGGTCTCTGAAAACCATTTCCCACTAACAGGAACCAGGGTTCCTTGCAAGTTTGGAACAGGAAAAGTGCAAGATAAGCATGGACATCTTATTACACCAAAGTTATCAAAAATCATACTAAAAGAACTTAGGAGTGGGGCACCAAGGTGGCTCAATCAGTTGAGTGTAAAACTCTTGACTTTGGCTCAAGTCATGATCCTAGTGGTGTAGGATTGGTTCCACAGTCAAGCTCTGTGTTGAGCGTGGAGCCTGCCTAAGATTCTCTCTATCTCTCCCTCTGCTCCTCTCCCTGGCTCACTTGCTCTCGAAAGAAAGAAAGAAAGAAAGAAAGAAAGAAAGAAAGAAAGAAAGAAAGAAGAAAGAAAGAAACAAAGAAAATGTAGGAAGGAAGAAAAAGGTAGGAAGGAAGGAAGGGAAGGAAGGAAGGAAGGAAGGAAGGAAGGAAGGAAGGAAGGAAGGAAGGAAGAAAAACTTAGGATCCAACTTGACCACTGACCCACAGATTTGTCATTTTTTGATCAATTTGAGATCAAAAAGCTAAATAATTTGGATTACAACATATCAAATGTATTAAAGTTCATATGCTCCTAATAATAATAATAAAAAGTTTTTAACTTGTTTGGTTGCCTTTGAAAAATGCCAGGGAACTAGCCCATCATGAAAATATTAAATACTTAGAAAGAATCAAGCATTTATCCTATCTTTACCAAATTAACTATACCTTGGAATAAATCACTGGTAAAAGAAAGATTTTCTCTATAGAGAAAATTTCAGCTAAAAAATTTCAGCTAAAAAAATAAAAAAGAAATGATAGTGTTAGAATATTACCCTTTTGCAACCTCCAGTGAAATAATGGATATAGGCAGTGATTATCAATGGTTGTTAACACCCTTACATAAAAAGCTGATAGAATGCTTAAGCTGACCAGAGCACCTGGGTGGCTCAGTCAGTTAATTTTCTGACCCTTGATTTCAGCTCAGGTCATGATCTCACAGGTCGTGAGTTCGAGCCCTGCATCAGGCTCTGTGCTGACAGTGCAGAGCCTGCTTGGGTTTCTCTGTGTTCCTCCCTCTGTCCTTCCCCTGTTCATGCACATGCTCTTTCTCTCTCTGAAAAATAAATAAACATTAAAAAAAAAAAAAAGAATACTTATACTGACCATCTAATTAATTAACCTGAACCACTGATTAATCTTAATATCACAAAAAGAGAAATAGCCAGACATTTGTGCCTCTTGTTGAGATGTAATAGGAACACACATCACTACCTCAGGTATTTTGGGGGGAAAAAAACCTAACCTGAATCAGATCAAATATAATAACACCACAAGGATATAAACAGCAAAATCTAAAATATACATCTATAGGACAAAGTATCATGTGTCTTAAAAAAAAGATGAAAAAGACCTATAGATAAAAAGATACTTAAGAGACAACAAGCTAATTTAATATGTAAACCTTATTTGGATGTTGACTTGAATAAACCAACTGCTAAAAAATTTGGGGAAAGTTGGAAAAATATGAACACTAACTGGATATTTAATAATATCAAAGAAATATTGATATTTTTTAAGACATGACAATAGTTTTGTGGTTTTTGTTAAACTTTAAGATATTTTTATATTTTAAAGATGCACAGTGTTGATTTATAGATGAAATGATAAGAAGTTTAGGATTTGACTGAAAAACTTCTGGTAGTAGGTGTAGTGAATGTGGCCATGTGCTATATTGTTGAAGCCAATATACTCTTGTATATTAATTTGAAATTTTTAGTACAAAAAAAAGTTTTTCAAAATTCTTTGAGCACAAAAAGCCTTTGTAAAAAAATTCCATGGAACCAATCACAGTTTATACACTTTATTTGAATCCTTATTTGAAAAAACTGTCAAAAATTATAAGACAATGGGAAATTCTGAACACTAACTGGATTTTTTATGATATTAAGAAATTTATATTAATATTTTCTGTATGGTAAGGCTACTGTGGCTATGTTAAAAATAGAGTTCTTTGAGGTGCCTGGCTGGCTCAGTCAGTGGAGCATGTGACTCTTGATCTCGGGGTTGTAAGTTTGAGGCCCATGTTGGGTGTAGAGATCACTTAAAAATAAAATCTTAAAAAAATAGAGCTCTTTTAGAGACACATAATAAAATATTATAGACGAAGTATGATGTCTGGAATTTGCAAAATAATCAGGAGGAGGAAAATGGATGGTAGTATAGGTGAGAAAAAGAGCATTATCAGTACAGATTAACCATATATTGATAGTTTTTGAAACTAAGTCATTGTTATTGTTTATTATATTTTCCCCTTTACTTTTGTAAAAATTGATCCATAACTTGTATTTCCTCAAAAATGTATTTATTTTTGGGTGTTTTTCATAGCAATGCGTGATATTTTTAAATTTATTTAACTTTGCTTTTCGCTCTTCTGTGAAGAGTTCATTATTGATCACCCTAACAAGCAAGAGTTCAATATACTGCATTATGTCTAAAGATCAGTGTCTAAATCAGAAGTTTGAGAAGTTCCCAACAGTCTTTCAGGAGGTACATGTTGCAACAGTGTATTTCTGATTCTTTTTTTATATAAAGTTTATTTATTTATTTTGAGAGAGAGAGAGAGAGAGAGAGAGAGAAAATATGCAAGTGGGGGAGGGGCAGAGAGATAGAGGGAGAGAGAGAGAATCCCAAGCAGGTTCTGCACTGTCAACACAGAGCCCATGAACCGTGAGATCGTGACATGAGCCAAAGTCGGACACTTAACTGACTGAGCCACCCAGGTGCCCTGTATTTCTGATTCTCTATCTATTATTCTTTCCATGTACCTATTAAACTTACATTATCAATAGCTAGTGGTTGCCAGAGCCACTTCACACTTTCTCCTTCCCAATGAGAATCAATTGTGCCTATCTCTTCTCAGCTGCAAGTTCAGTGATGTCACACTAGTAGCTTGAAGTTGGCATAGTAGGAATATTTATACCATGGACATTGGCAAATGCTACAAATCAAGGGCTACTCCCACCTCCTCCAGCCAGTTGTTTACCATCACAACACTGCCCAAATGCCTTTTTTGCCGTATGAAATACATGTTTATTAGGCATTCATGGTGCTAGTCACACAAAGGTGCCCACCTGAAGGAGGTTTGATATACTAACCAAATTTTACGGAAGTATACAATACATTAATGTATAAAGTGCACAATTTATACTTTTTAGTATATTCATAGATTTGTGCAATCAGTACTACTATCTACTTTCAGAACATTTTAATCACTCCAACAAGAAACCACATAAGCATTAAGAATCACTTTCCATGCACCTCCTTCTTCCTGCCCCACGAAACCACTACTATACTTTCTGTTTCTGTGGATTTGCCTATTCTGGCCTAGCAGTGGAATTGCTGGGGCAATTTTAGGCTAACCTTAGGCTCAGCGTTTTGAATAACTATCAAACTGTCTTCCAACATGACTATACCATTTTACAATCCTACCAGCAATGTATGAGAGTTCCATGCATTCCACATACATTCTACATTCCTGTACCATAATTCTACCAACTTGTTATTGTCTTTGTTTTTTAGCCACCTATTAGATATGAAGCCGTATCTCAATGTGATTTTGACTTGCATTTCCCTAATGACTAATTATGTGGGACATCTTTGCATGTACTTATGGGCCATTTGCATGTCTTCCTTGCAGAAATGTCTATTCATATCTTTCACCCATTTTTTTAAAGTTCATTTTATTTATTTCTTTTGAGAGAGAGAGAGAGCAGGAGAGGGGCAGAGAGAGAGAAAGTCCCAAACAGGCTCCATGCTGTTATTGCAGAACCTGATATGGGGCTCCAACTCATGAACCTCTAGATCATGATCTGAGCTGAAATCAAGAGTCAGAAGCTTAACCGACTGAGCCACTCAGTGGGCAGGCACTCCTCTTTTACACATTTAAAAAAAATTTTTTTTTCAACGTTTATTTATTTTTGGAACAGAGAGAGACAGAGCATGAACGGGGGAGGGGCAGAGAGAGAGGGAGACACAGAATCAGAAACAGGCTCCAGTCTCCAAGCCATCAGCCCAGAGCCTGACACGGGGCTCGAACTCACAGACCGCAAGATCGTGACCTGGCTGAAGCCGGATGCTTAACCAACTGCGCCACCCAGGCGCCCCTTACACATTTTTTTAAATCAGTGGGGACTGAGCCACTCCCAGGCAGGCACTCCTCTTTTACACATTTTTAAAAATTAAATTGTCTTTTTATTGTTAATTTGTAAGCATTTTTTGTATATTTCATATACAACTCCCTTATCAGATATATGATTTGTAAATATTTTCTTCTATTCAGAGGGTTATCCATTCACTTTCTTGATAGTGTCCTTGGAAGCAACACTTCTTTGTCCTTTGAAGTGAAATGCTTCAAAGTTTTAATTTGATAAAGTCCAGTTTATGTATTTTTACTTTTGTCACTTGTGTTTTGGTCATACCTAAGAAACCATGTCATGAAGATTTACCCCTATGTTTTCTTCTGTGTGTTTTATTGCTTTAGCTTTTAGGATATGATCCATTTTGAATTAATTTTTATATATTATGAGTTAGGGGTCCAATTTCATTCATTTGCATGCAGAGACACAGTTGTCCCAGTACCTTTTTTTTGAAAAGACTATTTTCTCCCATCTTTTTGATAGATTCAACCTCTGATTGGGAAATGTGTCTATGCAAAACTCATGCATCACTTAATTTCTAAACTCAGTATCATCATACTTATTTAATGTCCACCAGAGCTACCTGTCATCTCATGACCTGAATATGAATAGTCATAGGTTAATCTGCTCTGGCATCTGAGAGATGTCCAGGAAGTAAGCTATATTTATTTTTTTAAAAATCATGTATCCTAGGGGCACCTGGGTAACTCAGTCAGTTAAGCGTCCGACTCTTGGTTTTGGCTCAGATCATCATCTCACAGTCTCGTGAGTTTGAGCCTCATGTCAGGCTCTGTGCTGACAGTGCGGAGCTTGCTTGGGATTTGCTCTCTCTCCCTCTCTCTCTCTGCCCCTCCCCCACTCACACTATCTCTGTCTCTCTCAAAATAAATAAGCTTTTTCAAAAATCATTTTTCTGAATACGGTAATATTTCATATTATTCTTTACAGATAAAAAAATGCAACACTTTTCAATATTATTTAGTCCTATATTTTCTTGTATAAACATACCGTTTTTTAAACTGCAAAAATATTGGTAGAACCTTTTACTTATATCCAGTGATGATTCATTAGAGCTAAGGCATGGATTCTCCACCTAGCTTCAAAGTTTACTTTTTAAACAAAATTTACATAAGCTAACAGAAAACATTTGTGGTGGATTTTTTACTGTGTTAACTTAGTTAAGCAAGAACTTATTTCCAGAAATTTTCTTCCTTACATATTTACACGTTAGCCTGGACCACCAGAGACATTTTGGGTGAGATTTGGAAGACAAAGGTGAAAAAGCAGCCATCTTAAAAAAAATATTGAGACATAATTCACTCTCCATATAACCATATAACTCACCCATTATCATCGTCTTTTTACACTCAAAGGATTAGTACAGGTACTACCTACTGTTGTAGTTCACACCCATGGTCTCTGATTTGTTGGCTCACGGTGGAGGTGTGATGCAGCAGCTGGGTCCAAAGCAACTTTGTCTCCTGCTGGATCTCCTCCTTTATTTATTTTTTTTATTAAAAAAAAATTCTTAATGTTTACTTGCTATTGAGAGACAGAGAGAGAGGCAGAGCATAAGCATGGGAGGGGCAGAGAGACAGGAGAAGACCTAGAATCTGAAGCAGGCTCCAGGCTCTGAGCTGTCAGCACAGGGCCCGACGCGGGGCTTGAACTCACAAACTGTGAGATCATGACCTGAAGTCAGACGCTTAACTGACTGAGCCACCCGGGTGCCCCAAGTATCTCTTCCTTTAGCTTCTCTAACTCTGACTCCTGGGTCAGCTGCGCATTTAGCTTCATAACTTACTAGCTTCTGTTGCTAGTTAATGCATCACTGAAGTTAGAGGCTTAGAGGTGGTAAGGGACCTAAGCAGATTCCAGCTTGTCCTCAGGGGTTCCAGTTTATCTTTGCCCCTCCCCACTTCATTTTTTCCATCTGGATTTCCTGCCATGCTGGCTTCAGGCCCAGCACCAGACACAGAAGTAAAAGCCATATAGAAACTACTTAACCATGGGGTGCCTGGGTGGCGCAGTCGGTTGAGCGTCCCAACCGACTTCAGCCAGATCACGATCTCGCAGTCCGTGAGTTCGAGCCCCGCGTCAGGCTCTGGGCTGATGGCTCGGAGCCTAGAGCCTGTTTCCGATTCTGTGTCTCCCTCTCTCTCTGCCCCTCCCCCGTTCATGCTCTGTCTCTCTCTGTCCCAAAAATAAATAAACGTTGAAGAAAAAAAAAATTAAAAAAAAAAAAAAAAAGAAACTACTTAACCAGTTTTCACAGTTGTGTAAAGTCAAATTCTATAACAAATCCTGTATCGTTTCCAGTAGTACTCAGTAGTACTGTTTCTCTGATCAAATCTTGTTACACCATTACACACGACAATCTTTGAGAATCCTTCCTGTCAGTAAGACATCTAAGTGTGTAATAAATGAAGAGTCAATTAGCCTATGCAACCTTCACCGCTAATTAAAAAAATGTTTGTCTGGAGGGTATTTTATCCAATCATTTTTTTGTATGAGCTCATGTTTCTTATAATACTCAGCTCAAGCTAATCACTTGGATCTTCCCTCATGTTCTGTTTTAGTATATCAGATGAACACCAAGACTGGATAAAATGGCCTGGAGGTAAAAAATAAACTTTTAGGTCTACTGAATACGGGAGTACAATGTACAATACTAGTTAGGCTTGCTAATCAGCCTCTGAGAGTGATAGAATTAATTTAAGGGATATGGAATGCTACTATAAAAGGTATAAAAATTAAAATACGGTTAAAATTTAGAATGTGTGATTTTTAAAATGTATGTTGTAGAACTATTTTTTTGCATTAATGTATAATTGGCATAGATAAAAATTTTAATAGAAATTTCTATCCCTACCCGGTAAAATTTAAAAAGGAATATGAGTAAACATTAAAAAAATATTTTTTTTAAAAAAGTGGGGGGCTCAATCAATTAAATGCCTGACTTCGGCTCAGGTCACGATCTTGCGGTTCATGAGTCCAAGCCCCGCATCAGGCTCTCTACTGACAGCTCAGAGCCTGGAGCCTGCTTCAGATTCTGTGTCTCCCTCTCTCTCTGCCTCTCCCCAACTCATGCTCTGTCTCTGTCTCTCTCAAAAATGAATAAACATTAAAAAATATTTTAAAAACTAAATTTAAAAAAAGGAATAATATATTAATTGTCTCTTTGACCAGCACTAATTGGAGATGGAAAATGAGAATCTTTAGAGCTACTTAAGCCAGGCCTTGCCTACTGCTATTGCAGAACTGGGTCCCTCATTTCAACCGATTGATTATTCAAGGATATCAGGCAGTCAAGCTGGTTCACTGGTAGCAGTTCCAGAATATAAGATCATGGAAAGCAGTGGCCCACCAGTGTCCAGTAAACGGCAAAATTCTTGTGAAAGAAGAGAAGAACAAGAGGGTCCAGGGGGCTAATTTATATGTGGTATTCCTGTCAGTGGTAGAATTGGATACAAAAAGAAGTCCTGCTCTTTGAGTGTATACTGACTCTTGGGCTATTACCAGCAGATTCACAATTTGGTCTAGTAAGTGGGACAGAAATGGTTGGATGATAAAAGGAGTACCACTCTTTGAAAATTTTTATGTAAGTTCCAAAGACAAACAAAAGTGAAACATGTTGCTGCTCACCAAAGAAACTTTATGCAAATCAACATGGGTCAATGAAATGAGTTGACATTAGGGAACTCAAGCCATGTAGCAATGGACCAAATGATAAAATGTACCAGTGGCCTTCACTGAAACTCAGATTGTTAATAACAGTTCTGTTTACAATTAGCCTTTGGAAGTATTCCCAGGGGAGAAGGTCCAGTGCATAGCTGGCAAGTAAATAATATTGACCCTTTATCTATTGCTCCAGGGAACTTAGCTGGATATTGACAGAACTTGATACATATTCTGGATTTGGTTTTGCATGCCTAGTGACTGAGGCTGCTGTTTTTAAAACTACCAAAAAGTTTCGGTGCCTGGGTGGCTCAGTCGGTTAAACATCTGACTTTGGCTCAGGTCATGATCTCATAGTTCATGGGTTCCAGCGCATCTGTGCTGACAGCTCAGAGTCTGGAGCCTGCTTTGGATTCTATGTCTCCTTTTCTCTCTGCCCCTCCCCTGCTCATTCTCTGTCACTCTTTCAGAAATAAATGAATGGGGTGGGAGGGAGAGGAGGGTGGGAGATGGACACTGAGGAGGGCACCTGTTGGGATGAGCACTGGGTGTTGTATGGAAACCAACTGACAATAAATTTCATATTATAAATAAATAAATGAATAAATAAAATATTAAAAATAAAATAAAATAATGAATAAATAAATTTATTAATTAATTAAAATAAAATAAACATTAAAAAAACTACCAAAAAGCTAGAACAAGAATATTGTATCAGTTTGGCCCTCTTAGTTACATTTCTTCAGATCAAAGTACTCACTTCTTTGCCCACATGGTACAACAATGGGCAAAGAAACATCACATTCAATGGACTGAGCTTATCATATTCCTTTTTCCCCTTAAGGAGTAGATTAATAGGCAATTATAACTGGACTAAACACAACAACTACTTTAAAAGATGCAGGGAAGACAATGGATTGAAGGATTTGTTTACAAACCTCTAACTTGTGTTTTGCATCTTAACATGAGGGAGACTGAAGTTGGGTCTCTATTAGACAAATTGTTATGCTTTTACAGTGGAAGTAGGAAAAAGAGAGTGGGGGATAATAGAGAAACAAAGACAAACTTTCCATAGTTTATGACGATTTTCTTTTTTAATGCTGTCTTAGTCTGTTTGGGCTGTTATAACAAAAAACATACACTGAGTGGCTTATGTACAACAGAAATTATTTTTCATAGTTCTAGAGGCTCGAAGTCAGAGATCACAGTGTCAGCATGCTTGAATTCTAATGAGGGCCCTCTTCCAGTTTGCAAACTACTGATTTCTCATTGCATCCTCACAAGGCACAGAGCAGATAGCAATAATCTCCCTCATGATTTTTATACAGGCACTAATCCCATTTATGAGGAAGGAGCCCTCATCTAATCCTAATCACTTCCCAAAGGCCCCACCTCCCAGTACCATCACATTGAAGGGAGGGCTTTTTGTTTTCATTTTCGTTTTTAAGTAGGTTCCATGCCCAGTGTGGAACCCAATGCGGGACTCAAACTCACAACTCTGATATCAAGACCTGACCTGAGATCAAGAGTCAGAGGCTTAACCGACTGAGCCACCCAGGTGCCCCAGGGGAGGGTTTTGAAATAAATTTGGGGGGTGGGGATGGACACAAACAATCAGTCCATAACAAACGAACTGGGCTGCTCATCCCTGGACTGGATATAAAATTAAGGGCTCCCAAGGCCGATAATCTAAAACAAGATAATGTCTACCAATTTAAACCTAATGCAAGAATTTCAATGAGATTGATGGGATAGACTATCCCTTCCCCCACTTTGGAAGATAAGACTAACTCTGCAAATGTTTTGTTGCCTAGGAGACAGGATAGCCCCATTTTCTCTACTTAGTCTGATCCCCTACACTTGGAAAGGCCTGAAAGGCAAATCCAAACATGTCTCATCTTGTTATCAGATAACCTACTGGCTGGGACAGAGAGAATTTTAGGAAGAAAGGTTTGGATTAAAATTAATGATTAATGAAGGAAAAGTAAAATTATTGCTGAGGGGAAAGGAGCCAATAAATGCCTTTTACAAAACAGGGCGAAATCTAACAATTCTAGTGAGGCTTAGAGAGAATGATATTCTGTCTTAGCTGAAGGACCCTGCCAAAACCTTCTCTCTTTTGAAGAGCCAGGAAATGAGCTGAAGAGAAAAAAAGAAACAGACAACCTTCCAAGAGTGGTCTACTTTCTCAAAATGAATGAATAAAGTTGAGAGTTCTAACTATGACTATATTAAAAAATACTAATGTGGCTATATCTTTGGTTTTTGTTTCACAGGACATTATTCCTGCAGAGGAAAATTGGACTAAGAAGAGGTAGACATGATTGATGATAGATTGATCATGGTTATTAATGTTTCAGCAGATGTATACTTTAAAGTTCAGATAGTTCTTGGGAATGCAAGCTGGTGCAGCCACTCTGGAAAACATTATGGAGGTTCCTCAAAAAACTAAAAATAGAACTACCCTACAACCCAGCAATTGCACTACTAGGCATTTATCCACGGGATACAGGTGTGCTGTTTCAAAGGGACACATGCACCCCCATGTTTATAGCAGCACTATCGACAATAGCCAAAGTATGGAAAGAGCCCAAATGTCCCTCGATGGATGAATGGATAAAGAAGATGTGGTATATATATACAATGGAGTATTACTCGGCAATCAAAAAGAATGAAATCTTGCCATTTGCAACTGCTTGGATGGAACTGGAGGGTATTAGGCTAAGTGAAATTAGTCAGTCAGAGAAAGACAAAAATCATATGACTTCACTCATATGAGGACTTTAAGAGACAAAACAGATGAACATAAGGGAAGGGAAACAAAAATAATATAAAAACAGGGAGGGGGACAAAACAGAAGAGACTCAAATATGGAGAACAAACTGAGGGTTACTGGAGGGTTTGTGAGAGGGGGGATGGGCTAAATAGGTAAGGGGCACTAAGGAATCTACTCCTGAAATCATTGTTGCACTATATGGTAACTAATTTGAATGTAAATTTTAAAAAATAAAATAAAAAAATAAAGTTCAGATAGTTCTAGATTAGGGAAGCAGAAGAATTATAAAGTCAGCATAAAAATTTATGCTGGTATTATTTAGTGGTTTAGTTTCTGCTTGAATTCCTGTCACCTCCTTACTAATTATTGCAAATGTCTAGAATCTACGTATGACTTTCAATTCTAAGGCAAGTTAATTTCTATAAAAATAAGGATAATTGCTTTGTTGTAAAAAGGTCTTGACCACAGATTAGGGTGGTGGACTGTACTCCAACAGTTGATTCCAACAGGGCAGAAATGAGCCTGAACTGTTTTGCTAAAGTTCCTGCATGGCACTGACCCCCTGGTCAAGGCATGAAACACATTGATTAATAGTGTTGTTTTGTAACCATGGGTCTGAGGAGTTTTGGTATATTTGTGATTTGTACCACTTTGTCAACAAGGGATTACTAACATCAGTGAGACCAGTGCTTTATAGCTGGTCTCAGCTCTGCTATTGAGACTGGCTATTTAGCAGGAATACATCTACATGACCAGTAAAATGCAATAAACTCCACCTAAGATTCCATTTTGGACCTTTTGCTTCCATGATATTCTGTGTACACATCTGTGTTTCCTGATCTGAGAGAGAAACCTCATCTGGTCTCAACCCTTATGGAGGGCAAACAAAGCAGCCTACCCTGGCCTCTCTGGACCCCTGACATTGAAGGAAACTTTGCTGTGATGCAATCCTTATTTTAATGCCATCGACACATTCTTTTTTTTAAAATAGGCTGTAAATTTGTAAGGATCATCATTTTGAAACTTGTGAGTCTTCTTAAGCAATAAAACACTGTTTAACTATTACTGTTAGTGCATGTATAGTGCATGTATAGATATTACACATTAACTAAAAGTATTCTTAAAAACTATACTTTTTTTTTTTTTTTAGAGAGACACAGTGAGAGAGAGTGCACAAGCAGGAGAAAGAGACAATCTTATTTTTTTTTAACGTTTATTTATTTTTGAGACAGAAAGAGACAGAGCATGAATGGGGGAGGGTCAGAGAGAAGGAGACATAGAATCGGAAACAGGCTCCAGGCTCCGAGCTGTCAGCACAGAGCCCGACGCGGGGCTCGAACTCACAGACTGCGAGATCATGACCTGAGCCGAAGTTGGCCGCTTAACCAACTGAGCCACCCAGGTGCCCCAAAAGAGAGAATCTTAAACAGGCTTCATGCTCAGCCTAGAGCCAACTCAGGGCTCAGCCTCACAATGGTGAGATCATGACCTGAGCAAAACCAAGAGTCAGCCACTCAACCGACTGAGCCTTCCAGGAGTTCCCCAAAAGATATTCTAAGAAAATCAGGGCATGCATTTAGGGTATCATCAGGGGTAAGAAATGAGAGATGCCTAGCTGGCATTGGTTAAGTGTCTGATTCTTGATTTTGGCTCAGGTCATGGTCTCACCATTAGTAGAGTGGGTTTAAGCCCTGAAGCTAGTTCCGTGCTTCTGTACATGCTCTCTCTCTCCCTCCCTTTCTCTCTCTCTCAAAATAAATAGATGAACTTAAAAAATAAAATAAAATAAAAGATAAGAAAGGAAATAAAGGATGACAAAAAGATGTAATATTACCTAATTTAGGGGAAACATAATAAGCAGAATATTTTGACTGCAGAACCCTGCTACTTAAGAGGGGGTCAAAACTGTTCCAGTTCCAATTAGAACCATCCTCAAAACAGCTGTTTATTTTATTTTTTTATTTATATATGAAATTTATTGTCAAATTGGTTTCCATACAACACCCAGTGCTCATCCCAAAAGGTGCCCTCCTCAATACCCATCACCCACCCTCTCCTCCCTCCCACCCCCCATCAACCCTTTGTTTGTTCTCAGTTCTCAACAGTCTCTTATGCTTTGGCTCTCTCCCACTCTAACCTCTTTTTTTTTTTTTTTTTTTTCCTTCCCCTCCCCTATGGGTTCCTGTTACGTTTCTCAGGATCCACATAAGAACATTTGAATACCCTTGGTTGTTAAGTACAATTAACATGATTGACATTATGGAGCCTTTTGAAAAAATTTCTGTCCATTTAAATCCATGCTTGGATTTATCCATATCTCCTTGTCAATGTGTGACAGATGCTTCCACCTCTGTCCCAATAGTTGAGATTACTTTATATTGGGACTGATAGGCTATATTAACATCATGGGTTAGGAGGTCTCCATATCATCAGTTAAGAAGTACATGTAGGAATGTTATGACCATATATTGGCCCCAGATAAAACCTTCAATAAACACATATTGAGGGGCACCTGGGGGGCTCAGTTGGTTAAGCATCTGACTTTGGCTCAGGTCATGATCTCATGGTTTGGGAGTTTGAGCCTTGCATTGGGCTCTGTGCTGACAGCTTGAGCCTGGAGCCTGCTTCAGATTCTGTATCTTTCTGCCCCTCCCCTGCTCTCTCTCTCTCTCTCTCTCTGTCTCAAATAAAAAATAAAACATTAAAAAAAGGAAAAAAAAAACAGCTGTTTATTTGAAATTAAAATGCTTGACTAAACTTCCAACTACTATTATATCATACTGTGGTTGGCCAAGAGTATGATCAGAGTCCAGAAAATGATTTTATGGTATTTAAACATCTAATCCTGGAGTTTCCCCTAACTCCAAGCTAAAGGCACCATGGTTAATGTCTAAAATGAGACAATGGGGAAATTTAAGAGGTATTAATGAATAAATTGGTATGTTCAGTGAAATATTTTGTAGCATCCCACATGAATTGAAATGGGATGAATTTGGAAACCCTCCCATGAAAAATTTTCAGTTCTTAACTATAAGTTGTCTAGGACCAGGGCAAAAGTTTTGAGTGAACATAAGATCAGGTTAGATCCAGCAGATAAGAATGAAAAGGAGATAGCTTTTGACAATATTTTGAAAGCACAGTGGGAAAGCAAAGAAATCTTACCCTCAAATTATTGAAACCAATGTATTTGTATCTGAACCAGGGACAAAATCTAGGACACAGTTTTCCCAAACAGAATGATCTATATGGGTGGAGGCCTGCTTTTCCTACTGGAAGACTGACCCTACTTTCAAACATAATTTAGGACCTGATATCATTTTCAACAATTAAATCATAGGACTACTGAGTAATATAAGACAGACACTGTGGTTGTTTAATGACTGAATAAACATGACACAGAAAAAGAACACACAGTCCTTGGCTTTGATAAATAGTTCTCCACCCAAATACTGGAAATCACATAAGTGGCAACTGCCATTAAATTATGAATGACTCTGTACACCAATTACTTATAAGCAGAGTAGATAGATCATCAGGGACAGTCTAAAATAAAACCTGATGGTCATTAGCCAGCAATAGTTGAGTATTTTTGATGTGCCAGCTCTTGTGCTGTGTGTTAGGTATAATATGTAATTCACAATAATGCAATAGGTAACATTATTATTATTACCTTTTCACAGATGAGGAAACTGAGAACCATAAAGTCACTCCAGCCTTCTGACTTCAGACCGTAGTTTAATGAACTGTGCAGAGGGACTAGTAGCAGCAATGGAGGAAGATTATCTGAAAAGCAAAAAGCAGCTCACTAGACTTTAATCACCAAAAGTGATTACTTCAAATGAAGGATTCATACTATCCCTTCTTCTATACAGTATGCATAATGTCTATAAATCACAACATCAGTTAAATTTCTTTTAAATATTTTTTCAACTTTTTTTAAATTTATTTTTGGGACAGAGAGAGACAGAGCATGAACGGGGGAGGGGCAGAGAGAGAGGGAGACACACAGAATCGGAAACAGGCTCCAGGCTCTGAGCCATCAGCCCAGAGCCTGACGCGGGGCTCGAACTCACGGACCGTGAGATCGTGACCTGGCTGAAGTCGGACGCTTAACCGACTGCGCCACCCAGGCGCCCCTAAATTTCTACTTTTATAAAGTATTTTCTTTTATTCTTCACTCATTCATTCCCTTCTTCTTCTTCTTCTTCTTCTTCTTCTTCTTCTTCAACATCATCATCATCCAGTGTTAACTGCAAATTGTTCATTGCACTAATATACTAAATCTTAATAAAATAATCAACCAATCAAAAAGTCCTTACCTTCTATTTCCTAGTATGCTGAGGATTTTAACAAATGCCCACTTCCCTTCAGTAAAGCAAAACAATCCCTGCCTACACAAATTTTGACAAGATGCTGCACAATACAAAATAATGCAAAATAAAAATGTGTAAAACAGAGACTGGGAGCTAAGAGGGGATTCTTTGATTTTCTTTCTTGTATCCAAAAGGTACACATTTAAACTCATATTCTGAGAGGAAAAAAGTAACAAGAGAACCACTAAACTGACATCATGTAAGGCAGACTTTTTCAAATGCAACAGACAGGCATCTAATACTTTTAACTGAGATTTTACATTTTAACTGTTTTTGTTATATTAATAGTAAATATGCTTCAAGCAACATTTCTGAAGTCATCAGTGTACTCAGGAGATGCTTTTAGTGGTTTTCCTAGGAAAAAATAGTTTTTAGTTTTTTTTTTAAAATGTCTTATTGGGGCGCCTGGGTGGCGCAGTCGGTTAAGCGTCCGACTTCAGCCAGGTCACGATCTCGCGGTCCGTGAGTTCGAGCCCCGCGTCAGGCTCTGGGCTGATGGCTCAGAGCCTGGAGCCTGTTTCCGATTCTGTGTCTCCCTCTCTCTCTGCCCCTCCCCCGTTCATGCTCTGTCTCTCTCTGTCCCAAAAATAAATAAACGTTGAAAAAAAATTTAAAAATGTCTTATTATTATTTTTGAGAGAGAGAGAGAGAGAAACTGAACGTGAATGGGGGAGGGACACAGAGAGGGGGACACAGAATCTGAAGCAGACTCCAGGCTCTATGCTGTCAGCACAGAGCCCGTTGCGGGGCTGGAACCCATGAACCGCGAGATCATGACCTGAGCCAAAGTCGGACACTTAAGCAACTGAGCCACACAGGCAACCCCTAAGAATAGTTTTTAGTTTAAAAATATTTTTGTTGGGGTGCCTGGGTGGCTCAGTTGTTTAAGTATCTGACACTTGATGTCAGTTCACATAGTGATCTCACAGGTTGTGAGATGGATCCCTGCCTCGGGCTCTGTGCTGACAGCCTGGAGCCTCCTTGGGATTCTCTCTCTCCCTTTCTCTCTGCCCCTTCGTGCTCATACTTGCGCTCTCTCTCTCTCAAAAAAAAAATAATAATAAGTGTTTTTGTTAAATGCGACACCAACACTTAAATATAATTAAGATCCATAGTTCTTCAAGTGTTCTTGCTTTTGGTTACACTTTTCCGTATACATTCATACAATGTGCTTTATTAGCCAAATATCCTACCATAATCAATCAGCAGGTAATTACTGAGCATTTGACATTTATAAGACTCTGATGGACACTGTGAAAGAGAAAGGGAATAGATGACAGGGCATTTGCCTATGAAGAACTACGCTGAGTGAGAGACTAAGAAAAACAAATGAAGAAGGAACTTTTAAAATATTCATCCCATGGCTATGGAGAAGCTGTTACTACCCTGGTTCCACAAATACCTGCCCCTCTGGCCACCCCTCACTTTCTTTTGCTGGTTCCCATCACTCAGCATTGATCTTTTAACATAACTCTTCCTCAATGTTCTCTTGTTCTTCTCACTATACACGGTCACCCTAAATGATCGCAATTCTTCCGTCTTCAAATTAACATCAATGCAAATAACTCCCAAATCTGTATCTCCTTGTGCTGTGGAATCACATTTCCAAGTGCCTGTTGGATTCACTCCAATGGACTTTGTGGTTATCTCCTCTACATGCATCATACCCCAGGTCCAGAGGTAGGCTTCATTGGGCTAAGAATCTTATCCAACCCCTTTGCTAGTTATTGATTTAAAAGAGCACAAAGCATTCTTTTTGGTCTCAGGGAATGATTTAGTGCTGGGCATGAAATTTAATCTAGGCATTGACAGATGAAGAAACAGAGCCACATGTAGAGATGGACTCTTTTTTCCCCAACTAGTGTAAGGCAGGAAATGTTTTTTTCTCCTATATAGGTTCTTTGGCTAGTCTAATAATGAAATTGACATTAGACAGATAAGCAGGAGAAAAATTTAATTCATACTTACAGGAGTTCACAAAAATATCAGACTCAAAGAAGTGACCAAAGCAGGCAGGTTTTATACCTTTTATTTTATTTTTATTTTGTAATGTTTTTATTTATTTTTGAGAGAGAGAGAGAGACAGAGTGTGAGTGGGCGAGGGGCAGAGAGAGAGGGAGACACACATCCCGAAGTAGGATCCAGGCTCCGAGCTGTCAGCACAGAGCCTGACTTGGGGCTAGAACTCACGAGCTGTGAGATCATGACCTGAGCCAAAGTCAGACTCTTAACTGAGCCACCCAGGAGCCCCTATCTTATATATTTTTTAATGTTTATTTTATTTTTGAGAGAGAGAGAGAGAGAGAGAGAGAGAGCGCATAAGCCAGGGAGGGGCAGACAGGGCAGGGGACAGTGGATCCAAAGCAAGCTCCACGCTGACAGCAGCAAGCCTGATGTGGGGCTCAAACCCACGAGCTGCAAGATCATGACCGGGGCCAAAATCAGATGCTCAACTGATGGAACCACCCAAGCACCCCATTTTTTATACCTTTTAGACAGAGACAATAAATTTGTGAAGAATTGAAAAGACAAAGAAGTGTGGGCTCAGAGTAGCAAATTCATGAAGAAATAACTAGGTTTGTTTCTATAAACTTCTTGGCCCAGAATGTCTTATCTCTGGCAATAAGAATCGCTTTCTACCCTCCAAATGCAAGGAGAGTATGCTTCACATGGGGAATTGTTTTCCGTCTTTAGAGGGACAGAGGATCAGAGTCTCTTTCTTACACTGGTTGTTTCTTAAGTAACTTTAATTCAAAATAATCAAGATGCCAAAGTGGTGTATTTGGGGGCAGCGTGCCCCAAACCCTATCAAGTCTTGTGCAAGTATGAGGCCAGAAAATTTGCAGCAATCTTAAAAACCAGCCTAAGTAAGAGACTGATACAAGGAAGAGAACAGAGGCGAGAGAAGGGAAATGGAACTGGAGATACTTTAGGTCAACACTGAAGCCCATCCCACCTCTGGATTTCTGATTTGGGAACCAAATGTTGTCCTTATTATTCCAGCCTATTTGAGTAAAGTTTTATGCTGCTTGCAGCCAAAATAATTCTAATTGACATATTCATCTAAATAGGTCCCTTACTGGCACCACATTCCAAGATATCTAGAACTGAATTCATCAAATTTTCTCCCAAACCTACTCCTTATTTTGTATTTCCACTGTTGCTTAATGGACTCATCATGGACATGATCACTTAAGCTAGAAATCAGTTATTTGGGATTTCTCTCTCTTTCACAACCATATTGTTCTGTAGTTTCTGCCTCCACAGTCTATCTCACCTCAGCTCCTTCTTTTCATCCCTTATTGTCATCTCCCATGGCCATCACCTGTGACCTACAATATTGTAATACTTCCTAACTGGAGTTTCCCAAGTTTTATCTTTCCTCTTCTTTCAATTCATTCAACACGTTTCTTTCTGCCGGTAACTTTTAAAGTAGAGATAGAGTGGGGAAAACATTTAAAAAAAAAAAATTGATGCCATAACTTTGCAGAAATTCCAATGGATTTCCATTACCTATAACAGCATTTTCTAAAATGTGTTCCACAGAACAATAGTCCTGGGGAAATATCAAAGAAAGGGTTTTGTGATCAAATACATTTAGGAATTTCATCTATGGGAGCCAAATTCTGAGATAGCTCTCAGTGATCCTTCCTGTCTCTGGGTACTTATTTCCTTCTGTGGTGCCCTCCCACACTATATCAGGGTTGGTTTGTGTGAACACTAGAATATGGTAGAAGTGATGGTATGTCACTCCAAGGTTAGGTCATAAAGTCTAATCTCTCTGTTGGTCCTTCTTGGATCATTCATGGGGAAGCTAGTTGCCATTTCATGCAAAGAGGTCCATGTGGCAAAAAACCAAGGCCTTAAATTAACAGCTAGAATCTACTTGATGGGATTATACTCTTTTTCTACTGGAGTGTTTAAAAGAACAATGGTGGAAGAGCCCTTTCCTCCTTACCAATGCAGATTAAGACAACAGACTCTGGTGAAATAGAGAAATAATTATTTACAAAGGAAACTATAATATACAAGAGGCAAGAGTTAACATATCATCTAACTTGAGCTTTCCTTTGCATTCCAGAAGGGAAAGCACCCAAAGACTTCATTTGGATAGAGACTTCATGGGGCCTTTCCCTTCATTCCTAAAAGAACAGTCCAGCCTCTTACCCCTGCCTCTTCAAGATAGTCCTACAACCCCATACTATCCTTGGGAGAAAACTTGTTCCTGCTCCTTCCATAGGAAAAGATTTCTTCCCCTGGAACTTTCTCCCTCCATCTGCCTCAGTCTGCCTATTATTTCAAAAAGGGACTGTAAGAGTAGAAAGAAGTCAGCACAAGTCACTATAAAAAGGCTGATAATATTGCATATCACTACTTACCTGCTTCTGTTAGGCAAGAATTTTTCACCAGTGGGGTACCCAGTCTTATTGACTCTGGTCTCAAGTAATTTTCTGAACTTCAGCTAGGTGAGCGGCAACACTGCCAGTCCCTTATTTATGAGGGTCATTTATAAGGTAAGTATGTCTCCGAAGGACTTGCATTAATGGTTTTTCCTGAAGATATCAAAGTCTAAATTCATACCGAAGAAAGAATGTGTCCTCTATTATCAAGACTCCCCATTGTGTTGGTTGCCTGGGTGGCTCAGTGGTTAAGTATATGACTTTGGCTCAGGTCATGATCTCCCAGTTCTTGAGTTCGAGTCCCATGTCAGGTGAGTTTGAGGCCTGAATTGGGTGAGCACAAGCCCTGCTTTGGATGAGCCCCACTTCTCTCTCTCTCTCTCTCTCTCTCTCTCTCTCTCTCTCTCTCTCTCTCTCTCCCCCTTCTGGGATTCTCTTTCTCTCTTCCCTCGCTCAGTTGAGCCCTCTCTCTCTCAAAAATTAAGATATAAAACATGATTCTCTGAGAGTTCATAGTTTGATATAAGATTGATTATTGAGAAATTGTTTGGCCAGGTGTTCTAACCCTGCAGGCTAAACCTCAATTTGCTAAATGAGCCTCTTTGATTTCCTAGTCCTCAAAGCACAATTAATAAAATTTCCTCAGAGTCTTGAGCCATGATTTCCTGGGCTCTTAAGCATACAATATCTGATTTGGAAAAATATGTGATCTTTAATTCCTGTTTCCCTCCCTAAATCAATTTCAAAGATAGACTAATAGAAGTCAACCTCAAGATCCTCTTTAAAACTAGTTCAAATCCTAAGCAGCCAGCTCTATGCCATCTCCTCCTGGTTTTCCTTTAATTGCCAAGAATTAAAAGGTTCAGAAGGCTTTTTTTTTTCCAGAGAAAGAGAGAGAAAAAGAAAACAAAATTAACAACAACAATTGACTCTCAGCTATTGTGGAACCTAAAGTCCCAAGATTTTAAGAAAAAGAAGGCTCTAGGGGCACCTGGCTGGCTCAGGAGAGCTCGGTAGACCACGTGAATCAGGTTGTGAGTTTGAGCCCCATGTTGGATGCAGAGCTTACTTTAAAAAAAAGAGCATCTAACCAAATAGTCCAGGCCAGTCTAGTTCTCCATCATTCAGATTCCCTTCAATTCCTTAGTAAGTCTCAACCAAGTGTTCAGACATAATCATCTAGTGAGGCATAAGCAGGACATTTGTCTACCCCCCTTCCTACCAACGTACTGTCGAACAGTATTTGCACTTCCATGGTAACTCCAGCCCTGCCCCCCTTGTCCTCCCTCATTATGGATTTGATGCATTTCCAGTTTCTTTCTTGTAAGGTACAGTTGAGAGAAATAGGATGGCTGAGATTGGAAAGAAGAGCCAGTGCAGACATACAGAGCCACTGATTAATTATAATTAGAATTTTTCAAAGTAACATGATGGAGAGCCATGACATGGAAAATAGTTCCCATATATTATGTTGTACAAAAGAAACTTGCTTTGACCTCATTTTCTTCTCATTATCCCTTTTTTTCCTTTATCGCTTTTTGCAGGTTTTTGTTTCTGTCTTCTTTTTATTGGATTTACATTTTTCATTGTGTCCTTTATCTTGGCAGTTCTCCTTCCCACCACCACCCTTTTTTTTTACACTGCTTAGTACACTGTAGAAATGTATATTTCTAAATTTGTTATACTGCACTTTTTGTTCTTGAATAGATACTGGGGAAGAGGAGTTCAGGATATGAGAAATTTGTGTTATGTTCATTTTCTGCCTCAGTAGAGAAATAGTGCCTTCTAGTGTTTGCAGTAACGTTTTGTATTTGCACCATTTCCATTCTGAAAAGTAAACCAATGCTTTTCCTTTTTTATTTCTCCTATTTATTAAATATATTGATAATATTATCATTTTTATTTTAGGGACTTAAAATTCAGTATCATAAAACATTTATTTAAAGAGATGATGATATCCAACTAAGTAAAAGGATTAGAAACAATGTATTTTACATAGTGCATTCCCCATTTAGCCACCAGCAGTCACCAATGGGTGAGGAAACAAGTCACAAAATATGATTCATGATACTGCCAAGCCACAAATAAAGAACTGCAAAAATTCGATGCTTGAGGGCCCCGTGAACAGGAAATGTTACAGAGAGGTTATTCAAACTTTCTATTACTCAAGGCAACCCTTTCAGGAGTGATTTGATTGACATGTCTTCCTTGGTTCTGCTGCTCCTAAGTCACCTCTATGTCTCCTAGAACTGGCCATATTCTTTGGGAGAAGAGCTGTGCTCTCAGAGAAACAGATATATACGTTAAGAGATTTATCAGTTGTGAGAAGTTAGCCATTGTCCAGTATTTCCCAACTTCCTATGGTTGGGTAAGCATTCCCTGAAACGGATTCTCACTTGTTAACTTTTACGAAAATGTGAGGATAAGTGTGTGCATGTGTATATCCATGGTATTTTTTTTTTTTTTACTGTTTTATTTATTTTTGAGACAGAGAGAGACAGAGCATGAGCAGGGGAGGGGCAAAGAGAGAGGGAGACACAGAATCCGAAGCAGGCTCCAGGCTCTGAGCTGTCAGCACAGAGCCGGACGCGGGGCTCCAGCTCACAAACTGCGAGATCATGACCTGAGCAGAAGTTGGACGCTTAACCAACTGAGCCACCCAGGCGCCCCATCAATGGCATTTTATTGGGGTTCTCTAGATACATAGATACAGATATAGATATACAGATATCTATACATATATAGTTACATGTGTGTATATACGTATCCATATAAATACATATCCTGAGAGTTGTTTCTATATATTTATATATATATTTTTTAATTTTTTAATGTTTATTTATTTTTGGGAGACAGAGACAGAATACCAGCAGAGGAAGGTCAGAAAGAAAGGGAGACACAGAGTCTGAAGCAGGCTCGAGGCTCTGAGCTGTCAGCACAGAGTCTGACGCGCGACTTGAACCCACGAACTGGGAGATCATGACCTGAGCCGAAGTCGGACGCTAACCAATTGAGCCACTCAGGTGTCCCTACATATTTCTATTTATAAAGAGATTTATTATAAGCAATTTGCTCATGCAGTTAAGGGGGCTGACAAGACCTAACATCTGCAGGGTGAGTTAGCAATCTGGAGACTGGGGAGAGCCAATGGTAGGGTTCCAGTCCAAGTTCAAAGGCCTGAGAACCAGGAGAGCCAATTTTCATTTCCAATTCAAAGGCTGGCTGGCTTGAGACCTAGGAAGAGTTGATGTTTCAGTTTGAGTCTGCAGGCATAAAAAATTCTCCTTCACTTGAGAGAAAGTTAACCTATTTGTTTTAGTCAAGTCCTTCAACTGATTGGATGAGAACCACCCACATTTGTGTGGGAATGTGCTTTACTTAGTCTATTGATTCAAATGCTAATCTCGTAAGAAACACCTTCACAGATACACCCAAAATAATATTTTACCAAATATCTGAGCAACCCAAAACTCAATCAAGTAGATACATAAAATCACAGGTATTATCAACATATATAAATTAAAATATGTTTATTTCTTTGTCCTCCCTACTCTTTAAAATGTTTATAGTATCATTGTTCTAGAACAAATATATCGTTTCAGTATTTGTTATTTGAGTCTTATGGATTTCTTTTTCCAGTCTCTAAATGAGTTATTGTAGACAGTGTCTTTATTTCGCAAATAACTGGAAAGAATAGGGTGATAATATTTATCGAGTACCAACCATTTATTTAGGATTAGCTATATACTTACACATTTAATTTTCACAGCAATTAACTGAAGTATGTAAGATTACTATCATTTTAGAGATGAAGAAGCTGAGACTCAGAGAGGTTAAGTAACTTGCCCCAAAGTGGTAGAATATGCCTCTAGAAGTAGAAACAAATCTTAAAATGTCATATTCTTTTGGGGCATGTGGGTAGCTCAGTCACTTAAGGGTCAGGACTCTTGATTTTGGCTCAGGTCATGATCTCACGGTTTGTGAGTTAGAGCCTTACTTGGGGCTCCATGCTGTCAGTGTGGAGCCTGCTTGGGATTCTCTCTCTGCCCTTTCCCTACATGTGTGCTCTCTCTCTCAAAATCAATAAAATAAACTTCAAAAAAATGTCATATTCTTTCTACTCCAACTTGTTACCATTAAAAAGCTATATGACTGAGGCAAACTAATTAATTTTGTCAGGCCTCAGTTTTATTTGCAAAATGAGTACAAACTAGATGATTTCCTTATCCTTTAAGATTTTATTCTTTAAGTAATTTCTGCACTCAATGTAGGGCTCAAACTCACAACCCCAAGATTAAGAGTCATCTCTACCAACTGAGCCAGCCAGGCATCCCTGAACTAGAGGATTTCTTGGGTCTCAATTGTTAGAGTTCATGGCAGACATTTAAAATTATCTACCCAATATCCATTAACCTATTCTTCCTTGCCAAAAGAATAGGGACAAATTCATTTAGCATACTTCTTTTGGCCTTTCACGTTTACCCTTATTCTTACCTGAATGCAGACATGATACTAAAAGAGAAACATCATGTCCCAATTCCTTGGGGTAATGTTTGTTTTCTACTGTTCTTCTAGATAATGATCTTTTCAACTTCATCCCAGGATCCAGTGTTGACCTTCAAAGTACAATGTGTCTACCCAAGGATAGAAGCAAAATGATTATAGTTGTGCCAAAATAAATATACATATATTTAAAACCATAAGTTTTTCCTTAGTACAGGGAAAACTGCACTGATGTAATTTGGAAAATATAGAGAAATTGGAAATAAGAAAAAAATAGGAAGCCTATTATTCCTTAATCAAGAGAAAGAAGGGGTGCCTGGTGTCTCAAGTTGCACGACTTGATTTTGGCTCAGGTCGTGATCTCATGGTTTGCAAGATCGAGCCCCACGACAAGCTGTGCGCTGACAGCATGGAGGCTGCTTGGGATTCTCTCTCTCTCCCCTTCTCTCTCTGCCTCTCTCTTTCTCTCTCTCTCTCTCAAAAATAAACTTTAGAAAGAAGAAACCAGAAATTTTGCTGGTCATCGTGGAATAATCAAGTGTAAAACTGCAATAAACATATTCAGCAACTACTTTCAGACAGTGTACAATTAATTGCATAGACTGCAGTTTCTTAGAGAAAGAAAATTCATGAGGTGAGTCTCATGATTGACCAGCTCTCTGCCTAGGGAAAACTTCCTAACTATAGTGCAGATAGCTTGAGTCTGAGTAGATCATAGGAATCCTACTGAACTGAGGAGGCAGGCATGAGAGTGTGTGGCCTCTGAGTTGGCTAAAAATCTCTGAGTTGGGGTGAAGCATTGAAAGGAACAAGCTGTACAGAAAGGGGGGTTCCAGATACATCTGTACCTATATCTAGTGATACCTATCTCTATCTCTATCTATATCACTATATATATTTTGTTCCATTGATCTATACAGTGCTACATGCATATACATGCATATTTATATATATATATATATGTATATATATATATATATAGAGAGAGAGAGAGAGAGAGAGAGAGAGAGAAAGATCTAGATCTAGGTATATAAATGTATATAGCTATGTCTTCTGTCTATCAACACAGAAAAAGCATTTGGTAAAATAAAATAACCATTCATGACATAAATTTTCATCAAATTAAGAATAGAAATGTTCATAGTCTAAGTATAAATGTACAAAAACTGCAGCTAGTAGCACACTTGTTGATGGACAAAGGACTGCTTTCCCTCTAAGACTAGGCATAAAGATAGGATATCCACATGCAACACATCTAGTATTATTGTATTAGAGGTCTTAGCTAATGTAACAAGGCAAGAAAAAAAGATACAGAGATTCAAAAGGAAAAAGTAAAACGGTTTCTATTCACAGATCACATGATTGCTTGCTTGCATAGAGAATCTTAGGGAATATACAAAAAAAGTGCTATAATTAATAAACAAATTTAGTAGGGAAGCACAGTTAAAGAATCACTTGTATGTCAATATACTAGCAACAAACCACTGGGGAAAAAATGTAATGCTATTTATAATAGCATTTTAAAATAACATAATTATTAAACTAAAAAAAAAATAACATAATTAGAAACAAATTTAACAAAAGGTATCCAAGGCTTCTTCACTGAAAAAAGGTAAAGCCTGACTAAGAGAAATTAAGGATGTAAATAATAGAAAAATGCATTCAGGGACTGAAAGATCCAAAATTAAGATGTTAGTTGTGCCCAAATTGATCTATAAAATCAATGCAATCTTTTTAAAAAATGTTTTATTTGTTTTTGAGAGAGAGAGAGAGAATGCACAACTTGAGGAGGGGCAGAGAGAGAGAGGGAGACACAGAATCAAAAGCAGGCTTCAGGCTCTGATCTGTCAGCACAGAGCCTAACGTGAGGCTTGAACCCACAAACTGTGAGATCATGACCTGGGTCAAAGTCAGACGCTCAACTGACAGAGCCACCCAGGCGCATCTAAAATCAATGCAATCTTAATCAAAGTCTCTGAAGGCTCTTGGGAGAAATAGACAAGCTGATTTTTAAATTTGTATGGAAATGCAAGAAACTAAGATAACCAAAACAATTCTGGCGAACTTGTTATTTCAGCACTATTTGTTGAAAGACTTTCCTTCCCCCCATTGAATTGCTTTGATGCCTTTGTCAAAAATAATCTTGGATCTATTTGGGGGCTATTTTGTTCCATTGATCTATTTATTGATTTTATGCCAGTACAACACTATCTTGATTGGTCTATATTAAGATGGTTGTTTCTATGACTGGTTCTAGAGGCTGTAGCCCACAGGACAAGTACTCAGGAAAGGAAGATGGGTGTGATGTGAGAGAGGCAAGAACAAACTTAAATTTGTGAGGTTGAGCTGGATATCAATAGGATGGATTGGAACTCAGGTAGGCCTTTCATCACCTCAAAGCTCATACCTTTAATGATGGGGGTGTAATGCAAGGAATCCATCTGGTGCCTTTTATCTAAGAGCTATTTGCCCAGGAGGTGATGAAGCTGAAGGAGATCTGGCAGGAGCTAGAGTTGCTTACACCAGCAGGTGAGCCAACAGAGATACCTGTAACACTTGCTGGTGCTCTGCACCGACATTACAAGTATGTGAAGAAGATGGCTGCTACTTCATTTCTCATGCAAAAAAATAATCCCTCATGGCCTTGGAACTACGTGTTGGGCCACCATTCTCCATAGTTCCCTCACTTTTCTGTACCTTTTCAGAGCAAGAGCAGTGTCAGACCTTATCTTGGAATATCTTTTAAAAGATATTTGTATAGTGAACAGTCCCTAAAGAAAGATAAAGGGGCACCTGGGTGGCTGAGTCATTTAAGTGTCTGACTCTTGATTTCAGCTCAGGTCATAATCTCACAGTTCATGGGATGGAGCCCCTTGTCAGGCTTAGCACTGACATCTAGAAGCCTGCTTGGGATTCTCTCTCTCCCTCTCTCTCTGCCCCTCCCAACCCCTGCCAGCCTCTCTCTTTCTTTCAAAATAAATAAATAAATTTTAAAAAAAGAAAGAAAGAGACAGCGTTTTCCTCTGGGACAGAGGGCAGATTTATTTGCTGTACAATATAGTAAGAAAATAATGTAGTAATGACACCTTCCAAGGCAAAAGTAGGGTGGTTTGCTTGCAGTCCATTATAAAAGATTGGGAGTTTTCCTAAGCTCAAAGTCCCTCAGCTGTGACACAAACCCATTACATGTGTAGCACCCATCCACCTGAGTCTACCTCCATGCCACCCCTGTGGGATTTGGTGGGGGTGGGCATGAGAGCAAAGGAACTGTATGAACGTGAAGCTCATGCTGCCTGCTTATGCTGTGAGAAATAAAGTTCTCTATCTCTAACCTGGGTATCTTATGTCTTCTGCCAGATGCATGAACTGTGGCAGATTTTTAAGAGGGCAAAATCCGGAAAATGTAGTTCCGGCTTAGCTGAATTGACACAACACAAATCCACTGCAGAGAGACGAAGGGAGAGAGCAATGAGGGGGGTGGGGAGGAAGGAGTATGTGGTAAAATGTTAACAATTGGTAAATCCAGATGAAGGCTATGTGGGTATTCACAACACTTTCTCTCTTTCTTTCTTTCTTTCTTTCTTTCTTTCTTTCTTTCTTTCTTTTAAATATGTAGTGATTTCCTTTTTTTTAATTTATTTATTTAGAGAGAGAGAGGGAGAAAGCAAGTGAGCACAAATGGGAGAGGGGCAAAGAGAGAGGGAGAGAGAGAGAGAGAGAGAGAGAGAGAGAGAATCCCAAGCAGGCTCTGTGCTGTCAGTGCAGAGTCCAAAGTGGGGCTCGAACCCACAAACCATGAGATCATGACCTGAGCTGAAACCAAAAGTCAGATGCTTAACCAACTTAGCTTTCCAGGTGTCCCTATACTATTCTTTCAAATTGAAATTTTACAAAGTAGAAAGTCAAAGGGGAAAATCACCCAGACCGCTATGCGAGACAGAAGAGCGGGAAAAGTTGAAGCAGGGATATTAGTTAGAAAATCTTCAACGCAAACCACAAACCAGAAATCTAGGAGCCATTTGACCAACTTCCTTTCCCACATCTAAACTATTACCAGGTCACAGAGGCAATGTAATCTCCTCATCAGCTTAAATTTTGACGTAGTCTCTTTTTCAGTACCAATACTTAGATTAGGGCAAGGCTAATAAAACAGCCTCCTAATCGGGGGTCCCGCCTCCAGTCTAGCCCTCTACAAGCAATCCTCCATATTGCTGTCAGGATAATCTTCAAAGATCTTTTCTGACCATGTCATTTCCCCACTCAAAACCCTCTGCAGCCAGGACAAAATTCAATCTCCTTTACACAGCCTACACGAGATCATGATCTGCACCCCACACTTAACTTACACATGCATCAGAACAATGGTCACATCTTTGTTTCCCACGTACATCATCCTCTTGTACATGGTATATCTGCTGCCTGGAATGTCCTTTCCACCTTGGCTTCTTGCTGCGTACCTAGTCATCCTCTCATATTTGGTGACTGCGACATTCACTGGTGCTCTGAGACACTTTCCTAAACCTCGCAGTGAGAATTTCCTCCTCTGAACTATTTCACAGCCTTGCACATGCTTCAGTTGTTTCACACAGCACACACTGTTATATTATTATTGGCATGACTGTCTTCCCAACGAGGCCATGAGTGCCTTACAGGCAGAGACTGACTCATAGTTGTAATCCAATGCAAAAGACAGAGATGACATGTGGCAGGTGTTCTAGAACAGCTCATTGAAGCAAAGTGAAAATCCTGCTGCTATAAGAGAATTTAGGAAGGGCAGAGAAAATATGAAATACTGAAAATGCCAAGCATAAACTTTGTGTGGCTGAATTCTAAGATGCCCACCCAAAGAGTCAGCTCTGAGTCACTTCTTTTGAAGTTTGAAAACACAGAAATGAAGCAACTGAATGTAGAATTTTAACCACTTACTTTGAAAGAAAAGGTTTCTTGCTAGCTATTTGAAGAAATATAAAATGATGGCAAATATCTTTTTTTTAAATAAAATATCTATGGAAATTCAAGTCAAGTATTAAAACATAAGGCTAGTTCACCTCCCCAGAGGGAATGAATAACTTGGAAGAGGGAAAATGGTATCAACAAAATTTCTATTGTTGTGTTTTTCCTGCATTATCATTTTGTACTTTCTGAGAGATGGGACTCAATTTCTATTTCTACCATTTAAAAGGTCCTCCAGGAGGGAAGATGGCGGCGTAGGAGGACGCTGGGCTCACCGCGCGTCCTAATGATCACTTAGATTCCACCTACACCTGCCTAAATAACCCAGAAAACCGCCAGAGGATTAGCAGAACGGAGTCGCCGGAGCCAAGTGCAGACGAGAGGCCCACGGAAGAAGGTAGGAAGGGCGGCGAGGCGGGGCGCGCTCTGGACTGGCGGGAGGGAGCCGGGGCGGAGGGGCGGCTCGCCGGCCAAGCAGAGCCCCCGAGTCTGGCTTGCAAAAAGCGGAGGGGCCTGACGGACTGTGTTCCGACAGCAAGCGCGACTTAGCGTCTGGGAGGTCATAAGTTAACAGCTCTGCTCAGAAAGCGGGAAGGCTGGAGGACAAAGGGAAGGAGAGCTGCTGAGCCCCCTGACGACAGAGCTCAGTTTGGTGGGGAACAAAGGCGCTCACCAGCGCCATCTCCCCCGCCCATCCCCCAGCCAAAATCCTAAAGAGAACCAGTTCCTGCCAGGGAACTTGCTCGCTCCGCGCAAACACCCAAACTGCGCTTCTGCAGAGCCAAACCTCCGGCAGCGGATCTGACTCCCTCCTGCTGCCACAGGGCCCCTCCTGAAGTGGGTCACCTAAGGAGAAGCAAGCTAAGCCTGCCCCTCCTGCCCCCGTGCACCTTGCCTACCCACCCCAGCTAAGACGCCAGATCCCCAGCATCACAAGCCTGGCAGTGTGCAAGTAGCCCAGACAGGCCACCCCACCCCACAGTGAATCCTGCCCCTAGGAGAGGGGAAGAGAAGGCAGGCACCAGTCTGACTGTGGCCCCAGCAGTGGGCTGGGGGCAGACATCAGGTCTGACTGCGGCTGCGCCCACCAACTCCAGTTATACACCACAGCACAGGGGAAGTGCCCTGCAGATCCTCACCACGCCAGGGACTATCCAAAATGACCAAGCGGAAGAATTCCCCTCAGAAGAATCTCCAGGAAATAACAACAGCTAATGAGCTGATCAAAAAGGATTTAAATAATATAACAGAAAGTGAATTTAGAATAATAGTCATAAAATTAATCGCTGGGCTTGAAAACAGTATAGCTGACAGCAGAGAATCTCTTGCTACAGAGATCAAGGGACTAAGGAACAGTCACGAGGAGCTGAAAAACGCTTTAAATGAAATGCATAACAAAATGGAAACCACCACGGCTCGGATTGAAGAGGCAGAGGAGAGAATAGGTGAACTAGAAGATAAAGTTATGGAAAAAGAGGAAGCTGAGAAAAAGAGAGATAAAAAAATCCAGGAGTATGAGGGGAAAATTAGAGAACTAAGTGATACACTAAAAAGAAATAATATACGCGTAATTGGTATCCCAGAGGAGGAAGAGAGAGGGAAAGGTGCTAAAGGGGTACTTGAAGAAATAATAGCTGAGACCTTCCCTGAACTGGGGAAAGAAAAAGGCATTGAAATCCAAGAGGCACAGAGAACTCCCTTCAGACGTAACTTGAATCGATCTTCTGCACGATATCATAGTGAAACTGGCAAAATACAAGGATAAAGAGAAAATTCTGAAAGCAGCAAGGGGTAAACGTGCCCTCACATATAAAGGGAGACCTATAAGACTCGTGACTTATCTCTCTTTTGAAACTTGGCAGGCCAGAAAGAATTGGCACGAGATTTTCAGTGTGCTAGACAGAAAAAATATGCAGCTGAGAATCCTTTATCCAGCAAGCCTGTCATTTAGAATAGAAGGAGAGATAAAGGTCTTCCCAAACAAACAAAAACTGAAGGAATTTGTCACCACTAAACCAGCCCTACAAGAAATCCTAAGGGGGACCCTGTGAGACAAAGTACCAGAGACATCACTACAAGCATAAAACATACAGACATCACAATGACTCTAAACCCATATCTTTCTATAATAACACTGAATGTAAATGGATTAAATGCGCCAACCAAAAGACATAGGGTATCAGAATGGATAAAAAAACAAGACCCACCTATTTGCTGTCTACAAGAGACTCATTTTAGACCTGAGGACACCTTTAGATTGAGAGTGAGGGGATGGAGAACTATTTATCATGCTACTGGAAGCCAAAAGAAAGCTGGAGTAGCCATACTTATATCAGACAAACTAGACTTTAAATTAAAGGCTGTGGGGCGCCTGGGTGGCGCAGTCGGTTAAAGGGCCGACTTCAGCCAGGTCACGATCTCGCGGTCCGTGAGTTCGAGCCCCGCGTCAGGCTCTGGGCTGATGGCTCGGAGCCTGGAGCCTGTTTCCGATTCTGTGTCTCCCTCTCTCTCTGCCCCTCCCCCATTCATGCTCTGTCTCTCTCTGTCCCAAAAATAAATAAATGTTGAAAAAAAAAATTAAAAAAAAAAAATAAATAAATTAAAGGCTGTAACAAGAGATGAAGAAGGACATTATCTAATAGTGACAGGGTCTATCCATCAGGAAGAGCTAACAATTATAAATGTCTATGCGCCGAATACCGGAGCCCCCAAATATATAAAACAATTACTCATAAACATAAGCAACCTTATTGATAAGAATGTGGTAATTGCAGGGGACTTTAACACCCCACTTACAGAAATGGATAGATCATCTAGACACACGGTCAATAAAGAAACAAGGGCCCTGAATGAGACATTGGAACAGATGGACTTGACAGATATATTTAGAACTCTGCATCCCAAAGCAACAGAATATACTTTCTTCTCGAGTGCACATGGAACATTCTCCAAGATAGATCATATACTGGGTCACAAAACAGCCCTTCATAAGTTTACAAGAATTCAAATCATACCATGCATACTTTCAGACCACAATGCCATGAAGCTTGAAATCAACCACAGAAAAAAGTCTGGAAAACCTCCAAAAGCATGGAGGTTAAAGAACACCCTACTAACGAATGAGTGGGTCAACCAGGCAATTCGAGAAGAAATTAAAAAATATATGGAAACAAACGAAAATGAAAATACAACAATCTAAACGCTTTGGGACGCAGTGAAGGCAGTCCCTAGAGGAAAATACATTGCAATCCAGGCCTATCTCAAGAAACAGGAAAAATCCCAAATACAAAATCTAACAGCACACCTAAAGGAACTAGAAGCAGAACAGCAAAGGCAGCCTAAACCCAGCAGAAGAAGAGAAATAATAAAGATCAGAGCAGAAATAAACAATATAGAATCTAAAAAAACTGTAGAGCAGATCAACGAAACCAAGAGTTGGTTTTTTGAAAAAATAAACAAAATTGACAAACCTCTAGCCAGGCTTCTCAAAAAGAAAAGGGAGATGACCCAAATAGATAAAGTCATGAATGAAAATGGAATGATTACAACCAATCCCTCAGAGATACAAACAATTATCAGGGAATACTATGAAAAATTATATGCCAACAAATTGGACAACCTGGAAGAAATGGACAAATTCCTGAACACCCACACTCTTCCAAAACTCAATCAGGAGGAAATAGAAAGCTTGAACAGACCCATAACCAGTGAAGAAATTGAATCGGTTATCAAAAATCTCCCAACAAATAAGAGTCCAGGACCAGATGGCTTCCCAGGGGAGTTCTACCAGACGTTTAAAGCAGAGATAATACCTATCCTTCTCAAGCTATTCCAAGAAATAGAAAGGGAAGGAAAACTTCCAGACTCATTCTATGAAGCCAGTATTACTTTGATTCCTAAACCAGACAGAGACCCAGTAAAAAAAGAGAACTACAGGCCAATATCCCTGATGAATATGGATGCAAAAATTCTCAATAAGATACTAGCAAATCGAATTCAACGGCATATAAAAAGAATTATTCACCATGATCAAGTGGGATTCATTCCTGGGATGCAGGGCTGGTTCAACATTCGCAAATCAATCAACGTGATACATCACATTAACAAAAAAAAAGAGAAAAACCATATGATCCTGTCAATCGATGCAGAAAAGGCCTTTGACAAAATCCAGCACCCTTTCTTAATAAAAACCCTTGAGAAAGTCGGGATAGAAGGAACATACTTAAAGATCATAAAAGCCATTTATGAAAAGCCCACAGCTAACATCATCCTCAACGGGGAAAAACTGAGAGCTTTTTCCCTGAGATCAGGAACACGACAGGGATGCCCACTCTCACCGCTGTTGTTTAACATAGTGCTGGAAGTTCTAGCATCAGCAATCAGACAACAAAAGGAAATCAAAGGCATCCAAATTGGCAAAGATGAAGTCAAGCTTTCGCTTTTTGCAGATGACATGATATTATACATGGAAAATCCGATAGACTCCACCAAAAGTCTGCTAGAACTGATCCATGAATTCAGCAAAGTTGCAGGATACAAAATCAATGTACAGAAATCAGTTGCATTCTTATACACTAACAATGAAGCAACAGAAAGACAAATAAAGAAACTGATCCCATTCACAATTGCACCAAGAAGCATAAAATACCTAGGAATAAATCTAACCAAAGATGTAAAGGATCTGTATGCTGAAAACTATAGAAAGCTTATGAAGGTAATTGAAGAAGATATGAAGAAATGGAAAGACATTCCCTGCTCATGGATTGGAAGAATAAATATTGTCAAAATGTCAATACTACCCAAAGCTATCTACACATTCAATGCAATCCCAATCAAAATTGCACCAGCATTCTTCTCGAAACTAGAACAAGCAATCCTAAAATTCATATGGAACCACAAAAGGCCCCGAATAGCCAAAGTAATTTTGAAGAAGACCAAAGCGGGAGGCATCACAATCCCAGACTTTAGCCTCTACTACAAAGCTGTCATCATCAAGACAGCATGGTATTGGCACAAAAACAGACACATAGACCAATGGAATAGAATAGAAACCCCAGAACTAGACCCACAAACGTATGGCCAACTCATCTTTGACAAAGCAGGAAAGAACATCCAATGGAAAAAAGACAGTCTCTTTAACAAATGGTGCTGGGAGAACTGGACAGCAACATGCAGAAGGTTGAAACTAGACCACTTTCTCACACCATTCACAAAAATAAACTCAAAATGGATAAAGGACCTGAATGTGAGACAGGAAACCATCAAAACCTTAGAGGAGAAAGCAGGAAAAGACCTCTCTGACCTCAGCCGTAGCAATCTCTTACTCGACACATCCCCAAAGGCAAGGGAATTAAAAGCAAAAGTGAATTACTGGGACCTTATGAAGATAAAAAGCTTCTGCACAGCAAAGGAAACAACCAACAAAACTAAAAGGCAACCAATGGAATGGGAAAAGATATTTGCAAATGACATATCGGACAAAGGGCTAGTATCCAAAATCTATAAAGAGCTCACCAAACTCCACACCCGAAAAGCAAATAACCCAGTGAAGAAATGGGCAGAAAACATGAATAGACACTTCTCTAAAGAAGACATCCGGATGGCCAACAGGCACATGAAAAGATGTTCAGCGTCGCTCCTTATCAGGGAAATACAAATCAAAACCACACTCAGGTATCACCTCACGCCAGTCAGAGTGGCCAAAATGAACAAATCAGGAGACTATAGATGCTGGAGAGGATGTGGAGAAACGGGAACCCTCTTGCACTGTTGGTGGGAATGCAAATTGGTGCAGCCGCTCTGGAAAGCAGTGTGGAGGTTCCTCAGAAAATTAAAAATAGACCTACCCTATGACCCAGCAATAGCACTGCTAGGAATTTATCCAAGGGACACAGGAGTACTGATGCATAGGGGCACTTGTACCCCAATGTTCATAGCAGCACTCTCAACAATAGCCAAATTATGGAAAGAGCCTAAATGTCCATCAACTGATGAATGGATAAAGAAATTGTGGTTTATATACACTATGGAATACTACGTGGCAATGAGAAAAAATGAAATATGGCCTTTTGTAGCAACGTGGATGGAACTGGAGAGTGTGATGCTAAGTGAAATAAGCCATACAGAGAAAGACAGATACCATATGGTTTCACTCTTATGTGGATCCTGAGAAACTTAACAGGAACCCATGGGGGAGGGGAAGGGAAAAAAAAAAAAAGAGATTAGAGCGGGAGAGAGCCAAAGCATAAGAGACTGTTGAGAACTGAGAACAAACAAAGGGTTGATGGGGGGTGGGAGGGAGGAGAGGGTGGGTGATGGGTATTGAGGAGGGCACCTTTTGGGGTGAGCACTGGGTGTTGTATGGAAACCAATTTGACAATAAATTTCATATATAAATAAAAAAAATAAATAAACATTAAAAAAAAAAGAGACATCAAAGTAAAGAAAGTTATCATGGGTAAAGAA